>NW_028248991.1:0-600000 GCF_964263255.1 Lissotriton vulgaris | reverse complement strand
CTTCAAATATGCCAGAATGTACCTTTTACCTATGGATCACATGCCACTCACATTCCAGGTGAGGACTTTGTAATTATTCCAAGGTTGTACCACCTTCACATAATGAGCAGGTAGTAGCTCATATGGACTTTCAGCCGAAAGAGGAAACTACACTTAAGGGCCTATTCCCAGAGCCTTGCTGTAGCTTTATGTCTTATCTTAGATTGTTTCCTATATATGTGTTCTGTGTCTCAGTAAAATATTCCCCAATGCCCATACCCCAGGGCAGAGAGTAAACAGCCCTGAATCCAGTGAACTTTGAATTTAACTGGAAATTACTACAGTCTTGAACAGCCGAAAGAGATATGGGGGATGCACACTATACTTCATTTCTCTCTGTCTGACCTGCCCCTCCCTCATCTTGACTCCATGGTCTGTTCCATACAGAGGGAGTCTTCCAGATGTCTCCCTCAGGAGGCCACCAAGCTGTAACCTCAGTTACTGTCTTCACACTGTTCGCCCCAGCATCACTTCTCATCTGCCAAAGCCCAGGAAGTAATGAGTCCCCGAGTTTATCTGCAGCCTTGGATGTCAGCCATTGTTGTGTCTGGCCATCCTCCAGTAGGGTGTCTGAGTCAGAACACTCTGGAGTTCTGTTCATTGTATTTTCTCTCAGTTCATGCAGTATATTAAGTTTTATTGTTCGCAGCTGTTCCACTAAGACTGCCCTTTCTTTTTGTACCCACGTTTTAGACCACTGCTTAATTCCTTTTTTACTGTGGTGACTCGATTATCTTCTCTTTGAGGGTGTCCTGCAATGTTAGGAAGTTTAATCTGTTCCTACCATATACTTTTACCCTCCTATGCCCTTTCAGGATCACTGAAGAACAGTAAGTGGCAATCAATCATCACTTTGGTGTTAGCTGAAAACAGAATATACAGGAGATCAGTTTCTCAGAGTCCCTTACAATGCCTATTTGTGCTGGACTGAAGCAGTATAATCTGGGGAAATTGCCACTGAGTTGTTTTTAATTTGAACTGTCTGGCTGCCCTAGCTTGTTGCAGGGTGAATAACCTATCTCAATAGTAAAGGCAATCACCGGGTGCAGCAACGTCCCCAGTGGTGGGTTGCTTGCTGAACATTTTTATGTGCTCCCTCCAGTGTGAAAAACGTTGGCAGACCTTGTGTACAAATCACAATCCAGATAGGAAACCATGTCAGGTCAGATCCTTGAACATTTTCCAGCATTCCCACCCCTTGGATATTGTTTCACCTGTTTCACCCTTCTGTGTCTTCTGCTATGAGGTCCAGAAGATCTATCTTTCGAGCTAGCTGGGGCATTAGCCTTTGCAGTTTATCTAGGGCTGAGCATGCCTCACCCGGGGCTTCCTCATTCTGTTTGACTTTGTCAACCAGTCTGAAGTATGCCCATGTCTATCACTACCTTGTCTATTTTGGTATCTAATGCTTCTCTGGATGCAGTGCTTACCTTGAGTATGTTATCCAGTGTATTATGTTTGCCTCTGTGAAGGCCTGTTTCATCTCTCTGTATAGCAGTGATGTCACAATCCTGGCAACAGCCAGACTTTCTATGTGAACAAATCACTAAAGGCACTGAACGAAGCTAAAGAAAGGGTTTGTACTAAAACTTTATCAAATGAAGCCTTAAAAATGTGTTACCTATACAATTTAGTAACACTGTGAATGCCTCCTTAATTTCTTTGGAGCAAAAACTGCCAAAATCAAAAATTACATCTGACAGGAACAATCTTCCTATTCTCCCAATCCACCACTGCTGCATATTACGGCTATAACCTCGGTCCAGCCTGTCGAGACTCATCAGCCTTTGAGTCTCATTAACAAGATAAAAAGTGTCAAATTCATCTCCATTCAGGTGGATTCCTTCCCTCCATTGCGGTAGTTATTTTATATGTTATCATTTCTGCATTCCATTCTGGAATTATTCACAACCCCTTGAAGCATTCTATCATCACCTCCTCCTGAAAAAACTTCAACAGATATCACATATCACCTCAGGCCCGCTCTCTTCCTTCACCACTGTGCAAACGTGCCCCCTGGTGAGTTGTAAGTTGGGGAATTAATTTCCCTTGAATACTGAGGGTCCCTGGGGGCCAACTAGCCTACCAGGTACCTCCAGTATATGCCAGGGAGCTGCGTTGCAGAGAGGTGTTCAGAGGCCACGGCCCTTTTTACACCTCTCTGCAACACAGCTCAGTGGCGCTTACTGGAGGTACCTGGTGAGCTAGTTGGATGTAGTATATGCACATGAATTTCAGGTGAAAGAAGAAATTCTGTGCAGAGCCCGTGATTTGCACCCACTCTCCTTTAAATGCTAAACTTCGACTCTTTATCAGGATTTTGCTGCTCTCACGCTCCAGAAGCAGAGAGCGTTTTGCCCTGTCACTAACACCTGTGCAACCAGAGCATAGCCTACTTCTGGGGCCACCCCTTTCAGCTCATTTTCCACCTGGGAGGCAAGTTACACCAACGGAGATCCCTTACAGAGCCTGCCAGCTGCTAAACCTGGATGTGTCGGAGGGGGCGATGATCCAGGGGCACCTTCCAGAAGCCGTGGAGTGCACCTAACACAATAGAGAATACAAAGACCGAAGTGCTCCCCGGAAGACCGGATCTGATGGAGATAGCAAAGGGACAGGTGACAGCACTGGAGCTCATCCCTGCAGTGCTGGCCAAACCGGATGAATCTAGCGCAACTAGCGCAGGGCGGGTATCATTAGAGGTTTTGGGCGGATGGTGAGGGGGGGTTGGAAACCTGGCCACACTATGGTCCCCAAGTACTATTGCTGGCAGCCAAGACTGGTCGCGAGACTGATTTTGAACATTTCTTTTATTCTAACTGTTAATTAATTCCTCAAGTTTGCAGGGATTTCCAGTTTGGGGTTACACTCACTTTCAGGTTACACAAAACTACACTGCCGCAGGTTAGATGGGAAGCTCCTACTAATAGAGGGAGTACGACCTGAGCTTAGGTTGGGGAAGGTGCCAACAGCAAGTTTGTCTTTATCTTACACTAATGCAACCACCCACACTTAGAGTACTCACCCTCAAAGTGAGGGGGCTCAACCATCCAGTGAAGCGCAAAGCAGTTCTTTCATATCTGGAAAACTCAAAGGCAGACATCTGTCTCCTGCAGGAGACACATCTAGTGGCCAGACACTGCCAACACCTTAGGTCTAGAGCTTTTCCCCACCAACTCTTTTCCTCAGGTCCGAATAAAACAGCAGAAATTGCAATCCTGGTGGCGCGATCCTTCAGGGGTAAGGTGGTCCATAGAGAGGCTGAAATTAAAGGTAGGCCCTCACATATTGGTTTACATTCCTAGTGGATTCCGACCAGGCACCAAATGAAGGCCAGTGACGCTCCTCTACAGAGCACTGATAGAGGCAATGTCCACAGAAGAACACAGTGCTAATAGGGGGGTCTTAACTCTGTGCTGGATAACACTCAGCGCAACGCCAGGGACAGACCGGGTCACTATCCAATGGGGCCGCGCCTGGCTGAGAGAGCTGGGGCTAACAGACCTCTGGAGGGCTTCTCACCCGCAGTCACAAGAGTACTCCTTCTATTCCAGCTCACGTAAAACTTATACCAAATTAGATTATCTATTAGGCACAAAAGACATGCACTCATCCATGACTAAGAGCACTCTCTGACCATGCAGTGATCACACTTTCCCTGTCCTTCCTTCTGGTCAGTCCGCACAACAATGGCACCTACAAGATACACAACTGCAACGTCCTATAGTGGTGGAGCAGATCCAACAATCTATCTAAGACTACTTAGTGCATAATGATCTTCCAGAGGTGCGCAGAGTGACACTATTGGAAGCGCTTAAAACAGTAATCCGTGGCAAACTTATTGCAATTTCAGCAGCAGAAAATAAAATACTGACAGAGAAAAGAGAGGACCTTTCCCAACAGATTAAAGAACTTGAGCGCATACATCAGCGCATCGGGAGCCTAAGGGTATGGCACCAGCTGTCTACATTGTGGTTGCAGCTAGCCACAATAGATTTAGATTGGGTGGATGTGCGGCCCATTAGTTGCATCATTCTTTCAATGTGGGAGGGGAAAGGTGCTGCAGGCTCCTAGCCCATAAACTACGAGCCCAACGGCCTACCCAGGGACCACAATCGATATATACAGGTACAGGGGAACTGGTGAGGAATGATAAAGACATTGTAGGAGCCTTTTCAGATTTTCACTCAGACTTATATTTGCCCCAACAGCTAGACATCTCAGTTAGTGTTCAATACTTGCAAGGGGCACATACGTCCTCGCTAACCACAGAACAAGGCGAGCAGTTGGACAGAGAGATCCACATAGAGTAGGTCATGTCTGCAATCTCTCAACTAAAGCTGGTGAAATCCCAAGGCGGAGATGGCTTCACATCAGCATTTTATGGTACCTTCTTCCCCTTAGTAACGCCCCTCTTGATCAGACTCTTTAACAAGTTTGCCGAGCCATGGTCAATTACCGGCCTCAAAGCTTACAGCCTCGATAATTGTGATTCCCAAACCTGGTAAAGACAAATCTCACTGCAGTTCTTACCGCCCTATTTCCCTCTTAAACACCGACCTTAAGCTTTTCACCAGCATCTTGGCTGACAGATTGAACCTGCTTATGCCCTCCTTGATTGACCCAGATCAAGCGGGTTTCATCACCCAAAGGCAGACAAGTGACAACACTAAATGGGTGCTTCACATTATCGAGAAAGCATCACGGGTGCCAGGCTACATGATATGGAACAAACTCTTGAACATTTTTGGCTCGTAGAAATGATACAGACACAGATCCTAAATTTTTATCGCTCCCCTGCTCCAACAATTAGGGCTAATGGTTACACTTCTGAATCCCTCCTAATAGGTAGAGATACACGACAAGGGTGCCGATTGTTGCCCCTGTTGTTTGCCCTTTACATTGAACCGCTGGCGCAGAGAGTCAGGGACCACCATGACATAACTTGGGTGCCTCTCAGGAGTGATCAGCCTACTATCTGCCTCTAGGCAGATGATATTCTGATTACACTCTTCAACCAGGACACAGCACTCGCAGTTTTTTTGCAAGAGCTGGTAATTTTGGGCATGGCGTCCGGATTTAAGATGAATGTCAGGAAATCACTGACACTCAACCTCTCTCTCTCCCCAAATGGTATATTAACTGAAGGGAAAGCACACCATCCAATTGGCGACAGGCCTCAAGCCCTACCTTGGAATCCACCTGTCGTCAACCACACAGGCTACAACAGACGTTAATTACCACAAATTGCTCAAGCACATCAGCGCCGATCTACAACGGTGGAAACACCACCAGATCTCCTGGCTAGGTAGGATAGCCACAAATAAAATGACAACCCTCCCAAAGATTTTGTACCTATTCCAATCTCTCCCCTTGCAGCCTCCCACGGGTATGATCTCTGATCTACAGTTTGAAATCTCGCAATTCATATGGATGGGGTGGAAACCCCCCATGAAAAAATTCACCAGCTTCCTTCCCCCTAGCGAAGGCGGCCTGGGAATTCCTGACCTGCAACTTTACTACCAAGCAGCGCAGTTACTTTACCTGGTGGAATTGAGCCGTGCCAAATCAGAGAAACATTTGCTATTCAAAGATAGAGCAGTCGCCGGCACATCTCTGTCAAAGGTCCCTTTCCTGATGAAATCCCATAGACCATGCAACCTTTACCTATCTCCCATTACACAGGCAACTATGGTGGCGTGGAATCAGACTAGCACCCAATATGGCTTGACTGCAATTCCCTCTCCCCTGACCCCGCTGTCAGTTAATCCCAATCTCCCCCAGAGAATGGGAAACGCAAACTTTGCTAGTTGGAGGCTCTCGGAGTGTCGTACTATGGGCCACCTCTTTGACGTGGAAAGGATTCTCCGGCTCCATCAAATTTGAACGGACAATGGCATCCCCAAGTCAGTTCGCCTCCAATACCAACAGCTCCGACACTAGGTGCTATACCCACAAAACAACCCTAATGCATAGAGACACCTCTCCCACTATGAAAAGTGGCTTCCCACTAAGACCTCAGACATGAAGCTGATTTGCAAACTATACGCACTCCAGAGCTCAAAGAATAAACACATCTACAATGCGGGTCGAATCAGGTGGGAAAGTGATCTGGGTAGGCAGTTGAGTAGCAAAGACTGGGAGGGAATATACCACAGAGCCAGGCACACCACCACCAATGTTGCTCTTACTGAAACTTTCACCAAAATTGTAACATATTGGTATTATACACCAATACGGAAACACAAGGCATTTCCTTCAAAGAGTGCAGACTGCTGGGGGGGGATGAGGACACCCTGGAACCTTAGCTCACATATTATGGAAATGCCCACTGCTGCAGCAATACTGGTCTCAGGATCTTGAGGAAATCGACTCCCACCTCAATACACAGCTTCCACGATTTCCCGCTTACATAATACTCGGCCCTCAAATACATTGACATATCCCCTGAAAGCTAGAAGGGGAAAGCAAACAAGACTAGCTCTGGGAGCTGCTGTGCAAAACATCCTTATACATTGGGGCACTCAGTAAATACATACCCACATTGGTTGGCTCCACAGAATCTGGCAAAGTTTAGGTATGGAGACGATAACACTTTCACTAGTGTGGCAGGGGTCGCCATCCCTACTGATACAAGAGTCTTGTGAGCTCTAATGTCCTAGATATTTGCGCATTCTGCACCTTACAGACGTGGCCTCACAAGCACCCACCTAGTGCCCTACATGCAGATAGTGTAGCCTATATGATTAAGCCCGGAAGTGAGTGAGGGGAGGGAGGGTAGGGACCGTTTACTTAGTCGATCCTTGCATTAATGTGTTCATTGATTGGGGCTCTGCGAAGCCCAGTAAGCACCAGGTCCACTGATGGTTTATTTTTCTGTTTATTGTTGAAATTTCAATAAAAAGGTTCAAACCATAAAATAAAATCTTTGTATGTTTGTGTTATAAATGTAACAGTACCACATATGGTGAAAGGTATGTAGGTAGGTAACATTATTTATTCGGTTAAAAAACCCATAACAGATGCAAAGTCATACAAGTTGTATGCATATAATGTCAAAAGGTATAATATACAGCCCATCACCATACATGATGTTATCGTGGTGAGAAGTCTTGATCCATATTGTGTACACTTAGAGCTTAAGATACAATCATTTAAAAACCATAAAACATTTTGGGAGTTCAACAGTAGGCTTGGTGAAAAAGTGTTTAGAATTCATTCGGAATATGATTTGTCAACAAGACACTTTTTTAAATATCTACAAGTAAGAAGTTTCCTTCAAAATAAAAGGGGGGGAGGGAGAGGATTTGAGAAAAATTGTATACTGGAGGTAATACATAATGGAGCAGACTGTACAATCAGAAGGTTCTACGCAGAGCTACTCGAATCCAAAACAGATGACATGGTTAAATGGGGGCAAAATTGGTCGGTGAAGTTGGGCATAGAGCAGGAGTGCTTTAATATATCAGTAGAATTAGGAAAGAATATTTTGTGCTCTGCGTCGCTGCAGGCTCAGCACTATAAAACGATTTTTCGGTTATATTACATTCCAGCAAAACTTGCACAATGGGGAGCGACTACTGGCATAAATTGTCCTAGATGCAGAAGCTTAGAGGCAGATGTTATTCATATTTTCGCAACATGCCCATGTCTTGTGACAATATTGAAAGAGATAGAAACATTTTTTCAAAGGGCATTGAAATTATCTATCAATCTAACACCTGCAATTATTTTATTGGGGGTAGACTCGGATAATGAATACGAAGAGGGCAACTACTTCATCTTTGTTGCCATGGCAGTCTTTAGATTATGTATTGCCTCAGCCTGGCTAGAACAATCTCCACCAGTATTCCAACAATGGTTAGCCAAGCTCCTAAGTATATATAATCTTGAAAAAGCAATATATTCTAGAAGAGGAAAGAATGCAAGGAAACTAGGATTGAAAATATGGGAGCCAATAACGAATTGGAAGGAAGAAGTATAAAATGTATATAAAGTGTATATAACATGTATATAATGTCCAAAAGGATATAGGGATATAAGGGAGGGGCACTGGTATCAATACGAAATAAAGTGATGTATAATTTGTTTATATGTAAATATGTAAGTTCAAACGGATTGGTTGACTTTGAGCCCAGTATGGATTGTGTGAATATTAAGGTATGAAGGAGGAGTTTTTTAGGTGTAATATAAGATATAATGTGTCATATGATGTGTATACTTTAAGTTTATATATTTGTTTTTTATTACTCCCATGGTGGAAGCATTGTTGAGTTACTTTTGGAATCTGTTCCTCACCCCCTCTCTGTTCCAGAGGGGGAAAAGTAATTGTAAAAACTTGTTAATAAAGAGATTTAAAAAAAAAAAATAGAATTCATTAAACTTGTATATACAATGCATAATTTAATAAAGTAAAATAAAGGATGGTGTGCAAACCAGTGCTAATGAAAATTATAAGGTAAAATCATTGAGCCAATCATGTAAAACTAAGCTTTGACTGAAAATCCCCACATGGATACTGGGATTAAAAAGACCGTGCATTATACCTATGTTTCACTCCAT
Source organism: Lissotriton vulgaris (assembly GCF_964263255.1). Taxonomy (NCBI): domain Eukaryota; kingdom Metazoa; phylum Chordata; class Amphibia; order Caudata; family Salamandridae; genus Lissotriton; species Lissotriton vulgaris. The sequence continues at coordinate 591,399 of NW_028248991.1, read as the reverse complement.
TTCTTATTTGTAATGCTTGTTTAGGACCTATGTAACTGTTACATACAGAACATATGTTGAAAAGTGCATTTGCGATTAAGAATATGCCCCCTACAAGTGGTTACGAGGCAAATAAAAAAAATAAAAAAGATGGTATTAACATAGAAGCTAATATTTTCACACAATTTTCTGTAGCTTGAAAGAAGACCCAATATACCTGTAGACTGTATGGCCGACCATGTCTGTTTGAAGTAGTTGTAAGTGTAACATTGCAGGTCTGCATTGTTTAATATTTAGACTCCTGAGCAGGGTAATGAGTAAAGCCTTCCTAATCAAACGTGGCGAGTAAGGCTGCGGGTGTGTGTTAGCGCTATTGATGTTTTAACTACTTTATTCAGCTGACTACTAGCTGCTCTTTTTAAAAATTGACATTTTGTTATTATGTGCAAATGTGTTTGTATTTTGGACTTACTGGGCACGGCAACTTGCTCACCTGATTCTTTCCGCTCTTGACCCCGTTCCGCCCCGACATTGTGCCGTTTGAGCGGAGGGTCGTCTACACGAGCGCCACTTCCTGCTTTCCACCCTGCCTCTCCACCTTGCAGGTTAGCGGTCTAGTGGGTCACGTCATCTAGTATAAATGGCGACTTGGCAGAAGCGCAGCGGGAGCGCCGACTACGCGCCGAAGTCGCACCTAAGTCAAGCCCGTCTGCGCCCGTCCGCGGCCGACCGGGGGCCGGGCCATGCATGCTGGTTGTCGCATCTTATATTCCTCCCAGGATTTATATTCTCTTCAATGCTTTGGTCCCCCTGCTCCCCATGTTGCTGGTATTGCTCAAGCCTTTGGCATATGGACTTCTCACTGCTTCCACCATAACTGGGTCAGGGCCCCTACCCTTACTCCTCATATTAATGCAGTCCTCACACCCACCCTGAGTAGCTCACCTGATTCCCATCTTATCTCCATTGTCTACCTCAACACTCGCTCGCTCCCCAAACACCAACTGGAAGTGTTTCAATTGTTAGACAATGGTAACATCGATATTTTGCTTCTTTCTGAAACTTGGTTAAACGAGGACTCTTCCCCCCATATCCTTGCTGCTATCCCCTCGGGATTTTACATCCTCCAGTCCAACAGGTCAACGGGTAGATCGGGCGGCGGAGTCGCTGCTATTATTCGCTCTCAATTCCATTTCACAACTTTGATAAATACTCCCATCCAAAATTCTGATATTCTTACTTTGAAATTCACGTCCTCTAAATCTTCCTTTATCTGTGTTCTAGTTTACCTCCCCCCTGTCAATATGCCCCTTTTTTCTTCCCTTTTTGGTGATCTCATTTCTCAGTTAGTTATCAACTCTGCAAGAATTCTGATTATAGGTGATTTCAACTACTGACCATCAGACTCTCAGGAAAGGGTATTGCAACGTTACATCGCAACTTTTACAACGGACTTCTATTACAACGCAACTTTTACAACGCTGGATCCATTACATCGCATGCCTTTACAACGCATGACATTACATAGCAGATGCTATTACAACGCATGCCATTACAACGTAAGTATAGGTAAGTATATAATTTTTTTTATTTTATTTAATATTATTTAATTAATTTAATTATTATTAATTATAAATAAATATATTTATTTATGTTTTTTTATTTTATAAATTAAATATATTAATTTAAGTAATTTTAAAAATAAGTATGAGTATAGGAGTATATGTTTTGGGGTACTGAGGTATATGTTTTGGGGTGTTTGGGTATTTTTAGGTTTCAGGGCTGGGATTGGGTTTTGGGGTACAGGGGTATTTTTAGGTTTTAGGGCTGGGTTTGGGTTTTGGGGTACAGGGGTATTTTTAGGTTTCAGGGCTGGGTTTGGGTTTTGGGGTACAGGGGTATTTTTAGGTTTCAGGGCTGGGTTTGGGTTTTGAGGTACAGGGATATTTTTAGGTTTTAGGGCTGGGTTTGGGTTTTGGGGTACAGGGGTATTTTTAGGTTTCAGGGCTGGGTTTGGGTTTTGGGGTACAGGGGTATTTTTAGGTTTCAGGGCTGGGTTTGGGTTTTGGGGTACAGGGGTATTTTTAGGTTTCAGGACTGGGTTTGGGTTTTGGGGTACAGGGGTATTTTTAGGTTTCAGGGCTGGGTTTGGGTTTTGAGGTACAGGGGTATTTTTAGGTTTCAGGGCTGGGTTTGAGTTTTGGGGTACAGGGGTATTTTTAGGTTTCAGGGCTGGGTTTGGGTTTTGGGGTACAGGGATATTTTTAGGTTTTAGGGCTGGGTTTGGGTTTTGAGGTACAGGGGTATTTTTAGGTTTCAGGGCTGGGTTTGGGTTTTGGGGTACAGGGGTATTTTTAGGTTTCAGGGCTGGGTTTGGGTTTTGGGGTACAGGGATATTTTTAGGTTTTAGGGCTGGGTTTGGGTTTTGGGGTAAAGGGGTATTTTAGGGTTCAGTTTTTTTTAAAAAACGACTTTAAACAAATTAAATTAATTAAATTAATTAAATTAAATTAAATCACTTAAATTGTATTACTTACAATTTATAAATTAATTAAATTAAATTACTGTTATTTATTTAATTAATTTAATTTAATTACTATTTAAAAAATTAATTAAATTAAATTAATTATATTTAATTAATTCAATTAAATTAATTACAATTTTTACTTTAATTAAATTAAATGAATAGAATTAAATTTATTACATTAAATTAATTACTATTTTAAAATTAATTATATTAAATTAATTAAATTAAATTAATTAAATTAACTTAATTACATTTTTTTAAAAAGATATACTTACCTATACTTACGTTGTAATGGCATGCGTTGTAATAGTATCTGCTATGTAATGACATGCGTTGTAAAGGCATGCATTGTAATGGATCCTGCATTGTAAAAATTGCGATGTAACGGTCTGCGTTGTAAAATAACGCGTTGTAACGTCATACATCCGCAGGAAAGTGGCTTGTCGATTGAATTCACAGATCTATTATGCGGCCTGAACTGTCAGCAGCACATTTCAGTAGCGACCCATAATAAAGGCCACACTCTTGACCATGTATGGACGGCAAACCTGGGCATTTCCCCCCCCCTCAGTTTATCCTTGCACTTGGTCTGACCATTCTTTTATTTCTTTTTTATTAAAATATTCCCCGTCTACCCGTCCTCCACCGGTGTCTAATTTCACGGCACGAAACTGGAAGCAGGCTGATACTTCTCACTTTCATCACATTCTGTCTACCACACTCCCTAGCGACACCACTGATATCAATACACAAACCGTTATTCTTGATCAATGGTTGACACAAGCCAGTGATGTGGTCACCCCTGTGAAAACTATCAGAACTAAACGCCCACATGACGCTCAGCGCTGGTTTACTGACCAACTAAAACTGGACAAATTAGCCCTTAGACAAGCTGAGCGTCGGTGGAGACGAAATTATGACCCCTTACTAAGAACCACTTATATGGATCTATTAAAATTGTACAAGAAATCTATTCTATTGGCTAAATCTTCCTACTATTCCCAGAAAATTCTCAGTTCAGCTTCAAAAACCAAGGACATTTCCTCCATTTTAGCTGAACTTTCTCTTCCTGATCGTGTTACTGTTCAGCCCCAACCCTCACAGGCTCTTTGCGACTCCCTCAATTTATTTTTTATTGACAAAATCACAACTATTAAAAATAATATTCCTTCCCCTTCCTCACCTAATGTCTGTGTTCTACCCCCCACAAATCCCTGCCGTCTGCACGAATTTCCTCCTATATCTCAGTCTGAATTCATTTCCTTATTACATGTAGTAAGTTCTGGTTCCTCCAATGACTGTTGCCCCCCTCAAATTCTGAAAGATGCTTTCTTGGCATGTCCAGGCCCCCCATTAGACCTTCTTAACTATTCTCTTGCTACAGGCTCTGTCCCCGATGCTTTCAAAAAAGCTGTTGTAGTACCCATTCTCAAAAAACCAGGCTCGGACCCTACTGTTTTGGGCAATTATCGACCAATCTTCCTCCTCCCCTATCTGGGAAGGTGCTGGAAACTCATGTCACCCGTTGTCTGAGCGCCATCATTGAAAAATCTCACTTCCTAGATGACCAGCTGGCCGGTTTTAGACCCGCCCATTCTACAGAAGCGGTCATTGTGGCCGTGATGGATGCGCTGAGACAGGGGGCTGACAAGAACTTGGCCCAGGCCTTGGTACTATTAGATCTGTCGGCCGCTTTCGACACAGTCGATCATGCTATTTTGATCGACCGTGTCGAAAATGCGGGTATCCAGGGCCTGGCCTTAACTTGGATTGGGTCCTTCCTCCAACAACGTTCTCAATCGGTTCAGCTTTCTACCTTCTCTGCCCCCCAATATTCACTTTCCTGCGGTGTCCCCCAGGGTTCTGCTCTATCGCCCCTTCTGTTTAATCTTTATATGCAACCCCTTTTAGCCTCTCTCCGTCACACCCCTGTCACCATCTTCATTTACGCGGACGACCTACCGCTAATCTTTCCTATTGATTCCTTTTCTTCCTCTTGCTCTAACTTTCAATCCATCATGCTCATCATCTCCGAGTGGATGAATTTCAGTCAGCTGAAGCTTAACCCCAGCAAGACTGAGTTGGTCCTAATAGGAGGGTCCTCAAATCCTTGGAGCTCTAGCTTTTGGCCCCAAGCTCTTGGCCCTCCTCCTTGCCCAGTCAAGTCCGTGAAGAGCCTTGGTGTCATCATTTCAAGTGACCTGTCAATGAGACCTCAAATCAACTCTGTTACTTCAGCCTGCTTTTACCATCTACGCAGAATTGGCAAAATCCGTAGGTTCTTATCCAAAGAGGCTCTCATACTTGTTATTATGGCCCTTGTCACCTCTCGCATTGACTATGCGAACTGCTTGTATGTGGGGATTCCTGCGTATCACCTTCATCGGCTTCAGCTGGTACAAAACCAGGCGGCCAGATTGGTCTTCCAACAGCCAAAGCACCAACATGTTATGCCCCTGTTGAAAAGACTGCATTGGCTTCCGGTCGCTTCCCGCTATATTTTCAAAATGGGTTGTACTGTTTTCAAATCTCTTTTTGCTCTTGCCCCTGCCATTACCTCTCTTAGTCTCAAACGCCACATCCCCTCGAGGCATCTTAGGTCTTCTGCTCATAATCTCTTAATCACCCCCAGGTTCAAACGCAAAAAACATGGTGGCTCTTGTTTCTCTTTTCTTGCTCCTTCTACCTGGAATTCTATCCCTCTTTCAATCCGGCTTTCTTCTGACTACACCATTTTCCGTAAATCTCTTAAAACTTATCTTTTTCAGCTAGCTTATGATTAATTTCTCTGTGCACACCCGTCCTTTCTGTTTTTCCACTTTGTCTCTGCGCGCCATGAAACCAATTTGTGTCCGTGCCCGGTAACAAATTTATTTAACATAACATAACATAAAATCTATCATACAGCCACAAAAAAAGAAAAACTGCAACTGCGACTGAACTGAGTTTGAGTTGCATGAGACCCTGATCACGGCTAGCTGTCGAGGGCTAGGCAACCACAAGTTCAACATATTGAGACAAATTCTCACTAAATAATATCGGTATGAACTAGGAATAGTGAGCAAATATGGTTTAATATGTCTGGTTGTTACCAGCATACCATATAACCTAACTGACCGCTTGCCAGTCTCCCCATCCTTCCTTTTTCTCATCAGCTGCCCATCCATTCCTTTGTAACCATGGGTTTCGTGTGCCTTGGGATGCTCGTGGGGTTGTTGAAAAGTTATTGTCTCCCTATGAGTTGGAATTGGGTTTTAACATATTACAGCCACTGAATGCTACCTGCCTTTTAATCCAAAGCATTATGGGGGCTAAACAGACAGTATCTTTCACATGGACGAGACCCAATTCTTCATGACATCGAGATGCTTGTACAGGCCTGGAAAATTGCAGCAGTTTGCGTAGCACTGTATTTTCAACAACCTGCAATTGTGTTGGCTTATGCATTCCCCAGATACCTGCTCCATAGGTGGGTTCACTTCTGACCTGACCTTGTATATATTGAGCAGTGCACCAATAGAGGAAGATCCTAGCTTTTAAAAAAACTTGTAAATAGCAGGCACATTTTGTCAAATTGGCTACATCTAACCTGTCTAATATGTTTACAGTTGAATTCACTGTCAAAGGGTAGCCCCAAATACATAAATGTTTCTACAGTCTGTAATCTAGTGCCTTAAATATACAAGGGTCTTGTCTTCCCCCTTAGGGCGGCCACAGCTCATGGTTATAGACTTTGGTTTATTGGTCTGCAGCCTTAGGGAGCCCATAAACACCATTAACCTCTCTATCAGTCTCTGGAGACCCACACCTTTTCTTGACATGAGAACGTAGTCATCTGCATACTTAATAAGGGAATACCTCTTGACCTTGTGCTTGGTGGATCGGCCACAAACTCTCCTAGATGTTTTTCCAGGCCATTGATATAAATGTTGAACCGGGGCAGTACCTGACGGATTCTACAACATCCTAATGCAGTTGGCTTAGGATATACACCAACCCTGACTCCACTCACAAGTCCAGCAATTTGATCCAGAGTTTACCTCTGTCAACATTATCAAATGCTGAACTTAGGTCCATGAAGGCAAGGTATCATTGTCCCCTCTGGGCCCTTACATACTTACAATGCATGAAAAGAAGGTTCAGACATTGGTCGATTCTTCCTATTCCCTTCCTAAAACTATAATGGGTGGTGGTTAAGATATCTTTGTTAGTTGCCCAAGTCTCCAGAAGCTTCAATGTTATCCTGCCCAACACTTTCACTATGCTATAAGAACCAGGGACTTCTCACACCCTCTACTTTGGAAACCTACTAAATAAATGACAGGATGATCCACCCCACACTCATTCTAAAGCAAAGGGGATGTTACATAGGGTGTCTTTCTACCCTCACTCATCCCAACCAGCATGGCATCTTGTGAAAACGGTAAACACCCTTTACAACAAAACTTTTACAACGCACTACCGTTACAACGCGGTCATTACAACGCAAACCATTACAACGCATTGCGCTGGGGGGCGCTATAGGATAGGGAATAAGTTTAATTTTCTATCCAACACCTTCCCTAGTGTCCACGGGGACTGGATTTGGAATAGAAAATTAAACTTTTCACTATCCAGCACCTCTAAGCGCTATGCGTTGTAAAGGTATGCGATGTAAAAACCGCGTTGTAAAGGCAGGCGTTGTACTAGCCTGCGTTGTAATGTCATACATCCCTCTGCTACAATCTCAACATCAAATTAACAATAAATAGTAACAACATGAGCAACAATACAGGTTATATATAAATGTCCTACCAGAAGCCACACCTTCACTGCTCAGCTCACTCTCTCCAGCTGACACTCTTACAGTTCAGACACTCATTAACATTCCATTACATCACACACACACTGGCTGAGCAGCAGGGACTGAGAAACTTTGGAAAGGATACATTATAACATCAAGTTACAGCACAAACGTCAAGTGGACACGTGTTGTTTGATACATTCAGGCAGTGATAATTTTTTCCCTAGATTTTAAGAAAAGATTATTTTTCATGCCTGGATTTTTAAACCCACATTTACTTTTTTTAGATTACTAGTAGCTCAAAAATTAAATATCTTGTTTAAAAAAATAAAAAAGCAGCTGAATGTGTTACATTTGATATGGGGACATCTGGCGACTATCTAACATAGTTTACCATTTCATAAACACCATTGCCAGAGTAGGAAATATGATTCAAGCTATTATCCCTCCTGATTATTTTCAATTAGCCATCATGTAAACACAATGCATGGGTATAGATGGTGACTGTGTTCAGTAGGAACCTTAAGAAAGAATTTGATTTCTGCAAGTGAGCAATGTTGTTATATGGGAATGTAATTGATTTTGCGATTTAAACATTTGTTTTATAATTTTGTACTACGTAGAAAAAAAATCAGAATCACTTAGAATAGTATTGTAAGAAGAAGTACACATACTCCACAGAGTACATTTATAGTTGTTTAATTTCCCAGCTCCATCCGTCAACCGTCCCGGCAACAATCGTCATGAACTCACACCGAATGCCGCTGTGTGCATTCCATGTATCTCCTGATTATGGTACACGAGACGGCCATGAGATAAAGCAAAAAAAGAAAAAGAACATAAATTATAGCATATCTCCTTACTTTACAAATGAAACAACATGCTAAAAGAAAAACGAAAAAACTAAACAAAAAATAAATACTTGAAATTCCATTAGTGAAAACAGATAAGGAAATGAATTATAGAATGCAGTATATGTTCTGCTTCTCTTGACCCAAAAATTAAACCCTAACCCCGAATCGCAAATATTTTGCGAAAATATACATGCATCCCATTTTGCGAATTCCAAATTGCGATTCCCTATTTTTCGCACTTTGGAATTCGCAAAAGGCCGGGATGTTGCATGTGGCTGATGCAGTCTTTTACTAGCTAAAGAAAAACAACTCAGATTTAATTACATAGTCATTAAATCTAATAGCTTGGTGATGCAAATGAAGATGCCTACCAATGACAGACACCCTGTTGATTTCTCTTATTGCCACTAAACGTCATCATTCTTTATGTTACCCTCAATAAACCACTGAGGCATCAGTTACGTTTTCGGTTCTCTGCCTCTGATCCTTTTGAAAGAAGTTTTACCTGTAACTCCATTCATCGCCGTATTGTACGACCACACTACTTCATCCACACACTTCTTAACATCTTGTTTGTCTTGTATTGCCATTTGTATAGTTGTCTTTAATATTCATGCACTCCACCATTCCATTTCCTTGTAAAGGAAAGTGTGTACATGTTTTATGCCATTCCACTTTAAAAAACACTGCATGATATGAGAAGTTAATTGTGTGCCATTATCAGTCACCAAAATGCCTGGACAACCTTCTCTCATAAAAATAAGTTTGTCATTTTTAACTGTGTTGTAAGTAGTGATATTTCTTAAAAACCCCACAAAGACCCATCCAGAATAAACGTCTTACAATACTATAACAAACCTTTTATTCTCAGACATAAAATCCATGGGACCAATAAAGTCAATACAAACCTTTTCCCAAAGAGCTCCACACCATTTCCACTCAGAGAACCCATACTCTGTGTACCAACCATTAATTCTTTTCACTTTCTCTGCACAACAAGCAATTTTACACCCAAACCCTCACATCCTCATCCATACCAGGCCACCAAAACTTAACTTTGAGAGGTTTCTTGGTAAAAGTTTGTCCAGAATCTTAAGTAACAGCTTGTGATCCGTTCTCAATGTGAATTGTGTACCTCACAAGTATGCAAGAAAATACTGAAATCCCCATGCTGGAGCCAAAGCTTCCCTTTAAATTACAGCACAATTCCTTTATGATTTGTAATAGTGCATGAAGGAAATGCCACTATTTTTTCCTTCCCCCTTTACATGAGACAAAACAGCACCAATACTGTGAACACTGGCATCAACAGTAAGAAGGGTTTCTTAGTTACGATGCCCGCATTCGTAATCTCATTCTTAATTCTCCTAAATGCGCTGTCTTGGTCATCTCCCCACACAAATTGTTTACCTTTCCTCAACAATTCCCTGAGTGGCTCAGTCTTTTCAGCAAAATCACCTACTAATTTGTAATAGTACTCTGCTAACCCCATAAACAACTTTATTGATCTTTCCCAGTGGGGGGTAGCAGCCAACTCAATAGAATTCAATAAGCCCTCTTTGGGTTGCACTCTCCATTCAGAAATAGTGTAACCTAATAATATTTTAGCCTTCAACACAATTTTGCATTCGTCTCTTCTTAGGGAAAGACCTGCATTCTCCAACATGTTAAGTACCTTAGCCAATGTTCTACTTTGTTCAGCTTCACTCTTCCCTGTAATTAAAATGTCATCCTGAAAATAATGAACATTTCCAACACCACAAAACAAATTATGCATCATTTGCTGGAAAACACTGGCAGTAGAATCCAGACCAAATAGAATTTTTTTTGTTGAACAAATGCCTTCCCTTGTGAGATAGGCTGCATAGCCCTTCAAATTTGGATGTAGAACAATTTGATGATACACTGATATTAAATCCAACATGGTGAACAATTTAGCATCATTCATTAATTACACCATTGTTGCTATGTTGAGCAAGAGTAAACTGTCCACCACAATACTCTGGTTCAAGAATCTGGGATCAACACAGACTCTCAATTTACCATCCCTTTGTTTGGTGATCACAACCAGAGAGAGCCATTCTGATACCCCCACAGGCTCTATGACTCCTTCTGTTTGCATATCTGCAAATATCTCTTCCACTTTACTTCGAATTGCAATGGAGATTTTCCTTACCCCATGCATAATGGGTTTAGATCTTTCTTTCACTTTAATTTCATGTACATACCCTTTGAGTTTATCGAAATTATTATTAAATGCTATCTCATACTTAGCCAAAATAGATTCAACATTTTAAACATTTTGTGCCAACAGAACTTGCTCTTTTGACCTGGGGTCCATTGTGCTTAGCACACATATGTTTGTATCCCATCCCTGTCACCAAATTGTTGTAAGAAGAAGTACACAAACTCCAAAGAGTATATTTATGGATGTTTAAGTTCCCATCCGAGTCAGAGATACCCCACCTTCATCATCCATCATCCGTCCCGGCTGCAATCGTCATGAGCTCACACTGAATGCCCCTGTGTGCATTCCATGTATCTCCTGATGACGGCACACAAGACGGCGACGAGGTACAGCATAAAATATACAAGAACATAAATTACAACAAATAGCTTATGATGAATTCCATTTTTACATTTTTCGCTCTTTAGTACCATTATAACCATTGCCAACTGTTTGGTAATCAGTCTGGACTCTGCTGCAAATGAGATAGTACAGTCCAAACATCTAGGTTATGCCCCTTTTGAACAAGAACATAAGAGATCTGAGACCAAGTAAATCAGGGTGGAGCAAAAGGTATATTTTCCTATAAAATGCTGTATTACCAAAATCAGAATATTGGCATGTTTTCTTATTAGTCAACACTGTCATTTTAAAAGTGTTGTTACCTTAAGTTAAATGCATGTGTATTCCTGTTTACTAATATCGTCCTACTTCAGGTGTTCAAAGAATATTCAAGGCAATTACAAATATATTGAATGCAAAGGAAAATCCTGCTCTTTGAGGGATTGCAGATACGATGCAATGACAGGCCTTTTTGAAGATGGATGTACATTCATACCAGATGCCACGCAAAACACAAAAGCGTCAGTTATGTACATGCAAGCATTGCCCTCAGTAAGTAATTCCTCAGAGCACTTTAAAACTATGGTTTTGTTCATTTATTTATGTTGAAAAATGTATCACAGAATTTTTTAATTGCAAGATTCCTAAATCGTTTTAACTTGTTTCTTAATATTCAACTATATGTTGTCAATCAGCAAAGTATTAAAACATTATCATTATTTTCCTGATTTTTCTGCTAATGTATCAAAATATTGAATGGAAGTGACACTTAAAACCCAAACACTGATTATTTATTGAAATGAGAATATTGAGACTAGTCGCCATTCTAGGTATATGTTGGTCTATGTAGGGTGACCCTACATCAAAATTAATGTCAGTATATTCATTGCTGCTATCAGTCTTTTTTACGGAGTAGAGTCACTATTAGCCAGTTATAGTGGTGGAATAAACTATTATTCCTCACTGACTTCACCAAATACTAACAGAAGTCATCATTATCTATACAGCATTAAACCTATAAATTCTTTGAATATTGAGGCATGAATGAACATAATTGTACTCAATGTGCTTTATTCTCTTTTGAGATCTCAGATGTTCTTTCTGCATTTTTAGGGGCTTCATTATGTTGTTTCAAACCTTTGCTGTCTGATGAGCATAGGGCCTGTTCTGGCCCTATGCTCTTAAGCTTGTCATTCAAAACAGTGCTTCTTTTTGATGGGCTCTATTAAAGACAATGTAAAGTGCTGTCTTTGCGAGCATTTTTTTTACCTCTATACTGTTCTCTTGTGAACACTCATTTGTTTAAAGGAGCTCTGCAAATGTACCCATATGGCTCAGAAGGAATCCTCTATTTCTTACTAATAATAGACTCATGTTTCTAGGCAGATTTGGCAAACTCCTTCTTTCATTTGTAGTAGAAACTTTTCAAGCTTACGAGGTAACCCTGGCCGAGCTATCCTCGAACCTAGATAATGCTAAGTAACTAATTTGTTCAACCTTATTGCTTCACTCCATCCTCACCTCAAATCTGTAAATATCTTATACTCTTTCTCATTCTTTTAGCCAATCAAACCAAGTAATTTCCTACAAGGCTCGTCTATATAAAACTACTCTATTCAACCACTTCGTTACATATGGAACTCATCCATGCTTTCAATCAACTGAAGTTCTTCCTTTAATGAACCCCTTTAATACCTATCAGTCAATATATTTTTGTTTCTTCTCAATATGGAAATGAGATGCCAAGCAGCAGCTAGAGTACAATTATTCTTTTTCATAAGGAATTATCACAGCCACAATGGTGGAATCAGTTTTGGTAATAGATAAGAATGCCAGGTGCCCCAGGGTGCTATGGTAGCATGATGGACCTCAGGCTTTAATTTCATTTCTAAATCGCAAGTCCCTAAAGCAGGGGTTTGTTCTTGAAAAAGTTTGCTGTGCTGTGGAAATGCTTCTAAGCACAAGAGGGGCATTGATCATTATTTACCATGGTGTTGTAGTCTCAGCCCTAAATAGAGTGAGTAGTGAGATGCAATGTGGGCTAGTGTTCACCAGTGTTTCTGACAGTGAGGGAGGCTGAAGATCAACCCACAGAAACACAAAGGATCCCCAGCTTTAAAAGAAGTGAGGGAGCATATAGTTTGTTGGATAGAACATCTGAACATTTTTGACAGATGCCCCATTACCGCCAAATGCAAATTGACCTCTCTAACTTCTAGTTTTCAAATAAAAATATAGAAAACATATTTGGATATCATCATCAACAGTTTGCTCTAACTCCCATGGTCATTCCTCCCAGTTGTTCTTTAAAGTATCTTGTTTAAATCTTTGAGGGCTAATCTATTTATGTTTTAATGGCTATGTAGCCAACAGTAGTATCAGACAGTGAGCTGATATTATCTGATTGAGCATGCTAATCCCAATTACCCAATCAATAGCTGAAGCAGAAATAGCCATCCTACATGATTTCAGCCATAATGAACTGATAATAAATATTGAGAAGATATTTCCTTATGCTAATGCAGTGTCCTCCATATATACACTAGCTCTGATTTTTTTTTAGATTTCTATTAAATTACTCAAGATCCCAATCTTTCGCTTACTCTCATCATGACACTCAGGGCCTTATTACGATAGCGGTTGGATAAGTGTCCGACCGCCATCACAGTAGGATTGGGACTGCCCGACAAGAAGTAGGTGGTCCCACCTACCATATTATAACACGACCACCATGTAGGCGGTCAGAAACATACCTTTTTCTATTGTGGCTTGTGCTGCAGTCCAGAAAAGGGCCCGCCATGCTACATAGTGGTGGCCCATGGGAGACCAGCTTGGGGTCCCCAAGTCCCTTTCTGATAGCCTTTCCATGGCAGTGAGACTGCCATGAAAAGGATATGGGAAATTGACATTGCAATCCCTACGGAAGTGTCTGCGTAGGCACCGCCTTCATTGTAAGGATTACTGTCAGACCGATGCCCCGACTGGCTCCTTGAGCCTGACGGAGACCGCAGTCTTTCCCCCACTCTCTGCACTCCTACTTCCCGGTATTGTAATCTGGTGGTCGAACCGCTGCCCTAGATGTGGGGTGGACCACCACTGACAGCCTATCGTGGATGTCAGACCAACAACGTAATGAGTGCTGCATACATTGTACGTTCCAGAGGGACATTCAGGTATGGTATCCAATTGGTTATACTCTTTTGTTAGTAAGATATCAAAGAATGTCTACTCACCTACATTTGGAACCTAAATTTAAATGTTTACAACTATTGTCCGGTATTACCCTATTACCTAGAGGTGGGCGTACCTTGTGTAATCCAGTGTAGCGTAATCACACAAAATTATTTTAAAATTCTTCAAGATTACACTTTAATGCCTCCTCACATCTAAAATGGAGACAAAGATGCATTTTACACTAAGAAATAGTGTTAAATGCAATAGAACACGAATAGCGAGCACAATGTGTGATTCATTGCTCTAAGATGTGAATCAACTGGCTTGAGTAAAACCCGGGGTCCACTTTGATACTAAACATGAGACAGGTCCTGTATAGCACATCAAGACAATGGTTATCCTGGACTTTGTCCCTGAATGGATGCTTCTGCAGAAGGCATTCCTATATACTTCACGCTCTTCACTGCTCAGCCCATAGGAATTAATTTTAACCATAGGGGGAGCCTTGCCTTGCTTTGCTGTGAGGGGAACGGCTCTTTGTTGTACCGGGTCCCGCACTCCAGCGCCAGCACCATCGCCGTGAGGGGAACGGCTCTCTGTTGCACCAGGTCCCGCACTCCAGCGCCAGCACCATCGCCGCCGCAAGGGCAGGGACTTCAATTCCCAGGTGCCCCGGGGGCTGTGGCGTGCGAGTGATGCCACCAGAGTGCCCGGAGGCGCGTGAAAGGAGAGGAGCGCCGAGCGCTCACTGGGAGCCTTGCCTTACTTTGCCATGAGGGGAACTGCTCTTTGTTGTACCGGTTCCCGCACTCCAGCGCCAGCACCATCGCCGTGAGGGGAACGGCTCTCTGTTGCACCAGAACCCGGACTCCAGCGCCAGCACCATCGCCGCCGCGAGGGCAGGGACTTCAATTCCCAGGTGCCCCGGCGGATGCGGCGCGCGAGTAATGCCACCAGAGCGCCCGGAGGCGCGTGAAAGGAGAGGAACGCCTCTCGCCCCGCGAGTCGCACGCGGGAGCACCCGGGCTAAGCCCGGGCAAAGGGCGGGCCCTCTGTGGCCCTCAGAGGCCTGAGGAGACTGTGCTGGGCCACAGACTTTGGTCCTGTTGATAAGGACATCATTTATTGAAGTGAGACTCTATATTGTAGTACCTGAGTGTTTCTGTAAAAGTGCTTTGTATTATTGCAGATTGCAGACTGTTCCATTCCATAAATCTCCACTTAGAGAGTTACAATAAGCTGACGTGATGTCTAGAGGTAAAGCAGATAAATCTACTTCTGGGCTGGGCACCATGGACAATTATCTAAGCAAAAAGGTTAATCAGATTAACAATGATAGAAGGGCCTTTCTAGGATGGGGAAGTGCTCCTCTGCTACAGGATGAGGCGCCTCTCGCAGTAGTGGATACACCTATGCCTGATAACCCTAATATCCCTGATATCAGTAATAGTGATGCCATAATGACTGTAGCGCAGGTACATGTAGAGACACATGATGATCGGCTAGATACCTCTATTGAGGAAATAGAACAGATACAGCCAGCACCGAGACCAGTGAGAAACTGTAGAACACCACAGCCTAAACGGGGGGCGGGGGGGTAAGCATAATAAAAAAAGAGCTGAAATAGCTGCATCAGTCAGTAATGGCCCCACCATAGGTCTTTGTCCTTCTGAGGGACATAACGAGGGTGGTATTAAAACACAAATTGACCAACTTACCCTCTTGATTAGCACCTTAGAAGGAAAAATGGTGGCAAAAATGGAAGAGCTGATTAGACCCCTGTCAAGTAAGCTAGATACCTTGGCTCTAGAGGTAGATAGACTAGATGGACTATTATCAGCACACCTGTCATCGGCCCCGCCTGTTAGACCTAAGGCTGTGGAAATAGGGCAGGGACCCTTGAGGGAGGCGGCACAGCAAACTTGCCGGCAAGTCCCTTCAGTAGATAACGCTCTATCTGAACCCCCACCAAAAACTGACCTGACTGTAGTGACATCAGTAGACCAGGATGGTAGGTCAGATTTCAGACAAATAAGAAGAAGTTGCTACATTATTCTCCCACCCAACTGCGCACCTTATGTGGCTGTTCTGACTAATGTTCCAACTATAGGAGACCATTCAGTCCAGTCACATGGGGAATCCCATGACTCACAAAAAAATAAAACAGTAGCCTGGCTGAACACTAACTGTGGATTCCCAACTGCATATTCTGACCAAATACTCTCAGTCAGAAGGGTAAACTGGATTGGCCCATCTAGAAAGTGGGGATTGTATCGTTGTTAACTTTAGACATCCCCAACATGTGGCAACAGTTTTACTAAGAGCATCATCTTTATTGTCTGATGCGAATAGTATATGTGTTCGTCCACTTGGATATTTTTATACTCACTTGATTAAAGCCCCGCCTAAACGCAGGAACTTTAGGCCACTGTTTCAATCTCAGGCCCCGGCTCCGACAGCACCATACCTGTATAATGTTGTTAATCAAAATAGGAATGAGTTTATGGTGGAAACACAGAACAGATTTGATTTGCTCTCAGGCCTTGAGGCATGTGATTGACGGGAGGAATCTATGGGCCAAGGAAATGTAAATTCTGGTGAAGTGGGTCACACGGAGATTACACAGGTGAAATCGTCTGGAAACAATGTAATCTCATGGAACATTGCGGGACTGGGCACAATGATGACAGATTGTAACTAGGTTAGATATATTAAGCAATTTCAGATCATTTGTCTGCAGGAGGCCTGGTCAGTGGACTGTGACTTCTTTCTTGAAGGGTACAAGGCCTTCTATGTTCCTGCGATAGCATCTAGCAGAGGTAGACCTAAGGGGGGCCTGGTCACGTTTATTTCTGTAGCACTCTCTTGTAAAATACATAGAGTTTTAACAGACAATTCTGGAATCATTGGTTTAGTACTAAATAGAGATAACTGTTTGGTTGGTCTGGTAAATTTTTACAATGCAGTTAACCCTTGTTCAGCTGCTAGTCCTATATTAGCACTAAATGTATTTATTAGCACTTCAATGAAGGTATGCCTCCATAATCTTATGATTATGGGTGATTTCAATGTTCATCCATGTGGGGACCCCCTGTTTAAAAGCCTCTCAGACTTGCACTGTGACTGCTTCGAGGGCTTGCATTTGGAACATACAGCGGAGGGGGAAGCTTTTAATGACCTACTGAATAACCTGGATTTATCATTGACTATGGCATTGAGGGATCCCTCTAAGCGCTTTGAGATCCCTACTTTTAACGGTCATGGGAAGGGTACCTTCATTGATTATGTCCTACTCTCTGTGTCAATGCAGACTTTTGTGGATTCCTTCATCATCGACCACAGTGAATTCAGTGATCATAATCCACTGACTGTACATTTGAAGGGCCCCTGGGTGGGCAAGGAAGGACGGAATTGTACCACTGGCAGGCTGAGCACTACTGATGGTAAACGGCGCCTTAAATGGTCTATGATCACACCTAACCTGTTGTATAAAGACATTAAGGATCATTGTACCGAGGAAATTGCAAAATGTACTCAAGAAGGGTCGGAACCATGTCAGGTTCTAAGTGCTTTCCAAAGTATTTCAGACAAGGTGTCTCAGCTGATGTTAGCTCCAGTAAAGTGTACAGAGATCGGGGGACCAAGATGTTTTATAACGACTGCTCTAGGGCATCACGTAACCTAAGGATAGCCCTGACAGCAAAACCCAGAATAAAGGAGAATATTCAACAGTGTAGGAAAGAATACAAATCCGTCATTAATAGATGCAAGGAATTTTTAAGAGAAGAGGCATGGAATGAGATTCTCGACCCCTCTATCTTGAAGTGTAGCTCTAGATTCTGGGCGGTAGTAAAAAGACCTTTTTTGGTCCAGGATCCAGGGGATGGTCTGGAATGCTGCATAACAAAGGAGGAATGGGTAACACACTTCATGCAACTGTATGGTTGCATGATGAATGATAATTTTAATGCTCCTCCTTGCAATAGCGGTGACTCTATTAGGTTTGAATGAGGTGAGGTCATTGAGAACATAATGGGGCTTACAGCCGGGAAATCTCCGGGACCTAATGGGATCCCGCCAGATTTATATAAGTCTGAGCCCAGCTTTTGGGCACCCACAAATTGGTCTTTAACGCAGCTGATAAAATTGGCTGCCCACAGTCATGGGGGGTATCAACGATTGTCCCAGTTTTTAAGAAGGGGGACAGGGGTAGCCCTCTCTGTTATAGACCTATTTCACTAATCGATTCCATGGTTAAAGTAGTGGGCAGAATCCTACTGCAGAGACTCTCTGACTGGGCCTTGGAAAACAGTATTATGTCCATTTCTCAGGACGGCTTCTGCACTGGGCGCTCTACTATCACACAGGGCCTTAACCTCTTTCTAATATTAAGCAAGTACACTGTTTCCCAAAAGGGTACTGTCCACCTTGCCTTCAAGGATCTGTCTTCAGCTTTCGACTGTGTTAATAGGGGAAGGCTGTGGCAGTCCATGAGGGACAAAGGGGTTGACAGTGGGATTGTCAACTTCCTTGTTGATCTACATAGTAACACTAGTGCTAATGTCAGGTATTCTCAAGAGCTGTGTGTAACTGGTACTTTTAATATCGGGAAGGGTGTGCGTCAAGGATGTATTCTCGCCCTCTTTCTTTTTAACTTTTATATTAATGAGCTAGATAGCGTATTGCAGAATGTAAAGGCTGACTGTCCCAGAGTCGGCAGGCGAGGTATTCCTGCCCTTTTATATGCAGATGATGTGGTTTTAATTTTTAGAACAGAGAGAGGTCTCCAAGCTTTACTAAATGCTTTTAAGAATTTTATGACGGATAGAGACCTCCTGGCCAACAATTCTAAATCCTTCATCATGCAAGTTGGCAAACAACTAAGAAGGAATTTCCTATTTAAAATAGATAATGTAGCAATCCCCATCTCAAAGTCATTCTCGAATCTTGGGGTCCTTTTTTATTCCAAACTTAGTTGGGGTCCACATCTTGACAAAAAGAAAAAGGAAATTGTAAGGGTGAATGCTACTATTTTTAATTTTGCATCAAAACAGGGGAAAAAACCTAATAATGCCATGTTGAAATTTTACAATGCAAAATCAGTGGCAACTGCCGTTTACGGCAACAAAATATGGGGTTATGTGGCCGGTGAGCAACTACAGATTGTTGAAAACTCTTTCATGAAATGTCTCTTGTGTGTCTCAGCAGCCACATCTAACTTTGTAGTACACGAAGAGCTAGGGTCGCAATATCTATGGGACATTTTCTCATTACACCCGTTGACTTGCTGACTAAAACTGTGGTTGAATCATGACATACCACTGACCCACCTGATTATGAGAGATTACCTGTCTCAGGATAAGGCAATGGGCACACCCTGGTTAAAATATTTGAAATCAAACTTCGCAAGGCTCGGCCGCTTGGACTTGTTTGAGCATTCGAGCGGGATTGTAAAGGGTGATGTGGAGGCAGTTAAGCATGCCTTCCTTGTGGAGAGAAAGCTCAAAAGCGAAGGAGAGGAGCTCCTGAAACCCAGTGTAAGAAAATTTGCTATGTTAAAAACAGGTGATACGATGGAGCCCTACTTGATGGGCTCGTTGACTTCCCATGAGAAGTTCCTGCTAACAAGGTTCAGATTAAATATTTTTCATCATCTGCTGTTTAGACCAAAAAATTATGCTTTTATTAAACCTACTGCTCCCTGTGGCTGCGACGGTAAGTCTCCACAGGATATGCTGCATTTTATATTTTTATGTAAGTTTGATGAATATCCTTGCAAATGCTATCTGGTAGATCTTTTGAAGAAACTTAATTTTAACCAGATCAGACCAGCATTATTGTATCTGCTACTTTTGCACAGTGACAGTATTCTTCAAGTTACTGAATTTTTTAAATTGTCTATTAAGCTGAGAAATTGTTTGGACCAATGATGGTATCTTTGTCGATTTGATTATCTTTACTAATGAATTTGCTATGTATGGAATTTGCTGTACCCTGCACTTTTGCACTTTATCGCTCATGTTTTATAACTATTGTGTTTTAATATGTTTTAAATTGTCTATACTGTAAATGTACTTTTAAGGTTTGAATCAAAACTGAATAAAGTCTCTTTGACTGACTGACTTTTAACCCTAATCAATAATATATTGTGAAGTCACAGGTGATGTGTGTCTGGGTCATATGACCAGTTAACTAATTTAAAGTACTACACTCTAGCACATTCATATGCAGAGAGTGTCTGCCAAATCAAAACAACATTTTAGGGAATATGCTTGTTGTTGCTTAAAAAAAGCAACACATAAGCAAACTCACAATGAGTTATACAGTAGACATCTTTGGAATTAAGGGCCAGATATACGTAGCCAGGTCACAACTAGAAGGTGCAAATTGCACACAGGTTTATACCCCAACTCGTAATTTTGTAATGCCACTTGTCTATTAATAGGTTCCATAGCAAAATGCTAATTTGAAGAGGGTGCAAAATGACTTGATTAATGAATATTAATTAGGAAGGTCACATTTGCAAACCTTTGCAGTTGGATATAAACATAGCGATGTGGGTCTGCCAAGGACAGCAGACCTCCATCCCTAACAAACATCCATTTTAACACATGCCATTTTAAAGCAGTCTGTGTCCTTAATGGGATTTATTCTGCTTAAAAAGATGTTTCCCATTTAAGAAGACAAGGGGGAGGGGGGCAGTGGTATCCTGAATCACTGTACTCTTACATGATTTACAAAGGGGAAGCTCTTCCAGGGGTACAGTTTCCCCTTTCAAAATCAAATACCCAACGTGAGTATCTGTAGCTGATTAATGGTTTGTAACTGCAAATAGGTGCACAAATGATTGATACCATTTTGAACTGCAGTTAGAAGGGATGGCCACTTACAGGCCCCACTCCTATTTGTGTTTCAAATGAGTCACACAACCGCATTTGGCAGTGGCTTCTGCCGCACAACGAAAGTGTGAGGGGGTGAGTGGGAGGACAGGGGAGGAATTGAGGGTAAAAATAATATTTAAAAAACGTACCTCTCCCTGCCCAAAAGCATATGGCCACCTCAGTGCTTCACTCCCAGCAGGTTGTGGTAAGGGACAAGCTCCCCACCCAATCCAGACGCCACTCTCATGCTATGAGAGCAAAGTCCGGATTGGTCTGAGTAGCCTAGTCTGCCGCTCAGACACTGCCTGGGTGCCTGCAGCTTTTCTCTAACCCGTCTGTGAACATGGCTGGGTTGGAGAAATGAAGTGTGCATGTCTGTTTGGCTGGCCTAAGATGGCTTGCCAAACTTACATGCGCAGTTCTAAGTGCCAACCACACCTGCCTGTCATGGCCTAATCCTGCACATTCCGTCAGCCAGAGCCCGTCACCGAAAAATAAAATGATATTATTCTTATTTTGGTATTTTATTTTTCTGTGACTGACTTTCACCGGTGGGGCGATGCTCTTCCATCATTAAGGAGGAGCCGCCTCTGCCATTTGCATGTTAGAAATGCTTTTCAGACTTGCAAAAGAGATTTTGTACATCACATTTCTTTGTAGCCATAAACCTTGTGATTTCTTGTGTGAATTGGAGGATTTCAAACTACAAAAAGCTAACATTCATATTTTCGACTTCAAACATCGAATTGTCTATCTTGAAAGAAATCTATTTTACATGTAATTTTAAGTCTGAAGAATTGACATGTTTTCCTCCAATCAACCCTCAAGGCTCATCAATTTGGTGGATTTAGCATTGAAACTTATGAAGTGTCCGTACTCATTTACTTATTTATGTATTTATTGTTGTTTGATACCCATACTTCTAAATAATCACTGGTATGCCTCCAGCCAACACCCAAACGGCAGAAATTCCCTTTTGCTCTCTGTCTAAGCATGGCTTGGCTGATCAGGGAAGTATCTGTTCCATAAGTGGTATGTTACAATGTGCCACGGGCTCATCTTACATCTGCCACGACTGATGTAAAATCAAGAAGAGTCAGGCTTCTTCCCATAGTGTTAAATATATAGTTTTCCTCTTTTTTCTTTTGTAATGTTGCTCCTCGCTCTGTCATGTGACAGTCTCCCCAACGCCATCTCCTTTTCTTCCCAACATAGCTACCAATGTAACATTATCCTGAGGTGCCAAATAAAGCGTAGTGCTGTCCTTGGTCATTGTTTCTTGAACAAGGTTCTTCCACCTAAGAGCCAAGTTGAACATGGTCCGGGGAAGCCGAGCCTCCTGTTACAAAACCTCCTGACATTCTTTAGTATTCATATAACTATGGCTTCCGGTCTGCAGCAGTAAACATATCAAGGGATGACTTCCCATTACATAGCTTCCATGTGTAGGATGAAAAATGATACAAACGAAGGACTGCCATGCATTGACAGTCACAAGCCAAGGCACATTTAAAAATATATAGCGGGAAAGGGAAAGAGGACACACGCATCAGATTCTCAGTTATCTCAGGTTAATTCGCTTTTCACTTGTCTCTAACAGATGCAAGGTATTTTCTGATAATCAAGCAAAAAAATGTTGTGTTGATTCTAGTTTTTAAAATGTTGCAGATTTAGAGACATCTGCCAGGCAGAACTACTCCGCGACCATGGCACTTGGATCTTTATCATTCCTTCATTTTGTACAAATATTGACAAGTTCCAAACACCATAACATCATAAACCATGAACTTGTTCTTAACTGGTATACCTTGCTTTCGCATGTCTTTCAGGTGGTTGAATTCTGTAACTCAAGTACCCATAACACTGAAGCTCCCAATCTTCAGAATAGAATGTGCGACTCTCAGAGCACATGGGACGTCATCAAGAGCTCCAACGATTTCAGAAGCACTCTACCCATGAGTGGCACCACCTCCCCACCTGCTCCAACATTCTCACTTCTGCAGGTCAGAGAGCGAGTGATCTGCTTAGTCCTCCATACTTCTGGAAGCATGAATTCAGTAAGTATCGAAAATATGAAAAGTATCCACAATAATGAAATTAACCTTTTTGAATTATCTATTGAGAAACATCTTCAAACTTCTATTTGGTCCTGGGCACATTTTACGCTTTACTAATTTTTCTATAGCAGTAACATTTCTAAAATGATACACCCCATTTCCTTACTGGATGCTTCAGTAAAGGTGATGAGTCGAATTTTGCTGCAGAGGCTGGAAACCTGGGCTAATGAAAATAACATTTTAACCAAGGTCCAATATGGATTTCGAAAGGGCATGGGGACACTAGAACAGTGCGTTAACTTAGACCTTTTAATTAATAAATACACGGAAGTTAAAAAAGGGAATCTGTTTTTATGCTTCGCGGACCTGAGCAGTGTGTTTTATTTGGTAGATCATCGTATATTATGGCAGGTGTTGATAGAGGCAGGGGCACCAAACGAGATTGTACACTTTCTAGCTAGGCTATATGAGAGATTGTCTTGTAAGGTGTGCTTTGGTTCCCTAGGCGAATGTACCCCCTTCTTTAAAGTTTCTAGGGGCATCCGTCAGAGATGTGTTTTGGCCCCCCTT
This sequence comes from Lissotriton vulgaris, assembly GCF_964263255.1. Taxonomy (NCBI): domain Eukaryota; kingdom Metazoa; phylum Chordata; class Amphibia; order Caudata; family Salamandridae; genus Lissotriton; species Lissotriton vulgaris. Next base: position 568,005 of record NW_028248991.1, on the reverse strand, counting down.
TTATTTTCCCTTTTTATTAACCAAATCGATTCTATACTGTGCCAGTCCCCAGTTGATGCACCCTTGATTGAAGGCAAACCGGTACCTATTTTATTGTATGCGGACGACGCTGTGTTATTGTCCCGTACACAAATTGGTTTACAGTGCCTCATTGATAGATTTATGTTATTTATTGAAAGTAGAAAATTATTAGGTAATAAATCCAAAACCTTTGCCATGTCCTGTGGGACAAAAACTAAGAAAACCCACTCTAGCTTTTTTATCGACAAGGATAAATTGTCACAAGTTAAAACCTTTTGCTATCTAGGAATCACTTTTGCCTATAATGGGTCATGGAAACCTGAGTTTGAAAACATTAGCCAAAAAACCATGAGGTCCACTAACAGCATCTTTAGATTTTCATCTAAACTCGGGGTGAGGAGCATTAAAGATATGATGAATATTTATAATGTAAAGTGTGTGTCCTCGACGCTGTATGATGCAGGGGTATGGGGTCATTGTGTTGGTCCAAATATGCAGAGAGACGAAAATAAGTTCCTCAGAAAACTGCTTTGTGTACCCCCTTCCGCTTCAGTAGAATTGATTCACGAAGAAGTAGGAATTGAATTTATTTCTGATCTTGCTGCGCTGCGCCCCCTGTTGCTTTGGCGCTCAATCTGGGCTAAGTCTGAAACCCGTTTTACCCAGGAGATAATCCTTGATTGCCTTAGGTTGGACCACTCTTTCCGTATTCTTTGGCTTAAGTATATACATCATTGGTTTTATCTCCTTTTTAAGATTGACATTTTCCTTGACCCTAAATCTGTTGTTACAATTCCAAAGAAAGACATTAAACAAAGGTTTTAAAGCCACAAGAAAGAATGCCGAGCAAAGAAGTCTGAAAAGCTGCATTCAGTGATGACTTACGACTACAATTTTCCCACTGGTTTCCAATTTTACCTCTCCGGCGTCACTCAAAATTCCCACCGGTTTGTTCTAACCCGCCTACGTTTGGGAATTGTTCATCACCTTGTTGCATTTCCCAATATGAACTCTCGATCTGATATTGCATGCCCTTGTGACAATGTTTCCCGCCCGAGCTGTTGCCATTTTTTAATATTATGTACATTTTACCACTTTTTCAGAGTCAGATATTTAAAACCCTTCTTTTTAAAATACAATGTTCGTTCTATGAGGAATGCCTTACAGCTCCTCAGTTCCCTAGAGGATTTGGATATCTGCTTCTTCGTAGCAACATATATATTAAAATGTACAGCTGCCAGGAAAGCCATAAATTTGTGATGCCTTGGACCTCGTGTAGTCTTTATTATGGCCCCCTGTCTGTATATGTTCTGTCACATTGCACAGCTGCCAGGAAAACCTTGTCTTATGATATCTCGGATTGTGTTCCGTTGCTACATCGGCTTCCTGTCTGTATATTGGTTTATTTATTCATGTGCAATATATTTCATGTATAACGAACGTAGTATGTATTATAAATGAATTCAGCTCTTTCGGGCAACTGACCTTGTACAGCATAATTTTAACCTTGATCATGTCTAGCCCCCAAAACCCCTTTTATTATGTTTATAATGGTTTTTATCTGATTTTTAACTGTTGCATCTTTGAGGTCTCTTTTTAGCATAACATGCTACATTTGTATGTGTTTTGTTTTGCTTGTATGGTTTGTTTTACAAATCGAATAAAGCTTTGAAACTGAACTGATACACCCAGGTTTATATAAATATTATATTGGGCATTATATTTCAAGCATTTCTCCTTACTAAAATTTAGAATTAAAGGCTTCATTAGCTTGCTGAAGTTATCACTTGAGTCTTTTGCTATCTGGAATCCAGAAACCGATAAACATTCAATATATATTTGTTTGGTTGTGATTGGTGAGAACACTATGGCCACACACATCAATATCAAGTCAATTTTCACTTTTGTTTCTTTTTGATTATGAAATGTTACCTATGACAACGGTGGAAAAAATGTTGGGATGAATGCTTGGTTGGCTGCAATTCAATCCGTTGATGCACTTAGATTACACATGAACTCTTAAAAGCCTATGAATGGCATTCTGTGGAAAGTATTTTAATTATATTGTATCATACTGTAGCATTTTCTTACCTCTTGTCTGGACTCAAAAACGTTTACCTTACGATCCAATGAGATACCAGTACATCTGTGTTGCCTAAATGGGTAGTGTTCAGATCTGGTAATGTTGAGTTTAGGTGTCATGTATGAGGCTGAGAAAGAGTGCTCCAGGTTTGGAGCAGTGGCATGCACACACAACTTTTGCTAAGCAAAGGAATGCGTGGATAGAATCACAAGCAGCTCATGCAAGCCATGAACTGCTGTGGGATGGAATTCATTGGAGTCCAGATGTTGGAAAAAGCCAAGTCTTTGGCAGAATATTTCAGTGCTTAAATGCCTGTACTATCCTCTAAGAAAGATTTCTCTTTTGGTTCTCTAACCTCAATATGGTTTGTAAAAATATTGGTCCTGTTCTATGAATGACCACTTGTCCAATGTCAATGGCTTTAAAATATATTCTTCTTGTCCCTGGTAATCCATGGAAAGCTTTGTGAGCAGGAATAATATGTTCTGTGAGCTAAGTGTATAGATTTGTCTACCTGCTGCATTCTGTAGATCTTTGATTAGTTTTCTAGGGCGTCCAATGTAGATACTTTTGCATAGTTACAGCAGAATATCACTAGTACCAAATATGCCAGTTTTCTGTGGGACAGACATAAGTAGATGAAGACACATTGAAGGCTTATCATCACATTGAACATATCTCTAGTCGCTTTTTTGATTTGGAATTCAAGAGAAAATCTTTAGCCCCAAATCAAATGGTTTTGACTTCGCTTTATGCCGTCAACAGCAATCCCATTTTGAGGGCTAGGAGGATATAGGATTGTGCCAGAAACCACAGGTGAGTATTTCTTTTCTGTTTAAGTGATGCTAAACATTTGTTGAGTCCAGGGGCCGTATTATAGAAAGTGCCCTGGGGATGCAACAGGTGTTTGCGCCCACTTTGCGCACCCCGGGGCACTTTGATATTACAGAAAGTACCACAGACACCTGTGTGCCCCCTTCTATAATACCAATAGTGCTGGTGCACAAAAAGCTATCTGTAGGGGGCGTTCCCTCATTTGCATGGGGGCGTGCCCCATGCAAATGAGGGAATCTCTTTGCCTCTGCAACCGTGCCGTGTTACCGACGTGGGCGCAGATGCAAAACAGCCCTCAGGAGGCGCACTGATAGGGCGCCATCTAAAGGTTGGTGCACTGTTAGTGCACCACCTGATGGCAGCCCTCTGTAGGAGGAAAGGGGGGGTCCCATGGACTCCCCAGCCATCCCCTTACAGGCGGGTGCAGTCACTCACTGCACCTGTCAGCAAGGGGATTTCTAATCCCCCTTCAAAGTGGAAGGTTGCTCCATCTTCAGGGCTTTCTGGGTATAACGTGCATAAGTGTAACAGCAAGGGAGATTGAATGATTCCACACGTTTAGGAAGAAGACTAGATAGATATTAATAGGTAGGGGTATAACTGTTGATCCTTACTGTATACCAGATTTCATGGTGTAAGATATGGACTTGTATGAATGTAGTGAGAAATGTAAGATATTTCTTTAATGTGACATGTTATCTATTTCGGCACAGTGCCATGGATACCCGAATAGTAAAGTCCTTGGGCTAGCATTTGGAGACTGACACTGTCATGTACAGATGATAGATCAAGCAGGAGTAAAGTAGCTACTCAATTAGTATTGAGGGTTTTATTGATGTCATTCCAAATATTGGCTGTGCAGTTCAATAAAGAACGGCATCTGGGAAAAGCCCAGCTTTTTGATTAGTTTACCTATGGAAGGTCCATTAGCTACTGGTCTTTAGATTGCTGGGTCAGGCTGGTTAAGTCCATAATTCTTTAGAATATTTTTAATGAAAGGTTTTTTGAATTCCCATGGGAATCCACCTATTAGTGGGGAGTCATTTATAATATGCCTTGCTGGAATGGAAGAAGAAGATTCTAGAAGAATTGTGATGAAGACATTTAGAGGGCAGGAATCTTCTGGAAAGCCTGCCAAGTTTATGCCTTTAAATAAGTCAATGTATTCCTTTTCTCTCAGTATATTGAGGAGGCAGTTTAGTTTGCCTGTTTGTGGTAGTGTGTTTTGGTTGAGAGGGTGTTAGAGGGATTCTATGACATCAATATTGTAAAACAATATTGGGAACATGAATATCATTATCCTGTACATAAAACACAAAATCACAAATATTGATTACACAAATATAGCAGTAAAAATACCACCAATAACAAAATATTTAAAAAACATACTAAAGAAATACTAAATATCATCAGCACAATCAAGCAAAAAAAAACATGACCCAAAGCACAAACATTAAATATCAGGAACCAAAACATTCTTTAAAATCAATAAAAAAAATACATTTCTATGTAAGTCTTTAAATCATATTGCATATGTATATATATATATATATATATATATATATATATATATATATATATATATATATATATATATATATATATATATATATATATATATATATATCTATGTACATATACATTTAAACATATACAAAAATATAATCAGCATTAACCATATAATGTACAAATGTTTTTGAAAGATCATACTTATAACTCTGATTCCAATGTAATTAAACGTAAAAATAGTTACTAAATAGAAACACAAATACAAAATAATTTAAATTGGAAATGAAAACTTACAGCTAGCTGCCACAGAAGAAGCGACCACTGCTAGAGAAGGCCCACCCGATGTTACAAACTGCAAAGCTGTAACACCCTTCAAAAATAAAGCCCATGCATTTACATAGGTACTACTGAATAATAGCATAACTTGAACTTCACTGCACAAAAATTATATTTTAATATACACAAACATAAGAAACAAATATTTAAAAATTATATTTTCAAAATACATGTACAAAGACTGACAAACATTACACCAAACAACACAAAAAGACCAACCCACAAAATCATCGGAAAACCATACAACAACAAAGACACAATGAAATGTGTGCATATTAATAAAACAATGAAGCATCACCATGAATGTTAAGTAATGACAAGCATTTTTAAAATTTAGAATAGCCAATAAAAGAATAAATAAAATGATAAAAACAAAAATATAAGCAAGCACTAAGAACTAAAAATATCTATTTCACAATAGCACAATTAATGAAGAAGTACAGAAATAGAACAGCTCTGCAAAAACCTAGAAACAACCAACCCAAAAATAAAGGAAGTTACAAAAAGTTAAGAAAATAATGTACAAAGGATAGTAAAATGTTATTCAATGTGTACTAATATATCATGCCAAATACAAATAACATATATTGTAATAATTATGTAATCCACAGAGATTTTGGAAATAGCAGTATATTTCAAATCCTAAAAGGAGAAACTATAAATATGATACATGAAATACACACATAGCAAAGAAAGTACTTCCAGCGAATGAACGCACTAGATATGCTGTAATTAATACTCTAATGTTTACTTTTCAGTGACACCACCAAGGAAGTTATTGTTAAAAGTGTAGCAGAACACACTAAGTCCCCAAACATCACTGAAATTCAAGTTAGGAACGTCCTCGGAGAAGGGAGCACAAGGTCATAACAGCCCATAGGAACTCTACTAAAAAGTACAATTCCCCAAGTTCCTGGAGAAGTGATTAGCAACTTCTTCTCCTAGGAAATAAAAAAACTATTAAGTAAAACAAGGAGGATTATATGACAAATGCCAAGAGAAACTAAAACATGCGAGGAAATTTACCCTCACAGTTAAAAATAACAAATACGAACCAAGATTTCTTACTTCATGAAAATGAAAATAATGACAAAAGACCCGCTGTCTATGCAACTAACAATAATTTACTCATGCTAACACAATGCCACACATGTATGATCTGGTATAAGATAGTAAGGAAACACTGGAGCACCCTTAATAGTGGGAACCTGGACATACCAAGACCAATGTTCCCCCACAGGAAGGGAAAAAAACCTGAGAGACATTCTGGTTCATACACGCCCATAATCAACAACTGACATTGATGGAGCGCAGCGACTACTCCACACACCACCGCGGGGACGCAACCCTTGCAGCAATTGCAGTTTTTGCCACCTGACATCTCCGACGAAAAAGGTGGTCTTTAATAACAATATGACATGGGAACTGCAGAAATTCACTGATTGTAACACTGCAGGGGTGCTGTATATGATCACCTGTACATGCAACCTCCCCTACGTGGTTTTAACCACTAGGAAGGTTAGCACTAGATTAGTGGAATACAGCAGTAACATCAGGTGTAAGCGGGCTACCACTAAAATGACAACGCATTTCATTGAGAAGCAACACACCCCTAATGATCTCAGATGGGTAGTGTAAGAGCATCTGAAACATGTAGACAACCTAGAAAACAGTCAGCTCGAGAAGGAACAACGCTGGGTGTTTAAACTTCGAACAGACTCCCAAGGTTTAAATGATAACATCCCTTGGGGCCAATTTACAAAGTGAACACCATAACCAGCGACACATTTTTTAATGAGATAATCCATACTGACTGATGTAGCCTTGACATCACACCCACAGTTCCAGATGATTGACCATGTTGGCCGCCGCTGGTTTTTTCAACCACGACTAACCATGAGCTTTGATGTTTATTAACGTTTTACAATTTCATCAAAAAAACTGATAGGGACTTGAAACACACTTAATTTGCTGGTGTACCCTCCTCGTACCCATATGGTAACACGTGGTTTATCAACTAGGCAGGAACGTAGAATAAATTTCTTTCCCCTACTCTACTTACTTTGAGATCAGAGTGCCGCTCTCCACTAAGGTGGTATTAGATCGTATGTAAAAGAATATCTCCTAATATGGCCCCATCCTCTTTACCATTGTGTTTCCATTTACCATGGTATTTTGGGAAATAACCCCTGTTTTTCACATAACAAGTGTCAAGTCCTACCTATGGAAACGACTCTCCATACTCCCAATATGGCTGCCGGTTTTGCAATCCCCCGCGGCCAATTTTGATTCTGCGACGCTCTAGTCAGTAGCTCAATGATTAGGCGGATGCGGAAGTATATGTAGAGGCACCCGAGGAGACACGCATTAATATGGGGTCTCCATGGGAGCGAATAGGTGTATTGCCAGTGAGGTGCGCTTTGACTAAGTAAGTGTCATTGACCTTTCCTTTACAGCGGAGGCAACATTTGGGGGTTCTCAACCACATGGAGTCATCGGGCAACCCCCGTTTTTTCACAGCGTTTATTACAGGGTCAAATAATAACCACACATTTGTAACCATTATTATTGTAATCATTATTACCATACGATCCCCTCAACCCCTCCAGACAATGGGGCACATTTGAGCCTTAGAAAAAGTATGTGAGTTTATATGTACATGTTCGTTATGTGGTGTTGTATGTGATGTGGTCTATGTTTTGTAAACAGCACTGAATCAATAATATATATCGGAGACACTAATCATATGTTTTTCTTCCCTATAGCACGACGGAACACAAGGTAGTTGTTAAACTACACACACCATAAAGGAGCATTTATACTAATTAGGATGACAACTATATTTATGATGCCTTCCAGTATCCTGGGAGGCGGATGTTACTCTAACAGTGTTCTGTTTTATCGCCCTACAGATACTACGTACTATTGAGTAAATCGCATGTATTACTAGTACACGCACAGTAGGTGTGGCACCCTTTTAACTTCACTAATTACCTTATTTATAGGTCACTTAGGAGTAGTACACACAGGGCTGGTCCCTGTGTGGTCCTGAGGAAGAGCTTTGGGGAGGCTTGAAACATGTTGACTTACGCTAGGGACGCCTAACTCATCACTATTAGGTATTTGTAACCCATTTTTTCTCTACTCCACTTCACTGCACTACACATTTATTTCACTTAAGTGCTCCTACATAACGTCGCAAGTCGCAGCATGCCTCAATCTGCAGCGGCTTGAGAGGACCCCTATGAATAATCAGGTCACAAAGGGGAAAACATGGTGTGTGAGGGGATTATAGAATGTAAGTTTTCTTTCCTACCAGTAGACCTTTCCACTCAATCTTGAGCGGAAGTCTCTTTTTCTCCCTGAGCTAGGTTGCAATTTCCGGTATCCCGTTTTTTTTTGAGTGTTCATTACTGTAGAAGGACGGTGAACCTAGCGGAAACCTCTGCCTCCCCCTTTTTCTGATTTTCTATTTAAATCATGCTCACTACCAATTACACAAATATACACTATAGAAGACAATACCATAATTCACATGTAATATAGTGGGTGGGCCTCCATGAAAAGGCTGTCTTAAAGGGACATCGTAATCCCAATGGCTGTGACTTGCTGGACAGCCATCGTAATGAGGCCCTAAGGATCACCCTACCTTGAAACCTTAGCCAGCAGACCACTATAAAAAATCACCAGAAATTAAAGCAAACTAACCACTGAATTAACCCTTTCACTGCTAGGCCTTTTCTTCCCCTGTGCTAAGCCTTTTTTTGGCAATTTGGGATCGTTCGCGTTTAGGCCCTTGTAAGTTTTTCACCACATAAGGTATCCACGCCAAATGTGCGTTCTTTTCTTCCAACATTATGGGGATTTTAAAGGTATGCAGGGTTTGTTGATTCCCCTGGACGGAACCCAGAAATTTGCCAAAATACAGCTAAATTTAGTTACTTGGGGTAAGAAAGGGCTACAGATGAAAGCGTCTGTTTTTTTCCCTGCACATAGTATCAACAAAGGGGTTGTAGTGCTGAAATCACCATCTTCAGAGCTTTCACGGACAAGCAGACTTTTGTAAGGAAACCAACATTTTTTACACAGTTTTGGCATTTTACTGGGACATAGCCTATTTTAGCGTTTTTTTGTGCTTTCAACCTCCTTACAGTTAATGGTAAAATGGGTATGAAAGCAATGATGGATCCTGGAAAGCTATACATTTCTGAAAAGTAGACAACATTTTCAATTCAGCAAGAGGTCAAGGTTTTCATATAGAAACTAACAGTTGAAAATAGGATACATTGAAAATGAATTTATCCTATTTTGTGCCAACGTTTTCACCTGTAACTTCTACTAAGTATGACAGATGTTTAAAAACAATATACAGTTACATCTGCTGGACATTTCTGGTTTTGGGGATATATAGGACTTATAGGTTCACCAGGAACCAGAGGAACCCAGAGCCCATAACTGAGCGGTGTCTTGCAATGTTTTTTTTATTGTCTACCGGGTATATAGCAATTCATTTGAAAAAATATAAACAGGGAAAAATCGGTATGAAAGACACCTATGTATTTCTGAAATGGAAACAAAATATAGAGTTTAGAAACAGTAGCTAATTGCACATCTCCGAAATTGTGGGTACCAATATGAGCATGTGAATTAAAAGACATTTTTCAAAGTTACTTCTTTTTTTTACACATTGTCTTACATTTGGAAATGCGGAAATGCATTGAAAGTCAGATAGGGAATAACAGTTGCTCTATAATTCTGTGTTCCCCTAATTCTTCTGATAAAAATGGTACCTCACTTGTCTGGGTAGGTGTAGTGCCCGCGACAAGAAACGACCCAAAACGCAACGTGGACACACCACATTTTCACAGTGAAAACTGACCCTTTTTTTGCAAAGTGCCTAGCTTTATATTTTGAACCCTAGCTATGCTGGGACCTAGGGAAACCTAGCAAACCTATACATTTTTGAAAACCCAGGGGAATCCAATATGGGATAACTTGTCTGTCTCCCACCAGTTTCTGCTACTCAGAATCCCTTGCAAACCTCAAACTTTGTAAAAGAAAACACATTTTCCTCACATTTCTGTGATGGAAAATTCTGGAATCTGCATGGATCCACTACATTTCACCAACCCCGCATTCCCCAAAGCCTTCCAAGAAAATGGTACCTCACTTATATGGGTACCACCCCACCCCTATGTATAACATAACATGAAATCCCTGGTGCCTAGTGGGCTTTTAGGCCCACCCCCGGTGGGCAGATCTGGGGATACTACCCCATCTGCCTCCTGGGGGGCAGAAAGGATGTGACATTTTTTTTTGGGGGGTGGGGCATTGGCACGCCCATTCTGGGCAGCCCCCACCCCGAGCTTTGATAGAATTAAATCCCTAGTGCCTAGGGGGCTTTCTGTCCCCCCTGGGGCAAGTAAAGGGCCTATTGTCCCATCTGCCTCCCAGGGGGAGCAGAACAGCTGCAGCATTTTCTTTTGCATGGGGGCATTGTCATGCGAATTTTGGGCAGCCCCCACCCCTGAGTATGTAAAAAGAAAATGGTGCCTTGTGGGCTTTCTGTCCCCTCCCCTCTCCCCAGGGCTACTGCCCCATCTGCCTCCTGTGGCATTTTTTGGTGGGCTCAGCCTGCCCCGAACTTATGAAAAAAAAATCCCTGGTGGCTTGTGGGCTTTCTGCCACCACTATGTATCATTTAAATAAATGGGGCCTAGTGGGCTTTCTGCCTCCCCAGGGGGGGACAGATCCTGGGCTATTGCCCCATCTGCCTCTTGTGCGGGGCTGAAAGTCTTATGCCTTCTTTGGGGGGGGTTGGGTGGGGGCATTGAAATGCACATTCTGGGCAGCCCCCACCCCTGGCCTGTAAAAATGGGGGGCAGAAAGGCTGTCTGGCAACATTTTATGGGGGGAGCAAAGGCCCTTGCCCAAGGGGCTGCTCCTCCCTCCCTGGTGGCTAGCAGGTGGATCCTTGCTTGGGGATCACCCTCTTAGGGCGATCCCCAAGCAGAGATCCACTAGGGAAGGTTACCATTGGAAAAGGGAGATTCCCTCTTTCCAACAATACCTCTCCCATGTTTTTAGATGCTCGGGGCTGAGATAGCCCCACAAGCACTGAAACTGTGAAACTTAAACTTTGGTTTTTTTTCAGTGTAATGACGACACTGCGTCATGCGCTCGATCGTCATTACAATGAAAAACCTAACCATGCTCAGGGAGATTGGGGAAGCTCTTCCCCACCTCCCAATACAACAAAGAAATGGGAAATCCCTATGCTTTTTACAGAGGGATTTTTTGAAAGTGTGCTCATGACGGAATGGTTCCGTCATAAGCACACTTGCACTTGTGCTCATGATGGAACCATTCTGTTATGAGCATGGAAAGGGTAAATTAAGTAATAAATAATTAAATTATTTGAATCACTCTGAAACTAATTATAAAATAAATATTTTGAGAAGACGCAGGTTGTTTCTGCGTGAGAAATTCTCCAAAGTTTCCATTCTTTCTTTCATTGCATCTCCCTCCTTGCGTAAGTTGTGAATTTTTAACACAGCTGCTTCAAGATTAGCTTTTACCGCTCCCACTGTGTTCTCCAATGCCTCCGTTCTTTCACCCAAGCCATCTACTTTCCTTTCCAAAGCTTCACAAGATGAGCGAATGTCGTTTTGGTTTGCTTTGGAGACCAAAAAATCACTACGAATTTCTTCTCTCATCGAAGCGATTGAAGCTGCCAAAGCTGCCAATGCCGACTCGGTCGTAGTATGAGTTGTGACACCAGCCCCCCCTTCCTCATCTCTCTCCCCTGAAGCCTTAGAGGAACCTGTTGGTATCCTGTTTAGAGCCTCGCCTTCCACATCACGTGGAGTGTTTGCCACCACCGACTGTGACAGGGCGGACAGTGATGGGTCAGCCATTTCCGTTAGTGGGGATGAAATCACTGAGGGGATATCAATACCCAGAGATGTGACAGGGCTCTTTTCCTGATTATTCACTGGGCTTAGGTCCAGAACTTGAGGCAAGACTTTAAAAAAAGAGCGTAGAGAGGGGGTAATTTTCACCGCGCTGTTGGTTGAAGCTAGAGTCTTAGCCCCTTCTTGGCTGTTTTTGCTGATCCTTTTGTTTCCCCTCCCTTTGGCTTTCGTTTTTGTAGCTGTCAATTTGGGTTTCTGGCTGATTTTCTTTTTCCCTGCCCCTGTCTCTTTTGTTGAAGCTGGAAGACTAGAAGGGGCAGGCTCGCTTAGGGGGTTGCTTGCAGCAGGGTCGGGAGGCAGGGCTGGAACGGGGGCAGAGGAGTCAATTGCTACAATTGTATGAAACACTGTCTCTAGACAGGGGGATTCTGGTAGCTGTAGTAAAGATTGACTGACCCTTTTAATTTCCTTTAGATTATTGAGTACAGCGTTAAGGTTACTTGCCACTCCCAATGAGATGCCCTTGCTGCTGCCAAGACTTGATTCCCCTGATCCCTCCAACTGCTGAGATTCCCCCACCCGTGATGCCCTGCTGTCACAAGTATGTGTTGCTCTCACCTGGGGCTTGCTAGTGGGTTCAGACTGCTTCTGTAGCAGCTGAACCACTGTGCCTCCGGATCCCACACATTCAAGTCTGCCTCTAAGCAGACCTCGCGCCGAGCGACCCCGGCGAAGCTCCACGGCTGCTCTGCTCCACGAACTCCGAGGGGGCGGAGAGCTGCCGGAGGGCAGAGTGAAACACATCCGAGGTGAGGTGTGCCGGCTGACAAGGCGAGGGGAAAACAATCCGGCGATCCTCCTTTTTCCTCCTCTGGCGGCAAACAGCAGTGGCACTCCGTGGCAAGTGTAACAACAGTCCGTGGCAAGTGTGGCAACAGTCAGTTCAATCAGACTCTGTTTGTGATCCTCCTTGGAGAAGCCCGATTATCCTTGTGCCTCTAAAGTCAGGAGGTTATTAGCAGATAGTCATACCCCAGAACTTTGTATAGAAATACAGCACTTAGGCTCGAATGTCACGAGACCAAAATATCTCTTGTCGTGTTGTTAAATCACACCAATATCGTTATCATCTCCATAGAATTGATGGCATTCAAAAGGAGACCTCCTGTTACAAAAACGATACGCTTCTGATTAGATTAAAAAAGTTAGAAAATGCTAACATGGGCCACCATAGCATACAAGTACCAGCACCCACTGCAAAGAGTAAGTAATATAGAAATTAAAGCTAATCCCTGAGAGGAGAGCACCTCCAGGCGCAATCTTCCACTCTCCAAGGGAAAGCTCAATACCTGTCAGCGGCACCGGGGTAATGCAGCGAGGCACACTTCCGCTACTCCGCCACTCCGCAACTCCCAAACTTCCAAATAGAAACATTATTCAGAATAAAAAAATCATATAAGAAATAATATTTATAAAAATTACTTTCTTAAACAATAATATTATACAAAAATACAAAAATGCTAAACATGAACAAACGCAATACAATAAATAATTCCCACCCAACAATAACATAATATAATTTTGTTATAACGTTGTATATAATAGTTATAGTAATATAAAATAGTTACTCACAATATTGTAGGTCAAATCGATAAACAATACAACCTAAAGAGAAGCCCATCATCTTTAAAAAATGTGCAGAAAATATTTCCCACAAAAATGCACAAAAAAAATATATTGCATACAATATGGAAAGGGGCGACCACTCGGTCCCCCCGAACGTATGGATGAGTGCCTCGATCCCCCCGGGAAGCCATTTTTGGGCGGGAGGCGCGTCTCGGCTGGTATGCCCGAAGCGGCGTAGCCGGGGCGCGCCTTTTCCCGCCCTAGAGTGGGCTGGCCTAGACACCGACGCAGCCAGCCACGCCCCCGGGGCGGGCAGGGGCGGGTTTTCGCCCGCCCTGAAGACGGATAAAAGAAGGCGCAAGACCAGAAGACGTCCTCTTGTTCTTGTGCTCCGAAGCTGCACCTCCTCGCTACACGTGAGCTCGGGACGGAACGAAGAGCCAATTTTGAGCGTTTTGATCTTTTTCTTTGTCTTTCAGAGACTTCGTCGGAGAGATGCCCAAGAAAGGCCCAAAGAGAATGACGACCGAGCAGATGGTTCGGGCCCGTTTTAAGGATATGTCCGACATAAAGAAGCGGCTGGCGGAGCGAGATGGGGAGGAGGGATCGGGCCAACCACCGGCTGGAGGGAGACCTAAGAGATCGAAAAGGGTTCCAGCTGGGGGGGACGTCCCGGCTCCCTCTGCCCCGCTCGAGGCGCCGACCCCAGTACCGATCGAGGGGAATCCAATCCCCGTTGTCGTCACCCCGACACCTAAGGAAGACATGCCCCCCGAGCTGGCAGCACAGCTAGCAGCATGGTTGGGGGATAGCAGTGATGGCGCCACGGCTGCTGAGGCACAGGCGCTGATCAAAAAGCTTCGTGAGAAGAAGGAGGCAGCTAGAGTGGCCGTACCGTTGGCAGGGATAGACAAGCCGCAAGCGGCAGAAGCTGCGTCCGGTTCAGGCAAGCGGCCATTGCCGATTGCACGGGACGAGTCAGCACCCTCTCGTAGAGAGAGATTGGGACAACATGTGCCTTTAGCCATAAAGGAAAAGATCTGGGCAGGGGAATACGTGAATATTTTTTCCTTGCTTGTTGATCATTATGATGTGGAGCATGTAAAAAGTCAGAAGGACCTAATGCATCCGAGTGTTTGGCGCGCAAAAATGGCCGCCTTTAAGGTAAACGAGAACATTGGGAACTGGGGCAATGCCTGGGGTATCTTTAAAATCTTGGTCTAATCTCCCACTAACTATTCTAGGTAGAGTAAGTTTGCTAAAAATGTCAATTCTTCCCAAATTCACCTTTTTATTCAATACGATCCCCCTGGCATTTGATAAAATAGCGCTAGAGAAATGCCAGAGAGAGCTTAATTCCTTCGTTTGGGGATACAAGTCAGCAAGAATATCGTGGAAAAAGCTGAGGAGGAGGAGGGAAAAGGGGGGCCTATCCCTACCAGATTTACAATACTATGCGTGGGCATTCCAACTTTCCCATTCGAGGATGCTCTTAAAAGTGCCATCCAATACATCAATAGGCCTCATGTTTATGGCAATGCTGATTGGTGCTGGCTTACCAACTAACGGCTTCATGTTCAAGTTTGGAGAACAGAAATACTTCAAGAAAGTTAAATTAAAAATTCTTATGTCCCAAGCGAAGCTATGGTCACATATAAGGAGGAACCTGGGCTTGTCATACTACTCCAACCTTGCGCCCATTTGGGACTCCCCAGGGCTCCCTTCATGCTGGGATGATCGGCTTACTACTCCGTTGAGAGTAGGAGGGATACTAACATGGGGCGATGTGTTGACAGGTGATTCTCTGAGGCCCTGGGAGGTTTTGCGGGAGCAGCGGGGGATAGAGCTCTCGAGGTTTAAGTATTTACAATTAAATAGTTGGGCTAAGGCAACAAATAGATCTGGGCCTCCTTTAGGGAAGCATAGTTCCACCGAAGAGAAATTGGTAGCGCAACTTGCAGGGGGTAAAGAGGTTTCGATATGGTACTGGTGCCTGCTAGAAGAGATAGATGGAGATTTCATCCTCCCGGAACAACTATGGGGCTCAGATCTGGGGGCCCAGAGCATCGAAACCTGGCAGAATTCCTGTACCCTATTATATAAGTGTGTCAAACCTGCATGGCTAAGACGCAATCACTTTTTTACAATTCACCGTGCATATTTTACCCCGCTAAAACTTTCTAAATTTATCCCAGGGAAGAAATGCAATAAATGTGGCCATATCGCAGCCTCAGACGTCCACATGTTTAAAGAATGCCCCAACATTTTACAATTTTGGAATGAAGTTAAAGCAACCCTAGACTCCATCCTTAATACTTCAATCTCCATCACACTTTCCTTGATTATATTTGGTTGGGACAATAACATAAAGGGCCACGCTAGGACATTTCTGTTCTTCGCCATATTGCTTGCAAGAAGAGAGATATGTAAGGTTTGGATTGAAAATTCAGCACCATCCCATGCAAGCTGGCTGTCGTCTCTCTACGCAACCTCTAAAACTGACATGAGGAGATCAGGCGGTGAGCGTAGTCGTATCTTTTTGGACGTTCTGGTTCGTTGGAGACAATAACCGGGGTTTTTTTTTTTTTTTTTTTTTTTTTTTTTTTTTTTTTTTTTTTTCCCCCCGGTCCTATGATTATGCCTTGAAACTCCAAGAACTAGGCCTCCCCCCAGTCGGCTCAGAATGGCTAGTTCAACTGAATAGAACTTCAAGTTTGGAGTCTTTTTCCACGATACTCTTCGGGCCATCTATTGCCAAATTCCACCTAACACAATACAAGATGCAGAGGAAACTCTGCACCTGGAAAGAGTGGTTGGCAGCTGGAGGCTAAATAAGAGGTGGCCAGGCAAATGAGGATAAAAAAAAAAAAAAAAAAAAAAAAAAAAAAATGCCTGGGGTATTTTTACATCGATTTTGGGGGAACGTAGGCCCGAGTTGCTTCCTGAGTTTCCCGTTTACCAATCACGAATTATGGGTTACTCGACGGCGTATCAAGGTAACCATTGGTTTTGTTATGATAATCTGTTCAGGAAGGAAAAGGAACATAACAAGAGTTTGACCTGGGATTGTTACGATTCTTTAACATGGGATAAAATGAAAGAATCGGGAATGTTAAGAATGCCATTGGTCGGGAGCAATGTTGTTGACTACTCCCGCCAAAATGTGGGGTCGCCCTTTCGACCAAGTACGAGCACCGACGACCAGTCGAGGCCCGCAGGTAATAACGGGAGAAAGGGTTTCTGTTATAACTTCAACAAAGGGAAATGTACCAGGCCTCCGGGGTCCTGTAAATTTAGACACGAATGTAGTACGTGTGGGTCATCCCATCCTGAGTCAGCGTGCAGAGCCAGAACGGGTGAGAATGGGGGCAAGGGAGGCGCCAAACAGGTCTAATTTAGTCCGAGGGGCGCCTCTACCAACCCCGATTGATACCTTGGCAATGATCCCCTGGCTCAGTGATTACCCGGATCGTGCATCTGCCGGGGTGCTGCGGAACGGTTTTACACATGGTTTCCGCATCCCGGTGGGGGACTTTCAGGGTGTAGGGATTTGCAAGAATCAGCTTTCTGTCTTACAACATTCATCTGTGGTGCAGGAAAAAATTCAGAAAGAGGTTAGCCGGGGACGGGTCGCCGGCCCGTTTAGTGTACCCCCGGTACCGGATTTTGTTTGTTCTCCGTTAGGGGTGGTCCCCAAGAAGGACCCAGGTGAGTTTCGTCTGATCCATAATCTGTCTGCGCCACACGGCCTTTCGGTGAACGACGCAATTGATCCAGAAGTTTGTTCGGTGCGATACGCATCGTTTGATGAGGCAGTAGCCATCTTGAATCGCCTGGGGCCCGGGACGTTGATGGCGAAATCCGATATCGAGTCAGCGTTCCGGTTGCTCCCGGTACACCCAGACGACCAGCGTCTTTTGGGATTCGGGTTCCAGGGATCATTTTACATGGATAAGTGTATGCCAATGGGATGCTCTATATCATGTGCCTATTTTGAGCAATTCAGTACTTTCCTGCAATGGGTGTTCACTAAGAAGACGGGTTTTCGAAATGTGATGCACTACCTTGACGACTTTTTGTTCCTTGGCCCCGCCGGAAATCCCGAATGTGCCCAGGCCTTAAACGAATTCTGTGGGTTGATGGGTCATTTTGGCGTGCCGTTGGCACCGGGTAAAACTATGGGTCCCACGACTTGCCTCGAGTTTTTGGGGATCGAGTTGGACTCAAGGGAGGGGTGTTTCCGTTTACCGGCTAGCAAAGTGTTACAATTCGGGTCAGCCCTCCGAGTATGTTTAAATACAGCCAAGGTTACACTGCATCAGTTGCAACAATTAGTGGGGAAGTTGAATTTTGCCTTGAGAGTAATCCCAATGGCTCGCCCTTTTTCCCGCTCCATTGCCCAAGCGATGATCGGCCTGAAGGAGGGTCATCATCGCACGAGGTTATCGGCTGAGGTCCGCCAGGACATGCGGATATGGTTAGCATTCCTGGCGGACTTCAATGGCCGAGTCGTCTGGAACAAGCCAGCCGTGTCCTCGGAAGAGCTTGGGCTATGGACGGATTCAGCAGGAAGCATAGGGTTTGGCGCCATCTTCGGCACGAGCTGGTCTGCTCAAAGATGGCCCCTATGGTGGCACGAGAAGGGGCTAACGAGTAATATCGCTTTCCTTGAATTATTTCCCATTCTCGTTGCCCTGAGAACCTGGCCAGAAGGTTTCAGAGATCATTCTGTAGTTTTTTGGTCCGACAATATGACCGTGGTAGAATGCATCAACAGTCAGTCAGCCCATTGTAAATTGATTTTGAGGCTGCTCAAAGAAATTGTCTTACTATGTATGCAACTGAACGTGGTTTTCAGAGCAAAACATGTCCCAGGGGTGATGAATCAGGCTGCTGATGCACTGTCTCGTTTTCACATGCAGGCTTTCTCGGGTTTCCTTCCTTCAGCGGACCCGGAGCCGGCACCCTTCCCCGAAGCTCTCTGGTCTCTCGGTGCCCCGAACTTCGTCACCTCGTGGGAGAGAGTCTAGCACCCAGGACAAGGAAGGCATATGAAGGGGCGTTCCAGGCCTATTTAGCCTTTTTGGGGGCAGAGAGAGGGGGTCTTTGGGGTCAGGAAGAGTGGGTAGTACTCTTTCTTATGTCTTTACACAGGGCTGGGAAATCGGTGGCTACGGCCCAAAGGCATCGTGCCGCCATTTCCTTTGTTGCCAGGGCCCATGGCATCCTGGACCCAACAGCGTCTTTCACAGTACAGAAAGCGCTGCGTGGGTGGCAACGCCTAGAGGGTCGCAGAGTAGACGTGAGACGACCGATAGGTCTAGACAGGTTGTCCCTGTTACTGGCCACACTCCCGAATACATGCTCGTCCCCTTTTGAGACCTGTTTGTTCCGGACTGCATTTACGCTGGCGTTTCACGGGGCTATGAGAGTTAGTGAGCTGGTTGCAAGGAACAAACAGGATGTGACGGGGGGCTTGTGCAGGGAACATGTTCAGATCAGGGGGGACGCGATGATTGACTCCTTTCTCCGGTCTAAGACTGACCAAGATGGGAGAGGGGACTGTACGATCATTCGCAGGAACCCCGAGTCATCCATGTGTCCGGTACAGTGCTTAGAAGATTACCTAGCACAGAGAGTGGCATCATGGGGGGGGACATTGTTGAGGCATGCAGACGCCACCCCGCTGACGAGGTTTCAGTTTCAACGGGTGCTTGCAATGGCCATTGCCGCAGCGGGCTTGGACCCGGGCGAATTTGGGACCCACTCCTTTCGTATAGGGGCTGCCACTGAAGCTACAGCCAGGGGTCTTAATGTAGAACAAGTGAAACGTGTGGGGCGCTGGTCCTCCAATTGTTATAAGAGGTACGTGCGATTGCACATGTTGTGAAGCTGTATTCATGTACTCACGCCTCTTGTCTTTTGTCTATTTTCAGTTGTGCAAGCTTACGCGGCAGGGCAGACTGAGCAGTCGACCCAACACCAGGCCAGCGGTCGCACGTCACCGGCTGTGAAGAAGGAGGTGTGGGTCGTGGGCCACTCATACGTGAGACGGGCCGCAGACGTATTCAAAGCAGGTGACATGATTCACGTAGCTGGGGAATACGGGTACAGAGTGTCCTTCTACGGAAGGGGCGGTCTCTGTATTGACCAGTTTCAGGAATTTTTTGAGGGCCTGTTAGGGCGGATGAGGTCACCGCCGTCCATAGTCATAGTACATTTGGGGGGCAATGATTTGGTCACCACCGGTAGACGACTGCTCCTGGAGGCTATGCTTTCCACGGTAAGTTGGTTAGCGAGGAGAGTTCCGGGGTGCCTAATTGCGTGGTCTCATATGATTCCACGAAAAGTGTGGCGGGGGGCTATCTCGATCCCTGCTTTGAATCATTCTGTTAAAAAGTTGAATAACAAAGTGAGTAGGTTGTTCCGGTCCAAGACATTGCATTCAATCTCGCATAATTGTGTTAATGATGATAGTATGTATCTGGGGGATGGTGTGCATCTGTCGAGGGCGGGGAACGAGTTACTCATAGGAGACTTCCTAGCCTGGTTAAAATCTTTAAAGCATGACCTTTAGGTAGGAGTTTTGTGGGGGGTCCGGATAGCCGGTCAACTATCCGGACCTGTGGCGGTAAGGTCATGATCGGTGAGCACTAATTGGTAGATCCCTATGAGTGGGCGTCACCCAACACGGATGGGAGCGCTCGGGAGAGGTGGCCATTGGCCCCTCAGTGGGGAGGCGGTCCCGTCTAAGGGCGGGTCGCCGGAAGTAAAGGAAAGGCGGTCAAGGCCCCTTCCTTTGTAGGAGGGGTTACAGCCCCCTCCTGGGGAATTTCCCGGGGCCAGTGTCATCTGCGACGGCAGATGCGGTAAGTTGTGTGGGGTGGGGAGAGGTCAACGATACCTTCTAGATACCACACACAAGTGTTCGAACGACCTTTAAATGGCGTCGAGTCTTAAGTGCCCCCGTCAAGTCAAGGGAAATTGTTAGTAGTTGCACTTGTGGTAAGCCCCTGTGCCATCGCCCCTCCTAAGTGGGAGGGGTAAGTCTGGTTAGGGATCTTGACACCGGTTATGACCTTGCCGTTGGCCCTTAAACGTTAGGATGTACAATTTCAGTGTTCTTAGAGAATGTTTTGTAGGATGCTAGTTCGGCTAGGAGAACCTCTGTATTAGAGATTATGTTAAGGTTAGCCAAACATCGTAATGTGATAATGAAATTGTACATAACATGAAAACGTTTAATGTTTTAATTTTTTGTTTTAATAAATACGGCCGGGATGGTCACTCCATCCCACATCCAAAAACTTTAAGAACAGTTTCCGGTTTCCCTTCCTTTTGGGGATTGTGTTGAGAGGGGGTGGCGGGTATCTCAGCCATATGGAAAGGGGCGACCACTCGGTCCCCCCGAACGTATGGATGAGTGCCTCGATCTCCCCGGGAAGCCATTTTTGGGCGGGAGGCGCGTCTCGGCTGGTATGCCCGAAGCGGCGTAGCCGGGGCGCGCCTTTTCCCGCCCTAGAGTGGGCTGGCCTAGACACCGACGCAGCCAGCCACGCCCCCGGGGCGGGCAGGGGCGGGTTTTCGCCCGCCCTGAAGACGGATAAAAGAAGGCGCAAGACCAGAAGACGTCCTCTTGTTCTTGTGCTCCGAAGCTGCACCTCCTCGCTACACGTGAGCTCGGGACGGAACGAAGAGCCAATTTTGACCCACCCACCAGCCCCTGAGGACAGCAAAGTTGTTGTGCAATAAAGTGAATTGATAAGTTTGTTTTTCCGTTTCGTTTACAGGCTATAACAGTATCAGTTTGTGGTTAATAAAGATGGTGAATATCGTTTAGGTTGTTACGATTAAAGTGATTTGATGTGATGTTGCATTTTTAGCATGTTCCTTCGGTCGTAGCGACCAATGTTTTCATAGGTTGAAGAATTGTCGTATTTATTTTTTGGTAGGCGGTAAGGTCATGATCGGTGAGCACTAATTGGTAGATCCCTATGAGTGGGCGTCACCCAACACGGATGGGAGCGCTCGGGAGAGGTGGCCATTGGCCCCTCAGTGGGGAGGCGGTCCCGTCTAAGGGCGGGTCGCCGGAAGTAAAGGAAAGGCGGTCAAGGCCCCTTCCTTTGTAGGAGGGGTTACAGCCCCCTCCTGGGGAATTTCCCGGGGCCAGTGTCATCTGCGACGGCAGATGCGGTAAGTTGTGTGGGGTGGGGAGAGGTCAACGATACCTTCTAGATACCACACACAAGTGTTCGAACGACCTTTAAATGGCGTCGAGTCTTAAGTGCCCCCGTCAAGTCAAGGGAAATTGTTAGTAGTTGCACTTGTGGTAAGCCCCTGTGCCATCGCCCCTCCTAAGTGGGAGGGGTAAGTCTGGTTAGGGATCTTGACACCGGTTATGACCTTGCCGTTGGCCCTTAAACGTTAGGATGTACAATTTCAGTGTTCTTAGAG
This sequence comes from Lissotriton vulgaris, assembly GCF_964263255.1. Lineage (NCBI taxonomy): Eukaryota > Metazoa > Chordata > Amphibia > Caudata > Salamandridae > Lissotriton > Lissotriton vulgaris. The sequence goes on along the minus strand of NW_028248991.1, from coordinate 546,228 downwards.
AATGTTTTGTAGGATGCTAGTTCGGCTAGGAGAACCTCTGTATTAGAGATTATGTTAAGGTTAGCCAAACATCGTAATGTGATAATGAAATTGTACATAACATGAAAACGTTTAATGTTTTAATTTTTTGTTTTAATAAATACGGCCGGGATGGTCACTCCATCCCACATCCAAAAACTTTAAGAACAGTTTCCGGTTTCCCTTCCTTTTGGGGATTGTGTTGAGAGGGGGTGGCGGGTATCTCAGCCATATAGGGTGGAGTGGCATGGCATAGAGTGGAGTGGAGTGGTGTGAAGTAGTGTAGAGTGGAGTGGTCGTAAAAGTGGAGTGGTGTGGAGTGAGTGGAACAGCATCGAGTAGAATGGCATAGAGTGGAGTTATGTGGTATAGAGTTTAGTGGCATAGTGTGGCTTGGAAGGTCATGGCATTGAGTGGAGTTGCGTGGTGTAGAGTAGAATGACGTAGAGTTGAGTGGCGTCGAGTAGAGTGGCATGGAGTGCTGTACAGTGTGTAGAGTAGAGAGTGGTATAGATAGAGTGGCATATCATAGAGAGGAGTGGAATTGAGTGGTGTTGAGTGAAGTGTCAGAGTAGAGTGTAGTGACTTACAGTGGACTGGTTTACAGTGGAGTGGGATAGAGTGGGGTGAAGAGCATGGGATGGGACAGAGTTGAGTGCAGTGGTGTAGAGCACAGTGGCATGACTTAGATCGGCCTGGAGCAGCGTACAGTAGAGTGGCCTAGAGTGGTGTAGAGTGGAGTGGCGTAGAATAGAGTGGAGAAGTGTAGAGTGGGGTGGCATTGTCTGGCGTGGAGTGGCATTAATGTTTTTTCTGTCCTTCTCAGTTAGGACAGAAAAAGGTAATTACATTATCCACTCTAAATATGGAATGAGATAACACTACTCTACTCTGGCTGTTGAAGGAAGCTTCCTCTTATAAAAGCAAAAGGGGACTCCATCAAATGAAAGCTTACTGTCAATCCAGAGAGTCAGATAGAGAGTTTGGAAAACAGGGGACTAAGTCACTTTGCAACAGAATATCCTGTCTACCAAACTCTAAATCAGGCCCAAAGACTGATGGTGTCTTAATGAATAGTTAATTTGGAGTTATGATAGTGAGACATTTGCCTTTCATATCCTGTTTTGGCACACCTTTCTAAATAAAATAATTACAATTTACCCTTTAAACCTAGCACGGAGTACTCATGCCTCCCTAGTTTGTTAATGGCTTCTTGTGGCTATAGATTCCAATGCAGCATATAGACACTTAGGATGCTGCTGACCATGTTTCTACTGCCAGAGAGTCAGTATAACAACTTTTATTCTAAGATCCTATTAAGAATAAAATGATTTGTAAGGTGCCTTGTTACTTCAGCCGAAGTGTCCGGCACTAAGATTTCACTCACAGATACAGAACCTATGAATATGACCTTCATTCCTCATTCCAAAATGGTGGGCAAGGCAGGGTCAGATAGAGAACCTGATCTAACCTCTGTACACAGAGGAAGTAACTCCTCTGTGGTTAAACGATTAAAGCTGGAAAAGCATACCCTGGCAGCACATGGTTCACACCAGACTTCGAGACACGGGTATCTCTAACTGCCTCCAGAAAAGTAGTATAAATAGTGGAGAATTTGCCGGAGAAAAACTAAGCAATCAATTTGCAGCTTTCCACCCAGTGGATGATTGATGCTAATATGCAATCCAAGGATGATAGCGCCTTCACAATGGAAATTTGTTCAAGTGTCCCTGTTATCCATCCCTCCAGTTGTCCATTGGCTGTGTCTACACAGTCCCTAAAGATAGAGCGGTTTGCTGCCAACACCTCTGTGTTGACGGCAGTGGTAGCCTTAGTCCATTTCTATGTCTTAACCTGCTTGACTGTGTTGGATTATTGCATTGGTGTCATCTAAGAGGAATAGGTGGATCCACTGCCAGTCTGGTTGGGTTAGAAAAAGGGATCCACATATGTCTCAATCTATGTGTGGGGCCATGCACCAACTGAGTAAAACTGAAGGGCATCCACATCCATGACCAGCGTGGCCGCCAACACACATGTTTCATCTTCAAGGTGAAGATTGAGCTCAGCTATGACTATGAAGTTTGCATATCATAGAGAGAACAAAGGCAAAATATCTGCTAAACCCACACTTTTTACAACCCACTTTCTCCTGGAAAAAGTCCATTTAGTAACAGCAATCTCTCAAGATAGTAGGTGCCAGGTGCAATAGCTCCACAGAGGTATAGCACTTGATCGATGACCCCAACCAAGCAGGGGTCCTGGCCCCAGCCACCATCTAGGCACAGACAGGCACAGATGAGCTAGCCTTAGGTGCACCTTAGGCGTACCAGTGGCACGGCCACGCAGTTGACATGCCTAAATAGTCTGCCTCTGAAGGGGGCATGGCTGAGGTATGGCAGGCACTGAGAACGGGAGGAGGCAAACAATCAAAAACTGGAGCCAAGCAGGTCTGCTCCCATCTGGCAGGATTCCCTCTCAGATAGAAGTACTTGCAAAAGCAAAGGTAAGATAAAATAAAAGTTTTTAAAGAACAGTGTGAACAAAACATAAACATATTAAAAGATGGCCGCCAACATGAACTGGAGCCATGTAACACCAAGCACACTAACGCGCTTACAAGATGGACACATTGCTATGGAGAAAGCTGGTGCATCGCATTCAGAGCCACCACATCTCGGAACCGGCGCCATGCTCACAGAAGTGTGGCATTGCTGCCATTGCATCAAGAAATTATTGCTTCTAAGTGGTATTTTTGCTTTTAATATTTAAAAATTAATATCTCAACTTCTACTCTTTGGATTTTTATTATGTTGTTCTTGTTTAATATATAAAATTATTCTTTATTTTTCTAACCTAATATGAAGTGTTTTTGTGGTGTTTTTACTTTGTTACTGTTTGAAGGGTTTCTGCTTGGACAGGCTACATACCTCTGCCAACCAGAAGCCCAGTATTTGACAAAAGTGGGCCCTTGAATATCTGAGTCCTTGAGTATGGCAATTAGGATGTCAAATGATGCCAAGAGGGCAAGCAGGATGAGGGCAGTGGTATCCACTTTGTCTATGATGGACCACACCCTTGCCTCAACGGACTACATCCTCAGCAACCTCAATATCCACCTGGACAACCTTGACGACTACAACACCTCATCCCTACTGGAAAACCTCACAGCCATCGTACTCAAACAATTGGTCACACTGTCAACCAACTCAGCAGGACACACGCTCTACCCCATCCTTTCCGCAAGCAACAACATCTTCTCCGCAAGCAACAACATCCATCAGCCCCACCACTGCGCCACACTGGACCGACCACCATGGTGTCCACTTCTCCTTCACCACACCCACCGTACACCACTATGCCCACAGCGATCCTCGCAGAAGCTGGAACAAGGTCAATGAAGACCAGCTCAGCACCTCCCTCAGCAAAACCCCAACACCGATATCCACAGATGGCAACACCTCAGAACACAACCTCCAAAGCTGCATCTCCAACTGCTCCAAAACACTGTCTACCTTCTAGTAATCCTCAGGCAGGCAGCCCTCCAAGAAAGCAGTCTGGTTCTCCGAGGCCCTCCGAGAGTCCAGGCATACCTGCAGACGGCTCGAATAAAGATGGAGGAGCAGCAAGATCATGGCAGACAACACAGCTTTCTAAAATGATATGACCACTCACCATCACTTCATCAGAACAGCAAAGAAAGCAGCCATCCAGGACCACATTCATGTCAATGCACACAGCAACAAAGAACTCTTTGCCGTGGTCAAAGAATTTGCCAAACCGAGCACAGAAACAGCAAATATTCCCCCCTCTCAAGACCTCTGTGATAACTTTGCCACCTTCTTCCATGGCAAGATTAAGGAGATCTACGACAGTTTCGCAACCCAAGATCCATCCACCCAATCTGCCCCCACCATACCGAGTGGCTCCAGACCCCAGCATACCTTGCCCAACTGCGCCACCTTCACCTCAGGATCATGAAGATCATCCAGTCCGAAACCCCCTGATCTCTGCCCTCACCACATGTTCAAAAGAGCCGGCACATCCATCACACAAACTGATTCACCATTAACTGTTCCAATGAGTAAACCATCTGATCGGAAAACTGGAAGTACATAGAGATTAACCCCCTGCTGAAGAACCCCTCTGCCGACCCGACGGACCTCAAGAACTACAGACCCATCTCTCTGCCCCCCTTCCCAGCCAAAGTCATTGAGAAAGCCATCAACGCCTAACTCTCCGAGTTCATCAAAACTAACCACATCCTGGACATCTCCCAATCAGGATTCAGAAACAACCGCAGAACAGAGACCACTCTCCTCGCCATTACAAATAACATCTGCACCCTCCTTGACTGAGGTGAAACTGCTGTCCTCATCCGCCTGGACATCTCAGCTGCTTTCTACACCATCTCCCACCACACCCTCTGCACAATCTCGACCACGCCGACATCCACGACAAATTCCTAGAATGGATTCACTACTTCCTCACTGGGTGAACACAGCGAGTCAGACTCCCACCATTCAACTCAGAATCCACAGAGATCAGCTGCAGAGTGCCTCAGGGATCCTCCCTGTGCCCCACCATCTTTAACATCTACATGGCCTTGCTTGTAGCCATCGTCAGAAGCCACAGACTCAACATAGTCTCCTACACCGACAACATCCAGCTGATTCTCTACCTCACAGAGTAACCCACAGCCACCAAGAGCAACTTCCACAACAGCTGCATCAAGCTTAACTCTTACAAGATTGAAGTCCTAATCCTGGGCTCCACCTCCTCTGCCAGGGATGACTCATGGTGGCCTGTAGCGCTCAGAATTCCCCTACACTCACATACCATGCACAAAGCCTCGGCTCTATTCTAGGCTACTCACTCTCAATGAGCCGCCAAATCAATGCTGTTTACTCCTCCTGCTTCCACACGCTCAGCCTGCTATATACGATCTTCAAGTGAATCCCCACTGAGTCCACGAAAAGGGTCACCCATGCGAACATCAGCAGCAGACTCGATTGCGGCAACGCAATCTACGCCGGCACTGCCCACAAACTCCATAAGAAACTGCAGAACATCCAGAACTCCTCTGAACATCTCATGCCACAGCCATATCACCAGCCACCTGAGAGACCTTCACTGGCTTCCTATCAACAAATGAATTACTTTCAAGCTCCTCATGCACGCATAGAAAGCCCTCCACAACGCCGGACTTGCACACCTCAACCACTCACTCGACTTGTACACTCCCACCACATATCTCTGGCCCACCCAACTGGCCATAGCCACCATCCCACGGATCTGCAAGACAATGGCTGGAGGAAGATCCTTCTCCTACCTCGCTGCGAAGGCCTGGAATTCTCTGCCTCTATGCCTCAAGCAATCATGCAATTCAGGAAGTACCTCAAGGCCTGGCTCTTTAACTGAACTGCACATCCTCTCCCTTTGACACTCAGCACCTTGAGAGCCTCATGGGTGAGAAGTTGAGCTTTATAAGAAACCTCATTGATTGATTGACTGACCCTGAGTGGATGTCTGCATGGTTCTGGCAGTGTCCTCCATGGTTCCAGTGACCTCTATGGTTCAGTGTCCTCTATGGTTCCAGTTATTTAAGAGGTGGGAGCTCCTGGAGGTGGTGGGTGGTTGCGGGATGATGTCCTCTATGGTGGGTTGGGGTGCAAACTTGGTGTAGATCTTGAATATTTTGTTGTGGAAAAAAGACATAAAGGTTGCCGCATAGGATCTGAGAGGGAAAGATGGTGGCCTTTGCCTATGTTGAAGAGTTCTTTACCGGAGTTGGAGCAGAATTCTACTCTAAGCACAAGGCCACTTTTCTGGCTTCTTTGAGGCATGACACCTTCTGATTGCGGATTTGTATATGTCCCTGGAGGTGCTGTCATGTCTGGTTATCAAACTTCTTTCTACTTTTCTGGATTAGCATTTGGTATCTTAGGTTTCCGTGTACCACCAAGCTTGATCATGAGATCTGGTATGTCTGAATTTTTTCAAGGTTGGCCAGGGTGTTGGTGCAGTTTGAGATCCAGTTGTTGAAGGCAAATAGGTAATTCTGTAGGTCTCTTGTAAGGATAGGCTTAATGCATCTGAGAGTATGTTTGTATGTATGTATCGCATACTTTTATAGTGCAGACTGTTACCCAAAGGGTATCCTGGCGCTTTGACTCTACCTGACTATGCACACTCACTGTAATTTACACCACCCTTGGGAAGAGATAAGACTTCAGCCCTTTCTTGAAGGAGGAAAGTTCGGACAGACTCCTCAGGAACAGGGGAAGAGAATTCCAAAGTTTTGCAGCTGTAAAGCCAAAGGAACGGCCGCACATCTGTATCCTCTGGATTCTAGGGACTGCCACCAGGCATGCAGAAGAGGACCGAAGAGGTCTAGCTGTCGAATACCAGGAAAAGAGTTCCTACAATAGGAAAGGCCCCTGTCCGTGTAGAGCCCTAAACACAATGCAGGATGCCTTAAAACAGTTACGCTGGTGAATGGGCAGCCAGTGCAGATCTTTTAGCGCTAAGAAAGAGGAGGCCGAGCGCATCCGAGAGAGGGCAAGCTTCGCTGCCATATTCTGTATGTGCTACAACTTCCTGATCAAAGTACTTGGGGCACTCAGAAGTAGTGCGTTGCAGTAATCAAGCCTGCTCAGGATGATACTGCGACCACCACCTCCGGTCTAGCAGGTGCCGGAAGCATAGGAAGGATCTTACGCAATGTGCGCAATAGCATCATACATGTAGCGATTGTTTTATTTGCAAAGGCATCAAGTTGAAGATTTGGGCCAAACATAACGCCGCGTGTGCCGCCGCTGCCACAACTGTGCCCAGGGAAGAGACTGATTCAGAAAAGGGGGTGGTGATGAACAGAGTGTCTGAGTTAAGCAGACCACTCTTACCCAGTCCAAAGATCAGGGCTTGATCCATCACCGTTATTTATCTCACTGCACCATCCCAGCTCAGAACCTGGCTATAGGCAAATCAGTCTGTCCCTGTGCATCATGGGAACAGGGCAAACTAAACTACCAAGCCAATTCTTCACCAGAAAGGAGACAAGCTACCGGGGACTGGTTTCTGGCATTTCAGCCGTCGTCAGCCCGGCTTGCTTGAATCCTGATGGTGCAGTGAGAAAGGGACTCATGTCTGAGTATAACCTGGCACACCTATAGTGGCCAAAAACGATTCAGAAAAGGGGGTGGTGATGAACAGAGTGTCTGAGTTAAGCAGACCACTCTTACCCAGTCCAAAGATCAGGGCTTGATCCATCACCGTTATTTATCTCACTGCACCATCCCAGCTCAGAACCTGGCTATATGCAAATCAGTCTGTCTCTGGCCCGGTGCATCATGGGAACAGGGCAAACTAAACTACCAAGCCAATTCTTCACCAGAAAGGAGACAAGCTACCGGGGACCGGTTTCTGGCATTTCAGCCGTCGTCGGCCCGGCTTGCTTGAATCCTGATGGTGCAGTGAGAATGGGACTCATGTCTGAGTATACCCTGCCACACCTATAGTGGCCAAAAACGATTCAGAAAAGGGGTTGGTGATGAACAGAGTGTCTGAGTTAAGCAGACCACTCTTACCCAGTCCAAAGATCAGGGCTTGATCCATCACCGTTATTTATCTCACTGCACCATCCCAGATCAGAACCTGGCTATATGCAAATCAGTCTGTCCCTGGCCCGGTGCATCATTGGAACAGGGCAAACTAAACTACCAAGCCAATTCTTCACCAGAAAGGAGACAAGCTACCGGGGACCGGTTTCTGGCATTTCAGCCGTCGTCGGCCCGGCTTGCTTGAATCCTGATGGTGCAGTGAGAAAGGGACTCATGTCTGAGTATACCCTGCCACACCTATAGTGGCCAAAAACGATTCAGAAAAGGGGGTGGTGGTGAACAGAGTGTCTGAGTTAAGCAGACCACTCTTACCCAGTCCAAAGATCAGGGCTTGATCCATCACCGTTATTTATCTCACTGCACCATCCCAGCTCAGAACCTGGCTATATGCAAATCAGTCTGTCCCATGATGCACTGGGTCAGGGTCAGACTAATTTGCATATAGCTAAGTTCTGAGCTGGGATGGTGCAGTGAGCTAAAAAACGGTGATGGATCAAGCCCTGATCTTTGGACTGGGTAAGAGTGGTCTGCTTAATTCAGACACTCTGTTCATCACCACCCCCTTTTCTGAATCATTTTTGTCCACCATAAGCGTGGAAGGGTATACTCAGATGTGAGTCCCTAGCTCATTGCACCATCAGGATTCAAGCAAGCCGGGCCGAAGACGGCTGAAATGCCAGAAACCGGTGCCCCGGTAGCTTGTTTCCTTCCCAGTATAAGAATTGGCTTGGTAGTTTGGTGTTCCCTGTTCCCATGATGCACTGGGCCAGGGTCAGACTAATTTGCATATAGCCAAGTTCTGAGCTGGGATGGTCCAGTGAGCTAAAAAACGGTGATGGATCAAGCCCTGATCTTTGGACTGGGTAAGAGTGGTCTGCTTAATTCAGACACTCCGTTCATCACCACCCCCTTTTCTGAATCAGGGAAGAGACTGGCCAGAAGCCCGTCGGCAAAGGGCGAGGAGTTCGGTCCGTGGAGCAGTACAGTACCTCCATTTTGGATCCATTAAACTGGAGGGAATTGTGTCTCAGCCAATCCGCAGTGACTGTCATGCAGTGATGGAAAGTTTCCTTAGAGATGGCAAAAATTACCTGCGTGTCGTCGGCGTAATTAATGACTGAGATGCCAAAGGATTTAATCAGCCTAATCAAAGGATGGAGATATAAATTAAATAAGATAGGGCTGATTGCTGACCCCTGGGGCACCCCTTGTCCTACCCTTCTGGTACCAGATCTAAAAAGCGGCAAAGCCACCACCTGGTGCCTATTATAAAGATATGAAGTTAGCCAATCCCGGGCCCGGCCAGCTACCCCAATCTCTTCCAGTCTACTGATTAATGTAGCATGGTTGACCATATCGAACGCGGCCGACATGTCGAGCAGCACTAAAAAGGCTGCCCGACCAGTGTCCACCCGCGAGCGAAGATCGTCCAGGACAACCACCAGCGTGGATTCTGTGCCATGAGCCGGCCGGAAGCCGAACTGGGCCACATCCAGGCAGGTGTTAGCCTCTATGAAAGTGGATAGAGATTTGGTGACAAATTTCTCCATGATCTTAACGGGGAATGGGAGCAGCGAGATTGGCCTATAATTTGCAGAGCAGGTAGGGTCCAGTGTGGCCTTCTTCAGAAGGGGGGAGACCACAGCAAGTTTCCAGCTGTCAGGAACAGTGGTGGTACTAAATGACTGACAGCAGATGGAGTACAGAGGGGGAAAAAGTTCCTCACGGAACATTTTCCAAAACTTATGGGGCAGCGGATCCATCGGGAAGCCTGAGGACACACCACTGGCCAGAGTACAAAAGTCCTCGTAGGATGGAAAGATGAAGCTGTCCAGTGGCGAGTACTCTCTGGCTTCCCCGGGAGCGCCTGGCGCAGACAGAGATTCTAACTCCATCGGGGACCGAGGGCCGGGGGTACAGGAAGCGGACTGAGAACAAGGAGTGCATGTATCAGACAGGCCACTCAAAATGGTGGCAATCTTGTCCTCAAATGCTGCAGCCAAGGAATCACACAACGTCTGGGAGGCCGGGATGTTATTGGTTGCACACACCGGATGGGAGAGATCATTGACATTTTTTAAAAAAGTCTGTGATTTATTAGATGCTTGAGCCAGCATCTCCTCAAGGTACTTGGCTTTAGCACAATTAATCTGAGCTTTATAGGCCAAGACTGACTGTTTGAACCGGGCTCTATCTAGCTCAGAGTAGTGCTTCCTCCATGTTCTTTCCGCCTGTCTGCACTGCAATTTCAACTGGAGAAGATCTTTAGAATACCAAGGGGTGGCATGCTTAGGCCAATCCTTCGTTTTCCGCACGGGGACAATCTTATCCAGGGAATCTGTAAATTATTGACAGAGGCTCTGGTAGCTCTCCTCCACCCCTTCCCCCAACCTGAACCCCCCTGGTAATAACAATGGTAGTGTGGAGTTTTTCAAAAGTCTGGACCACTGCCTACTAAATTTAGTAGTACCTGAATCACTATGTTTAGAGGAACCAGCTGGAAGAAGTAGGGAAAAAAGAACAATGGAGTGATCGGTCCAACCCTGGGTAATTATGTCCCTGATATTAACCCGTGTAACGTCCGCAAAGACCAAGTCTAAGGTGTGTCCCTTCAGGTGAGTTGGAGATAGCACCAATTGCTGGAGATGTATATTGCTGCAGGCCTGACAAAGATCTTTATAGGCTGTGTCTGTGGGTCCGTTAGGCCAGAGGTTAAAATCTCCCAGAACTATAAGCCTGGCATGAGTATTTGAAAGATCATAAATAAGGTCTATCAGATCGAGGGAGGCTATCACAGCACTACTAGGTGGTCTATAACATAACAGACCCGAGTATAAGACTCCCTTCTGATTTTTTAAAGAGAAACCCATGAGTTCAAACCCCTGGACTTCTGTGACTTCAAACTGGGATAAATCCAGTGTTTCCCTATAGATGAAGCCCACACCCCCTCCTCTGCCTCCCACTCGAGGGTTATGCCTGATCTTAAAGCCGTGAAGACAGGCCAGTCCAAGGTCTACATCTCTGTCGACCCTAGTCCAAGTCTCTGTAAGAAATAACACATCCAGGCCATGGAATTCCATTAGAAATGGGATTTCCACGTGATGTTTGCATATCGGACATTAAGCAGGCCACAAGACATCTAGCGATAGCTGCCGACCGGCTGCCCTTGCTGGAACACTGGCCCACCTGAATGAGCTCATCTCTAGAATAGACTTGTCGAGCTGGAGCTGGAGAGACAGCATGGCTGGTGCTGGGCGCTACATGTGCGCGAATGGGCACAAATGGGCTTACCTCTGGCGCACCTCCGGCGCGCCATCGGCGCGCTTGGCTGGTATGCATCATAAATGCCGTTAGGCGCGGGAGTCCTGCGAGGCAAACCTCTAGCCCCTCAACCAAGATGGCGCCTGTAATTCGGCACCTCCTGGATCCCTCACCCAAGATGGTGGCCAAAACGCCACGATGCGGTCACAATGAGTCCTGATTCGGCCTGAGTCCCGCAAAGTATGGGGTGGAAAAACAATTATGGTGCAGGTAAGAACTAATAATCGCCCCCAAGGATATTCAAAGTAAAAATAATCGCCTGCATACAGAATCGAGCAGCGTGATAATGCTAAGTATTTTAAAATTTTGTAAAATCTCAGCAAGGTGTTGCAGATAAGCGAGTGCGCAGCAGGCAAGTAAAGTCTACCTGTGCTGGAAGTAGGGACCTGCTTAGGAATGCTCCTCCAAGCGCGGGAGTCCTGCGAGGCAAACCTCTAGCCCCTCAACCAAGATGGCGCCTGTAATTCAGCACCTCCTGGCTCCCTCACTCAAGATGGCGGCCAAAACACCGCGAAGCGGTCACAATGAGCCCTGATTCGGCCTGAGTCCCGCAAAGTACGGGGTGGAAAAACAATTATGGTGCAGGTAAGAACTAATAATCGCCCCCAAGGATATCCAAAGTAAAAATAAAAATAATCGCCTGCATCCAGAATCGAGCAGCGTGATAATGCAGAGTATTTAAAAAATTTGTAAAATCTGAGCAAGGTGTTGCAGATAAGCGAGCGCGCAGCAGGCAAGTAAAGTCTACCTGTGCTGGAAGTAGGGACCTGCTTATGAATGCTCCTCCAAGCGCGGGAGTCCTGGGAGGCAAACCTCTAGCCCCTCAACCAAGATGGCACCTGTAATTCGGCACCTCCTGGCTCCCTCACCCAAGATGGCGGCCAAAACGCCACAATGCGGTCACAATGAGCCCTGATTCGGCCTGAGTCCCGCAAAGTACGGGCTGGAAAAACAATTATGGTGCAGGTAAGAACTAATAATCGCCCCCAAGAATATCCAAAGTAAAAAAAAAAATAATCGCCTGCATCCATAATCCAGAGTGTGAGTCCAGTCTGCTTCTGTTATGTTGTTTCAGTTGTGGCTAAGGATGATGGTTGGTTTTGGATTTCTGGGGTAGGGTGTGTTGATGTAGAAATGTCCAATGAAGTGGTCATTCCATGTGAAGGGGTGAGGTTGCTGAAGGTGATCTTGTTGCTGGCTGTAAAATCCGGGATAGGTGATGCGGTCAGGCCTTACACTAGCTGTACGAGGCCGATGGCATTGCAGTTCATACGGTTATCGAGATGGATGTTGAGGTCACCGAGTAAGAGGAAGTCTGTGGATCTAATGGTGATAGGAATGATGAAGTCAGTGAGAAGGTTGGTGAAAGTGATGAAGGTCCGGGTGGGCGGTAAGTGAGGGTGCCTGAAATGGTTATGGAGTTGTTGAGATGCAGCTGAAAGTGCAACTGAATTATGAGCATAGTTGGTTCATCCGTTCAGATAGTGCCGCTGATGGTATCTTTGTGGATGATTGTGAGGCCTGTTCCAGGTTTGTGGAGACTGTATCAGCAGAGGATCTTGCAATCAGGGGTGATGCCCATTGCAATGTCGGAGTGGATGACGGCTTGAGCAAGGTCTAGGTAAGAAGGAGGATGTCTGGAGTGTGTGTGTCGATGAGGTCCCACATCTCTATGGCAAATTTGCAAAGAGATCAGGTGTTGAGGAGCATGCAGAAAATGCAGGGTGTTGTGCATGCAGTGAGTGGAGTAGGGAGACACTGCAAGAGAAGTAGCAATGAGTACATGATAAAGGTCCTACCATTATATGCTCTAAAAAACAAAGGTTCCCTTTTCTTAAGTTTTTTGAAGAGGTATTCCTACCTCTGAGAGATTTTCTACCAACAGGTTAAGGATGAACCATATAATGTATTCAGGGTTGCGTGGAGATTAACAAATTTACAGAAATAACAGTTTTCACATGCAGTCTGTCTAAAATTGTTAAAACCCCAAATCTAAGGAATGCATACAAGATTACTGCACACTAGTACCCTAATGAGAATATGCACAATCACAGGAAAATTTCATTATAAAAATATCTTTATTTGGTGATTTGACCGACCATTTGATTAAAAACAAGATCATTCACATTTATTCATTAGAAACATTAAAATCTTAAAAAAGCTGAAATGTGTCGACGCGGCGTTTCGGTGATGTAAGTTGTCACCTTCTTCAGGACAATATTTCAAATGTTAAAATCACTATTAAAAAATACAAAGATTACAATTATTTCCATTCTCTTGAGTGACCGAATATTTTAACACATATTTGCACACTTAGTGGTACGGTGATTCCTGTGATAATTACATTCAAACTAATCATTTTAAAAAAACATGTGCATATTCTTCATATTCTCGACTATTTTCTAATAGGCCTTAGTCTACACATAACAAAGGTTTTGGGACAAGCATCGTTTACCGGTCATTAACAAGCATAAACAAACATTTGTAAATCTCGCAACCTTCTATGGTCTAACCTTACTCCGGTATCCCTCTTTGCACCGCTTGATAAATCCTCGGCACCTTTTTTACAAGAAAATTGTACTATCTTTATTGTACAGTGAAGGACACCTATTTTAATTGGTGACTTGTCTGGGCTATTCGGTTTTCTTGAATTTGACAAACCTACTTCTTCTCTTCTCTCAGTTTCATGAGTTGGTATTTAATCATTCAGAACTTTTATTTGTAGAACTTACCTCCTTGGTAGTTCATTGATCGCTTTATTCAATGCGCGATTTCTGAGATTTTTACCCGTTCGGTACAGTTTAACCAATATGGTTATTTGGGTCTGATAATGGTTTTTTCTATGTTTTTTCACATAGAAAAAACCATTATCAGACCCAAATAACCACAATGGGAAATGGAAACCCTGTCTTCAATTGAAAGGTCACAGAATTAAGGTAGATAAAACTTGTGAATAAACAAAACCCCTTTGTTTGACTAACGAAATGAAAAGTCCTATAAACTTATGCCACCCGTGTTTTTCACTTTTAGAAACTGTACCGAACGGGTAAAAATCTCAGAAATCGCGCATTGAATAAAGCGATCAATGAACTACCAAGGAGGAAAGTTCTACAAATAAAAGTTCTGAATGATTAAATACCAACTCATGAAAATGAGAGAAGAAAAGAAGTAGGTTTGTCAAATTCAACAAAACCGAATAGCCCAGACAAGTCACCAATTAAAATAGGTGTCCTTCACTGTACAATAAAGATAGTACAATGTTCTTGTAAAAAAGGTGCCGAGGATTTATCAAGCGGTGCAAAGAGGGATACCGGAGTAAGGTTAGACCATAGAAGGTTGCGAGATTTACAAATGTTTGTTTATGCTTGTTAATGACCGGTAAACGATGCTTGTCCCAAAACCTTTGTTATGTGTAGACTAAGGCCTATTAGAAAATAGTCGAGAATATGAAGAATATGCACATGTTTTTTTTAAATGATTAGTTTGAATGTAATTATCACAGGAATCACCGTACCGCTAAGTGTGCAAATATGTGTTAAAATATTCGGTCACTCAAGAGAATGGAAATAATTGTAATCTTTGTATTTTTTAATAATGATTTTAACATTTGAAATATTGTCCTGAAGAAGGTGACAACTTACATCACCGAAACGCCGCGTCGACACATTTCAGCTTTTTAAAGATTTTAATGTTTCTAATGAATAAATGTGAATGATCTTGTTTTTAATCAAATGGTCGGTCAAATCACCAAATAAAGATATTTTTATAATGAAATTTTCCTGTGATTGTGCATATTCTCATTAGGGTACTAGTGTGCAGTAATCTTGTATGCATTCCTTAGATTTGGGGTTTTAACAATTTTAGACAGACTGCATGTGAAAACTGTTATTTCTGTAAATTTGTTAATCTCCACGCAACCCTGAATACATTATATGGTTCATCCTTAACCTGTTGGTAGAAAATCTCTCAGAGGTAGGAATACCTCTTCAAAAAACTTAAGAAAAGGGAACCTTTGTTTTTTAGAGCATCTAATAACCCCATCCCTTTTCTCTGAAAGGGTTTCTCCTTTAGAATTTCTTTACCTACCATTATATGCAGCATAGTGCATGGGCAGTAGTCATATTGCTGTTCAGTGTTGAGCACAAGCAGGTTGGCTGAGGTGTAGAAGTCACAGTCAGATGGATCAGGGTCCGTGGCACTGGACATAGTCCATTCGCAGTCCAGGTGCAGATGGGTTTGCCTTTGGTATCCCAGCTGCACACCTGCTGCGTGGATGCACAGCAGCCAGCATTAAGTAGGTCCTAGGAGGGGAGGAGCACAGGGTATCTCTGCTAGTGAGGGGCTGGAAAGCAGTGGGTGAATGCATGTGGGAGAGGTAGATAAGAAGAGGGGAAGTAGGGAAATGGAAAAGCATAGTGGACAGTGGGGGGAGTCCCATAAGCGAGATGAGAAGTGGATGAGCACACCTGCAGGCACAAAAAGTCAACAAAAAACATAACAAAGTGGGTACGAAAGACTGGGCAGGGCAAATACAACAGGCTTGTTAGAAATTGAGTTTCTGGTTGGCAGAGGTATGCACCCTGTCCAAGCAGGAACCACATTCCTAGTATGAGTAATTCACAAAAACACCCCAAATTAACCTGTGTTCACCTTCTGGAGCTTGGCACTGAGCAGTCAGGCTTAAGAGGCAATGTGTAAAGTATTTGTGCAACACAGAAAACAGTAAAACAGTGAAAACATCAAACAAAAAGATTTCACACCAAGTTAGAAAAATAGCTAATAATTGAATAAATAAAACAGGACCCAAATGACAAGAATCCAGTAAGTAGAAGATAAGATATGAATGTGTAAGGATTAAATGTGAAAATAGCGCTTAAAAGCAATGAGCACCGATTTGGGATTGGCTGGACAGGAAAAAAGTCGAAAGTTCAGGCCGACCATCAATCAATCAATCAAACACATTTGTAAATCGCGCTACTCACCCGCTGGGGTTTCAAGGCGCTGGGACGGGGGGGAAGTCGTTACTGCTCGAGCAGCCAGGTCTTGAATTGTTTCCTGAAGGAGAGATGGTCCTGGGTCAGCCGTAGGTGGGTGGGGAGGGAGTTCCATGTCTTGGCCGCCAGGTAGGGGAAGGATCCTCCTCCGACGGTGGATTTGCGAATTCGTTGGACGGTGGCGAGGGCGAGGCTGGCGGATCGGAGCTGGCGGGTGGGTGTGTAGAATGTGAGGCGGCTGTTGAGGTATTTGGGGCCCATGTCGTGGAGAGCCTTGTGTGCGTGGGTGAGGAGTCTGAACGTGATCCTCTTGCTCATGGGGAGCCAGTGCAGGTCTTTCAGATGGGCGGAGATGTGGCTGTGATGAGGGATGTCCAAGATGAGTTGTGCCGAAGCGTTCTGTATGCGCTGGAGTCTTTTCTGGAGTTTGGCTGTGGTTCCAGCGTAGAGGGTGTTCCCGTAGTCCAGACGGCTGGCGACGAGGGCCTGGGTGACCATCTTCCGGGTTGTGGTGGGGATCCACCGGAAGATCTTTCGGAGCATGCGCAAGGTGTTGAAAAAAGATGACGAGACGGCGTTAACTTGCTTGGTCATCGTGAGGGAGGAGTCTAGGATGAAGCCCAGGTTGCGTGCGTGGTCCGTTGGCATGGGTATGGTGCCCAGGGCAGTGGGCACCAGGAGTCGTCCCAGGCAGAGGGGGATGGTCCAAGGCTGAGGACTTCCATCTTGTCTGAGTTCAGTTTCAGACGGCTGAGCTTCATCCATTCCGCGAAGTCTTTCATTCCTTCCTGGAGGCTGGCTCTGGCGGGGTCGTTGGTGAGGGAGAGGATCAGCTGGGTGTCGTCGGCGTAGGAGATGATGTTAAGGTTGTGTCGGCGTGCGATGGCTCCGAGGGGGCTCATGTAGACGTTGAAGAGGGTGGGGCTGAGCGTGGATCCTTGCGAGACGCCCCAGATGACTTCGGTGGCGCGGATCTGAATGATGGGAGGCGGACTCTCTGGGTTCTTCCGGCGAGGAACGAGATGATCTACTCCAAAGCCGTTCCTTGGATTCCAGTGTTGCTGAGGCGCTGTATCAAGGTGCTGTGGCATACAGTGTCGAAGGCTGCTGAGAGGTCCAGGAGGATGAGGGCAGCTGTTTCCCCATTGTCAAGCAGGGACCTGATGTCATCGGTCGCTGCAATGAGGGCAGTCTCGGTGCTGTGGTTTGCTCGGAAACCAGACTGCGAGGGGTCGAGGGATACGTTTGTCTCGAGGAAGGAGGAGAGCTGCTTGTTGATGGTCTTCTCGATGACTTTGGAAGGAAAAGGGAGAAGCGAGATGGGGCAGAAGTTCTTGAGGTCCGTGGGGGCCGCAGTGGGTTCCTTCAGGAGGGCGCTGAGCTCGGCATGTTTCCAGCTCTCTGGTAAGGTGGCGGATCCGAAGGAGCTGTTGATGATGTTCCAGAGTTGGGGTGCGATGATGGAGTCGGCTTTGTTAAAGATGTGGTGTGGGCATGGGTCGGTAGGGGAGCCGGAGTGGATGGTGTTCATCGTGCTGGTGGTGTCTTCGGTGCTGACCGAGGTCCCGGTGCAGAGGGTGGTGGTTGGGTGCGTGGTCTGTGCTTCGAAGCTGTTGTGTATGTCAGCGATCTTGCAGTGAAAAAACGAGGCGAGTGAGTCGCAGAAGTCTTGCGAGGGTGTGATGTCGTTGTTGCAGGCGCTGGGGTTGGAGAGCTCTTTGACACTGCTTAAGAGTTCCTTGCTGTTGTGGGTGTTGTTGTCTAGTCGTTCTTTGAATGTAGTCCTTTTGGTGGTGCGGATCAGCTGGTGGTGTTTGCGGGTGGCGTTCTTGAGGGCTGTCATGTTTTCTGTTGTCTGGTCATGGCGCCAGGCTTTCTTGAGGGTGCAGCAGGTTTTCCTGGAGTTTTTGAGGTCGTTGGTGAACCACGAGGCTTTCTTGCTACCGGGTCTGCTGGGTGGTTTCTTCAGTGGTGCAAGGTCGTCGGCGCAGTTGGTGAGCCACTGTGTGAGAATGCGGGCTGCTTCGTTGGGGTCCATCGTGTTGGTGGGGGGGTTCTGGCTGAAGGGAGGTGGTGAGCTGGTCGGCGGTGATCTTGCTCCAGCTTCTGCGGAAAACCTGTTGCCGCTGGTGGTGGGTCGTGGTTCTCCTGAAGTTGAAGTGGACGCAGCTGTGATCTGTCCAGTGTAGTCCGGTGGAGTGGCTGAAGGAGATGTGCTTGCTGGAGGAGAAGATGATGTCAAGCGTGTGGCCGGCGTAGTTGGTGGGGTTGTTCACCAGTTGCTTGAGTCCGAGGTTGGGGAGGTTGTCCAGCAGGGTGGTGGTGTTGCTGTCCTTGTTGTTCTCCAGGTGGAAGTTGAGGTCCCCTAGGAGGATGTAGTCTGGGGAGGTAAGGGCGTGCGGGCTGACGAAGTCTGCGATGGCTTCGCTGAATTGTGTGCGTGGTCGCGGGGGTCTGTAGACAAGAGTGCCTCTAAGGGTAGTTCTAGGGTCGGTGTGTATCTGGAAGCGTAGGTGTTCGGCGGCGGAGAGGGTGTCGTCGGAGTTGGTCCTGACTCGGATGGTGTTTCTATGTACGATGGCGACGCCCCCTCCGGTTTGGTTGATGCGGTCCCTCCGGGTGATCTTGTAGCCATCCGGGATGGCTATGGCGATGTCGAGGGCTGAGGAGGTGTTCATCCAGGTTTCTATGAGGAAGGCGATGTCTGGTGCTGTTGTGTCCAGGAGGTTCCAGAGTTCGACCGCGTGCATGTGGACGGAGCGGGTGTTGAGCAGGATGCACTTGAGGTGGTTGTTGCTGGTGCTAGGCTTGGCGGGTGCCGAACCGGGTCGGAGGCAGGTGAATTTGCAGTCTTGGCAGGTGAAGGGTCCGTGGGTGCGTTTTGGAGTGGCTCGATAGCAGGCGGGGTTTCATCCGGCGTTGAGTGCGTGGAGGGTGGCGGCATCGTAAGTCCGTCGGGTGCGCTGGCATCGTCGAGGGCCAGGGGTCCTGGCGCTGGGCGCGGTCCAGGTGCGGATGGGCGCAGACGGGCTTGCCTTTGGCGCGCGTGTTCGCTGTGCGTACGCGCGGTCCCAGCCATAAATGGCAAAGTGGGAAGGGTGCTGGGCACAGGAACGAAAACGGGGCTGGGCCGCAGGGGAGCAGCAGTGGAGGAACGAGGGGGCTGCACAGAGCAGGAAGACGGTCGCGCAGGGCAGCGAAGAAAATACTAGAAAAACAGTCACAGGGCACAAAGGACAATACTATAAAAACAAATTCGGGCAAAATACTCAGCAGCAGGGCGGACTCAGGGCAGCAGCAGGAACAACTCGGGCACAATCACGGGGGACCGTGCGGTGCGTGGACCGACCGGCCCTGTGAACAGGGTCAGAGGTCACAGCTCACCACCGCGAGGTCCCAGCCATAAATGGCCAACTGGGAGGGAGGAGCAGCTGGGAGGCGGGAGCGGGCGGCGAATAGGAAGGGTGCTGGGCACAGGAACAAAAAAGGGTCGGGCTGCAGGGGAGCAGCGGCAGGGGAGCGGGGAGCAGGGAGCGGGGGGATGCACAGAGCGGGAAGACGGTCGCGCAGGGCAGCGAAGAAAATACAATAAAAACAATCCCAGGGCACAAAGGACAATACTATAAAAACAAATTCAGGCACAATACTCAGCAGCAGGGCGGACTCAGGGCAGCAGCAGGAACAACTCGGGCACAATCACGGGGGGGCCGTGCGGTGCGTGGAGCGACCGGCCCTGTGAACAGGGTCAGAGGTCATGATGGAGCGTGGGCCGGATACAGGGACCCCGCAAGACCTTCTGAATAAAAGTACCTTGATCCTTGTCATAACAGCAAGATGCGGGGTACAGCCAAGTGATGCATCATCGTCAATCCCACGAACAAGGTGATGCATCAATTTTCTCCATGCAGTGATGGCAAATAGCTAACTCTGAAGCCCCGGTTCTGAGATACAATGGTCCGAAGCCGATGCACAGGCTTTCTCCATGCATTTGAGGGGATTATCCCTCTGCAGTGGCAGCGATGTGGTGGTTCCGATGAGTGGGTCTGATGACATTGCACTGGTTCCAAGTGCTATGCACTGGTCCTGTTCCTGCAACAGCAGCTATCCATTGATACTGCTCTCACAAAAGAGGATGCATCAATTCTGCTGGAGCAAGCACCTAGGCCCACTTCCAATGGACCAGTCACATGAGCAGGGTGGAAGGTTGTTATGGCCCTGAGCCTTTAGATCAGGAGGCTAGTCAGCTAACCCTTAGAGTCACTCTAGGTTCAAGTGAAGGGGTCCAATCTGTGATTCAATCAGAGAGAGCAGTGGGCAGCAGGGCAGCATTGCAATGCAGCAGCCTTCCAGGCAGCAGTCCAGCAGACTTGCAGTCCTTAAGCAAAGCAGTTCTTCTTCTTGGCAAAGTGGTTTCAGTTCCACACGTGTACTGAGTTGGTAGTGCCAGAGGTCCAGTACTTATACCCAGTTGTGCCTTTGAAGTGGGGGTGAATTTAAAAACAGGGTTTTTGAAGTGCACAGGATCCTTCCTTCCTGCACTAACTCCAGTCTCACTACAAGGGGATATGGAGCCCTTTGGCTTTGGACAGGACTCAGCCTATTCAGATGTAAGTGTGAGGCTGTGCTCAGCTCCTCCCAGGAAGTTGCATGAAGTCACCCCAGGTCCCTTTGTGTGTGACTGTCCAGAGTAAATACACAAAACCCAGCTCTCACCCAGGCTAGTGTTCAGACACAGGCAGCAGACACCAAATCGCTTAGACCATGAAAATGCCGACCTTTCTAAAATGAGCCTTTCCAAAATAGTAACAATAGATCCAACTTTATCATTAAAGAGGTTTTATGTTTACAATTCCATAGGTACCAAACATGACAATTCTCCCTTCTCTAAATTAGGAATTACAGCTCATCAAATGTAATAAGGAATCCCCAATGTTAACCTGTGAGAGGGGTAGGCCTCTCTATATTGAAAAACAAGTTTGAGAGTTTTTCACTACCAGGAAATGTAAAACTTAAAACATATGTCCTACATTTTAGTTACATCACATAGGGCCTACATTATGGGTGAATTATACGTAATAAACAGGGAATTAAGGTTGGCAGGTGGTTTTAAATACCAAGTCCACATGGCATTGTAAACTGCCCACAAAGGCTCTGCATTGGCAAGCCTGATACATGTTTAAGGGCTCCATGTGTGGGTGGCACAAGTAATTCTGAAGTCCCACTAGTAGCATTCAATTTACAGACCTTTCGCACATGTAGTGCACTGTACTAGGGAGTTATAAGTAAATGAAATATGTCAGTTGTGGATGCATCAATTAAACCATGTTTAGGCGAGAGAATGCATGCACTTTAGCACGATTTTACAGGGGTAAAGTACTAAGAGTCCTAAGCCTACAAAAAAGAATTCAGAAAAACATGGCAAGCAGGCAAAACGTTTGGAGAAGACCACTCTAAGGATGTCAGGTCTAACAGGACACAAGAGCACAAAATATAAAACGGCAAAGTAAACAAATGGGCACATAAGTCAGAACAAACAGACTGGCCAGAGCAACAAAAGGGCACAAAAGACAGAGTGGGCACAAAAGACAATGGGCACAAGAGTCAAAGCACAAGGACAAAGAGGCACAAAAGCAAAGCACAAGAGACAGAGCACAGTTTTAAACAAGAGCGTGGAGGATTGAAAGCAAATGTAGAGGAAGAGTGCAACGTGGTGGGCCTTAAGGCAGACAACCAGGTCCAGAAGGTCCTTAGACTGGGTGAAGGACCAGTCCAAGGCAAGTGGGAAATGGGGCCTAGGCACCTGCTCAATGGGGTTGTGCAGTTGCTGCCACTTCTTAGATCCTTAGAGGTGAGGTGGACTGGGTGGGACTGGCAAGGGGCAGGAAAAGAAGTTGGAGAAGACACACAGGAGAAGCAGGTAAAGAGAGGGGGAGGAGGGATGCGGGAAAAGTATGTGTGAGTCCCAGAAGTGAGGGGAGAAGCAAGGTAATACAATTACGTGCACAAAAAGAAGATAAAGCGGTACAAAAGGGGGTGGTGATGGACGGAGCATCCGAATCAATAAAACACTCACACCCAGTCAAAAGATCTGGGTTAATCCATTACCATTTTTTAGCCCACTCTGCCACCCCAGTTCAGGCATGGCTATATGCAAATCAGTCTGACCCTGTGCCTCATGGGAACAGTCCTGCCCGAACTACCAAGTCATGCCTTCCCTGGACCGGAAACAAGCTTCCGTGGACCGGTTTCTCGCATTCCAGCCGTCTTCAGCCCGGCTTGCTTGAATCCAGTGGCAAAGTGAGCAAGGGACTCACGTCTGAGCATATCCTGCCACACTTATGGCGGCCAAAAGCGGTACAAAAGGGGGTGGTGATGGACTGAGCATCTGAATCAATCAAACACCTTCACCCAGTCAAAAGATCTGGGTTTAATCCATCACCGTTCTTAAGCCCACTCTGCCACCCCAGTTCAGACATGGCTATATGCAAAACAGTCTGGCCCTGTCCCTCATGGGAACAGTCCAGCCCGAACTGCCAAGCCATGTCTTCCCTGGACCGTAAACAAGCTTCCGAGAACCGGTTTCTGGCATTCCAGCCGTCTTCAGCCCAGCTTGCTTGAATCCAGTGGCAAAGTGAGCAACGGACTCACGTCTGAGCATACCCTGCCACAATTATGGCGGCCAAAAGCGGTACAAAAGGAGGTGGTGATGGACGGAGCATCCGAATCAATCAAACACTCACAGACTGATTTGCATATAGCCATGTCTGAACTGGAGTGGCAGAGTGGGCTAAAGAACGGTGATGGATTAAACCCAGATCATAACGTCATAACGTCCACTTTTTTGTAACACAAAACGTTGGCCCACCCAACATAATTGTCCATCCACAAATTTTGACAGACCATTCCTTTATTTCCTCCCATTTTCATAACCTGAAAAGCACTACCACCCTTGCATCAAAAACAATGTATCGCCATCTGTGTCACTTACTACAGAGATATCACCATTAAACAGTCTGAGACAACCTTCAATGTATTGAAACTCAATGCTCCAGACTTTACTGAAAAGCAACACGCCCAACTAATCTAAGCAAGCATAAGCATTAACCAAGGCATCAAATCGACCAACAAATGGCTCAAGGAGAAACAAGCTGAACTGAAAAGGCCAGTCACAACATAGCATGAATCCTCAGACATGCCTATTCACACTGTGCCACTGTGTGTTACACGATTTTGGCTTCCTTCATACAGTGATCCAGTGGGGTGTTTACATCACATGGTGTCAGGGTAGACAACATAGAAAGTACTTCATAGAGTGGCTTTCCAGCTTGTCTTTTGGAGGCTGTAAACAGCCAATGTCCATTTAGGTGTGTGAAAACACCCCAGGAGATCACAATAGCCTTAGAGACCATTAGTTGTTTTTTGGGGGGAATGGTGGGTGCATTGGTGGAGGGCAGAGGGACTCTCAAGTAGTTCTCGGAACAAGGCTCTGCTCCTGCCAAGGACATTCCCCTCCGCGCACTGTGAAATTAGTTTATAGGTTGTCAGGTATGAATCCTTGTCTGTGGAGAAGAAAGTGGTCTGCAAAACATAATGAACAGGCTAATACAAAGCTTATAAGACAGATTGTATTGCATTGTTATAAGACAGGCAAAGCAGCATACTTAACTACAAGCATTAAAAGGCCACCATATGACACCAATGAGGTCTTCTGCCTCCACCAACAACTGTCAAATTCAGATGCCTTGGAGAACAGCCCTTGGGCAATGCAATAACACTGCAAAGATCTTCTCAGTAGTAATGTATACACTTATTAATATCTGAAACTTCATTTCCAACATCCTGTATCTCCACTTTACCTTTAGTTACCATCACAAACTTTAACCTGTGGGAGACTGAAGAGGCACTGAATCTGGCCATGAAAGCTAAATATTACAGCCTACCTGTGGAGCCGTGCCCAGCGGCATAATTCAAATAGGACACCAACTGTACCAACATGTTAAATTGCCTCATTTTAAAAGACATAGGTCCAAATACTGTAATACAGCCAAAAGGTTAATAATTTTTGGAAAGAAAATCGGCAGACCCGAAGAGCTTGGGAAAACTATAGACCAGCCTCTAATGTATCACACCTCATTAAAATCATGGAAAGAAAAAATACAAGACAACTAGAACTCTGTCACTTATGGCATAGTGGGCCATGGAATCCTCCTTGAAAAGCTGGAAAGAAGTTTGCACCATGGCTAAAGAGTTTAACAAGCATTTCTCTATCCTAAAGCAAATCCTCCTGCCACTCCACTAGTTTGAGCTTGCAACAATAGCTGAGGTCATGGTTTACCTCAATTATTTGAAAGTCATTTATATTGGGTTCCTTAAGTTACTCATCAACAGTCTCCATATATTGCCGAACTAGTATATCTCTCAACTTTTGCAAAGATGACCCCATCAAGACCCTTATTGGGTCCCATTGGGAGGCAGAATTATACTTTGGAGAACTCCACACATTTACAAAGCTTGTTAGAGGAAACAGCACGCATCTACCTACATCTGCTTCCATCATATTACACACCATCCAGAAACTGTCACTCCTCAACTGTCCACCTAATTTGTCAATTAAAGCTGCTAAAGCTTGGAGTTAAATCATTATGAGCCAGGGTTCTAAACTATTGAACGCATTGGACACTGCACCTGGGAGCAGAACCAAACTACATGTACATCAGCCAACTGCTGAAAACCAAAGAAGTAAACCTCATAAAATAAGGGGTTGAGAACACTGCTGTCACAGATTATTAGAAACAAGTCTCTTTTCAAAAGAAACTGAGAACACAAGAACTGGAAAGGCTGCAACATCTTGGTATGACTTCTTTCTACAATCAGCAAACAAATTTTGGTTACTCAGTACACCTAGGACCTGGTTACGGCAATTATCAACAAGCATTTGCAATGCAATAGGTCGTGCATTTGCAGGAGGTGGAGCAATTGGTACTGTAAATAACAATGCCTTTTATTTATGTGTTTTGAAAACCTGGAAGAGTTGTATAAATACGTGCTTTGTACTTATAGTCGCTGCTTACGAGACGCAAGGATGGCAGTAAAAGAGGCGTAGTAAATGCCAGCCTTGCTTCTCGTAAGCAACAACTATAAGTACAAAGCACATGTTTACGCACCACTTCCAGGTCTTCAAAACACATAAATAAAAGGCTTTTGTCATTTGCAATGATAACAGCTCCAACTCCAGCAAATGCGAGACCTATTGGATTGCAAATGCAGTAGGTCTCGCCTTTTTTAGAGTTAAAGCTATTGGCGTTGTAAATGGGAATGTCTTTTACCTATGTGTTTTGGTTTGGAGAGTAGTGGATGTATGAACAGAGAAACAGCTGCAGCTCTGCCTAGAGGACTTACAATGAGGAATTACAGACAGGACCAGAGAATCAGCTAGCAGCACTGTCTAGAGGACTTAGAAATGAGGAATTAGTAACAGAACCAAAAATGCATCTGAAGCACTGCCTAGAGGACTTAGAATGAGGAATTACTAATGAGACCAGAGAAGCAGGTAGCAGCACTGTCTAGAGGACTTAGAATGGGGAATTACCACTGGGAACAGATTCACAGCTGCAGTACTGCCCAGATGACATAGAATGCAGGATTACCAACGGGTCTAGAGTAGCTCCTCCAAGTGATAATCTGGACCCCCTGGTTAGACAGCTGGAGGAGTGACAGGGTAAGATTTTAAGTAGAGGCCAGTGAATAGAAAGATGTATGTGTTGCCCGGACAAACACCCACCCCTCTCTCAGGTCGGTAATGGATGAACCAGGCCCCTGGATGCCAATACACAGCCGTCCGTCACCCCCACCATCCAAGGCCATGGCAGGAAGCTGAGCCGCACACAATCTCTGTAAACTGCTGGACACAACACTGTGTTAATGTCCTGCCAGTTCAGGAGAAAACAAACTGTGTGCAGATAAGGATACTATTCATTAACCAACAGAAGAAATACAAAGGTGTGAAAGCAGTGTATTTAACTTCAGCTTCTTGGGCTCAAAGGATTTAGTGGCAGCAGAGTGGGAGGTCTTTACTTAAGTATTGTTATAACACCATCCAGGCCCAACCTCTCAGCGAGTCTTATAAGGGTTCACAGGTCGATACTTTATTATTACTGTTGATTAGTACTGACAAATGTACCCGTCCATTTCCTTGTGATGCATATATTAATTGGGAAGGAAACATTGGAAAAATAAGCTACAGCCAGTCTAAGTGCTGGGGTTCTCAAATGCGGCCCGGTCTTACAGAATCAGAGTAATGTGTGGAACACAGAAGAGATCACAGCACATCTCCTCAACACTGCTCAAATATCATAATGCATATGTCGATTTTTTTTTAACTGAGCACTGATGAAAGCCAACCCTTTGCCTATCCACAATATTTGCAAACTTGAGCGCATGTGATTGGCCCGATGTTGTAACTTATTTCGGTTAAGCAGATGAAAGAGACCAAGTGGAAAGAAAAACAAATTATGTGAAAGAAAAAGACACAGCTATTGCAAGAGATTAAAGCCCTGGGAATTGGACTCCAGGCAGACAGGAAAAATTACTTACGCCAGGCACAGAACGATAAACAAAACAACATTGGGAACGAGCAGATATAGATATAGCAGCCAGGCAGGGGAAACATACATTTGTGAAAGAGACTGCCAAGTAGCCCCTGAGAGGTGTGATCATTTCAGCCAGTTCTCACTTTTTGGTAAAGCGTAGGTTTTAAAATTGTAAATTATGGGCTGAAAAATCAAAGTGTAGCCAGGAGGTCAAGGTGACAATCTAGAGTGGCGAGTTGTCGTCTATGAATATATCTTATAATGGTGGCTCTGTAGGATTCATCCAGATCTTCAAAGCGGACCTCAAATCTCTTCTATTCCAAAGACACTTTCAGAACTAATTCCTTCATTCTCAGACTCCGCCAGGAAGTTCGTTAGTCATTGTAAATTTGTAAATATGTTTTTTTTTGTACATTCCTTGCTTGCTGTGTTTGATATTGTGTTCCTTTTGCCTGCTGTGTTTTGATTCTGTGTCCTGCTATTTGTGTACGTTCCATTTTTGTAACATTTCTCTCATGTAACGTAACTGGTTTTATTGTACAGTGATCTGACACCTTCGGGTAAAGTCTGCGGTTTATAAAAACGCATAAAGTAAAATAAATAAATACATTTGTAGAGCGACACCTCTAAAGAGCCTTTCCCTCTGCTGAACAGTTAGTGTGTCGTTTCTTAGCTCTAGAATATATGCCACATGATACAAGAAACCACACGCCCCACTTCTTGAGTGCTTTATGACTGCAGCTTAACCAATCAGGTGCAGATTTGAGGTGCAACTAATTCCTTAAATGATCCGTACGCATTTCTGTACTACCTGCAGTCACATTATATATTTTTTTTTTACTACACCATGTTGTAGCTTATCTTAGTTGTTAGCGCTACTAATTTAGGAAAATGGAGAAGAGGCCCGAGTCACAAAAAGTGAAAGTAATTCTACAAGGGTCACGCGATGGTGTAAAATGGTTAAACCAGATTAAAATACATGTCACACAGTTCCGCAAATATGAACTTAATTGCTAAATTAAATAAAACTTTTATACGGGGCAAAATGGGGACAGAATCAATTAAGTCAATTTTTGCGACATATGTGATACGAAATGGGGGGGCTTGGCTAAGCCAGCCAAGATGGCGGACGCACTTCTGTAGTGCTCCAACCGGCTAGCCACGGACAAATCGCCTTACCCAGCACCAGATGCCACAAATCTCCCGAAATGCTGGGTGCTAAGGTGGGGGCCTGCGTGGATGCCGGTGATACCCCTAAATGGCGCCTAATCACCGTGGGAGCTGAGTTCCAGGATCGGCCCGCCGGCGCCCGAGCCCACCCAAAATGGCGGCGCCCAACGATCGCCGGTAAAGAGACTGCAAGAGAGACACCCAATAGCCCTGGGTGCTGTGCCGCCGCAGTTCCAGGGAGGCGGCTCCGGCACTCACCACCCGTCAACCCGGTGCCACTGTGAGTAAGCGGGATTACCCCCGGAGGTCCCGCGGGTGCACGGTGCAAAAGATCCTCGCTGCCCAGGGGGACCCTAAGTAACCCACGTGGGCATCGCAAACTGAAGCACCGGGGCCTAGAACACAGAGGGAAGAGTGCAAACTGAGGTGATCACGAAGCGGCGGGGAGAGATTGAGGCAGGAGACCCCCCCGTGAAGGACATCCCCACTTCACCCCCTCCCCCCACATTCAGCAGGGGGGAGTGCGGGTGCTCTCACAGCTCTGGACCCGGCTGCAACCACCCGAGAGTCGGGCGCAGAGAACTGGGACCCCGGGGGCCTTGGCGCTCGTAAGAGGAAACGCGCAGCTGTCCCATAAGACGGGCCAAGCTAACGATTGAGACGGAGGCAGGGAGAGAGGGACCATAATAGCCCGCGCAGGACCCATAGGGGAGATAACAAGCAGGCGCAACACCCCCACCACCAAGAGCAGCCTGAGTGGGATCCTGCCGCCCTCACATACGCAACAGTGAAGCAACGGGCACACAGCCTGGAAGGGCCCGCGAAAGCTAAGGAGAAGCCCCACAACTGTGCCCCCAGATCCCTCATAGCGATCGCCACAGGAGATAAAGGCACTGAGCCCCAAGACGCCACGGGAGATGAACGGCTACAGAGAGGTGCACATGACCCACCAGACCTGACAACATGGCGGTGCGTGATGGCCGACCCCGGAGGTAGCGAAGCGGCCCAGAGAACTGACCACGCAGGGGAAGTCCACCGAAGGCCCTGACCGGCAGAGATAACAGACGGGCACGCACCTCCCATTCAGAGGGGATCGACAAGCAACAATAGACCCTGCCACAGAGCGCAAGGGTTGCACCAAGGCAGCGGGCACAAGAGAGCCCCCACAGACTCCTCGGACTCCCTTCTCACCACGGGACCCCTGGGGGTGCGGAGGTTTCAGGTCGCCCCCCGACACTGATGCCAGCGGGTGCCACTGGCTACATGATCTTCGGCGGGGTCCCACATATCACACGGGATCGGGAGCCGTGCTAAGCGGAGAGAAAGGAGACGGACCGCGCCCCCACGGGTGAGTCCTTTGCGGCCAGCACATACAGCGTGCGCCATTGGGGTCCCTTACCTCACCGAAGTAGACATGGGAAGACAACAACGCACATTGACTACGACTCCAGGAAACAGCCCTCCCTAGGACTGTCGGGGAGACAGCTGAGCGGAGAACCACCGCAAGTGGATGATATGTCAACGAAACTGGACAAAGTACTAGCAGCTATTGAACACTCCCGGGTGTCTATGGAAAACAAATTTGGCGAGTTGGCCACGGACCTCAACCTCCTGAGAAACGATCACAGAAAACTGGCTGAAAAAGTGCACCGAGGGGAAAAAACGCTCCATGAAATGGGGCCACAGATACAGACACACCAGGATGCCATCAAAGAGCTACAGACCAAAGTGAAATACCTGGAGCGCAAGACCGATGATTTGGAGGGACGCTCTCGCCGGAGCAACATACGAATCCTGAAATTTGCCGAAAGGAGTGGAGGGGACAGACCCCATACAATACATAGAAACGTGGATTAAGACATTCACCTATCGCCATTCTTTTCTGTAGAGAGGGCGCACAGGGTCCCGGCCCGGAAACCGCCTGCGGGCTCCCCACCCAGGCCGCTCTTGCTCAAACTGCTGCATTTTCAGGACCGGGATGCGGTACTGCGAGCGGCCAGGCAAGCGAGAACACTCCGAGTTGAGGACAAGCACTTAATGCTGTTCCCGGACTATTCCCAGGCAGTACAACGCCAACGGGCCACATTCCTCGCGGTGAAACAAACCCTGCGCCCTGCGCCAAAACAACGTGCAGTATGCACTCCTCTTCCCAGCCCGTTTTAAGATTATCCATGGAGGATCTACACACTTTTTCAGGGACCCAGCAGAAACGAGAAATTGGTTGGAACAACACAATGACGAACTACTGGAGCGCAGACTCACGCCACATTATAGACTCTCCAACAAGCGACGACAGCACACTAAATGAGTCACCCTCACACAACTTGACCGTCAGTCCCCGGCACCAGGAACTCCCCAGATCTAGAATAGCGGATCGCAGAAGGGCCTTGCAGGCGGCGGCGGGTGCCCGACACACGAGAGACAGTTCGGAGGGAAAACATGGCCCACATCTCTTCACATCAGAAGAAGAAGAACTCAGCGACACTTGCACCTCCAGGGAAGGCTCAGTCACACCGCCAATGGTGACCCCGCAAACGGCTGATACGCTAATATAAGGTATAACAGCAATGCGACATGGCAAGATCAAGACACCCCATGAAGAAGGACATAGCCAAAGCACCATGAACAGCCAGTAAACACTTCTCGGTATATGCCTATTTAAAGAGGCAGCAGGCACACATAGCCCTTTTTCAAGAGACCCATCTAACAACATTGGAGGCGGAACGATTACAGCGGAAATGGAGAGGCCACCGGGTACTCACCGTTTGCCAGGGGGACATTAATTTGGTTCAGACCAGGCACCCTTTTCAGAGAACAAGTGAGGGTGGTAGACAAGGAGAGACGGTATGTGCTGATGGAGGGATTACTGGATGGGCAATCGATCCTAATAGGCAGTATATATGCCCCTGATGTAGAGCAAGATGTGTTCTGGAACCACCTCACAAAAACACTAGCTCAGTATACACACACACCCTGGATATTGGGTGGAGATTACAATTGTGTGTTAGACACTGGTCTGGACCGTTCCCACCCCCCACCGGCACGTTCACCATTCCACAGGCAAACAGAACTTTTCAATATATGGGTAAAACACTGGGCATTGGTAGATGCATGGAGGGCATGACACCCCACCACCAAACTGTACTAATTTCATTCCATACCTCATAATCTACGGGTGCGCCTAGATATATTCCTATGCTCGGCACCCTTATACCCCAAAGTACAACACACAGACTATCTAGGAAGGGTGCTCTCAGACCACGACGCCCACTCGCTAACCCTCAGGTGGAGACTGCCGCACCCCCCCAGTACCCACATGGAAACTGCCACAGGAATGCCTCACGGACCAGGCCTTTACACATGACCACGGGGAACATTTACAGGAACACTTCACAGTGAATGCGGGTACAGTGTCTTTGCGACTCCTAGAGTGGGATGCACACAAGGTAGTGGCGAGGGGTCACTGTATACAGCAGGTAGTGGGTGTACACAACACACTGGAGACAGCACTGCAAGACTCAGAAAACACCTTAGCGACCCTGTTGAGAAAAGAGGACCGCGGAGAAGCCACCCCGGCACAAGTAGCCGAAGCCAAAATAAGATACGCGGAAACACTGAGGGACCTCCGCAAATATAATTTTAGAGCATACGATGCCAGGGTACACCGGGAGGGCAACAGGGGAGGGATGCTTCTAGCCTGGCTTGCTAGACAAGACCCCGACGTGAAGCCAGTCACAGAAGTGAGAGACCAGACGGGACGCCTTCAGACCTCCCAACCCGCAATAATGCAAGTCTTCCACGCATATTATTCTGGTATTTACCAGGCCCCGAGACAGGGAGACCCCCAAGCCATTGACAGATTTTTCGATGCACTAACACTCCCCCAGATCCCACAAGCGGACAAGAAACTATTAGAGAAAAAGACCCGGCCTGAGGACGTCAAACACGCGATAAGAGCTTTGGCCCAGAACAAGGCCCCAGGGTTGGATGGCTTCCCCCTTGAATATTATAGCACATTTCCGGCCCACTTAGTCCCACGACTGGTCATCATGTATAATGATGCATTGGACAGAGGAGAGCTGCCAGGGTCCCTAAGGGAATCGATAATAGTCACCTTTCTAAAACCACATAGAGACTCTACAATCCCATCTCCTACAGACCAATCACACTACTCAATGCGGACTGTAAAATACTGGGTAAAATACTGGCAGAGAGATATACTCAAATCCTGATCCCACTAGTACACTCAGACCAATGTGGCCTTGTCCCAAATCGCAACACGTCACAAAATATACACAGACTGTTTCACATTCAGGACACAACGGGGGAGTGGTTTCCCAACGCGGCATGCCTAATCCTAGATCTAGAAAAAGCATTCAACACCCTATTATGGCCATATCTATTCGAGGTTCTCCGGAGAAACAATGTCGGCCCGGGTCTCATAGCATACACAAAGCTCCTATACACACGTCTCACACCTCGAGTCCGGATGGGTAAATATATCTCCCCAGAGTTTAAAGTGGAAAGGGGAACTAGGCAGGGATGCCCTCTGTCACCCCTCCTGTTCGCCCTTGCGGTAGAACCCCTGGCGATAAGCCTAAGTCAGGAGGAAGACGATTGGGGCATACCACTAGCAGATACCATGCACTGTGTGTCCTTGTATGCAGACGACCTACTAATCTTTGTCCGAGACGCCACTAAAGATCTGGCGGCCATATGGAACACTTAAGGAGACTTTGCAGAGGTCTCGGGCCTCAAGGTCAACTGGGAGAAATCCTCGCTTTACCCGATGAGCCCCCACTTGGCCCCATTCGAGGCCCAGATTGGCGCCCAATCTCTCATATGGAATGCAGAGGCTCCTAGGTATCTGGGAGTACGGCTGTACCGCACCCCAGAGGATTTATATGAGGGGAACCATCGTAAGGTGTTGGCAGGACTCAGGTTGGTAGTTGGTTTCTGGAAAACGAAACCGCTGGCCCCTATCGGCCGAGTGGCGCTGGCAAAAATGATAATGGTCCCCCGGCTATTGTATTGTTTCACTAATCTCCCCATAATCCCACCTAGACCATTCTTTAAAGAGTTAAATAGTCTACTCACCTAGCTCATATGAGGTGGAGGACTGCCACAGCCGGCAATCCAGAGACTGCTACTGCCAAGTTCTAAACCTATACACACGAGGCCACTACAGGTGTCCATAGCCCGCACCTGTATGATGAGAATACATAGGATGTCTAAAACGAGACCGTCGTACTCACCCCTAGTGCAGTTGGTGGGGTTTCCTAAAAGGGACACATACTACACAGCGGGGGCCCTCCAAGTGTGGGCAGACCTGGCAATTACGGAGGTGGAATCATTATTTGAAGAGGGAAAGTTGAAGACATATGACCAGATGATGGCACAGTATGACCTCCCACCGAGGCAATTTCTATTACATAGGCAGATACTGGATAGCAGCAGGAGGCACTGGAACCCAAACACAGGGGAACCTTCAACGCACCCAGTGATTCACACGCTTCTCCATATGGGAGGGGGGCGCCATTTGGTCACTTGGATTTATAGAGCAATACGCGAGCTGATCCTCCCGTCCCTTCAGCCCTTACGTCAGAAGTGGGAGACGGACATAGGACGGGTAGTCCATGACAAAGAATGGAGCACAGCTCTGGAGTAACCCAAAAAAGTCTCCAGAAATGCACGATTCAGGAACATACAGTTCACTATCCTCCACAGGGCCTACCTTACACCGCACCGCCTCCACCAATTCTTCACTGATACACATTTTGAGTGCCCCCGCAGCCAAACCCCAGCAGCAGACTTCAGACACATGTTCTGGGCCTGCCCCACGCTTAGTGGTTTCTGGAGCAGGGTTCATAGGACACTCACAGAAGTCACGAGTATTACAACCATGTCCACATGGGAGGCATGTACGCTCACGATCTTCCGCAGGCAGAAAACCAAAAAAACACAATATAGATTCATGTCCCTCGCCATCCTCTTGGCGAAAAGAGGAATAGCCATGTACTGGAGATCCCCTACAGGACCCTCGGAAGCGGCCTGGATAGGCGCCATGACCAAATGGGGAAAGGCTGAGGAAGCGACACTTAGGGAGGAAGAATTGAAGGGAATCCGCAAACACCTCATCTCTTTGGAATGGGCACAATTGATGCATGCTTTTAAACAAGCAACGAACCCACCGGAGACACCCGTGGCCTCACTACGCAACCGGCCGACCCGACCCACTTTACCTCAGAAGCACCGCAACGAAACCAATCACCCCGGGCCCATGCGCGAACGGTACCCCCACTGAGCGGTCACCCCCCTGATGGCGTAAGGACCACCACAGAAACCTGAGTTAATCGGTCCCCTCCAACCTGCGCACACTACCGGATATCCACACCTAATTTGACACAAATATCCAGGGATATAAGCAATCCCACCTAAACACAGTCAGAAACTTCCCACTCCCCATTAGTTCCTCCCTCCTTATGGTTTGCCCCAACGGTTAATAAAAAGTTTACTAGTTCACACTGGAGAGGTACATCCACCAGTCAATACCTGGGAATGCATTTAGATACGATCAACACGGCAGCATCAAGAGACACACAACATGACACCTTCGCCAGGTACACCTGGAGAGACGGATACTACTACTACTTTGCAGGACTCAAGAAAGGAAATGGAGAAAAACCTATGACGAAGCTTCAAGACTACTTTAGATCCAGCAGAGGAAATTATACCTCTCTAGCATCAAAGCGGCCAAAAAGGAATACTTTACCAAAGCTATAGATGAAGCCCAACAAAAACAACAAACTGTCTTCTCTATAGTTAAGTCCTTTACTCACCCTAAAGCTCTCCTACCCGAAATTCCCCCATCCCAAATCCTATGCAATCAAATTGCCGACTTCTTCATAGACAAAATTGCCAGCATCCAGAAGGATTTCCCTCAACCCTTAATCACCACCCATGAAGCCGTCATAAATCCTTCCATCCTTGGCAGCTTCTCACCAGTCTCCCTCCAACAAACTCATAAGGCAATTCTGGCCTGTAAATCGGGAGCCCCTACGGCCTATTCCCCCCTAGCATTCTTCACCACCTCATTGAGGCTGTAAATCCTACAATTAATGCTATCATTAATGAATCCCTCGGCTCAGGTATCGTACCCGATGACTGGAAAAAGGCCATTGTGAAACCTCTAATGAAGAAGCAGAACAAATCCCCCACTGATCTCACTAATATGCGCCCAATTTCTTTACTACCCGCTCTAGGTAAGATCACGGAGCAATTAGTGTATAGGGAGTTAAAAACCTTTGTAGAGAACAACCACATTCTGCACCCCCAACAATCAGGGTTCCGTCCCGGCCACTCCACCGAAACAGCCTTGATAGAATTATCGGATTCCATTAAGTTCTTGCAGGATGAGGGAAGACAGGTTGTACTCATCCTGCTCGACCTAACAGCGGCAATCAACACCATCTCGCACGCCATTCTTATTAATAGAATGCGCGAGATTGGTGTGACAAATACTGTGTTGACATGGATAACATCGTTCCTGTCCAACAGATCCCAAACGGTATCATTAGGCCCTTACCTCTCCAGTGAAAGATCAATCACATCAGGAGTCCCCCAGGGGTCCATACTTAGCCCACTTTTTTTCAACATCTACATGGCCCCCCTCCTTGCAGTGATAGAATCTCACGGAATCCTTGTTACATCGTACGCTGATGACACTCAGCTTGTCGTCACCATTGATAAAAAATGCACGGATGCAGACCTCAGATTCCAGAATTGTCTCTCTGAGGTTTTTCTATGGCTGAACAAAAACCACCTCAGATGTAACAGTGCTAAGACTGAAATTATACCTCTAGGGAAAGACTTGTCCTTCTGCCCAAGAGACTGGTTGCCTAAAAATTCAGAAGCCCCACTGAGCGCTGTCTCCTCGGCACGTAACCTTGGCGTTCAATTTGACGCATCCCTTACCTTCGATGATCATGTCCGCATCACTGCCGGGTGCTGTTTTAGCCTTATCAGATCATTGAAGAAATTCTTTGACTTCCTCCCCATTGCAGCCAGAAAATCAGTTGCGGTTGCTGTAATTCTACCTTCAGGAAACTACAAAGCGTTCAACACGCCGCGGCCAGACTCGTGCTTAAACTCCCTAGAAGGTCTTCAGCCTCAGCAGCCCTCAAAGCTCTCCAATGGCTTCCACTCCATAAAAGAATTTTGTTTAAACTTTTGCTCACTGCATTCAAAGCCACTAGAAAAACAGGCCCTCTTTACTTCACTAAGCGCTTTATGTATTACAATCCTACACGCTGCCTGAGATCCTCAGGAACCAATCCTATCATAATCCCAAGATTTAAGTTAAGAACCAGGGGGGGGGAAACCTTCTCCTTCCTAGCAGCAAGAGCTTGGAACAGCCTCCCTGTAAACCTCAGGCTAGCCGAAACTGAGAGCCATTTCAGGAAACTCCTGAAAACCTGGGTGTTCAACAATCTGACACCTCGGTTCTAGCAGCCATCTGATCTATGCATCACCACGTTTCTTTTTTCTGCACGCTCAGCGCCAACATGCTCCTTCTGGAGCGATAGCCGCGCTTTACAAATTCCCATAAATACCAACTATCAAATATCAAGTTGAGATGCAGGGTCACCGTTGCGCTGAGAAGGGTGTGTCCACCTCCCCCAACAAATTCTCATTATACTGTGCACAATACAGACGCTGCAGCAACATGTTTTATGTACACGTGGACCAGTCACCTTACTAACAGTTGGACAGTACTATATGCATATATGGAATTATGTATTTGGTTCTACTTGTTAATATATCTTTCGTAACGCTGCACTACTGCATTGTACTAAAAGTGTCGAAATAAGTGCAAAAACCCAATTAAAAAATGTAAACAATATGTGATACGAAATGGGGCAAGCAGGATTTACCTTGCAATAAAGGATTGCCATCAGAGTAAAAATGGTGCCTAATGATTTTGAACAATTTTTTCTGTATTTACTTCCTAAGAAATGGAGGAAATGCGTCACTCTTTCCGTGTTCAATCAAGTAAGCAGATAATATAAGACAAAATATGTTGCACCGTTTTTAACAAAGGATTAGCATTTCTTGTATAAAAAAGATATATTATTATACGTGTAAACTGCTTACAGGCATTGAATGCATCATCTCTTCTTTTAGCAGTAGTTTCCCCATCTGAGCCTGCGTGTGAACATTGTGATTGGGTCTTGAGTCCAGCTATCTAGCAGAAAAAGATACTGAGGTAAAGATATGCTTCACAAGACAGACACACCAGGGAAACACTAAATATGCTAATGTTCGCCCAAATCTAGCATAGCAAAACAAATAAGGGCATAATGAGGTCTCCCTCTCCACTGACTCACAGGATGTGCATTACACAAAATTAAAAGCTCTGATAAAAATGCTTGTTTTCTGCCCGACACTCAATAGATATGAAAACACTCAAAGACAAAAAAATCGTAACATTTGCTTGAAAGCAGAAACCTACAAAAAATACTTGTTAAAAACTTTTTAAAAAATTGTGTTATTGGTTTACAAATCTAGAGAAAGAGGTCATTTCAAGAGTTTCGCAAAAAAAGGCTGCTTAACGCCAGCCAACTCAGATCAAATGTTATGCCACTATTATTATAGAAGTATATCGCTGCCATACCCCTTATGAGGCCTAAGCGCTGTAGGGCGCGAGGTCAGGGCCTCACGCGCGGCTATGTACAGCACATAAACGGACACACACACTAGCTGGAGGGTATGCCGGAAAGACCCCGAGCGGTCTACCACGCTTTTATTATATACCTCGGGGCGTGCCCGTCCCGAGGGTGAAGGCGTGCGTGTGTGTGTGTGGATACAATGTTGTCTAGAGGCCAGGTGGCTCTCTACATCCCTCCTTCAATTTAGTTCACGTCCTAGACTGCTCATACGCGTGTCTAAGGGGAGGTACACACAAAGTCTCTGAGTCTTTGGCTGGGCCCAGGATTGGGCCGCAGGTGATACCTGGTGTTGTGCCGGACAGGAGACCCAACAGCCCCGCCCGGGGTTGTTTCGTCGTCTCGGGCGGACGATGTGTGCCCAGGTGTCTCACTTCGGGGCCTGACGAGTTGACGTCCTTCTTCTCTTGGCTTGTCATGGTTTGGGAGGGGCACTGTGTCTTGATTCCTCGTTCTTACATCGTCCTGACAGCCTGAGTCGGCATCGATTGTTTCATCAGCGTCCCTGGGAATACCATCCGGCTTCCCTATTCTTTTGAAGCAAGACACGTTGCGGGTGACGGTCTGTTGGCCGAGACGGGCAGTCACCATTGTTCCCCGAATCTTCTCAATGATCCATCTTTCCGGTTCAAACGGGGTTCTGAACTTCCACCCGGGGTGTCGATCTTGCACGACCACGGTGTCTCCTTCCTGTAACCCAGGATGTTTTGCATCTCTCCTCTCGCTTGCTTTCTGATTGGTGACAGTTCTCCTCGACTGGATGGCGGCACTGTCTCTCTCTTCCGGGGTCCACGTAGAAGACGTGGGGATGTTACCTCTTGGTGCCCTTTTGAACAGGACATGTGCAGGTGCACATTTCGTGGTGCTATGTGGAGTCTGTCGATATGCACTCAGGAATTGGTCCAACGCGGCTTCCGGGTCTTTTCCATCGTTGACGGCGATGCGGAGTGCCCTGTTGAGAGTCCGCATGAGCCTCTCCACTTCGCCATTCGCCTGCGGCCACAATGGTGTGATTCTGCGGTGCTTTATCCTTAGTCTTTCCAGATATGCTTGGAACTCTCGCCCTTGAAAAGGGGGCCCATTGTCCGATTTCACTTCCTCAGGGAGTCCCATTGTGGCAAAAATATGGTCCAGCGCTTTCTTGACTTGTCCGAATGCTGTGGAAGAAAGCAATTCCACGACGGGGAATTTCGAAAAGGAGTCCACAACCACCAGCGTGTGTCGACCGTCTGGGAAGCTCCCGAGGTCTATGCTCAGCTGAGTCCAGGGTGTTGTCGCCGCTTCCTCGGTGATGACTGGGGCCGGAGCCGGATCTGACCCCGTGATGGTGCAAGCGTGGCAGGAGCGCACCATATCGTCCACCATGCGATCCATGGCTGGAAACCATACTTTGTTGCTTAAGCGGGCTTTTGTTTTAGCTGTTCCTTGGTGGCCCGCGTGGGCTATCGTGAGTATTTGTTGTTGGAGGCTCGCAGGCACCACGATGAGATGTCCTCGCAGTATGACGCCCTCGTCTCCGACGCTCAACTCATGGCGGATCTGCCATCGCTGTTGTCGGGCATGGCTTACTTTCGGTCGAAGTCCTTGCGATCCATCCAGAAACCGAGTCCAGCTCCCGTTCTCCAAGGCTTTCTTGACTCGGGTCAGAGTCTCATCTTCAGCGGTGGCTTCTCCTATCTCCGGCAAGGTGAGGGTCTCTGGGCAAGCGGCCACGGACACCATGTGGACGAACTCCTCCACTACCTGCCCATCCGCCAGTGGGGTTGCTTTTCTGGTTACATCTGGGTGCCTGGACAGATAGTCTGCTGGATTGTGGGCGCCCGGCCGGAAGATCAGGGTGAAATTGTAGCCTTGTAGCTGGACTGCCCATTGTTCAATTCGCGGGGGGCAAGTCTGGAGGATCCGGTGAATAGTGGTAAGAGTGGCTTGTGGTCGGTTACGATGGTGAAAGGTTGGCCGCAGAGATATAAGTGAAAGTGGTGGCAGGCCCACTTGATGGCTAGCGCCTCCCGCTCGATTTGAGCATACCGCGTTTCAGTGTCTGTGAGGGCCTTGCTTGCATACGCCACGGGCTTCCACTCATTCGGGCCATATTCCTGCAGTAGAACGGCGCCGAGACCTACCGGGCTGGCGTCCACGACCAATTCGGTCTTCCTGCGCGGTTGGAAGTAAGCCATCGTGGCCTTATCCAGAAGGCTCGCCTTGATTTCCTGGAAGGCCTGGTTCGCCGCGCATGTCCATTCCCATCCCTGATCCTGTCTTGTGAGTGCACGAAGGGGCTCGGCCAAGTCATCCAGGTTGGGTATGAATCGGCCACAGTACGTGGCCATTCCAAGGAAGCTCCTCACTTCAGTAGAGTTCCTGGGCGTGCTGGCATTCTGGATGGCTTCCGCCTTTTTCGGGTCTACCCGGAGTCCTTCGCGCGTGAATCTGTAGCCGAAAAAGTCTACTGCTTCCTGGTAGAATGAGCACTTCACTCTGTGGAGGGTTAGTCCGTGCTCCTGTAGTCTTTGTAGGGTGGCCCTAAGATGTGCGTGGTGTTCCTCCAGCGTGTTGGAGTAGATGAGAATGTCATCGCTCAAGTTGATGACCCCACTCAGCCCGACAGAACTTCCTTAATCGCGTTCTGAAATACCTCGGCCGCGGATGACACTCCGAAGCTTAACCTCTTGTACCGCCGGAGTCCGACATGGGTGGAGAAAGTCGTGATATACCGGCTGCTTTGTTCAAGTTCCAACTGGTGGTAACCCGCATTGAGGTCAAGTTTTGAGAACCACTTCGCCCCGTTGAGGTCGGCGACGATGTCATCCATGGTGGGCGTGATGTGGCGCTCCCTTTTCACGGCAGTGTTTGGCAATCTCATGTCGACGCACAGTCTGATTGCGACAGGCTGTTTAGGTTTGGGGGCTACCACCAGTGGGGACACCCATGGGGTCGGTCCCGACACCTTCTCGATGACGTCAAGGTCTTCGAGCTTCTTTAGCTCTTCTTCCACCTGAGGGCGGAGGTTAAATGGTTCTCTTCTGTGTCGCAGGGCGACAGGACGGATGGAGGTGTCTATATGCAGCTTGACTTTCTTGCCCTTGAGCTTTCCAAGGCCACTGAAAAGCGCAGGGAACTCTTCTAGCATGTTGTCGGCGTGTGATTGATGGACTTGGTTGGCGAAGAAAACCAATCCCAGATCTTCCGCTGTGTTGCAGCTGAGTAGTGTTCCTTTCTTTCCTTCGGTTATGTGGAACCGGGCCTCTGTCGTGTACTCTCCATTGCTGATGGTGGTGCTAATGACACCGCGTAGCGGCATGGGTTCTGTGCCCCCATAGGTATATATCCGGGCGTTCGACGGGGTGAGTGTGGGTTTAGGTGACATTTGGTCATACTGGTCAGAGTCCATGACATTCACGGAGGCTCCTGTGTCGATCAGAGCTCTGATTTCGGAGCCTTCCACGGATATCGTGCACATGGGTGGTGGCCTCTTTCGGGAGGCAATCCGGCTGACATAGGATATTACATACACCTCATCGTCCTCCTCATCTTCATAATACGGCCTCCGGCCTTGGGCCTGCGTGTCTGGAGGTGGGTGGTCTTGCTCTAGTGATAGTTGTCTCACCCTGGAGGTCGTCGACCGAGACCCATATCCGCCTCGCGATCTCTGTGCATTGGGCCTGTACCTTCCTCCTTGGCACACAGCGGCAAAATGGTTGAGCCTGCCACACTTCGAGCATGTCTTCCCCTTCGCGTTGCACACGGCGGTCGCTGCATGGTCTCCACCGCAGTATGCACACTGCGCGTCCTGGGGTTGCCACTGTCGTGCTCTTCCGCCCGTCGGTCTTCTTTGTATCGCGTCAACGGTTTCCTCCTTGATGGGCGCCATTTTGGGCACTGCCTGCGGAGCTATGGGGGACCGGAGCGCCAGCTCCATTTCGTCTGCTCTGGAGTCCGACAGTTCGTGGGAGCGAGCGAGGACGAGAATCGCGTCCAATGTAATTCCCGGTTGCCTGAGGATGAGCTTTCAGAGTAGTTTCGATATGCATCCCACAATGATTTGGTCCCTGATTTCCTCACGCGGGTCGGCGAATGGGCAGCTGCTGGCCAGCCGGCGCAGCCTCGCGTAGTACATGTCCACGGATTCAGTCTCAGTCTGCCACGCCCGCTTAAATTTGAACTTCTCATAGTCGGTGTTCACCTGCGGGTCAAAGTGGGTATTCAGCGCGGCCACCGCCGCGTCATAGTCATCATCCTCACCGGTGTTTGGGAGAGACTCGAAGAGGTCGTATATTTCTGGGCCTCCATAGAGGATCAAGAGCGATCTCTTTACGGTGTCATCGGTTTCTCGGGTCCCTTTAAAGTACAGGTTTAGACGCCCCAGCCACGCCTTCCATCGCGGCGCCGCAGTTGCGGGGTCTGCGGTCTCGCTGAACGGTGGGATGGGGGCCACCCCGGTATGGGAGTGACCGACCACGCGCGTGTCTGCGTCGCGACGTGGAGGTGGGCCTGCGGGCCCTGGCGCTGCGGCATTTGTGTCCGGCACTGTGGGTGCGCCCCCTGTGGCGTCGTCGGGCACGCTGGTGGTCTCTCCGTTGAATCACTCCACCCCTGCGCAGGCCGCACAGCGCGATACGGGGCGTGGTTGGCGCAAGTGCGGGCAGAGGGACACTCACGGATGTCCTCTGGTGGAGTTGGCGTGGACAGTGGCTGTTTAGCCTCTTTGCACGTATCCCCAAAGCGAGGCGGCAGTTGGATTAGCTTATGCTTGTTTATGGCCGATTCGTCTACTTGTCCTTTTTTTTTTTGTGTCGCCTGCAGGGCCTGGGCAGGCCGCGTCCGTAGTGCAGAGTGTATCGTGTGAAGGCGGAAGGCAGGGCAGGCGTTGGAGGCGCCGCGTGGTCGGGCCTCGGGGCTGACGTGCAGTGTCTCCCCGCTTCGCCCCTTCGCGCGCAGAGTGGGGCGAGCCCCCAGACAGTAGCGCACGCAGCGCAGGGGGGCCGGGTCAGGCCGCAGGGAGTGGGGCACTCACCAGGCAGCTCCCGCCAGCTGAACACGCTCCGACCTCGGAGGCGCGTGGGCGGGGAGCCGACTTCGAGCAACGGCAGCAGGCCGGCGGACGAGCTCTGCGGCCGGAGAAAGTGCCAGACAGATGCGGCCGGCAGCCAACAGCAGGTAAGGAGCGAGCAGCTCCGACAGGCGGCCAGGCACGCGCGGGGGCGGAACCGGCCTTCGTCGCCAGTGTAGGGCGCGAGGTCAGGGCCTCACGCGCGGCTATGTACAGCACATAAACGGACACACACACTAGCTGGAGGGTATGCCGGAAAGACCCCGAGCGGTCTACCGCGCTTTTATTATATACCTCTGGGCGTGCCCGTCCCGAGGGTGAAGGCGTGCATGTGTGTGTGTGGATACAATGTTGTCTAGAGGCCGGGTGGCTCTCTACAAGCGCTTCAAGGATTTTTGAGTAAGTAGATACTCAGAATATGGGTTCATAATCAGCTAGACACTCATTTTACATCATATCCAGGAAAAGGGAGGATGGATTTGTTACATATGGCTCGAGGTTAGTAAACAAGGGAAAGCGGGAAGTGGAGGAGGAGAGACCTCAACGAAGCAGGAGGGGGTAGGAAGGATAGGGTAGTTTAAGCAGGGCTTGAGTGCAAGGGACGGGGGAGGGGTTGTGACATAATGATCAGGGCTGCCCTCTTTGAAGTTGGGCAACTGGGTTTGAGTCTGGCATCCCATTCTGGGCAAATCACTTAATCTCCCCCTGCCTAAAAATGAATTTGTCTGTTTTTAACACAACTGGTGTTCATGTAAATCACTCTGATAGCTTTGGGTCGAGTTCGCCCTATATAGAACTGCAAAAAAAAAAACACTGCTGGAGGGGAGGGCTTTGCTCCACATGGGTGGCAATGCACCGTGTGCAGCGCCGAGTGAATTAATGGCTTAGGATTGAAGGTGTGATCCATGATCTGCATACAGTGCCCATAGTTGCCAAATGTCGAGACTGCTTATGTGTGACATTTCCTTGTTTTGGGTGTGTTTGTGACATTCACTTGCCTTACGAGTGACCCTTTTGCACGAGTAGATGCAAGTAGTAATGCCCATGTAATGAGATACATTTCAGAAATGATTTGGTAAAATTAACAGAACACGAATAGCTTCACACACGTTTGTTGTGTGCTCAGATCCATGTACATATAAAAACATGATCCCAGTGCTGCACATTATTTAAAAGAACAGGCAGACGTGATGATGTAATGGAATCTAATAACAAGTTTATAGCATATG
This sequence comes from Lissotriton vulgaris, assembly GCF_964263255.1. Lineage (NCBI taxonomy): Eukaryota > Metazoa > Chordata > Amphibia > Caudata > Salamandridae > Lissotriton > Lissotriton vulgaris. The sequence goes on along the minus strand of NW_028248991.1, from coordinate 502,510 downwards.
GCATCGACATGGCAACAGCAAAGCGCATTCTGTTGGGGAGCACACACCTTACCAACAGAGAAGGCTTGTACCCCCATCATCTCACACTTGTAGGCTATGGTACAGGCAGTGGGGTCCTTACACAATCCTGTATTTTGTTGCAATACGTGTCTGATGGGTTCTTGAAGAGATACAAGAAATAGAAGCAAGATAACATGGGAAAATGAATTAGAGCACTGTCATTGTTTCTTATACAAAGCGAACCACGCACAGAACAGGCATAATGGTTGGTTCCAAAACAAAGAACCAGCGCTGTGTGCATGCAGCGTTGTGCATGCTTCCCTCGCAGCTGCACGGATTCATCAGACCACTTGGCCCAAAAAATGTGCACGTCGCCGGTAGTTCCAGAATAAAGTTATTTCCGGCCTGGCTTATAAACGTTTGGGCTCCAATTCCACAAAGTATTTGCCTTCATAAAAAAAAACTAAAGTAAACAAGGGGGAGGGTGGTATAGTGGCCTCAGAGCATGAATGTAAGGGCTAAAAGAAAGGGAAGGGGAGCTGACACAGAGAGAGTGGAGGAGGCATGCAAGGGGAGTCCGAACGTTCATATTGATAACTAGCAGCCCGTCCCGACGTTGCGCGGGAGCAATTAGGCTTCAGGGCCTCCTCCCGCCCCGCTTTTGTAACCTGCAGACGTCACTTTTTCCTCCTGTAATTTACTTTGCTGCAGGGCCCCCGCCCGCCCCACTTTTGTAACTTGCACACATCACTTTTTCCTTGTGCACACGTTATCCACCCCCTTCCCTCCACTCCACCCAAGGGACGCAGGTTAAAACCCCTCTGGCAACACGTCACTTTTTCCTCCTTTTCCTCCTGTAATGCACCGTTTGTGTGACATTTGTAGTGCACCGTTTGCATCCTCTTTCTTGTCCTCAGGCTTCCCCGACCGCCGCCCGCCCGTCCTGTCCCCCGCCCTGCCCGTCCCGTCACGTCCCTCGCCCGGCCCGGCCTGTCCCGTCCCCCGACCCGGCCCGGCCTGTCCCGTCCCCCCTGTCCCTACATGAGTGCCCTTACCTCCACCGGCGCTGCTCCCACCTGTCCACTCGCACCACCGCTCCTCCCCTGCGTCATGTCCGCCGCTCCTCCTCCGCCGACAGTCCTCTGCTCCTGACGTCACCGCTCCTCCCTCGTGCCATGTCCGCCGCTCCTCGGACGCCGCTCCTCCCCGTGCTCCTAACGTGACCACGCACGTCGCGGCCGGCGCTACTTTTGAGGGACTACTGTTTTTTTTTAATCTAAAATTTTAAATACCATTTATTTTTTTAATTTATGTAGCCTATAACCATCTACACACCCTGCCGATTGCAACGGTGTATCGGGTGTGTAGATTGGCGCAGTGGTTCCCGAGTTTACCTGCCTCAAAGCCTGAAAGTTTCTGATTTATTATAGTAGTATAGATTTGAACATGCAGCAGTTAATGTGGCAGAAGGGAACATATAAAAGCAGTAATCTTGGAGGGTGGTGGGGCGGGCAAGCGGTGGTGTGAGAGAGGATAGGGCTTGGTGGATACAGCACAGGGTTTTAAGTGACAGAACTAGAAACAAAGCTTAATTTAATTTTAATTAAACCACATTAAAAAGAGCTACGACCTCGTGAGGCGTGGTGCGTCAACTATGTTGAGACTTATAACAAAGCTAATTCTAATACGTGCATGAGTTTTTAATAAACATGATTTTACTTCAACAATTAAGTATAAACATCACCGCTGTTGCAGTGACTAATCGAAATGTAATCATTTCTTCATAGGCTTTATATAAAAGCAGACACCACCACCAGATAAATGAATTCACAGTTCCTATGCGTAAAGCACCATGAAATTTATAGGTACTGGAGGGCCAACCACCTTTGTGATTATTTGGTGCTTTTATAGAACATTTAAATGAAGTGGCATTGTTCAGATACATTCTTAAACAACAGAAGAATGAAAAGCCGACAAACAACCTCAAACAAAATGTGAGGGTTAAGTGCAAGGGAAAGAAAGGATAAGAAAACTCAACACATATAGGAAGTTGTTTAAGAACCCTCACTCACCAACCTGGTGGTGACATGCTTCATCACTGGGTTCCCACCGGAAATACCTAATGTCTTTCCAGTGTGCTACAACGCCTGTTTACAGCGGAGCTGGTTCTTGTGTGTGTTGAGTGGGTGAGAAAAAGCCAAATTGTGCTAAGTGAGTGCAATAAGGTGTAAAATATAAAAAGTGCAAGGTCGTGACTGTCAACTACTTTATTAATAGTCCAACCCGCACTGATTAAAAACAAATATGAGTGGACTCATAGGGTTAGTCTCATTTATCAGAGACCCCTAGTCCACAGTGAATACAAAATTAGGTCGGCATGTTTCTGCTTTTGGGAGCCCGAGTTGCTCAGCTTTCTTCAGGACCAGATAGTGTGATCCTCCGGTGGTATACACGCCCTAAGGTGGACCCCGCCGTGAGGATTTTAGTGTTAAAAAGATTTTTTTTTTTTTCGTTATACTCACGGCCCAAAGCCGTTCAAACCCAATTAGCAATTTGCTAGGGTCAGGTACCTGTAAGGAGAAATGTTTTCAAAATTAGAAAAATCATTTACCATAATTACAGTGTAATACCAGGAAATGCCGATCAATCCCTTCACCAAAAACATCCACCCAAATGGTGAAAGTCAAGGAAATGATGTGTGAGTACTCAGGGGAGCGAGCACTTCCTGCTACTAGTATTGTAAATAGCAGGCGACATGGTCTACCTTCATAAACAATTAATATGTGGTAGATATATGCATTTTATTGTGCCACTAAGTTTCTATGGCAACACGTAATATCCAACGGTTTTATTTTACTAAAAAAAAGTGGAAGTATTAGCGTCTAATAACAAGCTGAAGATGCACTCAACTGATGGAGAAAATGGAGTCTCAAAGGGGCTCCTTGGGGGGATTTTGAATCAACAAACGGAAGATAGGAAGGCCCAATTACTAACTTACAAGAGGAAGGCGATTCTCATTCCGCATGGGCTGGCGCGGTAGGGTTTTTTTTTCACGTCGCATATCTGAAAAGAAATCAGCCGTGCGAACAGTTTTTAGAAATTTATAGAAATTTAAGCTCAAATACCGCCGTACCTAGCTGGAAGGCAAAGTGGAGAGTCAATTGTTAAACCCTTGTGAATATGTACTCACATTTCTGCTGACGACTCCCCGCAGACTACCTAGTCTGTCACCACCGCGGCCCGACTGAACGCCGAGTGCGAGCGCTGCTGACAAACGTAGCGTCTAGCGCGATCACATGACTTGATCACGTGACCTCGTGTGTAGGACTCCCATGCTGCAATTTAAAGGGGCCATGTTGTTGTTGTCCTCTCTCGAGGTGTCTTCTGTAGACTGCACAGTGGCTAAAAGCATGCGTACGGTAGTACGATGGTTAGTCAAGTTATGCTGGTTTTTGAATGTTTTAATCTTTAATCTAATGATAATTGGAAAATGTTGCGGTCGCGCCCGATGTGTTTTTTTTTTAAATAAGAATGTTTCCGCAATAAACTTATGTGCTGCTGGAAGGGAAAATATCAACCGGACTCCAGGTATGTGTGTATTGGCTTAATAAGGGGGCCATCATCCCTTATTTTGAGAGGATACTACTCCAGGAGGGTGGTTGTCACTCAGAAGGGTAAATTAAGGCATTCAGCCCTTATTATGATATAATACAGCCCCGAGTAGGTGTTTACTAAAGGGGTAATTGAGTAAAAGTCCCTCAGTTTGATGGTGGAACTGTCATTGAGTTAATCAAGAGGCAGTCTGTGGTAAGGACCTTGTATTTTAATTCGATGGACCGTGATGTTTCACATGTGGGTTAGTATGATATATCAACGTCTTAGCACTGAACCCCAAGCGATGTCATCATTAAGTCCTAAGCGATGGCTGGATATGCAATGAATCCATCGTTGTTCCTTCTCGAAGAGAATTTTTTCATCGCCAGAGACATTTTCAGCTAAACCAGCAATCAAAGCCCTACACTTGCTCCCTATACGTCAAAGGGTCGAATTCAAGGCCATGTGCACTGCACACAAACTTCTGAACAGCTCCGGACCTGCCATTCTGAGAGACCTGGTCACTCCATACAAGGCCCACAGGCCCCTCCGTTCGGACAACGAGCATCTTGCCAACGTCCCCAGATTCAAGAAGACTCGGACCGGTGATCGAGGCTTCTCGGTTAAAGCATCCTCTGGGTGGAACTCACTTCCCAGCACCCTCAGGATGGAACCCAGCCTTCCGATCTTCAGGAAAAAACTGAAAACGCTGTTATTCCCAAAATAAAATTCCCCTCTCCTCCTTTTCTCCTCTGGACTCTACAAATGCCATAGCGCGGGGATGCCTACGGGTCACCAGGCGCTCTACAAGTCGCTAAAAAAAAAAAAAAAAAAAATGTTCAAAAATGGTCCAACGCATGTCGTTAGGCGTGTGATTTCTTTCAATGAAATGATTTGTAAGCTTGGTCGCATTCTGTTTACATCGAATGCTGCTTCGATGTTCGCAGATTCTGAGCTTGATACCTCTGGTGGTCATACCAACGTAGTTCAACCCGCAGGTACAGGTGATCAAGTACACTACGTTACTGGTGTTACAGTTGGTATGACTCCGTTGCTCCCACTGCTTGCCAGGTTCTAAGTTCAGGAACTTGGTGTGGGTGGTTAAATGGCAGATACTACAGTCCCCACATGGGAAATGACTCGTCACGGCAGGCAACCCCCAAGTGGACAGTACTGTAGGGTCATGATTTTTCTGTTTCTTAACTGGGCGGTGTGGACTAGGGAATCTTTTAAACTAGTCGCTCTCTTATAAGAAAAGGGTGTTTTTTCCCACTCCAGTTTGCTACTCGTCACGATCTTCCAGTTCTTTTGAATACTGCGACTTACCAGATTGGACAAGCTGTTGTAAGTGGTTACACCGGTTAATGGAACTTCCTGTTGGGTATTTTTAGGATAGGTTTCCAAAAGGGCATCTCTGTTTTGATTGAGTGCCCTCTTCCGACTTTTTTGGAGTATCCTTTTGGGGTAGCCACGCTCCTCCAGTTTCTCCGTTAAATCATCTGCTTGTCTCTTGAAATCACCCAAATCACTGCAGTTTCGTCTTATGCGGAGATACTGACCGTAAGGGAGATTCTCCCTTAACGGCCGGGGGTGGAAACTGCTGAACAGCAACAGATTGTTTTTTGATGTTGGTTTATAGTATGTTTGGGTATGAAGCAGGTGATTTTGTTGATGGTAATATCGAGAAAGGTAATACTTTCTTTGGCGTACTCATGTGTAAATCTCAAGTGAGGATCACAAGTATTTACCCAGGTGAAAAAGGGAAGTAAGGACCCTTTGTCTCCTTTCCATAACAACAAGACATCGTCAATATAATGTTGCCAAAGAACGATGTTGGTGGAGAAAGGATTTGTAGGGGCAAGGATGTATTTTCTTTCAAAGCTGTAGACATACAATCCTGCCACCGAAGGGGCAAAAGGGCTGCCCATGGAAGTCCCTGTTGTTTGAAGATAAATCTGGTTCTCATATTCAAAATAATTCCTCTTGAGGGCTAACGAGGCAAAATCCACCATAAAACCTTTAGGTACTGAAAAGTTCCAAATGTTTTGGTCAAGAGCCTCTGCTACTACTTTGATGGTATCATCCTGCGGTATGCTGGTATAAAGGCTCTCGATATCCAGAGTAACTAAAAGTATAGGTTCCTCTGGTATCTCGATGGTTTTGAGCATGGCTAAGAGGCTCTTGGTGTCCTTGATGTAGGTCTCAGTCGATTAGATTATCGGTTTCAGAAAAAAATCGCAATATTGCGAAAGGGGTTCCAATAGTGAACCGATGCCAGAAACAATTGGGCGTCCAGGTGGAGGTGAGATGTTCAGATACATGAGATCCATCGTGGTATACTGTGTTAAAAGATCTGTCACCACACAGTTTGATCAGAGCAATATCATATATTGACAGAAAACTCTGAATACAATAGAAGACTAGCACACAGAAGCATGGCAGGTGAGGTAGGGATGTGACAGGTGAGCGATTCTGAAACCCATCCAGGGTGGATGTAAGCAACCCAAGCTAGGGGAATTGAAAGTGATGCTTCATCCAGATGTTCACGTAGATGGGTTATATGAGGAATGACATGTGCATTGTTTATTAATTTCACAAAATAGTGGCCATCATTTTAGTTAAATAAAAAAAAAATCCCGGGACAGTTAATGATGACCCTGACGTGTTCCGCTGAAAGCAAAGGTAGGGGGTCTCCTATGGGGAAGCCAAAGGGAGGCAGTCAGCAAACGAAGAAACCAGACTTCTAGCAAGGGGGCTTGCTACTCAAAAGAAATTTAAATATGTGCAAGAGGTGAACCACTAAAAGCAAAGACTGCTTGGAAGCCAGGACAGGCTTCAATTGAGGGAGTCACACAAAGCTTCACAATGAATATAAGGGTTTTATCAGCTCAGTTCTGGAGTGTCGACTCCTGCCGGGTGTTGACCGTCTTCTCGATGACTTTGGCAGGAAACGGGAGGAGCGAGATGGGTCGAAAGTGCTTGAGGTCCGTGGGGTCCGCGGTGGGTTTTTTCAGGAGGGCACTGAGTTCGGCATGCTTCCAGCTCTCTGGGAAGGTGGCTGATGCGAAGGAGCTGTTGATGACGTCGCGGAGTTGGGGTGCGATGATGGAGTCGGCTTTGTTAAAGATGTGTTGTGGGCATGGGTCGGTGGGGGAGCCGGAGTGGATGGTGTTCATAGTGCGGGGGATTTGTCTTCGGGCTGACCGGGTTCCAGTTGCAGAGGGTGGCGGCTGGGTGCGCTGGTTCGGTGGTTGGGTGGTTGGTCTGTGCGCCGAAGCTGTCATGTATGTCGGCGATCTTGCGGTGATAGAACGAGGCGAGGGAGTTACAGAGGTCTTGCGAGGGTGTGATGTCGTTGTTGCAGGTGCTGGGGTTAGAGAGCTCTTTAACGATGCTGAAGAGTTCCTTGCTGTTGTGGGTGTTGTTGTCCAGGTGCTGTTTGTAGGTAGTTCTCTTGGTGGCGCGGATCAGTTGGTGGTGCTTGCAGGTGGCGTTCTTGAGGGCTGTCATGTTCTCTGTTGTCTGATTCTGGCGCCAGGTTTTCTCCAGGGAGCGGCAGGTTTTCTTTGAGTTGATGAGGTCGTCCCTGAACCACGAGGCTTTCTTGCTGTGGGGTCTGCTGGGTGGTTTCTTCAGTGGTGCGAGTTCATAGGCGCAGCCGGTGATCCATTGTGCGAGGTATCGGGCTGCTTCGTTGGGGTCCGTTGTGATGGTGGGAGGGTTCTGTCTGAGGGCGGTGGTGAGCTGGTCGGCGGTGATCTTGCTCCAGCTTCTGCGGGGGGCCTTTTGTGGGTGGTGGTGGGTCGTGGTTTTCTTTAAGGTGAATTGGACGCAGCTGTGGTCTGTCCAGTGGAGTCCGGTGGAGTGACTGAAGGAGATGTGCTTGCTGGAGGAGAAGACGGGGTCAAGCGTGTGGCCGGCGTAGTGGGTGGGGGTGTTCACTAGTTTCTTGAGTCCGAGGTTGGCGAGGTTGTCCAGCAGGGTGGTGGTGTTACTGTCATTGTTGTTCTCCAGGTGGAAGTTGAGGTATCCTAGGAGGATGTAGTCTGGGGAGGCGAGGGCGTGCGGGCTTACGAAGTCTGCGATGGTTTCGCTGATTTGGGTGCGTGGTCCCGGGGGTCTGTAGATTAGGGTGCCTCTGAGGGTAGTCCTGGGGTCGGTGTGTATCTGGAAGTGCAGGTGTTCACCGGCTGTGAGGGTGTCTTCCATGCTGGTCGTGTTACGGATGGTGTTCCTGTAGACGATGGCGATGCCTCCTCCGGTTTGGTTGGTGCGGTCCTTCTGGGTGATCTTGTAGCCGTCCGGGATGGCTATGGCGATGTCGGGGGCTGAGGAGGAGTTCATCCAGGTTTCCGTGAGGAAGGCGACGTCCGGTGCTGTTGTGTCTAGGAGGTTCCAGAGTTCGACTGCATGCCTGTGGACTGAGCGGGTAGTACATCTCATTTTAACAAAGAAACAACAATGACGTCCCCTCCCCTGTGCCGGCAGCCAGCCAACTGCCTTTGATTGTGATGTCACCTGAACGTCACACAAGCTCCGACCACAACATTAAAGTGATCGGCTTAGAGCGGGGACGAGCACATGAGTTAGGCACTGCTGCTTCCGGTCTAAACGGAAGTTAGTATCGCATCAACAGCCAATTAAAAAACAGCTAATAAGAGCAATGACTATGTTAAACTAATGGCAAGCAGCAACAGAAATGACAGGCGATGGGTGGAGTTTCACCCGGTTCCATGATGAAATCTCGATTACAAAAACACCGACCTACAAAAATATTGTCGCAAAAACATCGTCTACAAAAATATCGTCACCAGCTACTTAAACAAGGATTTACACAAATATCGATTTTTTTTATCGACTACATTAATATCGTTCACAATTATATCGAGTACATAAATATCGACTACTACATTATCGACAATCCATGAAATAACATTACCAACTACACACATATCAATAACACAAATATCGACTTACTTACTACATAATTAAATATATTAAAAATATCGACTTTTTATCTATAACTTTAAATACACAATACCCTCAACAAATTTAATATTTTATAATTATTAAATTGAAAATAATGCTTTAAAAACATATATAAATATACTATATATTTCAAATATGTATATAATATTTTTAAAAACACAAATTAATATAAACTTACTTAATAATTCAAATATCCTCAATTTAGAATACTTTTATTAACACTTCACATATTTAAACATTTTTAACATTATAAACTATTAATATGAAACACATACAAAACATATTTAAATATATACTAGAAAAAAATTACTAATAAAACTGCCTCATTTAAAAATAACGGATATCAAATTCAAACTAAGGTTCTCATCCAATGAATTTAAAATACATGTAATTTAACCAATCAAAATGAAGAAATACTTAACTAACTACTATAAAAACAATTACATACTTAACTAAAATTATCATTTTTGGCCCAAACTTGGAGAAAAACGGTTACTTTGCTGAAGAGAAGAGAATAAACACCTACAACAACTACTACAACACAGTCTACTACAACTCAAGTAAGTGAACTCCCATTTTATGTACTGTAAAAGCCTCAAGAAAATTATCTAAACTCCCTGTACTAAATAAATGCTCTCTCTTTTTTAAAAAATTGAAATAAAAAACCCTATCAACAACAGCCACAATAAATAAATAAACTAAAACATGAACAGCCTTATCAATGCCTACTTAGAAAAGTTGTAAATAAATAACAATATAGCAAACAGAAGTTCGAAATGACTTGATATGGTATGAGCTATAAATATATCCAAATATAATAAATAGCTAATAGTAACACTTATTTTTTCAGATTCAACAAACTTCATCCACCAATCTACATCAACACAAACAACAGCTTCTACAAAATTAAGTAAGTATACTCACTGTGTCAATTACTAATCACAAAAGAGAAACAAACAAGTATCAAACAATATTATTAATTACTACTGTTCCCTACCACAACTACAGGACATTCAACAGTGAAACTCTGAATATTAGAACAGAAAACATCGGAATAGCTGAAAAAACAACATTGTAAGTACATTTTTAAATTTACTATTTTAACCTAAACATTAAAATACATTTTTAACACATTTACTAAAAACACATATATATGTCTTCACAGATCTACCTTAGAAATGGCAGAAGGTGCTACTTTTATAACATCTCAAAAAGGAAAAATAATGCTCAGCTACATGGGTTATACCTACACCCAAGAAAAAGTCAAGGAGAATAAAACCCATTGGAAATGTAGTAAATATTATTCAACTGCATGCTATGGTAGAGCAACTACTATCGATAACAATGTTGTGAGCATAACCACCCACCCAATGTAACAGAAGTCAAAGTAAGAGCAGCATTAGAGACACTTAGAGAAGCTAGTACAGGCTCCCAAGAAACAAGCACCACTATTTTGAAAAATGTTTTGACCAAAGTCCCAGAACACGTAACAGGACAGTTACCCGCAATCCCCAACTTGAAAAGATTAATAGCTAAAACTAAAAGAGCTTCTGATCCAACTCCACCACCACCTTAAACTTTTGAAGAGATTAAAATATATCCTGAATATACTATTACCCATAATGAAGATAAATTCTTAATGTATGATAACGAAAGTCATGATAAAAGAATTTTACTTTTTGCTACAAATAGCAATTTGCAAAAACTAAAATCGTGTGAAATATGGATGATGGACGGAACTTTTAAAGTGTGTCCAAAACCTTTCTATCAACTTTACACCATCCACGGTGAATACCAGGAAACTAATATCCCCTTAATTTATACACTGCTGCCAAATAAAACAAATGCAACCTACCTAGAAATCTTAACAACAATCAAAGATTTTACAGATAATTACTACCCACAAAGAATCATAATAGACTTTGAAATAGCTATGATTCAAGCTATACTTAAAATATATCCACACACTGCAATACAAGGGTGTTATTATCACTACAACCAAAGTATATGGAGAGACTTACAAAAATCTAATTTAAGCATAGAATATTCTACAAACAGTAACTTTACTTGCCAGATAAAAAAACCTAATAGCACTGGCATATGTCCCAACAACAGAAGTGGCAAAATATTACAATCTATTACTTGACAGCCCTTTCTACCGCAGTAATGAGAAAAAATTAACTCCCTTCTTAGACTAATTTGAAGACACTTGGGTAGGAAGATTACATCGTTTTGGTCACCGCAGACAACCTAAGTTCCAAATTCCATGGTGGAATGTGTACGCTAGCACTATAGCACAAAAAGCCAAAACCAACAACGCGGTAGAAGGATGGCATAATGCCTTCCAAGCCACAAGAGGAAGAACACAACCAACACTTCATAAACTAATCCAATGCATCAAAAAAGAGCAAAGCTATCAAGAACTAAGAATCGAGCAATCTCTATCAAAAATAGGGCCAAAACTAAGTAAACAAACATTAAATATGTACGAATACCTACAACAAAAAACAAGAATGTACCCAAGTATCCAAGGTCTAGAATACTTAGACCTAATTGCAAAATCTATCCTTTAACAAAATACAAATAGCAAAGCATCAAACAATAAATAGCATAGACCATTTTTTCTTACATTAGTTAAATTATCTCATGTGAAATAAAATGTAAATTATTATCACAAGACATAATATAACTATTTAAAATACAAATTCACCAATAAACATAAACCACCCCAAAAATTAAATAAATAATAACTTACGGTTCTGCAGTTGTAGAATGTGTTCGAAATAGATGGTTTCAAAACGAATCCAACCAAAAGTAATCCACATCGTAAAATTAAACCCCACAAAATGCAACTGTATAAAAAGAATCCAACGTAGAAATCCTCTGGATAACGGAGCCATAAAAAACCCGAAAATAAATCACGATAAAAAACGCTCCTAAATCCCAAAAAATAAGGAAATGTATATAAACATTTCCCTGTATGTTAAAAAAAAAAACGAGATCAAATCCATCTGTTCATCAAAACGGACACCTGTAAATAAAGTACAAACAAAACCCCCCAGCAATAAATACTAAACCCACAAAGCCAATAAATAACATATAAAAGGTATTAAAATACATAAAGTAATACTTTAATACAAAACATTAACATTACATCCATATTAGATAGCAAACTAAGTGCGCTATCACTAACGTTCTTAAATAACACGTACTTTACACATAAACAGTCAAATAAGACACATAGCAACACATATACACTAAAACTAGCTAAATAATTTCTTAAAATTAACTTAAAAGTAATGAAAATTAAACTTACATTAATAAACACGAAGCAGCTCCCAACCGCGAGGTTCCGTCTTCAGAAATGACCCAAATAACAATGTAGATAGACTAAAAAGTGAAGAACACAAAACAAAATGGCAGCATAATAGAAACAAAAATAGGACTTAATCCCCATATTAATGAATGAAAAAATGTGTAAAAATGTGCTATTTATTTTTGTTAAATTGTTATAATTTTCTAAATGTTTACAATAAATATATGAATAATGTAAAATATACGTACATTTTTTAATATCAAAATATATATTAAAAAAATTATTGTATACAAAAAATATGTTTATTAAGTTACATTTTTTTCTTTATATATAAAAATGTGAACAATTTTATGTATATACTTTTGGAAATGCCAATTATATGTAAATTAATTAACATATTACATTTTATTTTAAATTATTAACATTTAATATGCTAATTATTAAAAAATTACAATGTATATGTTACAAGTACTGCAATGTTACATTTGAATAAATAGATTTTTTTTTTTAAATGTTTCCATCTACAAACAAATCTAACAATAAAAACAGTTTTTTTCACAAGACTATATTACTATTGTACTTTATAAATGTATAAACTTGTGATATAAATTTAAAAATGTTATAAAAATGTATAATAGTTTTTTATAAAAATGTTATTAAATATAATGTGAAATATTTCCATATATGTAATAATATTTACAAATATTAATAAAAATTTGTTTTTTTTTAAATATTTTGTTTAAAATACATTAACAATTTACTATTCCAACTCCAATTCCAACATAACTCAGGGAAAGTACTGGACAGTAAACCATAATGAATTACTATTCTAACTCCAAATCCAACATAACTCAGGGAAAGGGCTGGAGAGTAAACCATAATAATTTACTATTCTAACTCCAACCCAACATAACTCAGGGAAAGTGCTGGACAGTGAACCATAATAATTTACTATTATAACTCCAATCCAACATAACTCAGGGAAAGTGCTGGACAGTAAGCCATATTAATTTACTATTCTAACTCCAATTCCAACATAACTCAGGGAACGTGCTGGACAGTAAACCATAATAAATTACCATTCTAACTCCAAATCCACCATAACTCAGGGAAAGTGCTTGAGAGTAAACCATAATAATTTACTATTCTAACTCCAATTCCAACATAACTCAGGTAAAGTGCTGGACAGTAAACCATAAAAAATTACTATTCTAACTCCAAATCCAACATAACTCGGGGAAAGTGCTGGACAGTAAACCATAATAATTTACTATTCTAACTCCAATCCAACATAACTCAGGAAAAGTGCTGGACAGTAAACCATAATAATTTACTATTCCAACTCCAATTCCAACATTACTCAGGGAAAGTGCTGGACAGTAAACCATAATAAATTACTATTCTAACTCCAAATCCAACATAACTCAGGGAAAGTGCTGGAGAGTAAACCATAATAATTTACTATTCTAACACCAATCCAACATAACTCAGGGAAAGTGCAGGACAGTAAACCATAATAATTTACTATTCTAACTCCAATCAAACATTACTCAGGGAAAGTGCTGGACAGTAAAGCACAATAATTTATTAATCTTACTCACCCTTCCCCCTATAAACCCAACTAACAACCCCTACAACATTTTTATTTTTTTATATCATTTTAAAATAATATAACATTTTTTATAATTTCCAATTTAAAATTTCGAAAAATATTTTAAATGTTTTCCCCAAAAATTTTAAAAAAATATTTACACACATTTTTACAATTACTTCTCCACCCTTATCCATTATAAACGAAATAACCCACTAATAAAACATTCACACACTTAATTTTAAACTAAATTTAGAAATTTGAAATTTCGATGTTTTTTTATGACAATATAACATTTTAATAAACATTAAAACACAGTATTTTTAATTAGTGCCCAACCTTGGCACCTATATAACCAACAATCCACTAATAAAACAATCACACACTTAATGTATTGTAAATTATTAAAATATCTTATTTTCAAATTTCAAATTTCACATTTTAAATTTCGATTTTTTTTCAATTTTTTTATTTATAATAAATAAACAAACGTTTTTAAATTACTACCCACCCTTATCCCCTATATAACCAACAACCCGCTACTAAAACTTTCACATACTTAATTTAAATACATTTTTAAAAATATCTAAGTTAATTCCACATTTCATTTTTAAATTTCTAAATTCATTAATTTTTTTAGTTAGATTTGTAAATTAAACTAAAAATGTTACTCAACATTTTTAAATTACTACCCACCCTTATCCCCTATAAAACCAATAACCCGCTCCCAAAAAATTTACAAAAATGTTATAAAAAATATGATATCTTTTTCTAATAATAATAACATAAAACATTAAGTTACAATAAAATTAACATAATACATACATATTAATAAATACATATAACACAACAAATTATTATATTGATATTATATACATCGATATTTCTCTGATCTATATTCCATACAACGATATTTTTATTTGTCAATATTTCTACTATTCTAAAAAAACGATATTTAGAACATCGATATTTAATTTGTCGATATTTAGCACAGTCGATATTCTTACCTCGATATTTCTGCTTGTCGATATTTTCACGTCGATATTCCTGCTGTATACCGTTTCACCCCAACATACTGTCTACTTGATGCCTCGTAGAGGCAGCGTATGCGCTGCCTATACGAGACCTAAAAACACAAATGGTCCTGAAGGGGGAAGTATAACCCTAGACTTCCACTGCAACAGTAATTGACAAACCTTTGATAGATAGGTTGTGTTTAACACATTTTTTGATAAGAAAAATTTGCTTAATCAAAATTATTGGTTAGAAAAATATCTTATACACATCAGGAACTTTTTATGGTACTGAAAAACAAACATATAACAGGTGCGCCTAAAAGTCTAACGGTACAGTGCAAGTAATCAAGTAAATAAATAGTGCGTAAGTACTATACATATTCAAATATGTGCCTGTGACCGATAAGGATATATTGATGGAATAAACAGCACTCTAAATAAGAGTGTTAAAATCCCCAATCAAATTTAAAAATCAGTCCACTACCAAAGTTGTTGATGTTTCGACCCACAAAACATAATGCCTTAGACAAGGTTTATCATCAGGATGAAAATTACATGCATGAGACACCAACTGAGGTAAGACACCACCACTGTCAGACAATCCGTGTGATAGGGCGTATTGCCTAAGACGTTATGATGTTGACTGCATGCAATACGCGGTGCGGTAAACACTAGCACAAGTTCAGGCCACTAATGGAAAGACCCCAGCTCTATTTTGAATTAGTTGTTCCGATAAGACTTCCAAGACAAATGAGCGGTGAACGTGAACCTGTCAGGGGAGGCTTGTGTCCTGGCCTGAGGCCTTAGCATTGTTGATTTATACAAAAGCTGCCCCTGACAGGTTCACGTTCACCGCTCATTTCTCTTTGAAGCCTTATCATAATGACTAATTGGGAATAGGCATGTGGTCTTTCCATTAGTGGCTCGGCTACTGAACCGCGTATTAGATTCAGTCCACTCCATAACTTTAGAGCAAAACGCCCTATCACACGGATCATCTGACAGTGGTGGTGTCTTACCTCAGTTGCATATAATTTTCACCCCTGGCTAAGTCATTGTTGTAGGAGAGTAGGATTTGCCTCTTATGGTTACCCCCATTTTTTGCTGATGTATCACTGTTTTTGACTTAGACTGGCTGGGATCCTGCTATTCAGGGCCCCAGCCAACCTCCTTTCTCCTGTAAACTGATTACATGTACTTTAGGTACACTCCATATTGGATTCTGGGTTACCCTTATCAGTCCCTAGTATATGGTACACCATGTACCCCGGGCATAGGTACCCCAGAGGCCTCCCAAGGGCTGAAGCATGTAATGTGTCACCCCTGAGAGGCCATTCAAAATGACAACACAGGTCTGCTACTGCAGCCTGTGTACGAAGATGCATGCACCCCTTACTTAGATATAGGTTCCCTAAGTCTATTCTAAATCACTACGTATATAAACCCCTATGGCAGGCCTTAACAATCCTGAAGGCAGGGTGCTGGGCTTTATGTGAGAGGGTGCCTCTGCATGAGGAGGGCCCCAATGCAGCCTTCGGAACCTATTCTCTGGGGTTGTCTGTGATGCAGCCAGCCATATATATTTAAGTGTATTATAACTTGTGGTAAATGCTAACTTTAAACTGCTGCTTAAACATGTGTTTGGTGTCAAACACCTTGGAATCATACCTCCTCACCAGTAACTGGCGGGGGAGGTATGATTACACCCTCCTAGAGGGATTTATGTGAAATACTGGTGTACCCGCTACCAGCTTTCTCGACCTAGGCATCACAAAATGAAAGCTGCCAGCCACAGACTCGAGTCTGCCCTCCTGCTGCTGAGCCAAGCTCGAGCAGAGGAAGGCCTGACAATAGGTTTCCTGTCACAGGAATGTTTGTGACCACCTCCCAGACAGGCTTTAGTGTATTGAGGCTGGGTGGGTGCACTCTGACAGTGCCAGAAAGTTTGCACTTGGGGCACATTTGGGGGTCGATTCCGATTCGGGAAAAACCGCTCCGAATAGCCGTTCGGAGCGTTTTTCCCGTACAAATCGTACCCTGCAACGTCCCCCGTACGTACGACGAAGTACGATTCGTACCAGGAGCCGTACTCCGTACGAGTCGTACAAGACACCGTACGACTCTAACCTCCGTTCGATTCTCCCTCGGAACCTGCTGTACGCGACATCTGTACGGTTCGCGGCTGGTTTTTACGACCCAGCAAGTACGATACGTGTTGGGTATGCACCGTACGACCCTTTTTCTACGGGAGCTGAAAACAGCTGTAAAAGCAGAGTTCGTGCCGAAACGGGTACGGAATGGCCCCCCCGGGTACGGTGCGTACCCCCCATGATCGCAGGGGTACGCACCGTACCCCTGAAATCATGGGGTGTACGAGCCGTACCCCCATTGTACGATCGGTGTACGATCGGTGTACGAGCCGTACCCCATGTACGATCGGTGTACGAGCCGTACCCCATGTACGATCAGTGTACGAGCCGTACCCCATGTACGATCGGTGTACGAGCCGTACCCCCATCGTACATGGGGTACGGCTCGTACACCGATCGTACATGGGGTACGGCTCGTACACCGATCGTACAATGGGGGTACGGCTCGTACACCGATCATACATGGGGTACGGCTCGTACACCGATCGTACGGGGTGTATGTAATCGTGCGCTTTTCCGTACGAATCGCCCTTACCTGACATGGACCGTACGAATCAAGTCCTGATTCCCCAGTCTGGATCGTACTCGTCGGGTCGTACGGCGTGTGTACGAGTCGTACGGTTCACAGTCTCAGCCTTGCAATACGTATGGATCACGACGATTCGGACGGATTCACGGAATGCGGATCGTACTACGCGACTCGGACGGACGGGTACGATTCGTACAGAAAGGGCTACGAATACGAATCGTACGGTGGATTTTTTTCCGGATCGGAATCGAGCCCATGGTGTCCCCATGCATAGTCCAGCTCTAACCAATTCAAGGAGCCATTTACTCCTGCTCTGGCTCAAAACTGGACAAAGGACATGGGTGTAGCCACCTCTCTGTCCTGCCCCTCCCCTAGGAGGGTCCCCAGAATCAGGCCAATGCCTTCACTGGGTATAAAGTGGGAAACCTTATTACAGGACTTAGGATTTTACATGGGCTAAACTCTGAAGCAGAAACCAAGTACTTTGATGGTCTACACTTTGCTGTACGACAGAAGAATCTCCCTTGGAGTAAGTAGCAGGAACCTAGACACATCTGACCGGTTTGCATCTCCTGCGCTCTTGAGGACTCCTAAGATTTCTGCAACACAGGAGGGGGGTTCCCCAGTGTTCCTGAGGTTGATCTGCTCTCTCGGTAATCCTGAGACCAGTATCCCTTGTGGGGACCGCGCAACCGAACCCCTGTGCACCGTTTACTTTTGCAGCATCATATGCTTTTTGGCGATCCTTGAGGCTGTTCTTTGGACTATGTGTAGTCTCAACCCCGAGCAGCATTTCCACCAAAGATCTCCAGCCTCCACTCTTTGAGTTCGCTGTGGGCTGGTGCTTTGTGATTCTGCTTGAGGTCCCCTCGCGGTCCCTGGTATGTTGGCTTGTGTGTCCTGGCGAGGGTCACTTTGATTTTCTTTGGGCTTCTGTGGTTGCATTCACAGTCAGCCCTGTGCACTTCAAGGCTTAAAACTAAAGCACCTAGTACTGAGTCTATCAGTGATGCTCCCCCTCGTCATGAAGTGAAGGACCACCGAGCTCTGTGCCTGGCTACGGCTGTCACGCCACAGGGATATGACTTCTTTAAACCCAGCAAAGGTGATGCAGCCAGGCACTATATCTGCGCTAAATGTGCAGGCACCTGGCTGCTTGACCTGAACATAAAGAGTGAAAAGACCTTTGCTCAGCCTACTATAAACCTTTCGCGGCTGCAAAAAGTTGGCAAGGGTTGGGCCCCTCTGCTCTTAAGGATGGGTTGCTGCTGGAATTGAGCATAAAATACTGAGATTTCTTTTTATCAGGAAGTGGTGGGTACAGGCTGCCTCTGAAACTCATTAATCTGAGAGGTATGAGACCCTATCAGTTTTTCTGCCCTCTATGTAAAGAGGGGATTCAAGACTTAAAACTTGTACTTTTATGCTGCACATCTTTAGAAGGTGCTCGTCGAAAAATGTTACATCCTATTTATAAATGATAAAATGTTTATTACTGAAGAAGCTATTTTGTGTATAACAGTTTCTGTAAATGCAGGGGGTTGTTTTTGTCTTATTAACTTTTTAAAGATATTTTTTTACTTTTTTTGCACTGAATTGGTTCTTTGATATCCTCATTACTTCGATCATTATATAACCTATGCTGTTGTTGTTTTTTTAATCATATTTCTTTGTTAATTTTCTAAAATTCCTGCATCAACCATTTGACAATCAACATCAGGTTCTGATTAAACGTGTTAAGTTTTAACGGGGCAAAGCCCATCAAACTATTGGGTAATGGGGGTGAATTGGTGAGTGAGGGACAGGGTAAAGGTATGGTGACATAGGCACAATCACGTTTATATACAATAAAAACCTTTCCAGCCTTTACAGGTCTATAGTTCCCATATATACATAACTCATAGGCATATATTTATTGACTTATTTAGTTTCTCTGAGTTTGTAGGTAAGCAGTGGATGGTCTACGTTTCGACCCCTGTTCGGTAGAGGGTGATTTGGTCCTCACTGTGGGGTCTTCTTCAGGACAAGGTTGTGTGGAGAGCACCTAAAAGTAATGGGAATGATTAAGCATTTGGTGTGGACGTGGTGAAAAAATGACAAGTATGTGATTAGAGTAAAACTTACTTCAGGTAGGAAAGACAATCAATGTTCGATTCTGGTTGGGCATTCAATGGCTCCTAAATTTCTTTGGGGAAATCGAGAAAAAGAGTTTCAGCGTTGCAATGAGGTGGAAAAAGTCAAACAACCTCATGCATCATATATGCTGTACGAAGACTCACTCAGCTGAGAAGCTGTCAACCGAGGTAATGAATCTCTTGGTGTAAGTTGTAATCAGTCAACGGACAGGGTTTGTGGGGAGAGACACAGGGTAAGGATCAGGGGCAAACCTGTCTACATTCTAGTGGGTGACAGGACAAAAAATGCGTGGTAAACTCAGAGTTCCAAGGAAGGGCTGTCTTAAAAGAATAAATCAGTATTAAAAAGGGGAAACATCCTTTACAACGCAACTTTTACCACGCAGTGCCTTTACGACGCAACTTTTACAACCCAAACCATTACAACGCATTGCGCTGGGGGGCGGTCTAGGATAGGGAATAGATTTAATTTACTATCCAACACATTTCCTACTATCCACGGGGACTGGAGTTGGAATAGTAAATTAAACTATTCACTATCCAGCACCCCTCGACACTATGCGTTGTAAAGGCATGCGTTGTAAAACTTGCGATGTAAAGGTATGCGTGGTAAAAGCATACGTTGTAATGTCATACATCCATTAAAAAGACTAGTGCAGCACAGTTATGAAGGAAAGAAGATTATATACGTTCAAATACCAGGTATGGACACGTCTCTGAGCCAGTGTACAAAACAAAGGATGTTTTGTACTGAGGTATCGGCAGAAAGATCAAAGGCTTAGTGTGTATATAGTTCCATTCCTTAAAGTCATAAATGATTGAATCAATGGTCGTGCATCAGGGCCCATAATTACAGCGAAAGCGTGGAGTGCTGCATAGGGATGCCGAGTGCAGAATTCGTGCAATGCTTTATTACAAAACAAAGTCATGAGTGATATGATCAATGGTGGTGGCCGTGCTCGAGGGTCCGTGTTTTACAGAGACAGCATGGAGCACTTTCCATTAGGATGCCGAGTGCCGAGTGCCGATTTAAAACGTCAGCCCCATGCTATACGCAAGAAACAGGGGCAGGGGAAAGAAACCATAATTATAACATCACGTTGAGCCTCTTAGGCAAACAGTGTGAAATGCCCGTTGTGCAAAGGAAAAACGAATACGTATATCCAAATGCCGTACTCTCAGCGCTTTGCTATCTTTAAAACACGGGCTAATTTGCAAAGATTTGGACAAAGCGTGTCCCCGGGGATAATGGAGCCTAGGATCTTACCTCTCTCCTCGGTCAGCACTTTCTAGTGAATTAATCTGCCCGCGAAGCTCACTTACGCTAGGAAAAAACCGGGGTTATGCTCAAATTACCCTCCTATACATGAGCAAGGTACATCAAGAGATGTGTATAAACAAGAAAAAGTATAAAAGGATCGATTCAATATTTATTTTCATACAGGGATAAACTAATTACCCTGATGTTTCAAAATAATTTTGGGAAAAAATGATATTCACAAGTCACAATAACATATATACGTATCAAGTGACAAGGTGGGGCACAGAAAAAATATCAACAAAAATTAATACATATATGCTAAAGACTATACAACAATGAAACACCCTAGTTTGCATTCATCTCTATATACAGTATATTATACAAAATATATACATCACATATACAATATCTACAAAACAGATACAAAACATATATACCCTAAAAAACACAAGACAATGTCACCGTGTACTCTCTTAAATCAAAGTGATACACTTCTAGGAAGTCCTAAGCAGCTCCAGAGGTATATCACCCCTAAATAATTATTTATAAGAGCGCTTATATTGGAATGTGAACCAACTTAAACTTTATAGCGGACTCCTTCTTAGAGTGTCGACGCTGTTGCGGTCGCGTTTCAGCCACTCGTTTCTATTGGCTTCATCAGGACAAGGGCATGAATACACTTAAACAATAGTGCAGGAGCACTCTCCGGTCCCTTATTGTACAGGGACGGGTCAATCTAGGTACTCAATCCAGGGGCACCTCAAGGGACTAAAAACATTTTGCGCCCATTTCCTTATTCAAAAGGTAGCTTCTGGCTTATTATATTTCTCTTGTCACTCTCCTCTTTCTTACACGCGGAATCCAACTTCTCTCAGGTCTTCTCCTCACATGGTTTTTCTAATTTCCGCCATAGTTAATTTGCAAAGATTAGGACAAAGCGTGTCCCCGAGGATAATGGAGTATAGGATCTTACCTCTCTCCTCGGTCGGCACTTTCTAGTGAATCAATCTGCTCGCTAAGCTCACTGAGTCATAAGTAGTAGAGGAAAGGGGGCGTGTCTACACCTCGCCGTGCAGTCACTAGGTGCTTGTTGGAGGCACGACCCCGTCCAGCCAATTAAAAAAGGGGGGGGGGGTGTCTAGGCCTGAAATGCTCTAATGACGCGTGTGAAAAGTGAAGAAAGGGAAGTCAGTTCAATAAGTATTAGTGTGTATATCAGTGTTAAGCAGCAGCGTTTAAAAGAAAGCCAAATCGTATGTCTACTGGCATTGAAATGGGAGCCCTATAGTATATACAGGCAAATGTTGACTATCTAGTATCAAACTATTGGTATTGTTGCCCAGAGAGATACATACATTATAATTGGTCACATAAGCACCTCCGGCTCATGGACTGTATCAAATTAAACCTTTTGACACAGTGAGTCACATTCTGCTGACACACTGTAGGAAATATTATAACCATTAGAAACATATAGCGTTTTAAACATGTACCAGGGTTAGTGTAATCATCTAAACATGTATATTTGTGATGTAAACACATTTCGGTCACAGTGACGACTTCATTGAAACATGTATATTAGCGATGCAAACAAATTTCGGTCATAGTTAAGACTTCATTGAATCATGGCCATGAGCTAATTATTATATTGAAAAATGTCATGTTAAGTTATATGCCATATCGCAACTGCACAGGTCATACAGTTAAACACATTTGTTTTAGTACCCCCTAGGTAGCAATCTAAAACTAGTGGTGGGTGGGTGGACTAGGTCGCCTGTACAACTGGTGTTAGTTCTCACATTTCTAGTCTGTCTATGCGAGGTATAGAGATCCTAGTGTTCCCTCATTCTGCTGCAGGCCTGCCATTTGTGCATAAGTGGCATCACGTTCATTGAGACCGTAGGTCACTGTGTCTAGTAGGTACATCCACTTACATTCTCGAATGTTCAGGATTGAGCTGAGGTCCCCTCCTCTTGCGCCTAGGGTAACCTTTTCCAACACTAGCCATTTGAGAGATTCAGGATTGTGCATTAGGGTGGTAAAATTTTCAGCCAAGGGTGCCCCCCCTGTCTTACATCTTAGTCTGCTACAATGTTGTAGGATCCGATTTCTCACTTTTTGCTTGGTTTGTCCCACGTACATTTGATCACATGGGCATAAAATAGCGTATATCACATCAGTGGTATCGCAGTTGATGTGTGATTTAAGGTTGATGGTATGATTCTTGTAGTTCAGTGTCTTGGTTTCCATGCACATAGTGCATGCCGTGCACTTCCTACATTTAAAGTGGCCAACCACCTTCGGCAGGTTCCATATTGTCTGAATTGTTGGAGCAGGGGGTGTTTCCAGTAGTGAGCGGACAACGTGATACTTGATATTTTTTTCTTTTTTAAATGCGTGCATGGGAGGCTCAGGCATCTCTATGGTATCATAGATCAGGCCTCAATGTTTGTTGATTGTCCTACGCATTGCTCCTTGTGCAATGCATAGTTATGCATATCATCCTGTCTTGTCCTGTGGTGCGTTGTCTGGGTAGGATCACTGAAATAATATCGAGCCCATTAATAACGAGTTACAAAAATATCGATGACAAAATATCGAGGGACAAAATATTGAGTTTCTATCTTCCTACAGGTAAGTACAAAAATATCGACTCTAAAATATCGACTGTAAATAATATAGACTGTCAAAATATCGTTTTTTTTATATGTCTTTAAATTAAGTTAAAACTAATATAAGAATAAATATATTTAATATAAACGTAGTTAAAATGATTAAATAAATGTAATATTAATAAATAATTAATGTAAATTACAAAAATTATATAACAAAAATAATAAATATATATATATATATATATATATATATATATATATAAATATATATATATATATATATAAATACATATTATTAACTAAACATATATAATATTTTTACCGTAGCATAGCAAAATGGTTAAAATTTATTGTAACAACTATAGTGAATTCAACAGTAGAAAAACGCAGGATAGCGTAGGGGTAAAAAATACTATTCCCACTCCAGTGGGTGCAACAGTAGGGAAAACGTTGGATAGCGTAGGGGTAATAATTACTATTCCCACTCCAGTGGGTGCAACAGTAGGGAAAGCGCTGGATAGCGTAGAGGTAAAAATTACTATTCCCACTCCTGTGGGTGCAACAGTAGGGAAAGCGATGGATAGCGTAGGGGTTAAAATTACTATTCCCACTCCAGTGGGTGCAACAGTAGGGAAAGCGTTGGATAGCGTAGGGGTAAAAATTACTATTCCCACTCCAGTGGGTGCAAGAGTAGGGAAAGCGTTGGATAGCGTAGGGGTAAAAATTACTATTCCCACTCCAGTGGGTGCAACAGTAGGGAAAGGGTTGAATAGCTTGGGGGTAAAAATTACTATTCCCACTCCAGTGAGTGTAACAGTAGGGAAAGCACTGGATAGCGTAGAGGTAAAAATTACTATTCCCACTCCAAAGAGTGCAACAGTAGGGAAAACATTGGATAGCGGAGGGATTAAAATTACTATTCCCACTCCAGTGGGTGCAACAGTAGGGAAAGCGTTGGATAGCATAGGGGTAAAAATTACTATTCCCACTCCAGTGGGTGCAACAGTAGGGAAAGCGTTGGATAGCGTAGGGGTTAAAATTACTATTCCCACTCCAGTGGGTGCAACAGTGGGAAAGCGTTGGATAGCGTAGGGGTAAAAATTACTATTCCCACTCCAGTGCGTGCAACAGTAGGGAAAGCGCTGGATAGCGTAGAGGTAAAAATTACTATTCCCACTCCAAAGAGTGTAATAGTAGGGAAAGCTCTGGATAGCATAGGGGTAAAAATTACTATTCCCACTCCAAAGAGTGCAACAGTAGGGAAAACATTGGATAGCGTAAGGGTTAAAATTACTATTCCCACTCCAGTGGGTGCAACAGTAGGGAAAGCGTTGGATAGCGTAGGGGTTAAAATTACTATTCCCACTCCAGTGGGTGCAACAGTAGGGAATGCGCTGGATAGCGTAGTGGTTAAAATGACTATTAATTAATTAACAATAAACAATGTTAATTAATTTACATCATTAATTAATTATTATTAAATTACTTCCCACCCTATCCCCCTATAAACTCACAACCCACTACAGAAAATGATGTACTAAATATTAATTATTTATCAATTAAATATTTATATTTAATTACCTATTATATTTTAATTAATTACCAATTAATATTTATTTAACAACTATTATTAATTTACATAATTAATTAATTATTATTAAATTACTTCCCACCCTATCCTCCTATAAACCCACAACCCGCTACAGAAAATAATTTACTAAATATTAATTATTTATCAATTAAATATTAATAATTAATTACCAATTATATTTTAATTAATTACCAATTAATAATTAATTAACAATTATTATTAATTTACATAATTAATTAATTATAATAAAATTACTTCCCACCCTATTCCCCTATAAACCCACAACCCGCTACAGAAAATAATTTACTAAAAATTAATTATTAATCAATTATTATTTTTTACCAATTATAATTTAATTATTTACCAATTAATAATTAATTAACAATTATTATTAATTTACATAATTAATGAATTATAATTAAATTACTTCCCACCCTATTCCCCTATAAACCCACAACCCGCTACAGATTTATATTACACAATTATTAAAAAATATTAAAAACTACCTTATTTTCGACTTTTTTTTGTCTATATTATGTCTGGTCGATATTTTGGCTAGTCTATATTTTTTACTCAATATTTTGTCCAAACGATATTTTGGATTTGATATTATGTCTGTTTACCGTCTGGGTGTCAACAAGTGTTCTCTGTCATTATACCAGGCCCTTTTCCTGGCTCTTTTGACCAGCCTCTTGGGGTATCCTCTTTCTAAGAGGCGGGTGATCAAATCATCTGATTCCTTAAAGAAATCTTTCAATGAGCAGTACCTCTGGATCCGGAGGAACTGTCCGAAAGGGAGGTTGTCTCGGAGTCCTCTGGTATAGTGACTTGTATATCTTAGTAGTGTTTTTCTTTCACCCGGTATCCTGTATAGGGTGGTATATAGGTGATCCTCCTTGACTTTTATAAACAGCGATGCTCTCGCACACATAAACAAGGTATAACACTGGTAGTTATGTAACAGTAAACGCAATACATATTTCCCAGTCGCCGTTTTCCGCACAAAGGTCCGTTGTTCGGAAAACGGTGACCGGGAAATATAGGAGGAGGGATGCCACTTAGCTGAATAACGCCAAGATACGAGCGATACTTGCGGAACTAGAAACTGAAGGTGGATCCCCTCCCGCGTATTTTGACTCAGCACCTCTGACCCAGTGTGCTTGAGTTCTTCAGACAGACACATACATGTTCCTTGAATATTTAACGGTAATTGACAAGTAGCTGCATCGATAACGTTAGGCATAATTGATTCGGATCTATTGCGAATCTTTTTCTTCCGAACCTACATTCATGTAGGTCGTGCCACAAGCCCTGAAGAGTCGTGGTGAAATACTCCCACACGACGAAACACGTGTCGGTTGGTTGTGGACCCATTAAAACCACCTACCTTAAGAATATACCCAAGAAACTGCATCTGTCTACTTATTGGCTACATATGTATTGTGTTTACTGTTACATAACTACCAGTGTTATACCTTGTTTATGTGTGCGAGAGCATCGCTGTTTTTGATTGTTGGGAAGGTCTATGCAGATTTTCCTATTGAACGGTTAAGGGGTCTTTTCCGTTCGCTCTTACGCACCATACCTTTACCTAGCCTTTGAGACACACTCA
This sequence comes from Lissotriton vulgaris, assembly GCF_964263255.1. Taxonomy (NCBI): domain Eukaryota; kingdom Metazoa; phylum Chordata; class Amphibia; order Caudata; family Salamandridae; genus Lissotriton; species Lissotriton vulgaris. Next base: position 476,111 of record NW_028248991.1, on the reverse strand, counting down.
ACATACACACCAGGTAGAGCGCCCTTTTTATCTGAGACTTCTAAAAAACCCCATCAGCTGTACTCCTTGACTTTTATGTTAATATCCAAGAAATCGATGGTGTCCCTGTCGAAATGCATGGTAAACTTGATGCCCTCGGATTTTAAATTTAGCCACATGAAGAAGGACCTCATGTCTTGTTCCTCGCCTGTCCATACGAGGAACACGTTGTCAATATATCTTCGCCATTCAGTGATGTTGTTCCTATATGGGTTGACAGGTGAAAGTATATAATTTTGTTCGAAATTATTCATGAAGTGAATAGCAAGGTCCGGGGCAAAGGCAGCCCCCATCGAAACGCCCTTGCTTTGGAAGAAGAATTGTTTTTGAAATACAAAAAAGTTTTTGGTCATTGCCACCTCCAGAAGTTCTACTATGAATTCGGTGGGGAAGGTAGTGGGTTGTGGTCTCCTGTCCAGGGCTCTTGTCATTGATTCCAGACCTGGTGCTTGTGGGATGCTCGTATAGAGCGAAACGATGTTCATGGTGGTCAGTATTTGTTTGTACCTGTCAAATGCCATCTCATCCACCAGAATAATCACCTGTATCTCTTAGATATGTTTCAGTTGTTTCTGCAAGGGGCTTGAGAAAAAAGTCAACATATTTACAGACCGGTTCTAAGAGGGATCCTGATATTATTGGTCGTCCTGGCAGTTTCAGTGGATCCTTGTGTACTTTTGGTAAAGTATAGATGGTAGAAATCCGAGGCTGGTTCACATTAAGGTATTCATATTCCTTATCAGTAAGGAATCCTGCTTCCTTTCCTCTTTCCGTAACGTTTTTGATTCTCAACCTGATTTCTTTAGTGGGATCACCACTGATGGGTGTGTAGCTGGTTCCATCTGTTAATTGAGCGTAGATCTCTGCTTTGTAGTCCTGGACGTCTTGCATCACAATTGCTCCCCCTTTATCTGCTGGTTTTATAACAATTGAGTTATTGTTCTTCAGGGTATTGAGGGCTTCACATTCCCCTTGGTGATGTTATGTTTCACTATGGTCTCTTTGCGCAGATCTTCAGATGAAGATATTGTTAATGCGTGTTTGAAGTAATGTCTCAATCGTTTCTTTCGAAAGAATCTCCGTCATTCTGTCTTTACGCTGAAACGATTCATATTGGAGGTGGGTACAAATGACAGTCCCTTCGTGAGCACACTCATCTCCTCTGTGGAGAGTTCATGGGCTGATAGGTTAATGATGGGATTCCTCTGATTCTGATTAAACAACAGAAAGAGTTCCCAGTTGTTTAACTGTAGAAAAGTCACAACATTAGAATGCTGAAATAGCTGTTAAATTAATTCACAGCAGGCGTAACAATAGAAAGAAGATTGTAGAATCATTGAGCATACGTATTTAGCTGAAAAACATTAAACAGAAATGTATCACATATGCTAAGATGAAGTTTCCTAAATTTGTTACGGTGAGGGCAATAATATTTTTAGATATAATGAAAAAACTACAATTGTGTCCGATTAGAGCTTTTAGGAGTTAAAACGGATAATTGGGTGGGACAAACGGGTGTGTCACTGTTGATGCTCATGTTCTACTCACAGCCGCACCAGGAGAGGGGTATCGGATTGGCCGGGGGTTATGTGGGAGGGGAAATAGGCAGTGTTTGAAGGCACGCTGCTAAGCAATGCTATGTACTGTTGTTTGTTGACCTATATTGAAATAAAAAAAGCAAATAAACAAAGAGAACTGTACTGTAACCAATGAGAGTTATAAAGTAACATCAAAAAGACACATAAGTACACAAAATTTCCCCAAAATATTAGACAATGTTCTTAATTATTTGCAGCTTTGGCACACCATCCTCGCACCCAACCGTCGAACCAAGACACCCCACCGCCACCCTCCGCACCTGGACCGCAGTGACCACCGAAGACACAGCCGGCACGATGAACACCATCCACTCCAGGTCTCTGATTGACCCCTGCCCCCACCACGTCTTCAACAAGGCCGACTCCACCATCGCACCCCAACTCCGAGACGTCATCAACACCTCCTTCGACACCGCCACCTTCCCGGAGACCTGGAAGCATGCCGAGCTCAGCGCCCTACTGAAGAAACCAACAGCGGACCCCACCGACCTCAAGAACTTCCGCCCCATCTCGCTCCTCCCTTTTCCTGCCAAAGTCATCGAGAAGATCGCCAACAGACAGCTTGCCGCCTTCCTCGAGACGAATGGGTCCCTTGACCCATCGCAGTCCGGTTTCAGAGCCAACCACAGCACCGAGACCGCCCTCATCGCAGCCACCGACGACATCCGAGCCCTTCTCGACAACGGGGAAACAGCAGCACTCATCCTCCTGGACCTCTCCGCCGCGTTCGACACTGTCTGACACCGCACCCTAGTCCAACGCCTCAGCAACACCGGCATTCAAGAGAAGGCATTGAAGTGGATCATCTCGTTCCTCGCTGGAAGAACACAGAGAGTCCGCCTCCCCCCGTTTCGTTCTGAGGCCACCAAAGTCATCTGCGGCGTCCCGCAAGGATCATCACTCAGCCCCACCCTCTTCAACGTCTACATGAGACCTCTCGCAGCCATCGCACGCCAACACAACCTCAACATCATCTCCTACGCCGACGACACCCAGCTGATCCTCTCCCTCACCAGAGGCCCCGACACCGCCAGAACCAGCCTCCACGAAGGGATGAAAGACGTTGCCGAGTGGATGAAGAACAGCCGCTTGAAATTGAACTCAGACAAGACGGAAGTCCTCATCCTTGGGCCATCACCCACCGCCTGGGACAACTCCTGGTGGCCCCCAGCCCTGGGCACCCCCCCCCAAGCCAACAGACCACGCACGCAACCTGGGCTTCATCCTGTACTCCTCCCTCTCGATGACCAGACAAGTCAACGCCATCTCCTCTTCATGCTTTCACACCCTCCGCATGCTCCGCAAGATCTTCCGATGGATCCCAATCGAAACCAGGAAGACGGTCACCCAGGCCCTCGTCACCAGCCGGCTGGACTACGGAAACACCCTCTACGCCAGAACCACAGCCAAGCTACAGAAAAGACTACAACGCATCCAGAACGCCTCTGCCTGACTCGTCCTGGACATCCCTCGATGCAGTCACATCTCCGGCCACCTGAGGAACCTGCACTGGCTCCCCGTCAACAAGAGGATCACGTTCAGGCTCCTCACCCACGCACACAAGTCTCTCCACAACCTGGGCCCCGAGTACCTCAACGACCGCCTGACCTTCCACACGCCCACCCGCCAGCTACGATCCGCTAGCCTCGCCCTCGCCGCCGTACCACGCATCCGCAGAGCCACCGCCGGAGGCAGATCCTTCTCCTACCTGGCGGCCAAGACATGGAACTCCCTCCCCATCCACCTTCGGCTGACCCAGGACCACCTCGCCTTCAGGAGTCAACTCAAGACATGGCTGTTCGAGCAGTAGCGGCCCCCTTCCCCCAAGCGCCTTGAGACCCTTCCTGGTGAGTAGCGCGCTATACAAATGCTATGATTGATTGATTGATTGATTGCGATGAGAACCGCTATGGCTGGTCATGTTCATATTATCTCTGCAATTCAGAGATATATATCTTGGTCCGACTTCTCCACTGATATGTTCTTATAATAGTTAAATGTATTTCCCTGACAAAATACATTATAATTATGCATGGAGTAACTTCATTAAAGCTTAACTGAAATGTCTTGATTGATTTGCTTGTATCTAAATCTATAAAGGACTGTAATAGATGATTTACTCAGTCAATAGTTTTACTTTTACCCTGCTTACAATGTAAGTGCTAAAATTCTGACAGAAATTTGAAATCCGATGCGTGTCACGATTTGTGCGATAGCGATGACACCCTCCAAATTTGGATTTAGGCACGTCCAAGTTTCCAAAATTTATCAAGGAGAAATGGTCTGTGGAAAAATACATAAAAATCTTTGTTTTAATTATGCATTTTGCAGTTTATGCCTCATTTTGCAGTTAAAAACCCAGGAGAATTAGGTATTTACCTGGTGTGGCAAATGCCACACCCTACTTTTTCCTACGGCTTGGAGTCAGGGGCTATTTGTAAACTAAAAAGTGCCTTAATGGAAATGTGTGAATTTAATACTTTTAATTAATTGCAATTAATTTTTTTGTCGCTTATACAGAATTTATAGAAATAGTGTTTTATTAAGAAAATTCTCCCCATTTTTTCCAATACGTAATTTTATGCAATGGAGACACTCAGTGTCATTTTTTTCCCCCTTCTTACGACCTTCTTAATAATAAGGGGTTTCTGGCTTTATAAATGGCCTGTAAGCATTAGATTTTTTTTAAACCATTTTTATACAGGGAAAACTAGGAAGAGACAAGGCAGGTCGAGTCCCTATCATTTAGATATGTGACTCAGCAGTTTTCGCTCTTTGAACCTGTAACGAAAAACAGGGAGTCTCTCATTTGAAATAAAATGTGAATCTAATTTGTACAATAAACTAAACAAAATCCCAAGGCGCTTCTAGGAAACTTTGTAGATTTTAATTATTGTATTCGGAATCATTTTCCATTTTTCTGCCTTCTATGATGCACTGAGCGTTACATGAGTTTTTGTTTGCCCTTTCTTTGCAGAATGATCGAATTAACCGACAGTACCAAGCCGCAGAGCTGTTCCTGCTACAGATGATTGAACCCGGTTCATTTGTTGGCGTAGTCGCTTATGAATCTAATGCACACATCAAATCTAACCTACGTCAAATAATCAACGACAACGATAGAAAGAATTTGGTTAGCGCACTCCCGACAATAGCGTCAGGAGGAACAAATATATGTGCAGGAATACGAAAGGGATTTGAGGTAAGGCGCATTACACATGCTATCTTTGTTTGAAAAAGCTTAAGTTTTTTAAGTCATTGTTGTTCTGTCCTGAGTGAGTAAGGACAGGTAATAGGCACGAGTAGCCACGGGCGGTAGTGGGAGTACCTGCAGGGCTGTGACGTGGGGAGGGGGAGGAGCAGGGTGGGGGGTAGTAATCTATGAATTACGGAGGTTTAAAGGTAAGTAAACATATAAATAAATAGAACAAATTTTGTTGAGTGCACTGCATCCCCAAATGCGATGCAGTGCGAGCAACGAAATTCGTTTTATTTATTTATATGTTTACTTACCTGTAAACCTCCGTAATCCATAGATTACTACACCCCACCCTGCCCCTACACCTCCCCACGTCACGCCCTGCAGGTACTTCCACTACCGACTGCGGCTGAGCACGAGGCCGTGTCGCAGCGTAATCCGGGTCGCAGTATATGTAAATGTGAATGTAAATGTGTGTGTCTTGTAAAGCGCACTGCTACCCGGAGGCGTCCTGGCGCTATAGACCGCTGGGGAACCCATCCTGGCTTTCCCTGTGAGATGTTCCCTCCTGGGTATCTCCAAGGTGAAACCAGGCATCCCCGGCATTTGTGGGGGGCCGTTGTGGAGATGAGGCAAGCTAATGCCCAGAGTTGCCGAGTGTGATCCCTGGTTAGAGTAGGCACCGAGGCGAGAATTATCAAGTCCGCTGACCCTGGTTCACGACCCTGCCGCGTCGGGAATTGAACCCTGGTTCCCGGCTGTCCTCTGCTTCCGGGTCTGCTACCTCTAACCAGTGAGCCACACCACTCACCAGTCACTTGAGTGGTTAGCCTTGGTCTGACCCGGATGTCTGGTCACAACCTCATTTATTCACTCACACACTTCCGCTGGGCGAAGTACCATCTGGCATAGAAACACAGGGCTAGTGTGTAGGATACCCCTTCGTAATGGAACCAACATGGTTGGGGCGGGGGCGGGAGAGAGAGAGAGAGAAAAGAAAAAAACTGCCCATTTCAAACACTTAGTCCAAAACGAAACCTCTCAGTCAAGATGACACCACAGGATTGGCCCGGAGGTGGTACCTCCGTCCTCCTCGACGTTGACTCCCTTCTAGGTTGACCAACCGTCCGTAAATTTCACGGACAGTCCGTAATTTCGGCCGCCTGTCCGTTGTCCGTGAAGGATTCTTTAACGGACGCCATTTGTCCGTAATTTTAACCGGGCACGGTCGCACATCCCTAAAGCAGGCACAGCTTTCACTCACCTCCCTTCCTGACTTTACATGACACATTCAGGGCTGTTTGCATCTGAATAGATGCCCCTGCTCTTGAAGCTGCAGCCCCCACCCCTCACACCTCCAACCCTTGATGAGCTGTTAAGCGGTGCTTGAAGGTGGCTGAGAGGGAGGGGCTGCAGCTTCAGGAGAAGGGGCATCTATTGAGATGCAAACAGCCCTGAATGCGTCTTGTATCTGCAATTTGTGTGAGACATTCCCTTTCTGCCCAGGGCCCCAAACATCCTACAACCAGTCTGGTTTACACAGAGGCAGCACGTGGTTCTCATCACAGCACAGAGCTTAATAATGTCACCAAATTGTAAACAAACCTTGATTCTTCAAACATGCAGTCTTTAATGTAATAAAATAAAGAAATGGCACAATCGCACCCACACTGATTAACAAAGTAAGGAGGACAATCAGTTAAATCAGTTCTCTCGGAGTATCTCCTTTAAGTACTGTACATCACAGTGGGGGCTGGTAAAAGTAACATTTTGGAAAGAGAGACTGACTTCTCATTGTCTTGTCCAGGAGGGGTTGAGGAGCCCTACCCCACCCTGGAAGAGACCAAGATGATACTAGGATACTGCATGCCCACCCCTGTGCCCACCCTGTTGGATCCTGTTCCCCCTCCTTCCCATTCCCCTCCCCCCAGTGATGGCTCCTGTCCCTCCCCCTCCCCTCCACCTGTGGTGGATCCTGTCTCTGCCCTGGGTGGCTTCTGTCCCAGTCCAGGAATGGCTTCTGCAGCTCAAAAAGGCTCAGCTCGAAATGAATATGAAAAGGTGGGCGAGTGAGTAAGTGAAGGGATGGGTGGATCGCTGGATGAATTAGTGAAAGGGTGCATGGATGAATGAAAGATTGAATAGATGGATAATAAAAGAGGATGGATGGATTGATGAGTGAGTGGTGGAAGGATGGAAGGGAGAAAAGGTAAATAGCTGGATGTATGGGTGGAAGGGTAGCTGGATGGATAAAAGGGTGGATGGATGAGTGAAAAGATGGATGAGTGAAAAGGTGGATGAGTGAGTGAGTGGGTGGGTGGGTGGATGGATGAGTGAAATGATGGATGGATTGATGAATTGATAAGTGCAAGGGTAAATGGATGGACAGATGAGTGAAAGGATGGATGTAAGGATTGATGAGTGAGTGAAAGGGAGGGTAGATGGACTAAAGGATGAATAGATGATTGAAGGAGTAAAAGGATGAATGGATGAGAGAAAAGATGGATGAGTGATAGGGTCAATGGATGGATTCATGAGTGGATGAGTAGATGGATGGATGGGTGGGTGGATGGACGGATGAAAGGAAGGATTGCTAAATGAAAGGGACGATGGAGAGAGAAAGGGACGATGGTGGATGGTTGGAAGGATGAGTGACTGGGTGGATGGATGAGTAAGAGAAAGGATGGATGGATGGGTGAAAGGGTAAATGGCTGGATGGATGAGTGAATGGATGGATGGGTAGAAGAGTGGATGGATGAGTGTACAGATGGCTAGGGTGAAAGGGTGGATGGATGGATAAAGGATGAATGAAGGGATGGATGAGTGAAAGGATAGATGAAAGGATACATGATGGATAGGTTTGCAAATGGTTGAATATGTTTGGATATGGCTGGGCTTACTTATATACCATTGCGCGACCTCTGATGTGTCTGTAAAACTTATCCAATTGTCCTGAAGTTTTGTCCTGAATTTTGACCTCCTGTCTTGAATTTGTGTCCTGAATTTTGACCCTTTGTCCTGAATTTTTACACTCACTGTCCTGAATTTGCACCAATGCTAGGTGGTCACCCTATTCCCCTCTCTGCGGTCTTCAGCTCTGAGCGCCCTTGAGGAGCTGTCACTAGATGCGCTGAGTAGAGGTAGGTCCTGTCGGTTGGGCAGCCAGGTGTCCAGCCGCGGCCAGTGGAGGGAGTTGCGGTGGGGCAGAAAGGCAGGGCGGGGGAGGGGAGGGTAGGGGTGCTAAAAACCGGAATATGGATAATTGGAGGTAAGTAAACAATTTAATAAAGAAAACTAATTTTGTAGCGCGCCCTGCATCGCAAAATGTGATGCAGCCCCCGCTACGAAATTCATTTTAATAATTAAATTGTTTACTTACCTCCAATTATCCATATTCTGATTTTTAGTACACCCCACCCTGCCCCTCACCCGCCCTGGCTTTCTGCCCCACCGCAAATCCCTCCACGGGCCGTGGCTGCAGGTGTCCTCTACACCGGACTCAGCAGTAGATTCGACATCACCTGAATTAGGCGCCCCCAAACAGGGAGACGCAGGATGTTGATACTTCTTAAAAATTGAGATGTTTCTGGTGATTGTTTCACCACCTTTCCTGGCAGAACCCATTGTACCTTTGATCGCCTGGATGACCCATGGGTCCAGTTCAAGTGGGAGTGAGAACTTCCCTCAGGGATTTTGATTTCTCACTAATACCAGGTCACCTGCTGCCAACAACCAACTATTGGCATGCAGTCGCCTGGACATTTGATCATTCTTGGCCCATCACTGCTGAAGCTGTTCAGCAACTTGATCACGTAGGCGTCATGATGGAGTCACCTGAGGGATGACATCCTCCACCATCCGGTGGATGCAGAGCACCCGGGGCTGACCATGGCCGTGGTGTGAGGTGTCAGACGGTATTCTCTCAGAAAAGTGTACAGGGCGCATTCCATGTTCTGTTCCCGGGCAACAGATACCCTCAGGACCTTATTAAGTGTGTGCATAAAGCGTTCTGCTTCCCCATTCGCTTGGGGCCACCGTGGTGTGATCTTGTGGTGCCGAACACCTCAGGATTAGAGGTAGTTAGTAAACTTGTGACTAGAAAAAGGTGAACCATTGTTTGTGCGCAGCTCTCGAATAAGTCCATGGGTGGCCATTATCTTCTAGATCCGCGGTATCGTGTTGCTCGCTGTGGTAGACTCCAGAATCTGAACCTCTGTATTATTTGAACAATCGTTGATGACAACGAGCATGTGTCTTTCATCAGGTAGACTCACGAAGTCCGCACTAGCTCTGCGCCAGGGGTGAGGGGGTAAATCTTCTGTCGCAATCGGTGCAGGTGGTTCAGCTGGGCTAACAGCATGACATAGAGAGCAAGGCCGGACTGTCTGCTCTATGACGCTGTCCAAATCGGGAAACCACACCTTGCAGCGCAGTTGTGACTTGATTTGGACTATTCCCTGGTGGGCGATGTGAGCCAAATCAATCACCCGTTGCTGCAGTGCTCTGGGAATGACCAGGTGGGTTCCTCTCATTAAGCATCCTTCCGGGGAAATGGCCAATTCCGTACGGACATTATGCAGGTCTTTGAGTGCCGTTTGTGCTTCCTCAGCTCTGCTTGTCAAATTTTCAAGTAGGAGGTGCCACTTTCCTGACAATACTGCAGAGGCCACCATCTTCCAGCACTCATTCACTTTGGTTGCTTCCACGATATCTTCCAGCGAGATACGAAGGGGGCGATAACTTTCAACCACCAGCTTGATGTATTCTTCGATCTCCCCTGCTTCATCTTCCTCCTCCTTGGTCACCGGCCTCTAATGCCTGAACAGAAAATTGGCTGGATTGTGTGTTCCTGGGCAATAGACCACATTGAACTGGTATTCCTGTAGCTGCAGGATCAATTTATTTTTCAATCCTCGGTGGAGGTTTTGACGAGACTCCCATGAAGAGTGGGATCAGCGGTTTGTGGTCTGTGTGGACAGTTAATGGTTGACCATACAGGTACCGATGGAAATGGTGGCACCCCCAGTGGATCGCTATTGCCTCTTTTTCGATGTGTGAATACCGCTGTTCAGTGTCGGTTAGGGCACGGCTTGCATAGGCTACCAGGGCCCATTCCCCGTCCAGTTACTTTTGTGACAGTACTGCACCAAGTCCAATGGGGCTCGCATCGACTGACAGCTCCGACTCGCGTGTCGGGTTGAAGTAGAGTAAAGTGGTCTCAGCTTCGAGGGCACGTTTGGTGTCCAGAAAAGCTTTTTCATGCACAGGTCCCCACTCCCAAGTGGTGATGTTCTTCATGAGTTCTTGTAATGGTGCAGTGAGGTCTGTCAGGTTTCAGACAAAACGGCCATAGTATGTGACCATACCCAGGAAACCTCTCACACCAGTAACGGTGGTGGGGGCCGGTGCGGTCTGGATGTCACAGACTTTTCCGGGATCCCGCAGCACTCCATGCTGGGAGAAATAGTATGCAAACAAAGCACCTTCCTTTTGGAGGAATGAACACTTCTAACAATGTAGGGTGAGGCAATCTCTGGAATACGTCCCGGAGGCGGTCCATGTGTTCCTCTGAGGTAGGTGCATGTGCCAAAATGACATCACTATCCTCTAGGCTGAGCGCAAAATCAACTGTGAAACATAGAGGTTTCTTATCCAAGTTCCATGAATTTTAATTTCACCTTTTGAGTTTTTCAAATGTGAATTAAGACATTGTGTATCAAAAGAACTTCCTTGCGTGCATAATTACATTCTTATGTCGCAATATTGATGATTGCATGTCAATTTCAATTCACCCAATGCATTTCGGGTCATGCAACCGTGACCCTTCGTCAGGAGTCTGAAACAAGGGACAAACAGGACCAAATTAGTCACTCCGTTGACATATAAGAATAGTGTTAAGGCAAAAGATAATAAACATGCCGTACTGTCACATTCGATCCCAAAGTGCCGTGGTTGTTTCAGACCCCTGACGAAGGGTCACGGTTGCATGACAAAACGGCCATAATTTATGGAACTTGGATAAGAAACCTCTATGTTTCACAGTTGATTTTGCGCTCAGCCTAGAGGATAGATGATCCTACCCTCAATACTTGCTATGGCATTGAAAGGCACAACCTTACTATGTGCGACGACCAGAGCGCATTTCGAATATACGTAGACTCACCATTATAAACTGTTCAGCAACGAGTGCACAGGGATAACACACCTTCTCAAAATGACATCACTAACATTTATGACCTCTCTTAGGTCGGAGAGCACTCCTCTAATGGTGTCTTGAAAGACCTCCTCTGCACTGGAGACTCCAAAAAGGAAACACTTGTATCTGCGTAGTCCCATATGTGTGCAGAATGTTGTTATGGCTCTCGACTCGGGGCCTAGCAGTAGTTGGTGATAGCCCGCCCGTAGGTCCATCGTTGAAAACCACTGCAAACCACTCACTTCCACAACTATGTCATCCACCATAGGGGTTAGATGATGTTCCGTCTTTAATGCGTGATTCGGTAAGGGCATTTCCATGCCTGGTTGCTTAGACTTTCGGGCTATCACAATGGGAGACACCCAGGGAGTCGAACCTTCCACACGCCCAATGATATCAGCTGCCTCTAGCTTTTTCAGCTCTTCCTCAACCTTTGGATGAGATGAAAAGCCACTTGTCAGTGTTTGAAAGCGACTGGCTGGATCGACCGATCCACGTGGAGCTGAACCATGTGACCCTTGAGGCATCCTATGCCTTCGAACAGAGAATTGAATTCTTTCACCAGGGATTAAACATTTTCCTGGTGCACAGCGAATGCAAAGGCTACCAACTGCAGGTGCTCTGCCATGCGGTAGCTCAGCAACATCCCAGACCCTTCCTGGGTGACATAAACCTTGGCTCGGGTGGACCGTGACTCATAGGAGATGATGGTAGTGAATACGCCTGCCAAAGGAAGAGGCGTCGTGGAGCCATACGCAAATACTTGTGTGGAAGTTGGCCGCAGGGTCGGCTGTGTTGGGAGAGCCCTTAGCATTGACTTCGCCACGAAGTTTATAGAGGCTCCTGGGTAGATAAGCGCCTGTATCGGGTGTCCAGCAACACTTATGCTGCATTTCGGGATTCTCCACTTGGGGCATCCTCTTCCCCTCCTGTCTGCGGGGTATCCATGGCGTTGACCTGTCGGCCTCGCTGTCATCTTCACTCAGCGAAACAGCATGCCTTTGCTTTTGCGCTCTTTAGCACTGTGTCCCAGTGTAAAGTGCGTGCACACTCTGAGTGCGTGTGGTGAGATTGTCCTGCCCTCCATAGGAATGCATGGAGGATATGTGTGTCCATGGTAAGTCCTGGTGTGAGAGGAGTGCAGGGGCGAGTTTGGTATGTGCGAACTTGTGAGAATAAATGTTGCGCAATGGTGTGCGCAGATTTATTGTGTCTAGTGGAGTAGTGCCACTTTTAGAAGTTGGCACTTCTGTGTGCTGTGTGTCTGCCTGTCTAATGTGGAATGCATGTCTGGCTTGTGATTGATAGGGGCTGGCTGGTGTGCCTGGCTCCAGGAGCCAGGATGGGTCTGCCCGGTGGTGAATAGGGAGATCTGCATGTAGATGGGAGGGAGGAGTTGCACCTGGGACCTGAATAGGGCTGTGCCTTCCCTCCACAATGCTGGTTCCACCTCCTGTGGTGCGTCTGATGTCCCTGGCCTCCCCTGTGATTAGAGAGGGGAGCTGAGCAAAGAAAGTGCTCCAGAACCAGTTGTATCAGGTTCTCCCCCAGCCCTACAGTTGTAGACAAAGGAAATCTGTGTATAAGAAGGGGCTCTGACCCCATGAAAAATGTTCTCTCTGCTGTTCCTAACTGGAGGGGGGCCTGCTGCTGCTGTTGAGCGCCAGGAGGTACCGCCACTGGAGACTGCCTCCCTGCTGAAGGGCCCTGTGAGCTAGCCCCTGGGCCCAGCCTTGGCCCCCCTCCCTTCACGCTGAAAGACTTTCTTTGAACTCTGTATTCAAGTGCCTGGGAAACGCTATACCTAGATTCCTCAAGAAGCGCTTTTATTTGCCCCGAGGAGCAGCACGTCTACATTCAACGGCAGCACAAAGCTGCGAGCCTTCTTGAGAGGGGAATCCCCGGTGTGGAGATTCCCCGCGATCCGACTGATTTCGGCACGGGTTCCCACCCCGCACATTTGCCATTTTTAACATCCCTAGCAGGTGTCCAACCTGCCAGGGACCTTGTGCTGCTTTTTACCACTAGCGGGTGCCCACACCACCAAGGACTTTGTGCTCAAGGAAGACGAAGCCCACCCCTCATGACCTCCGTATCCAAGAATCACCGCCACGACCCGGCTTAAACAGGAATCCAGGCAACCTGTGTGGTGACGTGGGCGGAGCCTCAAGAGAAGAGGAAGCCAGGAAGCGGACGGGAGCCTACCCCGCGCTCCTGCACCACCGGGAGAAAGACGGCGTCTCTCCACGGGGCTCCCGAGAGCTAGGGAGAGCCCTGGACTGCCTGCTTGTGCCCCGCGTGCTGCCTATTACTTGGAGCCTCGGAGGCTCCACAGGAGAGCCCCGCCTGCCGCCGAGTGTGCATGTAGATGGGAGGGAGGAGTTGCACCTGGGACCTGAATAGGGCTGTGCCTTCCCTTCACAATGCTGGTTCCACCTTCCGTGGTGCGTCTGATGCCCCTGGCCTCCCCTGTGATTAGAGAGGCGAGCTAAGCAAAAGAAAGTGCTCCAGAACCAGTTGTATCAGGTTCTCCCCCAGCCCTACAGTTGTAGACAAAGGAAATCTGTGTATAAGAAGGGGCTGTGACCCCATGATAAATGTTCTCTCTGCTGTTCCTAACTGGAGGGGGGCCTGCTGCTGCTGTTGAGCGCCAGGAGGTACCGCCACTGGGGACTGCCTCCCTGCTGAAGGGCCCTGTGAGCTGGCCCCTGGGCCCAGCCTTGCCCCCCCCCCTTCATGCTGCGAGACTTTCTTTGAACTCTGTTTTCAAGTGCCTGGGAAATGCTATACCTAGATTCCTCAAGAAGCGCTTTTATTTGCCCTGAGGAGCAGCGCGTCTACATTCAACGACAGGACAAAGCTGCGAGCCTTCTTGAGAGGGGAATCCCCGGTGTGGAGATTTCCCGCAATCCGACTGATTTCGGCACGGGTTCCCACCCCGCACATTTGCCATTTTTAACATCCCTAGCAGGTGTCCAACCTGCCAGGGACCTTGTGCTGCTTTTTACCCCTAGCGGGTGCCCACACCACCAAGGACTTTGTGCTCAAAGAAGACGAAGCCCACCCCTCATGACCTCCGTATCGAAGAATCACCGCCACGACCCGGCTTAAACAGGAAGCCAGGCAACCTGTGTGGTGACGTGGGCAGAGCCTCAAGAGAAGAGGAAGCCAGGAAGCGAACGGGAGCCTACCCCGCGCTCCTGCACTACCGGGAGAAAGACGGCGTCTCTCCACGGGGCTCCCGAGAGCTAGGGAGAGCCCTGGACTGCCTGCTTGTGCCCCGCGTGCTGCCTCTTACTTGGAGCTTCGGAGGCTCCACAGGAGAGCCTCGCCTGCCGGCGAGTGTGACTGAACATGTGTGGAGGTGAATGGGAGCCCCCCACCCCACCTCCACAAGACACTGCCCGGAGCATTGCTGGCATCCCAGAAAATGACTGTGCCCATCTTGGGGATTATACAGCTGCCCCGCAAGTAGTGGAAACGGCCATTTTTAGGCCCCAAACTCTTGCACACTCTTCTGTTGCTGCACAGGCAGCCAGCCCTGACTATTTGGCCAAAGGGCATTTGAGCCCCATGGAAGACCAGTGGCCTGGGGTCAGTACCTACTGTGATTTTTTCGCAAGGTGATTGTATACTGTGTTAATGTTGCTATTTACATGATGACTAATGTGATGTATGCGTAATGTATTTATGCACCCTGGTTTATACCTCTAAAAGAGTTTTAGGATTAGGAGGTTGTGTGGCCTATTATGGTTTATGCTAGAGGTAATACAAAGGTTATTTTTATATATAACCTTGTGTGGAGTTCCTTTTGTGGTGTGCCTAGTGTGTTGCTGCTGTGTGTGTGTTGGGCAAATGCTTTACACATTGCCTCCGGGATAGGCCTGACTGCTCGTGCCAAGCTACCAAGGGGGTGGGCAGAAGTTATCTTTGGCGTGTAACTCCCCAACCCTGACTAGAGTGGTGGTCTCTGCCTGGCTTTGGCGCAAGCCTTAGCTAACCAGAGATCCCATTTCTAACATTGGTTGTCAGCGGTGAGGATTAAGACTTGTGTTTGTGCAATACCACAGCGACAACTGGTTGCACTACAAACTCTGCATTTAGATAATCACGTGTTTGGGGATTATTGTTTCTGAGTTTCATTTTATTGTTTCTCCTGAGAGTGTCGTTTATAGATCGTGTACTCTTGCTTCAGCTCAGACAGCTATGTCCTCTGTGTCGCACGTCTCTCTGAGCGTTCTGCCAAAATTGAGTCTGCTTTTAATTTCTGTGGTCTGTTTAGATCCAGTATGTATGAGTTGGTAGAGTTCTGTGAAGAGAGAGAAACTCGCCCTCATGGGGTTAGACACCCAGTCCAAGCTTAGGGATAACCTAATCCAAAGACAGAAGGATGACTGGGAACGTGAGCGTATTGAGGAGGAGAGGGCCCGTGCCGCACGCTATGAGGGTGATGGGTCTGAGGGGAGCCCTCAAGAGTCTGAAGAGGAGGAAGAAAATGACAGGACAGGGACGCCAGTAAATAGTGAGGACCCCATGGATAGAGAGTCCCTTGCTGGGTCCAGTGTCGGAGGCAGCGCCCCATCCCTTTTCCTGTCCCCAGAGGAATGGGTAGATAGGAGGGAAGAAATGGAGCACTAGCTGGCTTTGGAGAAGCTCAGGTTAGAGCATGCCAAGGAGATAGCACAGCTGAATGTGGAGGAGAAAAAGCTAGAGACTGAGAGGGTCTTAGCGCAGGAGAGGATGGCGGAGGCTGAGAGGGCCTTTGCTAGAGAGAAATTAGCTCTGGAGGGTAGATTATCCCCTGAGCGCAGTTGTAGTTTTTTGGATTCCTCAGTGAGGGTGGAGTCCAGTAGTGGCATCAATATAGAGTCCAGTGCAGGAAGTCCCATTCCCAATTCCAAATGTATGTACTTCCCCAGAAGAGGAGTACAGGTTGAAGTTCAGGGGCAGTAGGAAACTGTCTCACCAGTCTTGGGCAGACTTTTCAGATGAATGTAATGATGCACTGGTTGATTGGATAAGGGGTCACACGGAACAGGATTTTGACGGACTGTTCGACCGGATTATCAGAGAGCACCTGCTCAGTTGTTGTTCGCCGGGGTTGCCCCAACACCTGTTGAAGGGTGGGCTTTCTGATCTAGGGGAGATTGCACAAAGAGCAGACTTCTGGGAAAGTGCCCAAGATTCTGAAGAGGCCTTGGGGAGTGCTCCCAAAAGTAGTTGCTCAGGTATCTTCCAGCCCAGAGTGGTGGAAGAGATTCAGAGTAGCCCAGCAAGGGCCAGGTGTAGCGAGAGGGGTGTAGGGGCTCACGTCCTGTCTCAGTGGAGTAGGAGTGAGTGTGGGATTGAGTGTTCCCAGGTGCCTGAAACCCAGTCTCAGAACCTGGATGGTTTCTTCAAGGGACACCAGGTTGGGGACCTATTTTCTATTTATTAGTGTTTTGTAAAGCGCCTGGTTACACTAGCAAGTGTGTCCCCGCGCTGTAATTGCCAATAGAAGATGTTCGTTGCTGACGCTACTTTCGATATTACTTGTTAGGGAAGAGTATTGTTTTCAGATGTTTCCTAAATTTAGTTTCTGAGGGTTCGGTACGCAGTTCTACTGGCAGTTGATTCCATTTCTTAGCCGTTTGCACTCTGAAGGATTTACCGCCCATTTTGGCTGTCTGGACCCTCGGGACATGCACCTGTCCCGTCCCCCTTGATCTCAGTTGTCGGGTGGGTTCATACCATTTTAGAAGACCGCGGAGGTAACTGGGGCCTTTGTCATGCAGACTGCAATGACCTATGCACAAGGCCTTAAAAGTCACCCGTTCCCTGATCGGGAGCCAGGGGAGGGTTTTCAGAGCTCTTTTAGAAGAAGCTCGCCTGGGTAGTTGTAGGATCAGACGGGCCGCTGCGTTTTGTATTCGTTGGAGTCTGGAAAGACTTTTTTCGTTGGCTCCAAGATACAGAACGTTCCCATAGTCCAGTCTAGATGTTATTAGGCTGTGGACTATGGTCTGGCGCACCGATACAGGCATAAGGTCAAGCGTTTTCCTGAGGACTCGTAGTATCCCAAAAACAGGTTCCTGCTACCTGTTTGGTCTGGTGGTCGAGCGTGAGGTTTTTGTCTAGCCAGACCCCTAGGTTCTTTACTAAATGGCTAGGTGTGGGCAGATCACCCAGCTCTTCCGGCCACCACGCTGATGTCCATACAGATGGAGCCTTGCCTATAATCAGTACCTCCGTTTTGTTGCCATTTAAACGAAGGCAATTGTCTGCCATCCAGAGTGCCACCTTCTGCATACAAGCTGCAAAGTTAGAGGCGCTTTGCTTCTCAGGTTGTGTTAGGGTTACAGTCAGTTGCATGTCGTCCGTAAGCATGGGCGAATTTTGCGAATCTCGCGTTCGCGAATTTTGCGGAGTTGCTAACTCGCAATCCGCAAAATCCACGAATTCTCGCGAATTTGCGGATTTTTTTTTTGTGTTCGCGCGGGTTTCTGCCAGTTCGCGAGGGTTTTGTACAATTTCGCAAACGCGAACTTACCTGTCGGGTCGCAAGTTTTGCGAACTTGTTGTTTCTACGTGTCCAGCCTGTTTGGGACACTCTTCTTCATCACTGCCACTCTCTGTCACCACTGCCACTCTCTGACTACTCATGCCACCCTCTGGCCCACCCATGCCACCCTCTGTTTTATCACAGCACCCTCTGGTTGTCCAGTGTACATTATTGTGGCAAAGCAAAGCACACCTTCCCTGCCTCAAGTGACCTGAATTAATTTGGGGCTGATTAATGTGTCACAGAATATTTTTTTAGCTGGCACCTGCTTCCTTAGTGCTTCCTGATTAGTGATCTTTTGCACTTGCTAAGTGCTTTCATTGTTGCAAAATTAGTTACAACACCTGCCCTGCCCCAACTGACAATAATGAATTAGGGGCTGATTAATGTGTCACTGGATTTGAGCTTTCAGCCTGGCTCCTGCTTGTCTCCCTTAGCTGTAATTCAGGACCTTTGTGGCATATGTGTAACTATTCTGAGGGTCAGAGCAGGGTCACATAATAGTTGCAAGTAGGCAACTGAACTCTGGAGGGGCCCCTCAGGAAGCACTACAGGAAATGGCTACTAATGATGAGCTTGAACTTTTGAACCTGGTAAGTAGGTTCAGTTTTGCTAAGATCGTATTTCTGCAATTTAGCGCTTATTCGCGGGGCGCGAAGTTGAACTGGGAAGCCGCGAACTCACGCGAACAGTACGAGCAAGCCATAAAATCCGCTGCTCGCGGATTTGCGGATTTTGCGGGAAATTCGCGAATCTCGCGGATTGCGAATTTACCGAAAATCCGCGAGCGGAACGGATTTTCCGCCCATACTTAGTCGTCCGCATACGAAACTATCTCAACCCCAAACATCTCAGTAATTCCTCCTACGGGGCTACATATAGATTGAAGAGAGTGGGGCTGAGACTGGAGCCCTGTGGCACTCCCTGATTGAGTTCTATTTCCTTAGACTTGAACTGTCCCTGGGCGACCTGGAAGGTGCGGTTGGTTAAGAAAGATTTCATCCATTCCCAGGCTTTCCCTCTCACTCCTCCATTTTTCAGACACTGTAGCAGTGTGTGGTGGGCTACAGTGTCGAAGGCGGCTCTAAGGTCAAGGAGAATTAGTGCCGCCGTCTGGCCCTTGTCCGCATATCCTCGTAGGGCTTCTGTTGAGGACAGCAGGGCTGACTCAGTAGAGTGATGGGCTCGAAAACCCGACTGAGAGGGGTGGAGGAGTCCATTGGCTTCAACAAATGCTGATAGCTATGTATTCACAGCTTTTTCAGCAATTTTAGCAAAGTAGGGAAGAAGGGAAATGGGTCTGAGGTTGTCCAGTATGTCCATGCTGATGTTGTTTTTTTTTCTCAGAGGCAGGACAGTCGCTTTTTTCCATGCGATGGGGACTTGTCCTGTACTAAAGAAGAGAGCCAGAAGGTGGCTGATACGGGGCTCCAGGATGGAGATGCTGTCATAGAGTCTTCTAGGGGTTGCAGGATCGCTGGGTGATCCAGATTTGATGCTGTTATCTATACTGCATAGTGTTTCTTTGGGCGGAACTATAAATACTGAGAGGCATTTATCCTCCTGTATGTGAAGGTGGTTGTCTACCTGTTCCCCGCCTGCTCTGGCCCTGTCTGGGAAACTAGCATAAATGTTGTCCACTTTGTTAGCGAAAAATTTGGCTATTTGGTCGCACGTTTTAATTGATCCAGTCGTGGGGGTGACTAGTGAAGAGAGATCGGAGAGTTCCCTGTAAACTAGGTACATTTCCTTCATAGAGTTGTCAGCGTCTTTGATTCTGGTGCAGAGGTAGGATTTCTTGGTTTTACGAATGACCTAGGCTGTCCTGTTAGTCCATTTGAGGAGGATCTCCTAGTGTCTAGAGAACCTGAAGCATCTGTAAATAGAGCTCCAGTGGTTCTGGTGTCTGGCGCTGCCGCTCCCATTGGGAGGGCACAGAAGTCCGAATTGAGGGGTGAATGGGGGATGTGTTCCCCAGTGGAAGAACCAGTGGGTCAGGGTCTAGCCAGTTGGGATGAGTTCCCTTGGACTGACCATGGTGAGACCACTTCTGTTCTGGGGGATCTTCACATACTGTCAGGTGGACAGGGGACGGGAGATCTGTGCCAGACAGACGTCACACAACATATGAGTCGTGTGTTACCCTCATGGGGGTGATGTGTAAGTCCCTAGAAGTCCTGGAGTACCAGGCAAGTATTCCGCCAAAGGGTTTAGACCCAAGGTTGGGAGGCCAGGTTCAGGATCTACTTGACCTGGAGGGAAGGACGTCTGTAACCAGTGTCCTGACCGGTTCATCTTCCAGGGGTACCACTCCAGGTGGGAGGGTGCAGAACTCTGGAAGGGGGTGCAGAGGGAAGGGAGTCCTAACCTCTGACCTCGGTGCAACCTGAGGGGTTAAACCCTAGGCTGGGAGACCAGCCATGGGAGAGAGGTCCTGAACAGGTGGGAGAGTGGTGTTCTATGGGTACCTCTCAAAGGAGGAGAGGGCGGAACCCTAGAAGGAGAGGTAGGGGGAGGAGAGCCTCACCCGTGACTTCTGGTCAGCCTGAGGGTGCAGACCCTAGGCTGGAGGTCAGTGGCAGTCTAGAACTGTCCTGTGGAGAGGAAGAGTGGAGAATGGCTCCTATGTACCAGGGGTTTCTACCCCCCACTCTGAGAATGGGCAAGAACCAAGGGCATCTGGGTGGCCTTGGGCCTGGTCCTGGCCGTGGACAGCTAGGGCGTACCACTGGGGTAGCCTGGTTGCTCCGGACAGCTTTTTCAGAAGGAACCAAATGGGTGCACCGTGGCATAGAACAGGAGGGTGTACCTGTAGTTGCGGGCCCGCATCCGTGTTCTATCGCCCCCAAGCAGGGAAGCCCATCACAGTGGTAATTGGTCTGCCCTGCATTTTGGCTGGAAGGGGGTTGTGTTGGGCATGGCCCTTTTGGCAGGTTCACCCCTAAAGCTTTTGCCTTTTTATGTGACCTGATGTTAGTTGTTTTTGGCTTCTGTACACTAAAGAACTGTGTGTGGAGAGATTGGCCTGCCCTCCATAGGAATGCATGGGGGATATGTGTGTCAATAGTAATTCCTGGTGTGAGAGGGGGGCACGGGCGAGTTTGGTATGCGCAAACTCGTGAAAATAAATGCTGGGCAATGGTGTGCGCAGACTTATTGTGTCTAGTCGAGAAGGGCCACTTTTAGAAGTTGGCACTTCTGTGTGCTGTGTGTCTGCCTGCCTAATGTGGAATGCATGTCTGGCTTGTGATTGACAGGGGCTAGCTGTTGTGCCTGGCTCCAGGAGCCAGGATGGGTCTGCCCGGTGGTGAATGGGGAGATCTGCATGTAGATGGGAGGGAGGAGTTGCACCTGGGACCTGAATAGGGCTGTGCCTTCCCTCCACAATGCTGGTTCCACCTCCTGTGGTGCGTCTGATGTCCCTGGCCTCCCCTGTGATTAGAGAGGGGAGCTGAGCAAAAGAAAGTGCTCCAGAACCAGTTGTATCAGGTTCTCCCCCAGCCCTACAGTTGTAGACAAAGGTAATCTGTGTATAAGAAGGGGCTGTGACCCCATGAAAAATTCCCTCTCTGCTGTTCCTAACTGGAGGGGGGCCTGCTGCTGTTGTTGAGCGCCAGGAGGTACCGCCACTGGGGACTGCCTCCCTGCTGAAGGGCCCTGTGAGCTGGCCCCTGGGCCCAGCCTTGCCCCCCCCCCACTTCATGCTGAAAGACTTTCTTTGAACTCTGTATTCAAGTGCCTGGGAAACGCTATACATAGATTCCTCAAGAAGCGCTTTTATTTGCCTGAGGAGCAGCGTGTCTACATTCAACGGCAGCACAAAGCTGCGAGCCTTCTTGAGAGGGGAATCCCTGGTGTGGAGATTCCCCGCAATCCGACTGATTTCGGCACGGGTTCCCACCCCGCACATTTGCCATTTTTAATATCCCTAGCAGGTGTCCAACCTGCCAGGGACCTTGTGCTGCTTTTAACCCCTAGCAGGTGCCCACACCACCAAGGACTTTGTGCTCAAAGAAGACGAAGCCCACCCCTCATGACCTCTGTATCGAAGAATCACCGCCGTAACCCCGCTTAAACAGGAAGCCAGGCAACCTGTGTGGTGAGGTGGGCGGAGCCTCAAGAGAAGAGGAAGCCAGGAAGCGGACCGGAGCCTACCCCGCGCTCCTGCACCACCGGGAGAAAGACGGCGTCTCTCCACGGGGCTCCCGAGAGATAGGGAGAGCCCTGGACTGCCTGCTTGTGCCCCGCGTGCTGCCCATTACTTGGAGACTCGGAGGCTCCACAGGAGAGCCTCGCCTGCCGTCGAGTGTGACTGAACATGTGTGGAGGTGAATGGGAGCCCCCCACCCCACCTCCACAAGACACTGCCCGGAGCATTGCTGGCATCCCAGAAAATGACTGTGCCCATCTTGGTGATTATACAGCTGCCCAGCAAGTAGCAGGCAACTGCCATGTTTAGGCCCCAAACTCTTGCGCACTCTTCTGTTGCTGCACAGGCAGCCAGCCCTGACTATTTTGACAAAGGGCATTTGAGCCCCATGGAAGACCAGTGGCCTGGGGTCAGTACCTACTGTGATTTTTGCGCAAGGTGATTGTATACTGTGTTAATGTTGGTAATTACATGATGACTAATGTGATGTATGCGTAATGTATTTATGCACCCTGGTTTATACCTCTAAAAGAGTTTTAGGATTGGGAGGTTGTGTGGCCTAATATGGTTTATGCTAGAGGTAATACAAAGGCTATTTTTATATATAACCTTGTGTGGAGCTGTGTGTGTGTTGCACAAACGCTTTACACATTGCCTCCGGGATAGGCCTGACTGCTCGTGCCAAGCTACCAATTGGGTGGGCAGAAGTTATCTTTGGCGTGTAACTCCCCAACCCTGACTAGAGTGGTGGTCTCTGCCTGGCTTTGGCGCAAGCCTTAGCTGACCAGAGATCCCATTTCTAACATTGGTTGTCAGCTGTGAGGATTAAGACTTGTGTTTTCGCAATACCACAGCGACAACTGGTTTCACTACAAACTCTGCAGTTAGATAATCACGTGTTTGGGGAATATTGTTTGGCGCAAGCCTTAGCCAACCAGATATCCTATTTCTAACCCCAGGTAATCTAGCCTGTTGTACACTGAGCATCTTTTCCCTTGAGCAGGGCACAGGCCCTGATAAGGGTAGATTCCCTCACACATATAGCAAGTTCAGGTTGTTGGTGGTGGCTTGCTGCGCTCTGGATTCTTCGTGGAGGGCTTCTTTGGAGACTTGGCCATCACCACATTCACAAATTCAATCTTTACCTGTCATGGAAGTGTTGCTTCCTTGTGCGCCGTGCACACCTTTGACAGTTCTTTGGACCTGCCCATCATCAAAATGTCCGCCATGGATATTCCTTGGGTTTGGAGTGTGATCTCTTGCAGCTTGGTGTACGAACAATGCTGAATGAATTGTGCCCTTATTTCGTCGTTTGCATATGGTAATGTGCACGTGCTCAGCATTTTGAAGCAGGTGTAGAATGTATTCACTGACTCCTCAGTGAGCTGATGTGCTTGGCGTAGAAGAAAGCATTCATAATCTGGGTTAGCCAGAGGTTCAAAGTGGGTGGTCAGTGCATCCTTTATTGTAGCATATGTGTGGGGTGGACCAACTTCCACTACAGACTTCCCCAGCTTGTGAATCGCAGGACCTCCTAGGTGCAGCAACATGGGTTGTTGGTGCTCCGGCTTCAGACCCACCGCCGCGAAGTTGGTCTCAAGGCGTTCCAACTAGTCCTTCCACTTGGCCACCTGTGCAGATGGCGGACCATCAACTACAAAGGGCTCAACTGGGGGAACAGTCACCATTTTGAGCGCTTATTTTTGGTAAAGCAAATCCACAAGCGAATGAACTGGAGAGTTAGTTAACTTGCGCTGCTGACCTGTGACTGGCGTATGCCCTGGAGTACGTGACTTGGAAGTTTATGGCCATCAGTGAAACGTGCAACCGATCTTTAGCAGGATGACATCCATTGTGGTAGCTTA
The DNA here is from genome assembly GCF_964263255.1 of Lissotriton vulgaris. NCBI lineage: Eukaryota > Metazoa > Chordata > Amphibia > Caudata > Salamandridae > Lissotriton > Lissotriton vulgaris. Next base: position 452,523 of record NW_028248991.1, on the reverse strand, counting down.
TCAGGGATTCCTGACTGTTCCTTCAATGTGTTTTCCGCTCACAGCTTGCTGATAGGCTTCTCCACTCATTCAGCACTGCTTTCACTGGTGAGGGAGGTGTCTGCCCTCTGTTAAGGCAAACGCTCAGCTCTTGAGGATATCACCGAGGGCGCACGCGCACAACCATGTGCGCAGAGACCAACGAGCAAAGGAAACCGGGCAGGCACGGCAGAAAGCGCAACCCTGGGAGGTCAGAGCGCTCAGCGTCAGGATGCAGGTAGTGGAGCTCACCGCAGACTGGGCAGGTCCCGTAACACGTGGATTCTTCGCCACACAGCGGCCGCTGTGGATAGGGCTGGAGATGCTCCGAAGATGGAGTGAGCGAATGCCTGCAGGCACAGCCGTCGCGGGTCCCTGTAGATGGGGCCACCAGTTGTCACCAGTTGTTCTGTCCTGGGCGAGAAAGGACAGGTAATAGACACAAGGCTGTGTTGCAGCGTAATGCGGGCCGCAGCATATAAATGACACACAGTCGCTTGTGTGGTTAGCCTTGGTCTGACCCGGATGTACGGTCACCAGGGCCGGACTGCCCATAGCGGGCACCCGTCATTTCCCCGGTAGGCCACTAGGGTGGGGGCCGGTTTTGGGCCCCTTAGGGGCCCTTTTTGTTACCAGGGGTTGGCAATATCGGCCCCCTGTAACAAAATCGGCCGAAACGGGCACACGCAAACTGCTCAGCTGCACTCCCACGCATCCCAGGGGGGTCATCTGAGCAGTTTGTCGGTGCCGATTTCAGTTCCCAGTCCGGCCCTGCCACAACCTCCTTTATTCACTCACACACTTCTGCTGGGGGAAGTACCATCTGGCATAGAAACACAGGGCTAGTGTGTAGGACACCCCTTCGTAATGGAACCAATATGGTGTGGTCCACACAAGATAACAATTGTGTAAGCTGTGAATAATCTACATCATGTATGACTTTCAGGGGAAGTCATTATCGGGAACACTATTTTCAAACCTTGGTTAGTTTCTGCTCTGATGAAACTGATCCTAGGACAGACACAAATCCGCATCCTCCCCTGGCTCTCTCCAGGGACCTGATCGAGGTGGTGGAATCTCTTCCTCCCTACGCAAGTCTTTGCATACACAGGTGAAGCTTTGTAATGCCAACTGGCACCTTGCATGTCAATCTCAGGTGTGCGCAGGGCTGTACAGACAGGGTATTCCAGGCTGCCTTGACAAGAGCCACCTCACACAGCCATTATAAGTAAAGCACCAGTTCTACTCTCTAACGGAGTACAGGGGGCATGGCTCCAGGTAAGGTTGGGTAGGGAATGCACTGAGGATGTAGTAGGAGGGTGCATTTATTCCAGGTATTGTTTTCCCCAATGTTGGGGTGGGGAGGGTGTTTATTAGTGTGGCATGGGAGGGTTACAAGTTGCAAGGTATATTTTATGAATTTGGAGAGGACACTAACAAGGATAGTGGGATGGTTGGCAGCACACCGGGTATATGTTATTTTTAAAGTACTGCTAGGTGGAGGAAGGTGAAGTAAGTAAGATCATGTAAGGCAGATGGCCTGATTACTAATCTGGTAGTCTTTGACCGCCAAACTCACGGTGGCGCAGAAGTGGCAGTCCTGAGGTCCCCGTATTATGAGGTATCCATTCGGACCACCATCGCTGCGCTTGCTGCGCTAGGGAACCACCATTCCCTGGCGGTGGTGCAGCAGACAGGGGAATACAATATACAAGAGGAAGGTCTCAGGTACGGGGCTGTAAGGGAGGCACAAAGAGCCGCCAACCCAGGTCCCAAAGGTACCTTAATATGCAGCCAAAGCAGTGGGACCCTCCTACCTGGGACCTTGACCATGGGGCCCGGGGCTCGGAGCCCGTTTGGAGCACCAGGCCCGGATGCGCAGGGAAGGTTTCCCAGGGCCGGCAAGATCCCGTCCCGGGTGCTTTGCCACTGACGGGCCAGAAGACAGAGCTCAGATTGTGGGGGTACCCATCCCGGGCCCCTCTGGGGCAACGGTTGGAGATCCTGGACCAGCCAAGCAGGGGAAGCGTCCATGGGCCCCCGGCACCCTGTACAGGGTGCTCTGGCACACAGGGGGCCCCAAGGATGGAGCCCAACATGAAGGTGGGCCGGTCCTCAGCCAGTTGGTCACAGGCTGAGAACTGCTAGACCCCCAAGGGGGACCGGAGTGCCCTGTCTCTAGTATTCCAGAGGAAGGTTACTCACCTTTATCGTAATCTGTGAACACTAAGGGACAGAGTGGACCACAGTCACAAATACACCAAACCTCCTAGGGCCCTGCCTTGGTTTAAGGAATCAAATGATCCCTTATTGGGACTTCCAGGGCAGCTGGGAAGGCAGCTTCATGTACCTGCCTGCTCTCTGAAAAGACAGGCTCAGTGGAACGGCCCATCAGACAGGTCCTGGGAGGCAGGCATAGACCTGGGCCCTTGGGGGCCCAAGTGGCCCAGGACCTGGTAGCACCCAGCTGAGAACCACTGGACCACAAAAGGGTCTGGAGTATCCTGTCCTGTAATACTCCAGAGGAAGGCTATGACCATTACTTGTTTCCCTTATGCACCGAGGGACAGAGTAACCACCAGCAGAAATGCACTCAACCTCCTAGAGCCCTGCCTGGGCTTATGAAAGCAACTGAGCACTCATCGGGACTTCCAGGGCAGCTGGGATGTCCACTTCATGTCCCTGCCTGCTCTCAGGGAAGGCAGGCTTGTAGGAAAGGCCCATCAAGCAGGGCTGGGAGTCAAGAGCAGATCAGGGCCCCTGGGGAGTCTGCAATATGGTTGCAGGGCAGGTCTTCTGGGCTCTGGGGTTTGTTGCCTCTAGACTCGCCGGGGATCTTGCTATAGGAAGGCCGCAGACAGGACAGGTTGGTAGGGCTGGGGAAAAAGCAGTTGGTTTCCTCTTCTTCTTCCTGGGTCATCACAGTTCTTTTGTCCTTCTTTTTTCCTCGAATCTTAGGAGGCAAGGTTCAGGGTTGCCCCTAAATACTAAACTTAAGAGCATTTAAGGGGTGTGCAGGTCAGAACAAATGGTTCTCTTGCTTGGGGTGGGTACACCCCTATTATGCCACCCTCCAGTGGGAGGGGGCATGAGCCACTTCCTAATTGGCTAAGTCCCCCCATCTTCAAGATGGAGAGACTGGAAGGTGTGCTTCACCTCGCCTACCTCTCCTGGGAGGTTTGGTAGGCATAGGTGGGCACACCCCTCTTTCTAGATTGGGTTTCCAGCCAATTCTCTCACCCAAAGTGGGGGTCAGAACAAGTGAGAGCCAGTTGCTGGGGGCAGCAAAAAGCAGTGGCAGCTTACGAAGGTGGCATGCCTTTGAAGCATCCCCTTTCATGGACCCAGCCCATCCTGGGGGAGGAGGCATGATATCACTGCCCAGGATGGCCAGGTAGACATTCAGGAACCACACCAAGGTTAGTCAATTTTCAAGGGGCATCTTTGGGATGCCCTCTGAGTGCACTTTACATTAAATCCAACCCTGGCATCAGTGTGGGTTTAATGTGCTGAGAAGTTTGCTACCAAACTTCCCAGTTTTTAGAGCAGCCATTGTGGAGCTGTGGAGTTTGTAATGACCAACTCCCAGACCATATACTCTTTATGGCTTTAGTATTCCTAGAATGTCTAAAAATAGCCTTAGACACTGTAGGGGCACAGGGCTCATGCCACTGTACCCTCGCCTTAGGGCTAGTGCACCCTGCTAGAGGAGTAACTTACCTAGACCTTAGGCAGCGGGTTGCAGGCATGGCACACAGGGATGTGTAGCCATGCCGACCCTTCACTTTTGTCAGAATAGAAACATGCAGACTGCAATGGCAGTGTGTAGGTGTTAAGGTACAGGGCCTCTAAGGGTGGAACAGTAGGTGCTACAGCCCTTAGATGCCTTCTCTGGTCACAGTGCCCTTGATGCACATGATAACTTTTACAAGGGGCTTACCTGTGGCCAGAGATGTGCCAATTGTGGGTACAAAGGTTCAATCTTGGGTAAGAACACAAGCACTGTGACCTGATTGGCAGGGACCCAGGGCACATCAAGTCAGGTTGGATCAGATGTCAGGCAAAAAGTGAAGGTTAACCATGCAAAAAGGGGCACTTTCTCACACAGAGCACATGTAGTCCCTGATGAACAGTAATCATTTTTCTTTTTTTTATTTTTTATTGAAAGCACAGGCAATCGAGATTTACACCAATGAGTCATTTAACTAAGTATAATCAGTAGTGCAATACAATATAGCAGGCAAAAAAAAAGAATAAGACAAAGCAATCAAAGCAAATGCAAAAGGCACAATTCATTAATAGTTAGCATAAACATCAAATCTATCCTGGAAAAGAGTTCCCCAAATTGTATCTATTTTTTTAGTGATCGATCCCCTCTTTTTTTGGCCAAAGCAAATTCCATATCATATATTTCATTCACCAAAAACCACCATTCAGCCACGTGAGGTGGTTTATCTGATATCCATACCCTTGCAATTATCAATCTAGCACATGACAGCAGAATAAAAAGCAAATCTTTAAATGGAGCGGTAGTTGGTTGCAGTCCTGGGAGTATCATCTCAGCTGATAATGGGGCATAGATCAGTTCTTTCCGCTTCATGATATCTTCTAAATGTTCCCAAAAAATACGCAAAGTAGGACATGAGACAATCTTATGCTTTTTTTGCTGGAACTTGTAAAAACTTTACCCTGAGGCGGAAGCCGGGGCTCTCAGCGCTCTCTTGCGCACTCTGCTAACTTTGACCTATTAATTGAATTTTGATCGGAGCACTGTAGTTTACAAACAGGAACACTGGTACATCTGGGCAGTCGCGCGCCGTGAGTACCCGCTAGTTGGAGCCGAAATATTTTAAACATTGTATATATTTTAAATAGCAGTTTTTAGACTCTGCTTGTCCCTTACCTGCAGCGAGATTGTTTCGCCAGGTAGCGTCTTCGTGACAGGCGCTGTTGAATCGCCTCACAGAACGGACCCGCCATCTTGGGTAGGGAAGGTCGACGGTCCAGTTGATCGCCCCTCCCGCCCTCCCAGGATACTTAAGGGCGGTCCCCTACTCTCGCTTGAATTTTGCTGGAACTTGTAAAAACCTTACCCTGAGGCGGAAGCCGGGGCTCTCAGCGCTCTCTTGCGCACTCTGCTAACTTTGACCTATTAATTGAATTTTGATCGGAGCACTGTAGTTTACAAACAGGAACACTGGTACATCTGGGCAGTCGCGCCGTGAGTACCCGCTAGTTGGAGCCGAAATATTTTAAACATTGTATATAATTTAAATAGCAGTTTTTAGACTCTGCTTGTCCCTTACCTGCAGCGAGATTGTTTCGCCAGGTAGCGTCTTCGTGACAGGCGCTGTTGAATCGCCTCACAGAACGGACCCGCCATCTTGGGTAGGGAAGGTCGACGGTCCAGTTGATCGCCCCTCCCGCCCTCCCAGGATACTTAAGGGCGGTCCCCTACTCTCGCTTGAATTTTGCTGGAACTTGTAAAAACTTTACCCTGAGGCGGAAGCCGGGGCTCTCAGCGCTCTCTTGCGCACTCTGCTAACTTTGACCTATTAATTGAATTTTGATCGGAGCACTGTAGTTTACAAACAGGAACACTGGTACATCTAGGCAGTCGCGCCGTGAGTACCCGCTAGTTGGAGCCCAAATATTTTAAACATTGTATATATTTTAAATAGCAGTTTTTAGACTCTGCTTGTCCCTTACCTGCAGCGAGATTGTTTCGCCAGGTAGCGTCTTCGTGACAGGCGCTGTTGAATCGCCTCACAGAACGGACCCGCCATCTTGGGTAGGGAAGGTCGCTGGTCCAGTTGATCGCCCCTCCCGCCCTCCCAGGATACTTAAGGGCGGTCCCCTACTCTCGCTTGAATTTTGCTGGAACTTGTAAAAACTTTACCCTGAGGCGGAAGCCGGGGCTCTCAGCGCTCTCTTGCGCACTCTGCTAACTTTGACCTATTAATTGAATTTTGATCGGAGCACTGTAGTTTACAAACAGGAACACTGGTACATCTGGGCAGTCGCGCCGTGAGTACCCGCTAGTTGGAGCCGAAATATTTTAAACATTGTATATATTTTAAATAGCAGTTTTTAGACTCTGCTTGTCCCTTACCTGCAGCGAGATTGTTTCGCCAGGTAGCGTCTTCATGACAGGCGCTGTTGAATCGCCTCACAGAACGGACCCGCCATCTTGGGTAGGGAAGGTCGACGGTCCAGTTGATCGCCCCTCCCACCCTCCTCCCACCCTCTCAACCATGAATAAAAGTAACGGACACGCACGTCCGCGCAGCGGGCGGGCGCAGCGGGCGAGCCCGTCTGTGCCCGTCCGGGCCAGGCCGGGCACAGGGCCACCCACTATGCCCGTTTTGCACGAGCACCGAATCAGACACTCACGGGACTACCTTCTACAATTCTGCTCGGCAAACTCACTCCCAACTCCTATCCCTTCAATCATTTTCCATGACGAATCTCCTGAGTTACTCACTCACCAGACAACCAACAGCCTCAGTCTGGCTTTACTGAACTGCTGATGCGTTAGAGATTAAAACACTTATCCAAGATCTACAATTAGATATTTTATTTCTCACGGAAACCTGGCTGACGCCTCACTCAGATGCTGACATTGTGAGTATGCTACCCAAGGATTACCTCATACATCACCAAAATAGAATAAAAGGTATAGGAGGCGGCCTAGCGATTATTTACAGGAACTCCTTCACATGCAGGCTACAAGAAGGAGGGATTGAGGACTGTGAAAGTGCTCATTTTTCACTCCAATTAACCCCTAACAAATCCCTTTCAGGTATTTTGATATACCGTCCTCCCGGGACCACAGGTAACTTTGTCAGCTCACTACTGGAAACCACCACCTCATCTTGTACCTTGACCCCTAATTTCATCCTGCTTGGCGATCTAAATCTACATTTCGAGGACAGTACTAATAAAACTGCTGGGGATCTTATCTCAGATCTAAAAGTACTTGACCTTCACCTGATTAACTCAGAGGCAACCCATACTAAGGGTCACCTTCTGGACCCTCTCTTTGCCAATCTCACAATAATTGAAGCTCGCCCCTCATTTCCTCTCCCTTGGTCTGATCACTTTCTCATCCCTTTTACGTGGCAAACCAGCATAAATACCGGCCACTTGCCAATTCCAAGAGAACGTGACAGACTATGGTCCAGAATACCTCTTGAAGGCTGGACACAGGAGTTAACACGCTCTACCCCTCTTGCAGACCCTGATCCCGTGATAGCCAACGATAACTTTACCAATTGGCTCACCTCCACCTTGGATATAGTCGCCCCCAAGATAGACCTAAAGAAAAAAAGTACCACCTTTAAATCTCCATGGTACTCACAGGAACTCAGGAACCTAAGGAAAATCTGCAAAATCCATGAGCGCAAATGGAGGAAAAAATGGGACCCTACCATCAAGGAAGAATACAAATCAGCGATGAGGACCTATAAAGCTGCGCGAAAAGCAGCACAAGCCTCCTTCTTTGATAAAAAAATCAAAGCTGCCTCTAATTCTTCTCGTGAGACTTATAAAATAGTCAAAGAGCTCCTCACTATACCCGACCTCCCCTCAAACCAACAACCCACAGTTGCCAGATGCAATCAAGTAGCTTGTTTTTTTCAAAATAAAATCACTAACATTTTACAGTCACTTCCACCTTTAAACGATGATAATCCCCTGGCCGCTCCATCAGCCTTCGTCACTGGTCCAACTCTAGACAGTTTCAACCAACTGTCTAATGACGACTTTCTGAAAGTCCTCTCAGACTTGAAAAGTGGCTCCCCTAATGATCCAGCACCTATTCGCATCCTCAAACAAGTCGGACCCACCATCTCGCATCTGGCCACCAACCTCATTAATGCCTCTCTTAACCAAGGAGTGGTCCCCCCGAATTGGAAACACGCCATTGTCAAAGCTTTACAGAAAAAAACAGGTATGGACCCCGCGGATCTGACCAACCTCCACCCAATTTCCCTCCTACCTGGCCTAAGTAAGATTGCAGAGAAGGTGGTCAACCGGCAATTGTCTGCCTTCCTTGAAACCAACAATCTTCTTCGTCCCACACAGACAGGCTTCCGTCCAGGTCAAGGGACTGAGACAGCCCTTCTGAAAGTGGTTGAAGAGGCCAGATGCATCTTGGATTTGGGAGGATCAGTGTTACTGATCCTCCTGGATCTAAGCGCTGCATTTGATACGGTGGATCACAAAACTCTCATTAAGCGCCTCTTCAGTTTGAGAGTAAGGGGCACAGCCCTTGGCTGGCTCTCTTCGTTTCTAAAAGACAGAACATTTCAGGTCTGCGAAGGGAATGTGCGATCCGACATTCTCCCTCTCCATTGTGGGGTCCCCCAGGGCTCTTCATTGAGCCCTACACTTTTTAACACATACATGGCCCCCCTGGAAGATGTGGTCTCCCCTTTTCGGATAAAAGCCGTCACATATGCTGACGACACCCAAATGATCGTATCATTCTCACTGGAAGAGGACAAGCTCAAAAATCTCCATGACTGTTTAGAAGGAATTCACGCTTGGATGTCCACCTCAAGGCTCAAGCTCAATGGCTCGAAAACTGAGCTCATGCTGCTGGGAAACAAAATACCTTTTCTTCCCTCCGCCATGTGGCCAGCATGCTTAGGGTTTTTGGCTTGAACAGGACCTATCCCTGAAAACGCAAGCAAAAAAAACAGCCGGTATATGTGTGGGGCTACTGCGTTCCACCAGAAAGATCCTCCCACTACTTCCGGGACCTTCACAGAAATTGCTCGTTCAAGGTCTAGTCTTATCAAGACTGGACTATTGCAATGCTCTCTTTCTGGCTGCCCCAGAATCCACAATCAACATTCTTCAAAGAACACAGAATGCTGCGGCAAGGATTCTTACAGGGACCTCCCGTAGAGCCTCAGCCAAACCCGCCCTTAAGGCACTACATTGGCTGCCGATCCGCAAAAGGGTCAAATTTAAGGCCCTTTGTACCACTCATAAAGCTATGCAAAATCAAGGGCCCCCATTGCTAAAAGCTATGATCTTCCCATATAGACCCAACAGGCCCCTACGCTCAGCCCAAGGTTATCTGGCCACAGTCCACAGAACCAGAAAAGCTCGAACTGGAGGACGTCGCTTCTCGGTTACAGCGGCCACCACCTGGAACGCTTTGCCATCTCATCTTCGTTCCGAGACCAATCTTATGAAATTTCGCAAGCTCCTTAAAACGCATCTATTTCCGCAATAACTTCTTCCCTCCCTCCGGCTTTCACCCTCAGATGTTCTGCAATTTCAGCGCTGGGACGCTCACGGGCAGCCATGCGCTATATAAGACCTAAATTTCATTTCATTTCATTTCATTTAGGTCTGCCGCCAATAAATTACATTTCGGACATTGTATACGATCGTTTGAAACATTATTACCGGTCCATCTAGAGATTTGTAGCGGAGTATAGTATAGCTGACAAACAGTCTTATAGGCTTGCAATTTTAAACTAGATGAGAGAACAAGCTTGTCAATATTATTTAAAAAGGAAGAAATGTTGTTCGGTGATGTATCCACACTCAGTTTAGAAGCCCATTTTTGCGCCAACTTAGGACAATCATCAGTTTTAAATTGGATGAAACATTTATAGCTCAAGCTGATTATCGATTTCTTTTCCCCCCTCCCCCGTATATACATACCCAAATATCTGAGTCTACTATATCCTTAAGTTTCATTTTGCCAATCAAAAAGTTGTGTATCTGTATATATTTAAATTGCATATTTTCAGGTAGTTTATAAAGTACTCTCAATGTTTAGAGCTCTAAAAAGCCCATTGAGCCATATAAGTCACCCAGCTTGGTTATACCTAAGTCAGCCCATATTTTTCCAACAGAATCATTGAAAATTCCTGGTAATCCAGGATTGTTCCAAAGTGTTAGATTAGGAAGGAAAAATTAGGTTTTATCAATAGCCAATATTATATTCCATATTCGAACCGCATCTTTAGCGGTCTTGAACCTCACTCTCTTATAGTAATTCGGGTCAGTGGTTATTTCAAGGAATTGTATGAGGTTAGATCCTAGCATAAATTGGTGAAAATAATACGGATTGCTGGAGTTAAAAAGACTACGGATTCGACCCAAAAAAGAAGCATAAAAATAGAATTTAAAGTTGGGGAAATTTAAACCTCCTCTACTAAAAGGTAGCTTCAAAAAAGAGAGTGCTCTGCAATTTTTTTTATAGCACCATATAAAGCTACCAAGGATACCATCTAATTTTTAAAAAAATAGATTATTAACAAAAAGAGGGATAGACCTAAACAAATACAGAAATTTAGGTAAAATATTCATTTTGATAAGATTTATTCGTCCTAACAGGTTTAAGGGGATCTTATGCCATTTCTTAAGTAGCTTTGCAGTATCTCTTAATAGAGGATCATAATTAAGTGTCTTAATGTCCCTGATATTGGATGTCATTTTAATAGTTCAAGTTCAAGTTCAGAAATTTGTATAGCGCACTACTCACCCAGAGGGTCTCAAGGCGCTTGGGGGGGTGGGGGGGAGGTGGGGTATTGCACTTATCGAATATCCAAGTTTTAAGTTGTTTTCTGAAGGAGAGGTGGTTCTGTACAAGGCGAAGGTGGGTGGGGAGAGAATTCCAGGTTTTGGCCGCTAAGTAGGAGAAGGTTCTTCCTCCCATGGTGGATCTATGGATGCGGGGAATTATGACGAGGGCTTGATTGGATGATCGTAGTTGGCGGGTGGGGGTGTAGAAGGACAGTCGCGTGTTGAGGCATTCGGGTCCTAAGTCGTAGAGGGCTTTGTGTGCATGGGTGAGGAGACGGAACGTTATTCTCTTGTTGACGGGAAGCCAGTGGAGGTCTTTCAGGTGACCGGAAATGTGAGCTTGACGAGGAATGTCCAGTATGAGTCTAGCTGAGGCGTTTTGGATGCGTTGGAGTTTTTTCTGTAGTTTGGCTGTGGTTCCGGCGTAAAGGGTGTTTCCATATTCCAGTCAGCTTGTGACCAGTGCGTGGGTGACCGTCTTTCTTGTTTCGGTGGGGATCCATCTGAAGATTTTTTTGAGCATGCGTAGGATGTTGAAGCATGAGGATGAGACGGCGTTGACTTGTCTGGTCATCGAGAGGGAGGAGTCCAGCATGAAGCCCAGGTTACGTGCATGGTCCGTGAGTATAGGTGGGGTTCCCAGGGCCGGTGGCCACCATGAGTCGTCCCAGGCGGAAGGGGATGATCCTAGGATGAGGACTTCCGTTTTGCCCGAGTTCAGTTTTAGCCGGCTGTTCTTCATCCACTCGGCGAGTTGTATCTCTACCTGTCACAAAGCCATGTTGATGTTGGCTAACCAGTTTAGGCATAAGGGGAGCTAACCTCATAGCTAGTAATTTAGCGTATGCTGTAGCATCTGTATTATTCAGAGAGATGGGCCTGTAGGATCCACATTCTTCCGGTGTTTTATTCTTTTTTAGGAAAAAAATTATCTTAGCAGTTTTCCAAGAATTAGGAGCCCTACCAGCTCCATCTATCTGACTAATAACAGAGCATAGCAGAGGTAGCAGTTCATCTCTACAAATTTTATAGATTTCAATAGGAAGCGTATCTTCTCCAGCAGCTTTCCCTGAGGGGAGAGAAGAGATAGCTGATTTTAATTCCTCGAGAGTGAAATCTTTTTCTAATTTTTCCATCTCTTGTGATTCTTTTTCTAAGACCCAATTCTTTTTAATATATCTTTGTATAATGTCTATCGCAGGAGAATATTCCGGAGTGTACAATTTACTGTAGTAAGCGACAAACTGTTGTAAAATTTGTTCCGGCTGAGTATAATTAGTTCCATCTGCCCCTTTTATGTTTTTAATAAATGAGTTAGCCCTATCTTCCGCAATTTTGTAAGCGTGAACCTTGCCAATTCTGTCCCCACTCTCATATTGTGTTAGCTTGTATTTTTGAAGTTTGGAGCTAATCCTTTCTCTTAGAACTTTTTTGATCTTAGATCGTAAAGTAATTAATTTAAGTTCTAGTTGATCTCTATTTGAAATGGGACATCCCCTTTCTTCTTGTCTAAAAGTTTCTGCCAGATGTTGCTCCAATAACCTAATATTTAGTGTTATGTCCTGGGTCTCTTTTTTTTTGTTTCAAATTCTGCCTAATTATGAACTGCTGAGCAAACTCTCTAATATTCGCTTTGCATGAATCCCATACAAAAATGAGTGGGGCTGAGTTTATATTAAACTCCAAGAAGTCTTTGATATTCTTTTTCAGCTCAGAGATAAATACGGAGTCTGACAGCAGGTATCTCGGAAATGAGAATAATCTAACCTCTTGCTTTTTGGAGATAGTATTAAACCGTAAGAGAATCGGATTATGATCCGAGGTTACTCTTGGGCATATTTCCATTTTACAATCTCCTAATATATTATCAGAGGCCCAGGCCATATCGATACGCAAACACAATTTGTGCGTCGCAGAGTAATATGTATAGCTTGCTAGCATAGGGTAAAGGTTCCTCCATATATCTTTCAAGTTGTGAACAGTAATCGATGCGCGAAATGTATTCGGATTAAAATAACATTGTGGAATGGAAGAGTGAAAAGTGCAAATCTTCATGAAATTGTAATCTTGGATTCTGAATTGGTTTTACAAATTGTTGACTAAAACTAATATGTCACTGATATAGAGCAATGAGCATTGTTCCTTAATGTAGTAAAACAATAAAGACTCAAAATATTGATCAAAACATTGAAAGAACTGTAAAAGTTACTTCTGTGCCATTCAGTGAGGGAGAGTTAAACCTTTACTGCCATATTTGTCCACAGATATTGGCCAGTTCCATTTAGCTCACATCAAAGTCGAGGCCTTTTTTTTAAACAACCAGATACACAATATTAACCCTTTGAAACTCACATAACACATTTTCATGAGGCAAACACAATGAAAACTTCTGTTGCCTATTCTGAGAGAACATCTACTTTCATGCCTATTTACAACGTAACTCGGCCATAACTACAGTTGCAATAGCTACTAACTATGTCATGTATAGAACACATACACACACCCTAAATTTTCTTTTTGCAGTTTTATAAAGTGCAATCAAGACCAAAAAGAATTGGGCACCAGTTACATTATAAAAGAAAACATTCATTTTTTTGTAGGCACAGGGAGATTAAGGGCCTCATTTATGAGGTTCTGACGCAGGGCAGCGTCGCAAGGAATCTTGCTGCACTGCTCTGCTTCAAAACAAAAGGACAGGAATGCACTGTATTTATTAACCCTGGGCGGAGTTCGCGGAGTGGGGCTTCGCGGAGCTACGCGAAGTGGGCGAGAAACTACGCCCACCTCCGCACTCCGCGTAGCCCCACTCCGCAAACACCACTGGCCGCCAGCCCCGCCACCCGCCTCCCTCCCGCCCTCCCTAAATACTTTGAAATAAAAGAATAAAATAATTTAAAAGCACTTACCTTGCCGCCGCTGCCCGCCGCGTCCCCGGGGCTCGCGATCTTCCGTCTTCCGTACTAATGCGCATGCGCGGGCGGCCGCGCATGCGCATTTTCTCGTGAAAATGCGCATGCGTGGCCGCCCGCGCATGCGCATTAGTACGGAAGACGGAAGACGGAAGTAAGTGAGCCCCGGGGACGCGGCGGGCAGCGGCGGCAAGGTAAGTGCTTTTAAATTATTTCATTTCTTTATTTCAAATTATTTAGGGAGGGCGGGAGGGAGGCGGGTGGCGGCCAGCTACGCTCCGTCTGCGGAGTGCCGCCTGGCTCCGCCAGCTCCGCAAAATGCGGAGTAGGCGGCACTACGCACACTCCGCAGACGGAGCGTAGCTGGCCGCCCACACTTAGTATTTATGTGATACTGCACATTCTTGTCCTTTTCCCCTGCACCAGTGCACAATGGGCTGCCAAGTGCCAATGCAGGCACCCTTGCGTCATGGTGCAAGGGTGCCTGCATTGTGGGCTTAATGATTTTGTGCAGGAAGTGACACCTTGCTTCACAAAATCATTAAATTTTGACCATTTCCTCTTTCTATGTGTGCTTAAAAAGGAAAAAACAGGGAGAAATGAAAACATTTCTCCTAGTTGCACCTCCCTAATGCCACCCCTTGGGTGGCATTAGATTCTGATGCAGTCCCATGTTTACGATTTCTCGTAAATCTGGGAATGCTTCAGATTCTATTGAGTGTTGCGTGGGAACACCCACTGCAACACCCATGGAATGTCCCTTTCATGCAGTGTTCTGCGTGAAATGGGCACATATTTACAAGGCCATTAAAAGCCTTGTAAAGTGGCTTTAATTGGCCTTGTAAATATGCCACAGCACATTGCGCCACCGGACCGTCAAAAGAATGATATTCCGGCAGCACAAAAGTGCCCAGAATCACAGGATGTTGTGAGCTCATGCCTAGACTTGAACCGACTTTCCAGTTAAAAAGTCGGCAGCATAGGTTGTTAGGCCACATCCTCTTGAAAAGTGTTAGTTTGTGACTACTTTTCATTCCATTTCCAGGTAACCAAACAAAGTGGAGGTACATATGGCACTGAAATCGTACTATTAAATGCTGATGAAGATGATTATAACACAGTGCTCTGCTTTGCGGATATCAAGACCAGCGACGCAATTGTGCACATTATTGCTTTGGGACCAACTGCAGCAAAAGAGCTTGAACAAATTGCACACATGACAGGTGAACTGTGTTCTACAATATTGCTTGCCAAACTACAACCTTTAAAAACATCTTTTCCTGCTATTTTATTTTAGGTATTTAAACAAACAATGCTCCTCCCTATATATTCGGGTCTTCAGCATGGCAGCTGGAAGGTTGATAAAACTTGGAGCTTAGTGAAAATTAGTCATTCAAAAGTCTGCATCGAAATTTTTTAGATCACTGGCAAAGAGAAGCAAAACTTGTATTGTTCGGAGCTTTGTTGATGTGCCTTCTATAACCTTAAAACACATGCCAAAAAATAATGCTGTTTTTTGCTTTGCTCTGTGAGGTTGATGTCCCTCGGATCTGCATGGCTAGGTGCTACCATTCAGTAGCGGCTCCTCCGCTAAGGTGGAGGAGCATCGCCCCAATGCTCGTTGAGCAGGGGAAAATAAAAATAAAATGAAAATAAGCAGAAGTTATTATCATTTCATTTTCCTTTGTGACTTCGGGTGGGGCGGGGCTGGCTGATGCAGAGGGAGCACAATTGGTTTGCACTCCCTCCCTACATGTTCATGATGCTTTGACCAGCCCTCTAGAGCCAGCCAAACAGTCATGAGTAGTTGGTATGTTCTCCATTGCGCTGTGTTGCTCAGCCCCATGGAGAAAATGCCCAGCCTCCCAGGCACTGCCTGAATGTACAAACAGGCCCCTCAGATCACTCACGACACTGCTCCTGCAGCGTCGTGATTGGCTGGCCAAGCGAGAAGCCTGGGTGCTTCTAGTGCAGGCTGTAGGCGTAAGCCGAGATGCAGAAAAGAAGAGGAGAGACGTGTGGTGGATGCGGTGGGAAATAGGTTGAGGAAGAGGACTTCTAGGTGTTTTTAGAATTTTGTGAAGGACGAGATAGTCCTGATACTGACTGGGATAGAGTTCCAGATTTTGGGTGCGTTTCCAGTGAAGGACTGTGCATCAGTTTTTTCTTTGTGTTTTTTCATAGGTATAAGTAGTAGGATGCTGGAGCTCTTGAGGTTCCTAGTCTGGCCAGCCCTCTTGAGTTTAGCTGCCAGATACTCAGGTTTTCCTGTGTGCAGGTCTTTGTGCGTGAGGAAGGCAGTTCTGAAACTGGCACGCAATTCGATTGGGAGCCATTGTAATTCTCTGAGTGCTGGTGAAATGTGATAGTATTTCTTAATTCCAGTGACTATTCTGGCTGCTGCGTTGAGAGTAGTTTTGAGGGGAGCTGGGTGACATTTTGTTGTACCATTGAGGGTGGCATTCCCATAGTCTAGTCTGGATAGCACCAGTGATTGGGTGGCTTGTTTGAGGTCTTTGGTTGGGATGAATGGTTTTATTCTGTTGAGTAGCTTCAGGTTGATGAAGGCACTCTTTGCGGAATCTTGATATGTTTGGCCATGTCGAGTTTTGAGTGGTTGGTCAGAGTGTGATTGCAATTAAGAGCATCCAAAGCTTTCAGCTATTCTGAAATTTGAGGTCTTTTTTTGTTGGAGATGAGGAGGATCTCAGTTTTGTCTTGGTTGAATTTTAAGTGGTTAAGCGACAGCCAATGTTGGATTTCTTTTAGACTGTGATTTAGTCTGTGAATGTCATCTAGGGAGGAGGTTTCTAGATAGATCTGGGGATCATCTGCATATAGGTGGAAAGGGATGTTGGCATTTTTGAGTAAGGTGGTGAGGGGTTCCATGTATATGTTGAACAGTTGAGGTGAGAGCACTTAACACTGGGGGACGCCCCTGCCGACGGGGTGTAGGTCGGAGGTAAAGTTTTGTATTTTTATCCTTTGTGAGAGCCTGTATAAGAAGGAGGTGAACCAGCGTAGGATAGGACCACCTCATCAGCACCTACCCTTTCTTGTAAAGTCTTGATGAGAGGTTAATGATCACCCGTGTCATATGCTGCCGATAGGTCCAGGAGAATGAGGAGGCAACATTGGTCGATATCGAGGGATTTGTGTATGTCGTCTGTGATATTAAAGAAAGCATCTCAGTGCTATAGCCTTTTCTGAAACCCGACTGGTGAGGATCAAGAAGGTTGATGCTACCCATGTGCATTTTTCAAGGATTTTAGATAGGAGGGTGAGATTGGAGACGGGTCTGAAGTTATCCAGTTCCTTGGAGTCAAGGCCTGTTTTTTTAGTAGTGGCATGATTTGGCCAACTTTGAGGCATTCAGGTATGATGCCAGTTTTCAGGGAGCTGTTTATGATCTTGCACCATAAAGGGGCTATGGATAGTCTCAGTTTTTTAGTCAATTGGGTGGGTATCATGTCACGGACGTGAGAGGCTGGTTTGGAGGAGGAGAACAGTTTGAGGGTCTCGGTTTCTGGGATGGGTTGAAAGACGTACAGGTTTTCGTGGGGTGCTTGAGCGTGCTGTCTACTGTCATTAGGGGCAGGCTTTTGCAGACTGGGTTGACGTTGATGTTCAGTGAGAGATCAATCTTGGGGATTTTTTCTTCGAAAAAGTTGCCAAAGTTTTCGCACAAGTCCTTGGAGGCCTGTAGGGAGGATTCCAGGGGCTTGAAGGTTTGTTGCCTGATGATTTTGAACAGTTTGTTGGGCCTGTTTTTTGCGTTGTCCAGGGTGGCACAGAAGAAGGTGGAATTTTCTCTGCTGATGTGTTTTTTGTATTTCCTTCGGGCTTCTTTAAGTTGTTCATGTAGGCATGTGGAGGGGTTGCTACTCCATTTTCTTTCTGTAGCTCTTAGTTGTCTCCTTTCATTGTTAATGTCTGTGTTGAACCAAGATATGGGTGGGATGTTCATGTTTTTTTTTAAAGTTTCAAGGGGGCTACTTGGTCTAGAATGCAGGTCATGTTTGTGTTGTAGTGGGTGGTCAGTTCTGTTGTGGATAGATCATCCGTGGAGGCAGTGAGGAGAGAGTTAACCCTTTCCTCTAGGTAAGTCATGTTAATCTGAGTAAGGTTTCTAGTCCATTTCAGGGGGTCTTGGGTGGGGGGTTTAAGTGTGATCGGCTGAGTAAGGTAGAATAGGATTAAGTGGTGGACAGACCAGTCCACAGGCAGGGTGTAGTCTATCGTGCCTGTATCGTGCTGGGCGATAATGGTGTAGGAGAGTAGGGTCTGCTATCCTATGGTCACCCCAAATTTTTGCTTTTTGCTTCACTGGTTTATGACTTAATGTGGCTGTGGGCCTGCTAATCAGCCCCACAGCCTGCTGTTCTCTCTCTAAATTACAGCCAATGCACCCTAGGTGCATTACGAATTTAAACTGGTTCACCTTATTGGCCCCTGTAACAGTGTACCCTAGGTACCCAGGGCGTAGGTGTTTCCAAGGCCTACCAGGGGCTGCAGCATGTATTGTGCCACACCTGGCCTGGCCTCCATATTTTGACACAACAGGCTGATCACTCAGCTGGGGTAAGTTGGTGTAATCACCTCTTACTTAGATATAGTATCCCTATATCTAACCCTAAACTGGACACATATGTTCCTAACAGCCACTCCTATGGAAGGCCTCTTCAATCCTGGAGGCAGAGTGCTTGGAAATATGTGAGATGGTGCTCTAGCATGAGCTGAGCCTGTCTGCAGCTGTCGGGAACCACTCCCTTAGCTGTTCCGGGATATTGCCATACCATATACTCTTACGTACATTATAATCCTCGCGGTTATTTGCTAACTTTGGTTTGGCTTTATCAAAACATGTCGAGTAAGGTGTCATACGATTTGGAATACTATCCCCTCAACAGTTCTGTCGACGGGGATAGCATTCCACCCTTCTAGAGGGACACGACATGTGTGTAGCCTTAACCCCGGTTAAAGTTAACCAGAGCCTCAGCATCACAAAATGGATGCTGCCACCACAGACACAAGTCTGACCTCCTGCTGCTGGGAGTCCTTCCAGCGAGGGAGGCTTGGAGAAAGGGTTTCCTGCCTTGGGAGGTGCGAGCACCACCCCAGACAGGGTTTTGTGTACTGGGTAGGACAGGGCTCAATAGATTGAGACATGCCCGGGTACACAAGGTGTCCCCGTGCATAAGCCAGTCCAAACCGGTCCTGGGACTTTCCAGACCCAGGCCTGGTGAGGAGCTGGACAAAGGAAAGGGGGTGTAACCGCCCCCCTTCCTGGTCCCACCCAGAGGAGGGACCTAGTAGGTGATCCACCCCTCAGATTGGGAATAAGAGTGGGAGCAGTGCCATTGCACAGCAGATCATCCTGAATCAACTTGAAACTAAGAAGACGACTGGACGTCGACATTCTGCTGCATAGAAGACTGAAGAGAATCTCCCTTGTGGCCTAGGAGTGGCCCCCCTGTGAATACAGGTACCAACCAGCGAATCGACGTCTGCTTTGCCGCCGCCTCCCGCCGGAGCCCGAGCCCAGAGCCTGACAAGACCCAGACTCCCAGACTTCTCACAGCCCGATCCACAGTCCCTGCAAAGAAGGGACCCGTGGCGGCACCGAGAGACGTGGGACCGGACATCTTGGAAGACACCCAAAGAGCTGACTGCGCAGCATCAGAGGCATCCTCGACTTTGTGCTTTGGGGACTGAGAATCCCCACCACCGAGCAGCCCTTGCACCGAAGATCAGCCCTCCAGCATCTCCACGATCTGCGTGGGGCCCTTTTGCATTGTGCCACTCGATGCACCATCCCGGCCACTAGCCACGTGGTCAGCGGCTATCTTGGCGACGAAACTGAAGAACTACACTGTGGGTCTGGTTGCTCCAGACTTGCCCTCGCTCCTGTAAAAAGGAGCACCCGCTCTGACCTTGCTGGTCCGAGTAACAAGCCTTTTTTGACTCCTACGTGGCTTGCATTAGCCAAGGCCTGCTTGCTTCAATCAAGTTGCCGACACCGCCAACAGCGAGAAGCCTGCGTGGGACAGCTCGTAACACTCCTGGACGTCCTCAACCCCCGGTGTCCACGTGGCTGCAGAGAGAAGCTACACCTCAACCCCTGTTTCACCCGACATCGCCTGGTTCCAACCTGGTTCCACGGTAGTCACTGGCTAGTGACTTTGAACATTGTCCCCTCTGCTTTCAGATCTTCACAACTTCAGATCCACCCTTGGATCCACCGGAACTCTTCACATCGAGCCGCCTGCATCATCTCCATCTCCAAGCACCATCGACCAGCGTGACGAAACCCGACACTACTTCGACCCTGTGCACCCGCTTCCTGTGGGTGAGGTAAATCAGCAACACCATTGTTCCTACACTGGTACACACCTCTAGGGCCTGTGTCTCAAGTTTCAGCTTTCTAGGTCACTCGGAAGGTTCCGAACTAACTAACTTTCTAACTTTTACGCACCATAGACTTTGCATTGGTGAGTGTGTGCACTTTAAACACTGCACCCGAGTCCCGCGGGCCTTTCCCGACTAAGTCACTGCTATTCCCGATCAGCTCCAGCGATTCCCAAGGCCCTAGGCCTGTTTCCTTTTAGATTGGTATCTCTTATACCACTTTCTTAGTATATGGTTTAGGTTGTCCCTGGGGGCGTGGCTTGGATGCCGAGGAGGTAGGCAGCGTGAGCTCGGAGCTCCGTGCCCGATCCCGGAAAATATCCTGAAAATCCATTCGAACCCCGAGATAAAGGACATAATCCGATACTGGACGGTCCTGCGGAGGGTCCGGGACCCGCGGAAGACGACACCGAGCATTCCCGCAGCAGTATCGTAACTTCGAAAGCTGAACTCGGCCGAGAAGTCGCGGACCCCAAAATGGCGGCGATGGCATGAGATCGCTGGTGACGGAGACATCTGCCCGGAGACCCACTGAAGATCGCTCCCGGACACGCTAGAGGTGCTGGCGGCCGCGTCGCGCCTCTCCCCCGGCACTGGCAGAACTTTGGGCGCACCCTTGGGCGGTGGTTGAGGACCGTCTCCTGACTGGGGCGACAACGGAGCGACGGTGACTTGGAGACGAGAACCCCGGATCTCAGACGCAACTGGCGCTGGCCGAGCCACGACCGCTCGGCACTTCTTGCCTCTTGGTGACACTTCTGGCCCTGAGGTCCCGGCCGGAGGAGGGTGCCCGGCGCCGCTTGGAGGGCGACCAGGAACATATTCTGAGGACCGCCGTCCATCCCGGCCCAGATGGGGAAACCGAAGGGGAAGGGAGATGGCGCGACCGACACTGAGGCGGCGGAAGGAGCGGAGAGAGACCAGGCGGCGTTACAACGGATGCAGGATCGCATCCTGGAAGCCATCGCCACCACAAAGGATGCCCTGCAGCAAGATATAGCTCAGGTGGCGACGGGCTTGGGCCTCCTGAAGGCCGACCACGACAAACTGAAGGACAGGGTGAAATCCGTGGAGACCACGGTTAAGGATTTAGCCCCGGCCCAGGCAACGGTGAAGGCCCAGATGGCCGATGTGATGGACCGTCTGAAGGTACTGGAAAGGAGGGCCGAGGATGCAGAAAATAGGAACAGGCGCAACAACGTACGGCTAGTAGGCCTGCCGGAGAAAATTGAAGGCGACGACATGGTGGGCTACTTGGATAACTGGCTGCGGACGGAGGTGGCACCTGAAGGACTGTCCCCCTTCTTCTCCCTGGAGCGGGCGCATAGAGTTCCGGCGCGTCCGCCAGCCTTGGGCCTTCCTCCTCGCCCGGTGGTGTTCAAGTTGCTCCATTACCGGGACAGAGACTGGCTTTTGCAAAGGGCGAGAGAGGCAGGGCCCTTTCAGGTGGAAAACAACAGAGTCACCATGTTCCCGGACTACACGTTTGAGACTCAGCGACTTCGGGCTAACTTCTTGTCCCTCAAGCGAGAGCTCCGCCAGGAAGGCATCAAGTACTCCCTGTTGTTTCCTGCTAAACTACGAGTGGTGGTAGACGAAAAGTCTTTATTCTTCACGTCTTCCGCGGATGCATGGGACTGGTGGGACACTTATAAGGCAGGAACGGACGGTGCCAAGGTCAGGGAGGAAGAGGCCAAGGCGGATAGGCCGATCAGGCAGTCCCAACGGATCAGGAAGAATCGCAAGAGGACCGGGAAACCCTCGATGTCACAGACGGAGGCGGAGAGGCAGGCGGCCCTACAGGCGGTGGTGGACTTATCTAGAGCCGCCAGGACTCAATCTGGGAAGGGCACGGATTCGGAGGCCCCGGGAACGGGCTCAGAGACAGGACAATCGGAGTTTGGAGGAGCCCGGGGCCCTATTGTGACGCCGCAGACCTCGGGAGAGATACTGGAGGCGTGCTGAACTGGTTTGGCGGAATGGACTCGCTGGTCGGACGCCGGGGCGATGGACCCACAGCAGTGGAGAGACATTGATTGAGGTTTTGGGGAACTGTAATGTGGGGATTGTGGGGTGGAGCACGCGGGGCTGATTTGTTGGAGGTCTTATAGCATTGAGCCGCGCCTTACTGGCCCCTAAGGTCATCGCAGTGGGGACTGCGAGTATTACCACCTTTCCTTGAGGGGTGGTCGGGAGTGTTGGTTTGGATGGGGGTACTTCCAGTTGCGGGGGGGCCTGTCCTGGGGGGGTGGGAGTTACGGGCCGTTGGGGTTGCTCGAGGGGTTGTAGCTGTTGGAGGGGTTTGGCTTCCTGTTTGGAGAGGGTGGGGGGGAGGGCCCGTGGTCGCGGGACTTAGGCGAACACTGTTCTTTGTTGTATGGTCCGGTTGTGTAGGGGGGAATGGCTAGTACTGGAGCATTGAAATGTGTTACCTGGAATGTGCGGGGCATGCAGTCCATGACGCGCAGACATAAGGTTCAGGCATACCTCAAGCGTAGGGGGGTACACATAGCGTTCCTGCAGGAGACGCACCTAAATAAGCAGGAAGGGGCGGCTCTACAAAGGCGCTGGAGGGGGCAGTTATTCTACACGACATTTTCAGCATTTGCGAGGGGGACATTGATTTGGATACGGGCGGGGGTCCCCTTCCAAGTCTCGAAGTCGTCGATAGACCCAGAGGGCAGATATGTGGCTGTGGAAGGAAGGCTGAGAGGCAGGATGATATCACTATGCAACGTGTATGCTCCTAATGTAGACCTGCCCGCCTTCTTATCTAACGTTTCGGGCAAATTGGCGGGTTACTTGGCAGGGCCGGTGCTCTTGGGGGGGGACTTCAACTCGGTTGAGGATGTACTGCTAGATAGGTCCCATCCCCCACTTCGCGCATCCCCAGCACATAGGATCGCCAAGCGTAGATTAGACTGGCAGGAGAGCTGGGCCCTCACGGACGCATGGAGGGCGTTGCACCCCACCACTAGGGATTACTCCTTTCACTCGCACCTGCATGATTTACATGTGAGGCTGGATGCGTTTCTTTGTTCGAAATGTGTGCTCCCTGCGGTGGGTGGGGCGGAATACTTGGCAAGGACGATATCGGACCACAACCCCTTGTTGATGTCTCTGGAATGGATGGTGACTGTTAACAGCGTACCAACATGGCGCCTGCAACCTGACACCCTGGACGACTTGTTGTTCAGGGAGGCCCTGAGTGACTGTATTGAGAGCTATTTTGAGGGGAACAGTGGCTCGGCTTCCACGAGGGCGGTTGAATGGGATGCTTTCAAGGTGGTGGTGCGGGGACACTGTATTGGGCACACGGCAGGGGCACGGAAGACTTTGTTGGATGACTTAGATAAGGCTGAGACACGGCTGAGGGATCTTGAGAAGAGGCGCCCGAATCACCCAGAATTGCAGGAGGGGCTTAGCGGGGCGCGGGAGGGGCTGGCGGTAGAGCTAGAGCGGCTGCGTAGTTTCGACCACAAGGCGTACGTGACGAGGGCGCATGCGGAAGGTGATAAGGCGGGGCGATGTTGGCTTGGCTAGCTAACCCTATCCGGGGGGGAGGGCCGATCATGAGGATCCAGGTGCCAGGGGAGGAGCCTTGCCACTCCCAACCCGGGATCCTGAACAAGTTCCGAGCCTATTATGAAGGGCTCTATCTGAGTGGTGATACTGGAGGGACGGAGGAGCTTGAGGAGTTTTTGGACGGGCTGGAGTTGCCGCGAGTGGAGGACTCGGAGGCAGAGGAGTTAGGGCGGCCCATCTCCCTCGGAGAAATAGGTTGCGCAGTAAAACAGATGGCTAGAAACAAGACCCCGGGCCTTGACGGTCTACCGATCGAATTCTATGGCAAATACCTGGAGCATCTTGCTCCACGGCTGCGCGAGGTATACAATGAGGCGCAGGAGAAGGGCCGACTCCCGGGCTCCATGTGCGAGGCCCTTATGATCCCACTCTTGAAGCCGGGCAGGGAGGGTACGGCGCTGTCCTCGTACCGCCCGTTGTCTATGTTGACGACGGATTACAAAATCCTCAGTAAGATCCTAGCCAACAGATTGCTAGTGCATATGACGAGCCTGGTTCATAGTGACCAGTGCGGTTTCATACCGACACGCAACACCACTCATAATATCCGCAGACTCACGAGACTGATGGGTGTGGACTGGCCAGGCACCATCTCCCCATTTGTCCTGTCCATCGACATTGAAAAGGCGTTTGACAGCCTCGAATGGGGTTACCTGTATGAGGTGATGCGTCGCTTTGGACTGGGAGACGGATATATACAGTGGACCAAGGTCCTATATAATGAGGCGGTAGCTAGGGTCCGGGTAGGTGCGCTGATCTCGAAACAATACCCGATCAGGCGTGGCACCAGACAGGGTTGTTCCCTATCCCCGTTACTGTTTGCGTTAGCAATGGAACCCTTCGCTGCGGTAGCCAGACTGGGCCTCCACTACGCAGGTTTGCCTTTTAGGGGGAGACCACACCTCATCTCCCTTTATGCGGATGACTTGTTAATGTTTTTGGCTGATGCAGGCGCTGAACTCCAGGGGGCACGGAGGCTACTGGAGCAGTTCGGTAGGTTATCGGGCCTGAAGGTCAACTGGCCCAAATCCTGTCTGTTCCCCCTGAGGCCGGGAGAGCCGTGCCCACTCACTGCTCAGGAACTCCGGTGGGAGCCGCGCTGCCTACATTATCTAGGGGTTTATGTCTACCACACCCCATCCGACCTGCTAGATGGCAACGTAACTCGCTGTATTAACGCCCTGCGTGGATCTATGGACTTCTGGGCGACTCTACCGCTCTCTCTGGCTGGTAGAATTTCCCTGCTGAAAATGATAGCCCTGCCCAGGCTTTTGTACTATTTTAGGACACTGCCGGTATGGATCCCAAGTTCGCTTTTCAAACGCCTGAGGTCACTGATCATAATGTTCCTGTGGGGCACGGGCAGGAGACGCATAGCGCTCGACACGCTGTTACGCCCCAAAGATGAGGGAGGTATGGCAGTGCCGGACTTCGAAGGATATTACCTCGCTGCCCAACTGCAGACTTTTACTCAGGAGGTGGCGAGAGTATATAGAGGTCCCGAGGAAGCGAGAGTCGAAGGCACCCCGCGACACGTTCTGGCATATATCACGCTGCACCAGAAACTCCGAGTGGGAGACCTGACGGCCGAGGAGCAGACTTTCCGTCTGTGTTGGGACCGGGCCCGTAAGCGGGCGGGTGTCCGCCTTATGTACGCCCCCGAAATACCGTTGGGAATGATCACCGCCCTCCCACATGGAGGTGACTGGTCGCCCTTGCTCGGGTGGGAGGAGGCGGGAGTACACGTGCTGGGTGACCTCTACGAGGACGGGGTGTTGCTGCCGTTTCGGGACCTACAAGAGAGATTTGACTTACCGAGGGGTGACTATCTGCTGCACGCGGCAGTCACAGGCGCCATGCGAGCCCATTGGGGGGAAGGGCAGCAGGAACCAGGTACCTCAATGGCATGCCAGTACGCCATGATGGCGGCGGGAACCTTTAAGGCCGTCACGTGCTTGTACTCGAGAATGCAGCGGGAGGCCTTGCAACCTTTGGCAGCCCTGAAGGCCAAGTGGGAGTTGGACCTCCAGGTGGAGATACCAGACACGACCTGGGGCCAACTGCTGAGGAGGGCGCGGAAGAGCTCGAGGAATGCCAGGTTCCAATTGATCCACTTTTATATTGTCCACAGGGCATACCTCACGCCCGGGAAAATCCAACAATACTTTGGGGCGACCGACGCTGCTTGCCCCAGATGTAGTACAGCGGGGGCGGATCTATGTCATATGCTGTGGGATTGCCCCTCTCTGGGCGACTATTGGCAGGAAGTTGGGCGGGCCCTTAATGAGGCGACGGATAGGGACATTCAGTATACTAAGGCAGTTGGCATCCTTCACTGGTTCCCACATACGCCTAGAAATACGATGTCAAGTAAATTTATAGATTTAGGGCTTATCTTGGCCAAGCGGGAGATCACACGAAATTGGAAGTCCAGAGTGGGGCCCACGTATAAAAGATGGTATGGGGAGTGTCTGAGATGGGCCGCGTGTGATAGCACCCTGCGATACCAGATGGCCTGGAGGTCGAATGATGAGAAAGCACTGGAAAGGGCGACTGCATGGGAGATGATGGTGCAGGCGCTCAGAGATGTGGGCGATGAGGAACAGGAAGGCGAGAACGACCTAGCAGGAGCAGGCCCCAACACTATACAGGAGAACACACCTTAGCGATAGTTTGCTTCCTCCTGCATCACCAGGCACTGACACATGGCTACTCAAGCGCAGCGCGACCACGGGGGAGGGTGGGTAGGAAGCTGATTTGGAGGGATGTTGGGGCACCAAAATTTGGGGAGGGGGAGGGGCGTAAACTACAAAAGCATTCCAGGGTTATATGCACAACGAAGCGGTCAGACAATGTAAGAAGTACGAGACCAAGACGGAAGATGAAGCTGCCCGCATCACAAGCGGGGAGAGCCCCCCGGAAGGAAGGCACAAACTCCTCCCTTGAATTGGTCCATGTACATACTGATGTTGATGAATATATTGTCTGTACTTTTATATTGGTGATGCAATAAAAATGATGTTAAAAAAAAAAAAAAAAAAAAAATGGTTTAGGTTGTCCCTAGGGCTCATCCATATTTTGCAACTTTTGTGTATTTTAAACTGTGTTTTGTTTAACGCTTGTGCTTCTGTGCTCCTAAAGAGTTCAGGGGATATTTGTAGTTAATAAATATATATATATTTTTAATATATATCTGTGTGGTGCCCTTTCATTTGGTATTCAAGGGGGTTGTGTACGGTAATACAGCTGACTTCACATGCCTTTCAGAGTTTAGCCTAAGACTGCTTTGTCCACGTTACCACTAGGATAACTGGTCTATAAGGTTGACTTACAACCAATCATCATAAGGGTTGCTTGGCATGGTACAGGGTGATCACTAGAACTAGTGAGCATCATATACCAGGTCAACTTCTCACATTGGTGAGCAGCGGATTGGGATCTGAGCTTGCTGTTGTTTTACCATTACAATCTTTGAGATTATCATTTGAAAGATCATACAGGTACCTGCTAGGTACATATAAAACAAGAATAGTATACATACGTTCTACTGAACTTAGTTGTTGTAGAGGATAGGGAGTAGCACACCCTGACTACAACTACTAGATAGGTTTAGTAGGTAAACACCAGTGTAGGTAGATTGCAACATATCCACCCACACTAGAGCAATGTCTGGAGCAGAGGTTTCCACTGGGAATGTCTCTGTTGAGAGTGACCCTCCAAGGGCACCATCCAAATTTGCTATCTTTTCCTTTAAGGAATTAAGGCAGCTTTGTGCCTTAGGGGGTCTGAAGACAGGGCCTTCCCCTACTACAGACCACCTTAGAGAGATCTTAGACCAGTCTGAGACTCTAAAGACCTCTAAAGCAGACCCCACAGGGAATGCTGAAGGAGGCTCTCCCACTGAAGATGACAATGCAGATGCCCCAGTCCCTATAGTCCTAGTAGATGAGGAAGTCCCCATCACTGGAGTTCCTCAGGTAGATCCAGAGGAGGAAGAGGATGAAAAGACAGAAGGGGGGAGCAGTGATTCTGATGATGGTAGACATAGCCAGGTGCTAGTCAGTAGGCTTAACCAGGCTAACTTAAGTATATTTGGGACTGAAGCAAGGATGACCTTGCCCAGGCACCCAAGTGGACTTAACAAGGGGCATAGGAGGAGGAGGAATCACTCAGGTGAATCCAATACCTCCCAGGCTTCTAGAGGTTCTCATGGTCACTCCAGAAGGGAAATGACTAGCCCTCAGAGAAGGGAACATGAGGCCAAAATGAGAGAGGCTGAATTGAGGATCCAGAGACAAGAGTTAGAGGTTGCCCTGGCCCGAAAGAAACTTGCTAGAGCAAGAAAGCCTAGAGAGAGTGGGGTAATAGAACCCACTGGTGGCAGCAATATCCACAAGGATAAAGACAGGTCTTTTGATAACAGAAACCTGAGTAAGATTGTGCCCCCCTACAAAGCTGGGGATGATATCCACAAATGGATGACTGCACTTGAGAGAGCCTGCAAGGTACAGCAGATCCCTCAGGAGCAGTGAGCAGCAATCTTGTGGCTCTCCTTTGAAGGTAGAGGCCGAGACAGACTCCTCACAGTTAGTGATGGGGATTCTAGAAACTTCCTGGTCCTGAAGAGTGCTCTGATTGATGGGTTAGGCTTAACCACTGAACAGTACAGGTTAATGTTCAGAGACACCCAGAAGACACAGACTCAGGACTGGTCTGAATTTGTTGAGTGTACCACTAAGGCTCTGGAGGGATGGTTGCTGGGAAGCAAGGTTACAGACTATGAAGGATTGTATAATTTGCTGATGAGAGAACAAATTTTAAATAGTTGTCAGAACCAGCAGTTGCATCAACATTTGGTTGACTCAGATTTGACCTCTCCCCAAGAATTGGGAAAGAGGGCAGATAAATGGGTTAGAACCAGAGTTAAGCAGAAGAACCAGAACCAGGGTGGTGAGCAGAAGAAAACAGACCAGAAGGGTGGGGAGCAGAAAACTAAAGACCAGAAGTCTTCAACAGGGCCCCAAACTAATGCAGAGGGTGGGTCCCAGACTTCTAAGAAGAAGAAGAAAGAAGGTCAAAGAAAACCCTGGTGTAGTACTTGTAAAAACACCTCTCACTGGAGAAGTGAGTGTAAAAAGGGTGGAGCCCCCAACTGCAGCCCCTAAGGCACCTGCACCCACTAGTACAGCTAGCAGTACTGGTCCACAAACCAAGGGGGTAGTGGGTATCACCTTGGGAACTGAAGGAGATTCTGACCTAGTCAGAACCCTTACACAGGCTGTTCTGATTTGTGAGGGGGACATCAATTTGGCCCCTACCATAAGCCCCAGTAATCTGGGCAAATACAGACAGACACCTTTGATTAATAACAAAGTGGCTCAAGCATACAGGGACACATGTGCCAGTGTCACTATGGTGACACCTAACTTTGTGGACCCTGGACAATACATGCCAGGTGATAATTACCTGGTGACCAATGCCAGCAATGTCACTACTACACATAGTGTGGCAGTTCTTAACTTTTCCTGGGGAGGGGTAACTGGCCTAAAAAGAGTTGTGGTTAGTGCTGATCTCCCAGTTGAATGTTTGTTGGGCAATGACCTGGAGAGCTCTCTATGGTCTGAAATTGAGTACAGGACTCATGCAGAGATGTTAGGGATATCATCACATATCCTTGCTGTGACCAGGTCACAGGCCAAAAAGTGCCTCTCTGAACCTCAGGTCTTGGATCCTGGAACAATGGACCAAGCACCTTCCAAGAAGAAGAACAGGAGGGTTAAGGCTGTGCCTTCCCAACTGCCTACAAGTGAGGATCAAGCTTCACAGGAAGCTGGTCTTGAGACCCCTGAAGGAACTGTCTCTGAAGAACTTGAACCTGACCAGGTTGAGTTTCTGGGGACAGGGGGACCTTCTAGGGCAGACTTGGGGCAGGCTCAGTTAACCTGTCCTTCTCTTGAACCCCTCAGACAGCAGGCTGCTGCTGAGGCTGCTGGGAATGCTCAAGGTGCCCATAAAGTTTATTGGGATGAAGGACTCCTTTATACAGAGGGTAGAGACCCCAAGCCTGGTGCAACCGGGAGGTTGGTTATACCTCTGCAATTTAGGGGTTTCCTTCTCACCTTGGCCCATGATATTCCTTTAGCAGGACACCTAGGTCAGAATAAGACTTGGGACAGGCTTGTCCCTCACTTTCACTGGCCTCACATGTCTGAATACATCAAGGAGTTTTGTCGCTCCTGTGAAACCTGCCAAGCCAGTGGTAAAGCAGGTAGCACCACAAAGGCCCCCCTGATACCACTACCTGTGGTGGGGGTTCCCGTTGAAAGAGTGGGGATTGATATTGTAGGTCCAATGGATCCCCCTACAGCAGCTGGGCACAGATTCATACTGGTGGTGGTGGACCATGCCACCAGGTACCCAGAGGGAATTCCACTTAGGACCACAACAGCTCCTGTTGTGGCCAGGGCCTTACTTGGAGTTTTCTCCAGAGTGGGGTTTCCTAAGGAGGTAATATCTGACAGAGGTGCCAACTTCATGTCAGGATATTTGACAGCTCTGTGGAAGGAATGTGGTGTCGACTACAAGATCACCACTCCTTACCATCCACAGTGTAATGGGCTTGTTATGTTATGTTATGTTATGTTATTTAAAATTTGTAAAGCGCACATACGCCCAGGAGCTTCTTGGCGATGAAGAGAGATAAAAAAAACATAACAAAAGAGATACCAGCAAGAGTCACTATTTCAAATAGGCCTGTGTAAAAAGGTAGGTCTTAAATGCCTTTCTAAAAGCAAGGAGTTCCTTGCTCTGTCTAAGGGTCAAAGGTAAAGAATTCCACAAGGAGGCTGCTAAAAAGTGAAAACAGCTGCCTCCCTGTCGCTTTTTCTTGAACCGGGGTACCTCAAGTAGATCTTTGTGGGCTGATTTCAAGCTACGTGAGGGGATGTATCTCCCAATCAATTGCCTGATAAACAGGGGGCCCTTGCCTTGCAAAGCCTTAAAAATGATGCATCCGGCTTTGAATGCGGCTCTCTGAGCCACAGGTAGCCAGTGCAAATTCTCTAGTCCTGATTTAATCGATTTCCACTTAGGTACTTTACAGATCAATCTAGCAGCTTGATTCTGCAGGTATTGCAGTCTTCTAAGTTGACCTACAGGTAGGCCCAGGTAGAGACTGTTTGAAAAATCAATGTGGGAAAGGACTAGAGCCGTGACTACCTGAATCAGGGCAGAGTGGGTAAGGAGGTGTGCAATTTTTCTTATTTTTCTTAATTGAAAAAATCCAGAAGAAACTACAGTTCCAATCTGGGATTTTAAGGCAAGGTCCTCATTGATGGCCACTCCCAAACTTTTTACTGTTTGAGATTTTTTCGGGGGGAGACCCATGTCAGAAGGCCAGAAGTGAGGGCTCCAACTAATTTCACTCTTCCCGGGCAAAATCAATTCAGTTTTCCCCGAGTTTAATTTGAGGTGACTTAAAGACATCCAGCTCTGAATTAAGGTCATAGTTGCCTGAAAATCCTCCACAGCATTAGGTGGGTTTAGTACAAAAACTAACTGCTAGTCATCTGCATAGTTATATACAGTGACTTTGTGCTCTCTTAAAGAAAACAAAAGGGGCCGCATATATAAATTAAATAGTAAAGGAGACAAGGAGGAACCTTGAGGGACCCCACAAAAAGAATTAATTTTAGGAGCTGTAAAAGACCCTAGCCGGACAGACTGGGTGCGTTCAGATATGAACGATTTCAGCCAGGCCAAGGCAGAATCTCTGAGGCCTGCCTGTTCGACACGGTTGACCAGAATGGAATAGTCAACCGTGTCGAATGCTGCGGACAGATCAAGAAGCACCAAAGCTTGGTGTTAAATTTTGTCGGCGTTAGACCTCAAGGTGTTCTGAACGGCCAATATTACTGCCTCAGTAGAATGACCAGGCCGGAATCCTGCTTGGTTAGGTTGTAAATAGCCAGAATCTTCAACAAAGTTTGAGAGGCTAGTGGTAACATGAGCCTCCAAAATCTTGGATAAATAGGGCAGAAGGGATATATGCCGATAATTAGTGAGGTCAAGAGGGTCAATGCCAGGTTTCTTAGTGAGGGGGATCAATAAGGCCTACTTGAAACTGCTGGGGACTGTCCCGGATGTAAGGGAATTGTTAAGCAATGGTATCATGCTGTTAGGGATGGCCCGGCCAATTTCCCTCATGATTTGAGGGGGACAGACATCCATGGGAGATCCTGATTTGACTCTAGTCAATAAGTCTAAAAAAACTTTTAAGTCAATGGGAGGAAAAGAATGTAATGTTGAAGGATTAAAAAAAATATCATCCACAGGGGCGCAGACTGGAAGTGTGGATATATTCTGTTTAATCTATAGTATCTTTTCACTGAAAAAGTCATTCAAGGAATTACAGAGTATTTGTGAGGGGACTACCGGAGGAGAGGTTCTATCGTCATTACATAATTCGTTCACAATTCTGAAAAAAAAATTCGACTTGTTGGTAGAATTTAAAATTTTTGTTGAGAAATAAGCAGTCTTGTGATTATGTAAAAATTTTTGGTATGCTTTCCTAGCTAAGCAGTAGGTAGCCCTAGCTTGTGGGCAATATTTAGATCGCCATATTCTTTCCTGTTGCCTCACTTCCAATTTTAATTTTTTTAGCTCAGGTGTGAACCATTTGTGTGCGTCCGAGCTTCTGGAGCTACAAAGACGGGTAGAAGGGGCATACATATTGATGGCTGTAGTTAGCCATTCTTTAAACCTGAGTTCAGCTACCTCCACATTAGTACTCTGTAGGGGAAGGGAAGTATTTAAAAGGTTTAAAAAAGCTGACATATCCATGGAAGTCCATTTTCGAGTGGTCTTACTGGTTTGCAGCTTAAATTGAATAGTTTTATCTAAATGAAAAGAGAAACTTATGCTAAAGTGGTCAGACCAGCTACAAGGTTTTATAGCAATAGAATATACTGGTAAATTCGAGGACCAAATTTGATCGAGACTATGACCCTTCTGATGAGTCTCGGTATAAATGTGTTGTGTCAAATTAATATCATTAAAAAGGTCCTTCATCTCTGCTGCTTGAGGATCTAACAATGTGTTATCAAACCAAAAATTCAAGTCCCCAACCAAAAGTAGTTTGGAGTGGTTTGTAACCAGCAGAGCCAATTGCTCTGCTAGAATTGAAGGAAATGTGGCCATAGTTTGAGGTGGACGATACAGTAGCACCAGTAAAAGTGTTCCATTAGGAGTGTCTAATTTAGCAACTATATTTTGTGTATTGGGCAGAGATAAAGATGATAACTGTCTAAGCTGATGTTTTTTACTAACAATGATGGCCACTCCTCCCCCAGTTTTCCCTCCCGGACGTATTGCAGATAGAATATAATAGTCTGCTGGTAAAGCAGCTAAAATGTCCGGTAAAGAATCCGGGGTGAGCCAGGTTTCGGTCAATAACAACATATCTGGTTTTGTGTCAGTTAGTAGCAGAAAGATGTCCGTCTGATGTTTGGTCATGGAGCAAGTGTTTAAATAAATGCACCTAAAATTGCATGTTGCGCTGGGTGTGGTTGTAAGCACTGCATACTTAGGAGCAGGATCAGCAATTAGGTTGGCGGGATTACTGATACCAAGGCGAGATGTTCGTTTCATCGTATTGAGAGGTACGGGGGGGACACATCATAGAGGTAGGTCGTAACGCATGTAAATCAGCGGATGTGTACATATAGGAGCTAACAGTATCCTTAGCCCCTAGCCCCGAACGCTTGCGGACGAGCGCAGACGAGCTTAACTCTAGCGCAACTCCGGCGCGCCTCCGTCGCCCCCGCTGCGCTCCCTCCAACACATCACGTTTTATGGGAGGGAGACTCGAGCAACTGGACCGCTGCCTCAGGTCCCTGTGCTCTCTGACTCCTCCCAATATGGCGCCCGCTCTCACCACCAGACCGGCACCAGGAGTCGTAGTAAGTGAGCCGCCCTCCACTCAATCTGCAGAGGAGCCGCGGTGGACCGGGGCAGAGGGGCCGCTGACTGAAGGTAGGAAGAAGGTGGCGCTAGTAATCAGCTGCGCTGCATGCATTTAAACACGAAAACACTCCAACAGCATTCAAGAGAATCTATTATTTAAAGTTACCGCTTTGGCCACCGTAAATCAATCAAACATAAAATAGTACACGTACACACAAGTACACGATTTTAAAAGGCGATTCTCTAAGGTCTGCCCTTATGCAATGTCTCTCTTCAAATGGCGCTGGGATGCTGCCACCAACCCGGAATCCACGAGGGAGAGAGCGTCTCCCTATCGTTTTATGGGAGGGAGCCTCGAGCAACTGGACCGCTGCCTCAGGTCCCAGTGCTCTCTGACTCCTCCCAATATGGCGCCCGCTCTCACCACCAGACCGGCACGAGGAGCCGCGGTAAGTGAGCCGCCCTCCACTCAATCGGCAGAGGAGCCGCGGTGGACCGGGGCAGAGGGGCCGCTGACTGAAGGTAGGAAGAAGGTGGCGCTAGTAATCAGCTGCGCTGCGTGCATTTAAACACGAAAACACTCCAACAGCATTCAAGAGAATCTATTATTAAAAGTTACCGCTTTGGCCACAGTAAATCAATCAAACATAAAATAGTACAAGTACACACAAGTACACGATTTTAAAAGGCGATTCTCTAAGGTCTGCCCTTATGCAATTTCTCTCTTCAAATGGCGCCGGGATGCTGCCACCAACCCCTTGTTGAAAGATTTAACAAGACCCTAAAGGGTATGATCAAAGGATTACCTAAAAAGCTCAGGCGCAGATGGGACGTCCTTCTACCCTGCCTTTTGTTTGCTTAGAGAGAGGTCCCTCAAAAGGGGGTTGGCTTCAGCCCCTTTAAATTGTTGTTTGGGCACCCTGTAAGAGTACCCCTATGTCTAGTGAAGGAAGGATGGGAGTTACCTCTCAAAAAGCGTAAACAGGACATAGTGGACTATATACTTGGTCTCCGCTCCAGGATGGCTGAATACATGGAAAAGGTATCCAAAAACCTTGAGGCTAGCCAAGAATTACAGAAAGCTTGGCATGACCAAAAGGCTGTCTTGGTTGAGTTTCAGCCAGGACAGAAGGTATGGGTGTTGCAGCCAGTTGCCCCAGCAGCACTCCAAGACAAATTGTCTGGACCCCATACAATTCTGGAGAAGAAGGGAGAGGTTACCTACTTGGTGGACCTAGGAACTCCCAGGAGCCCCACAGGGTGCTCCATGTCAACAGACTAAAGGCATATGTCAACAGGGAGGACATGGGCTTGCTCATGGCTACAGATGAGGGACAGGAGGAAGAGAGTGACCCTCTCTCAGACCTGCTCACTCAGAACCCTGAGGATGGCTCAGTTGATGGTGTGGCCTTAGATGGCAGCCTCACTGAACATCAGCAAAATGACTGTAGACAAGTTCTGCAGGCATACAGGCATATATTCTCATTGACACCCAGTCAGACTAACTGGTGTACCCATGTGGTGGACACTGGTGACAGTCTTCCTGTAAAGAGCAAGATTTACAGGCAACCTGATCATGTCAGGGACTGTATAAAGACTGAGGTGCAAAAGATGCTGTAATTAGGTGTCATTGAGCCTTCAGAGAGCCCCTGGGCTAGCCCAGTGGTTCTGGTCCCCAAACCTCACACCAAAGATGGCAAGAGAGAGATGAGGTTCTGTGTAGATTACAGAGGACTCAATGCTGTCACCAGGACAGATGCACACCCTATTCCAAGGGCAGATGAGCTCATTGACAAGTTGGCTTCTACCAAATATTTGAGCACATTTGACTTGACAGCTAGCTACTGGCAAATCAGGTTAGCTGAGGAGTCTAAAGCCAAAACTGCATTTTCTACCCCAGGTGGGCATTATCAGTTTGTGGTAATGCCCTTTGGTTTGAAAGATGCACCTGCCACCTTCCAAAGGTTGGTGAATCAAGTCCTTACTGGGTTAGATGACTTTTGCGCAGCATATCTGGATGATATTGCTGTCTTCAGCTCCACCTGGGAGGATCACCTGGTCCACCTGAAGGAAGTGCTTGAGGCTCTGCAGAACGCAGGCCTCACTATCAAGGCAACAAAGTGCCAGATAGGGCAGAGTAAGGTTGTATACCTGGGCCACCTTGTAGGTGGAGGCCAAGTTCAACCACTGGAGAGTAAGATCCAGACCATCAAGGACTGGTCCCCTCCAACTACCCAGACTCAGGTCAGAGCTTTCTTGGGCCTGACTGGGTACTACAGGAAGTTTGTTAAGAACTATGAGTCCATTGTGACTCATCTTAATGATCTGACATTCAAGAAGATGCCCAGAAAGGTTCAGTGGACAGAAAACTGTCAAAAGGCATTTGATGACCTGAAGAAGGCCATGTGCTCTGCACCTATCCTGAAGAGTCCTGACTACTCAAGAGAGTTCATTGTCCAAACAGATGCTTCTGAGTTGGGAGTGGGAGCAGTGCTTTCACAGCTTAATGTAGATGGCCAGGACCAGCCCATTGCTTTTATTAGCAGAAGGCTGACCCCAGAGAAAAACGTTGGTCAGCTATTGAGAGGGAGACCTTTGCTGTGGTGTGGGCCCTGAAGAAGTTGAGACCATACTTGTTTGGCACTCACTTAAGATTCAGACCGACCATAAGCCCCTCTTATGGCTTAATCAGATGAAGGGTGAAAACCCCAAACTACTCAGGTGGTCCATTTCCCTACAGGGGATGGACTTTACAGTGGAGCACCGCCCAGGGACTGACCATGGCAACGCAGATGGTCTCTCCAGGTACTTCCACTTAGAACATGAAGACACAACTGGTCAAGGTTAGTCTAATGTCCCTGCGTTTGGGGGGGGGGGTTTGTGTAGGAGAGTAGGGTCTGCTATCCTATGGTCACCCCAAATTTTTGCTTTTTGCTTCACTGGTTTATGACTTAATTGAAATTGAATTGAAATTGTGTGTGTCTTATAAAGCGCACTTCTACCCGCACCGCAAGCCTCGTAGCGCTATAGACCGCTGGGGAACCCGTCCTGGCTTTCCCTGTGAGATAGTCCCTCCTGGGAGTCTCCAAGGTGAAACCAGGCATCCCCGGCATTTGTGAGGGGCCGTTGTGGAGATAAGGCAAGCTAATGCCCAGAGTTGCCGAGTGTGATCTCTGGTTGGAGTAGGCACCGATGCGAGAATTATCGAGTCCGCTGATCCTGGTCCAAGACCCTGCCGTGTCGGGAATCGAACCCTGGTCCCGGGCCGTTCTCAGCTCTCGGGTCTGCCGCCTCTAACCAGTGAGCCACACCACTCCACTCTAATGTGGCTGTGGGCCTGCTAATCAGACCCACAGCCTGTTGTTCTCTCTCTAAATTACAGCCAATGCACCCTAGGTGCATTACGAATTGGAACTGGTTCACCTTATTGGCCCCTGTAACAGTGTACCCTAGGTACCCAGGGCATAGGTGTTTCCAAGGCCTACCAGGGGCTGCAGCATGTATTGTGCCACCCCTGGCCTGGCCTCCATATTTTGACACAACTGGCTGATCACTCAGCTGGGGTAAGTTGGTGTAATCACCTCTTACTTAGATATAGTATCCCTATATCTAACCCTAAACTGGACACATATGTTCCTAACAGCCACTCCTATGGAAGGCCTCTTCAATCCTGGAGGCAGAGTGCTTGGAAATATGTGAGATGGTGCTCTAGCATGAGCTGAGCCTGTCTGCAGCTGTCGGGAACCACTCCCTTAGCTGTTCTGGGATATTGCCATACCATATACTCTTACGTGCATTATAATCCTCGCGGTTATTTGCTAACTTTGGTTTGGCTTTATCAAAACATGTCGAGTAAGGTGTCATACGATTTGGAATACTATTCCCTCGACAGTTCTGTCGACGGGGATAGCATTCCACCCTTCTAGAGGGACACGACATGTGTGTAGCCTTAACCCTGGTTAAAGTTAACCAGAGTCTCAGCATCACAAAATGGATGCTGCCACCACAGACACAAGTCTGACCTCCTGCTGCTGGGAGTCCTTCCAGCGAGGGAGGCTTGGACAAAGGGTTTCCTGCCTTGGGAGGTGCGAGCACCACCCCAGACAGGGTTTTGTGTATTGGGTAGGACAGGGCTGAATAGATTGAGACATGCCCGGGGCACACAAGGTGTCCCCGTGCATAAGCCAGTCCAAACCGGTCCTGGGACTTTCCAGACCCAGGCCTGGCGAGGAGCTGGACAAAGAAAAGGGGGTGTAACCACCCCCCTTCCTGGTCCCACCCAGAGGAGGGACCTAGTGGGTGATCCACCCCTCAGATTGGGAATAAGAGTGGGAGCAGTGCCATTGCACAGCAGATCATCCTGAATCAACTTGAAACTAAGAAGACGACTGGACTTCGACATTCTGCTGCACAGAAGACTGAAGAGAATCTCCCTTGTGGCCTAGGAGTGGCCACCCTGTGAATACAGGTACCAACCAGCGAATCGACATCTGCTTTTCCGCCGCCTCCCGCCGGGGCCCGAGCCCAGAGCCTGACAAGACCCAGACTCCCAGACTTCTCACAGCCCGATCCACAGTCCCTGCAAAGAAGGGACCCGTGGAGTCAACGAGAGACGTGGGACCAGACATCTTGGAAGACACCCGAAGAGCTGACTGTGCAGCATCAGAGGCATCCTCGACGTTGTGCTTTGAGGACCGAGAACCCCTTACCACCGAGCAGCCCTTGCACCAAAGATCAGCCCCCCAGCATCTCCACGATCTGCGTGGGGCCCTTTTGCATTGTGCCACTCGACGCACCATCCCGGCCACTAGCCACGTGGTCAGCGGCCATCTTGGCGACGAAACCGAAGAACTACACTGCGGGTCTAGTTGCTCCAGACTTGCCCTCGCTCCTATAAAAAGGAGCACCCGCTCTGACCTTGCTGGTCCGAGTAACAAACCTTTTTTGACTCCTACGTGGCTTGCATTAGTCAAGGCCTGTTTTCTTCAATCAAGTTGCCGGCACCGCCAACAGTGAGAAGCCTGCGTGGGACAGCTCGTGACCGACTCCTGGACGTCCTCGACCCCCGGTGTCCACGTGGCTGCAGAGAGAAGCTACACCTCAACGCCTGTTTGCACCCGACATCGCCTGGTTCCAACCTGGTTCCACAGTAGTCACTGGCTAGTGACTTTGAACATTGTCCCCTCTGCTTTCAGGTCTTCACAACTTCAGATCCACCCTTGGATCCACCGGAACTCTTCACATCGAGACGCCTGCAGCATCTCCAGCTCCAAGCACCATCGACCAGCGTGACGAAACCCGACACTACTTCGACCCTGTGCACCCGCTTCCTGTGGGTGAGGTAAATCAGCAACGCTGGTGTTCCTACACTGGTACACACCTCTAGGGCCTGTGTCTCAAGTTTCAGCTTTCTAGGTCACTCGGAAGATTCCGAACTAACTAACTTTCTAACTTTTACGCACCATAGACTTTGCATTGGCGAGTGCGTGCACTTTAAACACTGCACCCGAGTCCCGCAGGCCTTTCCCGACTTAGTCACTGCTAGTCCCGATCAGCTCCAGCGATTCCCAAGGCCCTAGGCCTGTTTCCTTTTAGATTGGTATCTCTTATACCACTTTCTTAGTATATGGCTTAGGTGGCCCCTAGGGCTCATCCATATTGTGCAACTTTTGTGTATTTTAAACTGTGTTTTGTTTAACGCTTGTGCTTCTGTGCTCATAAAGAGTTCTTTTTTTTTTATTTTTTTTTTTTATTGAGATGGATCAGAAAATGAAAAAACGAGAACAACTTTACATGATACAGATATCAGCTGAACCTGCTGACATATCAGAATTTTTAAACAGAAAGAAGAAAAAAAACAGAGAAAGGATTGAAACAATTAAAACAATATTCAAAGATATCCGGGGTAATTCTTACGCGGCCCCTTTACAGAACACATTGCAGAAGCCTTAAACATATATTGGCAGAATTACATAATCTTACATTAAAAATCATAATATGTAATATAGTGACGCTCATCCATCATCTTATCTTCCTCCAGTTGCTTATCGGAGCCCATATCTTTTTACCGAGTTCTTTACTTTTCTTACCCTTGAATTTATATAAACATTCTTCAATATTATGGGTCCCTAGCAACCTTGTAAGCCACATCCGAAATGTGGGAGCGATCGGATCTTTCCAGGCCGCTGCAATTAGAATTCTAAAAACAGCAGCACAGAGAAAGATAAAAGCTTCAGCTTCCTGCCCAACCTTAAGATTTTTATCCCTGCCAATCAGAACAGATGTTGGAGATAACATGATTTGACGCTCTAACAGCCCTGATAAAAACTTCTCCATTTCTTTCAAAACAGGGTTGAGACTTTGGCATGAGTAGAACATATGGATTAGATCTGCAGGGCCTTGATTACACCTTGGACAGCTATCTGTATCCCTTTTACCCCATTGAAACAGCTTAGCCGGGGTGTAGTAGAGATTGAAGATCATCTTATAGTGTTGTGCTTTCAGATTAGTCGCTCTTAATATTTTCCTGTTTAATGCCAACGCGTAATCCACATCGATGTCAGGATCTCCTAATCTTACAGCCCAGGCATTTTCAACTTGTCCAATATCCTCTTCCAATCCCTGTAGCAGACGATTGTACCCTATTTTAATCTTTTTGCCCCCACTCATTATGTAGTGCACAAATGAATTTGGCTCCTGAACAGACACCCTTGGTCTTAATGCCTTCACTGATTGTTCTATCTGTTTGTATAACAGCCAGTGATTCGAGGGGATACCAAATTTCTGTTGTAAAACCTCAAACCCCAGGATATCATCTTTCTCCATGACATCCCCTAAACATCTAATGCCCAACCTTTTCCAACACCTACTATTCCTATTTTGTCCAAGATGCGAAAATGGACCTGCGTTCCATAGATCAG
Organism: Lissotriton vulgaris; assembly: GCF_964263255.1. Classification (NCBI taxonomy): domain Eukaryota; kingdom Metazoa; phylum Chordata; class Amphibia; order Caudata; family Salamandridae; genus Lissotriton; species Lissotriton vulgaris. Next base: position 412,169 of record NW_028248991.1, on the reverse strand, counting down.
TTGTACCGTTAATTTTAGGGATCTTAAGAAATTTCTGCACCGCCTTCCATGTCCCCCAGGCAGATAGCAGCACTTTGCTTTTACTCCTCTTAAAGTGTAATGCATTAATTTCACGTGTTAGAATCCCCCTGACCTTTTGGCCCATTACTAGATCATAAATTGTGGGGATTCTGTCAGTATCATGTGATGCTTCAGGGACATCATAATCCAATAAGTAATTCATACGTAATAATAAACAAACCCAATGGTATAACCGTATGTTAGGAGCAGATAACCCACCTCCCTCTAACGGTACAGAAAGTCGGGCTATAGATCTTCTGACTTTGCCATATTGCCATAAGAATTGTGAAAACACTGCTTCCATCTTCTTCATCAAACCTTCCTCAATTAAAAGTGGTATGGCACGGAATAAATACAATAGCTTGGGAAACATTGACATTTTCAGCACATTGACCCTCCCAATCAATGACAAATGTAGTACATTAATCCTTCTTAATTCTTTATCAATTGTGGCTAATAGGGGCCCATAATTTTCTTGATTAATTTTTCCTACGTTTGCATTTATTTTAATTCCTAAATAGACCGCGGAGTCCACATACCTCTGATCTCTTTTCTGAATATTGGTAGAACAGATTATTATAGTTTTTTCAGTATTCAGTTTGTAACCTGAACATTTCCCAAACTCCTGAGCCAGACTACTTAGTTCCTGCATTGCCACTTGCGGGTTAGTGGTAACAATTGCCAAGTCATCCGCATAGGCCAATAGCTTAGTGGAGTGACCATGAGCTACCACAGGGAGTATTTTTTCAGAGGCAAGAATCTTCCTTATAAGCGGGTCGATGTACAATGAGAAGAGTAGGGGTGAACAAGGACACCCCTGACGGGTGCCCCTTCTAATCACTACCTCATCTGATTGGAAACCCATTGTAGTTATTCTAGCAACCGGATCCATATACATTGCTTTGATGGATTTCTCTGGACGTCCTCAACCCCCGGTGTCCACGTGGCTGCAGAGAGAAGCTACACCTCAACCCCTGTTTCACCCGACATCGCCTGGTTCCAACCTGGTTCCACGGTAGTCACTGGCTAGTGACTTTGAACATTGTCCCCTCTGCTTTCAGATCTTCACAACTTGACGCAGCATCTCCATCTCCAAGCACCATCGACCAGCGTGACGAAACCCGACACTACTTCGACCCTGTGCACCTGCTTCCTGTGGGTGAGGTAAATCAGCAACACCGTTGTTCCTACACTGGTACACACCTCTAGGGCCTGTGTCTCAAGTTTCAGCTTTCTAGGTCACTCGGAAGGTTCCGAACTAACTAACTTTCTAACTTTTACGCACCATAGACTTTGCATTGGTGAGTGCGTGCACTTTAAACACTGCACCCGAGTCCCGCGAGTCCTTTCCCGACTAAGTCACTGCTATTCCCGATCAGCTCCAGCGATTCCCAAGGCCCTAGGCCTGTTTCCTTTTAGATTGGTATCTCTTATACCACTTTCTTAGTATATGGTTTAGGTTGTCCCTAGGGCTCATCCATATTTTGCAACTTTTGTGTATTTTAAACTGTGTTTTGTTTAACGCTTGTGCTTCTGTGCTCCTAAAGAGTTCAGGGGATATTTGTAGTTAATAAATATATATATATTTTCAATATATATTTGTGTGGTGCCCTTTCATTTGGTATTCAAGGGGGTTGTGTACGGTAATACAGCTGGCTTCACATGCCTTTCAGAGTTTAGCCTAAGACTGCTTTGTCCAAGTTACCACTAGGATAACTGGTCTATAAGGTTGACTTACAACCAATCATCATAAGGGTTGCTTGGCATGGTACAGGGTGATCACTAGAACTAGTGAGCATCATATGCGAGGCCAACTTCTTACAAATGGCATCTAGGATTGCTCCTCTGTTATGGGTTTCCTCTAAGCAGTGTTGGATAAGGTTGTTGCTGTGTAGCAGCTCATTCAGGGTCTGGATTAGCGGGTTGTTTTATTCATTCCAATGTAGATTGGGGCCATACAGAATTAGGTTGTTCACATCTTGGAGTGAGCAGTGGGCAATCCGGTCAGACAGGTATTCAGTGAATGTGGTGGTGTTGCCTGGGGGTGGTAAATGAGGTGGCAGATTAGTGTTGATGTTGGTGGTTGGGCACTCAAAGGTGTTGTAATTGAAGGAGTCTATTTCCGTTACAGCATTATTGTTTTTGCGGATGATTGCTATGCCTCCACCTCTTTGGTCTTTTCTATCTTTGTTGGTGATTACAAAGCCAGGGGGGACAAGAGTATCCATGAGTGGTAAGGAGGAGTCATTTAGTCATGTCTCGGTGATGAATGCTATATCTATGTCGTGAGTGAGGATGGATTCCACTTGCTCTGTGGCAAATCAATCTTGACCCCACTCCAACAGGAACAGTGAAGCCTGAATTGCCAGGCCAGGCTCTACCTGAACTGGAACACAAGCAACCTATGACTGGTGTTGCTCTTATTAGGGCTCATCAGTCGGGTACAGCTTGGTTCCAGTGGTAAACTGAGAGGGATTGAACATATCATATAAATAGAGGATGGTGCAATCTAATTGAAGCACATTTAAGGTGTTATCTACTGAGGGTCTATAACACATTTCATTTCGAGTAGCTGTAGATCACATATGATCTGATGGGTGTAATCAAAGTGATCAATTCATCTGTTTAGCTGTCTCCCATCTTAGTGGCTCATAAGAGGGATGTAGAATTGCATGTTTGAATTGCTTTACATAATGTTAATCATGGATTCTGGCAGGTGGGAATACATTACCAAAAACAGCTGAAATTATATACACCATGGGCTGGGGAGGGGTGAAGGGAGGCCCACCAAGATATTAATCACACCCTATGTGATCTTCTGGTCCTTTTATAATGTGAATTTAATTAGTTACAGTTTTCTTTTGGTTTCTTTGTTCTACATTAAAGTGTATTAGTTTCTTCGTGTTTAGTTTGAATTTTTCGGGACAGTTTGTTCCTTATTTGGTGGATGCTAATAAAGGTCTATATTTAACCGTTGTATATGAGTATATGTAGAAAATGTTTCTAGTTTATATAATAATATTTATTTAAATAGTGTTTTGTAAATTGATTCACATTTATTAGTTTTATTTCATATTTATGGGATTCATTGTTTTAATTTTGTGTATTATATATATATTTTAGTTGTGTTGTGGGTAGATATGGTTTTCTAAATACTCTGCAATATTTTGTTCAGTGTTTATATGGTAAATAATTAAGTTTATATTAATTGTGTATTGTTCATCTTGGAGTTTTTATCATGACCTAATAATTTGTAAATAATTAGATTGGTATTTTTTCAATTAATTTGAACAATATTGTTGCAGTCGATATTGTTCTGCTCAATATGTTTGCTATCTTCTATACATTTATGACTAATTGTTGTTTTTATATATTTATTGTCATGACAATATTTTATATTTCTATATCTTTGTGCTTGATATTATGGTATATTAGGTATTTATTATGGTAATATTTTTGTTAGCAATATTTCTGTATTTCTGTTCAAGTATAGGCTGATGATGTTTTGGTAAAAAATATTTTTGGGGCTATATTACCATAATTCGATATTACTGTGGTCAATAGTGTGTTATACAATCAAATCAGCTACTAACACAGAGTCGGCAATGAGCTGAAAAATAATCGATACAGATCAATGTTTATTCACTTATGAACCATTGATGACAATTATTCAATTATGATATAAAGTCACTGATGATGATGAACCCATGTGATGTCATTGACCATGTCATGTTTGATGTAACATGTGAGGTCATAAGCAGTGCATTGCAGGGGCGTGAGTGTTACCTCAGCTAACTATAACTGCTCTATTTCTCTGGTTTTGTACAAGTGAAATGTCAGACGAACTGTAACGTCCCTGTAACCTTTGTTTTTTTTCAGTGAATTTCTAAAGTTTTTTGAAAGCTAATTCCTAGTTATAATGTCCCTGTAACCTTTAGTTTTTTCAGTCAATTTTGATGTTTTTTTTAACTAGTTATCGAGTTTGCAGAGTGGCACAGACAGGAGGCTAGGTTTCCAACCAGCTCTCAGGTATCCAGCTCTGTAGGACTTACAGGAGGTACCAGGAGGGTTCTTAGCCCTCAAGGTCCCACAGAAGTAAAGTGGACTTTATCCCTCAACCAGTAATCAGTAGTGCACCATGAGTCGCGTTTGCATAGTGAAGCAGAAAGGGGGCATGGCCTCCAAAGACCTCTTAGCAATCCTAGTGTGTGGGACTTTCTGGAGGTAACAGAAAGGGTAGTTGGCCTCCCAAGGACATCCTTGGGGGCCAACTACCCATCCTGCTACCTCCAGTGGGTCCCACACAGCAGGATTGCTGAGAGGTTGTCAGGAGCCACGCCCCTTTCTTCACCACTGTGCAAACGCATCTCCTGGCACACTACTGGTTGAATGGTGAAGTCCTCTTGGATGCTGAGGGACCTTGGGGGCCAAGAAGCCCTCCTGTTACATCCAGTAAGTCCCATGCAGCTGGATTCCTGAGAGGTGGTCCGAAGCCCACCCTCTTTCTCCACCACCCTGCAAACGCGACTACGTGTTAAAAAACATAGAAATTCCCTAAAAAATCAACAGTTACAGGGACGTTAGAGTTAGGAGATAACATTAAAATCCATAAAAAATCACTTGAAAAACCAAAGCTAACAAGGATGTTATATATATAAATTGGCCAAGAATTAAAGACTGAGGATGGTGAATTCATGTTTTATAACAATGGACTGCTGTGTACCTTTACATTGACAATCTCATAAGCACGGATGAAGGGTGAAACACCGAAACGTGTCTGCGGAGAATTGAGAAAATAAATAATTATAAAACAACCCCATGAGTGCTCTGTAATGTAATTGGAGTTGTTGTGGAACACGCGACTGCCACCCTCATGATTTGGAAGCACCTGTCTTGAGCTTGGTGGCTGCAGGTGGCTTAACTGCAAGGGAAGCTATTCAGCATATCACCAGATCTGCCGCCGCCTGATTTTACCCAGCGATCATAAAGGGCTTGAGTTATAAAACCTCACAATAACATAGTCATTTGTCTGGCAACCACAAGGCCCTCATGGTATATTACCCAGCGGCTATGGCGAGGGGTTAGAAAGGCACAGAGAGGTTGCCGTGGAAGAGCAGTTTGATAATGTGGTCAACCCATGCTGAAGGTACAGTGACCTTCATCGATGTTAGCCCATCGGGGAGAGAAGTGGATTTGGACATTTGGGCCATCATTAAGACCCATTTGACCGCTCTTGAGGTCACGATATTCAAACAGCATGGAACCCGGGATTACAGAAATTATTTTCTATGTAGCCCTTCCATTGGCCAAGAATTTACCAAAGAGCATGGTGAATTCATGTTTTATACCAATGGACTGCTGTGTACCTGTACATTGACAATCTTATAAGCATGGATGAAGGCTGAAACACTGAAATGCGTCTGCGGTGAATTGCGATAATAAATAATGTTAAAACAACACTGTGAGTGCTCCGTAATATAATTGGAGTTGTTGTGGAACACGTGAGTGCCACCCTCGCAATTTGAATGCACCCATTTTGAGTTTGTTATCTGCAGGCGGCATAACTGCAAGGGAATATATATATATATATATATATATATATATATATATATATATATATATATATATATATATATATATATATACATATATACCAGGAATCCAAACAAATTGGTCATCCAATCTCTAGTCCTCTCGAAAATTGACTACAGAAACGCTTTATTCGCCGGAACTCCAAAAGTTCACCTTGCCCCCCTCAAATCTGTCCTCAACCTAGCAGCCAGGCCAACAACTAACTGTAAGCGTTTCAACCACATCTCGCCTGCCCTCAAAGACCTCAAATGGCCTCCCGTCGAAGGCAGATACTCCTATATAATTGCCTGCATTACGCACAAAGCCCTTTATCAAAAGACACCACTCTACCTCTCAAACAAACTCAATAAAGCAGATAGGGCCTGGCCGCTGAGAAGCACCAATTCTCTCCTCCTCGTCTCCCCTCTGTTAAAAAAAAGCCTCTCACTCCCTCTCCTTCTCTGGTAAGGCCCCCAACATCTGGAATGGCTTCCCTAAAGATCTATGATGTAACATTTCCAGTGTCAAAAATGAGCTTAAAACACACCTGCTCAATAAATATTGGGGTACTTAATCCCTCTCTAGCCATACTTGCTATACTGTCCGTCCTCCTAAAATCACAGCCGTCTCACCCTCTCACCTACACATCCCCTTGTTGACCCCTCTCCGCCATGCTTCCCTCCTTCCCCATCCTAACATTTCCCCTCCCACCCTTCTCACACACTCAACCCCTCCCACGATATTCTGACCTCCGAGCCTACCCCTTGTGCACTGTAGTATTTTTTGTAACGACATATCTATTTTGCTGTTTTTTAACTCTTTCTTTCCTTTCCTCACCACTTACTCTATATTACTCAATATACTCTTTTAGTCCACCATGTATAAGTGATGCATTTGTAACAACTGTTCTGTATTCCCTGAATATCATTATTCATATGTAAAGCGCTCTGATACCCCTAGGTGGAGCCAGCGCTATATAAAACTTCAATAGATAAATGTTGGCAGCCTTCTTGGGACTTGGCTTCAGCCGAGTCCCAAACAAAAATGTGAAACAAAAGAAAAGGGGGAAGGGTAGGAATACCCTGACCCCCAAGATTTGGCCTTGGGGTCCCGACAGGGCAAAAAAATATTTTTTATTCAAAATAACTTTTACAGCGAATTTGTCAATTTCACTGTGAAAACTTAAAAAAAGACAAACCCTGGTTGCAGTGCTAGTTTTGTAAAGGGCCCCCGGGTGGATTGAGTCCCCGGGCAGTTTCTACAAAAAGGAGGGGACAAATAGGACCCCGTCCTGAGGTTCTTTGAGCCCCAGGGACCACCATCTTGTGAGAATTTTTATTAATATAGGAGGGGGCCTTGAGGACCCCACTCCATGGTCTCAAATGAGCCCCGTGGACCACCACCTCCCCGGGGCTTTTCCTAAAAATGTTGTACAGGAGTGCACAAACCTCATTCAAACCCGGGGGCTACCTCCTCCCTAGAGCTTTCTTGTTTTTATAAGAAGGGGGCCACAGTGCCCCCTCCCAGGCAGTACTCAGCACTGGAGACCAACCCCTCCACGAGGAAACCCGTGCAAATAGGAGTAGGGGCCATGTGGCCCTTTTTGCTGGAGCCATACAGGGCGCTGGGGACTGCCACCCCTCCTTTGCAGGCTACTACACTATGTCCTGAGGTACCCAACCCCAGGACAAAGCTGTTTGCACTTATTTGGTGGGAGATTTGACAGCTTCTCCCAAGTGAGAGCTAACACTGAGCTGTCAAAGTGCTCCTGTCTGCTGGAAGTGGGGATTTCGATATGAAATGATTACTCGTGCATGGAGTGAGCTGCTTTTCCAGTAGCTCACTCCGTGCAGCAGCAATGCAGGCTCCCACAGGAGGTGTGGAGGCGGCTGGGACAATGGGCGCCTTGAGGCTCCCTACACGGTTACGGGGGAACAGAGGGAAATTAAAGTTGAGAAACAAGCAGAAAGAGGCTGAATAAAGGTCTTAAACGAGCAGAAGAGGAAATATAAAGGTGAGTAACGTGCATAGAGGCAGAATAAAGTTCAGAAACGAGTAGAAAGAGGCAGAATAAAGGTCAGCAATGAGCAGAAACAGGCAAAATGAAGGTCAGCAATGAAAAGAAAGAGGCGAAATAAAGGTGAGAAATGAGCAGAAAGAGGGAAATTAAGGGTGAGAAATGAGCAGAAAGAGGCAAAATAAAGTTCAGAAACAAGAAGAAAGAGGAAATATAAAGGTCAGAAAGAAGCAAAATAGAGGTCAGAAATGAGCAGAGAGAGGCAACATAAAGATGAGAATGAAGCAAAATAGAGGTCAGAAATGAGCAGAAAGAGGCAAACTAAAGGCCAGCAACGTGATGAAAGAGGCAAGATAAAGTGAGAAATGAGCAGAAAGAGGGACAATAAAGGTCCGAAATGACCAGGCAGGCAGAATAAAGGTTAGAAACGAGAAGAAAGAGGAAAAATAAAGGTCAGAAAAAAGCAAAATAGAGGTCAGAAATTAGCAGAAAGAGGCAAAATAAAGGTCAGGAATGAGCTGACTGAGGGCAAAGTAGAGGTCAAAAATGAGCAGAAGGGGTAAAATAAAGGTCAGAAATGAGCAGGAAGAGGCAAGATAAATGTCAGAAATTAGCAGAAAAAGACAAAACAGAGGTCAGAAACTGGGCAGAAAGAGGCAAAATAAAGGTCAGAACTCAGTAGAAAGAGACAAACTATTAGTGAGAAACGAGCAGCAAGAGGCAGAATAAAGGTTAGAAGCGCGCAGAAAGAGGCAGAATAAATATCCGAAATGAGAGGAAACAGGCAACATAAAGGTGGGAAACGAGCAGAAAGAGGGAAAAGAAAAGGACAGAAATTAGAAGAAAGAGACTGACAAAAGATCAGAAACTAGGATAAAAGAGGCAACATAAAGGTGAGAAATGAGCAGAAAGAGGCAAAAAAAAGGATAGAGATGAGCAGAAAGAGGGAAAATAAAGTTCAGAAATTAGCAAAAAGAGGCAAGGTAGAGGCCAGCAACTAACTAAAAGAGGCAAAATAGAGATCGGCAAAGAGCAAAAAGAGTCAAAATAAAGGTCAGAATCAAGCAGAAAGGGGCTAAAAGCCAGTAAAAGCAGAAAGAGGCAAAATAAAGGTCACCAATGAGCACAAAGAGGCAAATGCAGGTCAGAAACAATCAGAAAGTGGCAAAATAAAGGTCAGCACCGTGCAGAAGGAGGCAAGATAAAGGTGAGAAACGAGCAGAAAAGGGACAATAAAGGTCAGAAATGAGCAGAAAGGCAGTATAAAGGTCTGAAACGAGAAGAAAGAGAAAATATAAATGTCAGAAAGAAGCAAAATAGAGGTTAGAAATGAGCAGAAAGAGGCAAAATAAAGGCCGGAAATGAGCAGAAAGACGCAAACTAAAGGTTGGAAACGAGCTGAAAGAGGGTAAATAAGGATCTGCAGAAAATTCAGAGAATAAGCAGAACCCACTCAGGCATTCAAGCACCCACTCACAGAGTAACAAAGTGACTCTCACAACCACTCACAGTCCCAATCAAACACTCTTGCACCCACATACAGAATCACTCATGCTCGCTCTCACCCACTCACAGGCCTACTCAGGGACTCCTGGACCCACTCATAGACCCACTCAGCAACTCACATACCCACTCACAGACACACTCAGACACTCATAGACTGGATGACAAACTCTTGCAAACACTTGCAAACTCACACACTCTGACACCCACTCACACCGACTCATACACTTACTTGGACACTCATGAACCCATGCCTCAGGCACCCACTGAGACACTCACACACCCTCCTATAGACCCATTCACACCCACACACTGCCACTGAGAAACTCATGCACTCACTCAGATACTCACTTTCAAAGGTTACAGGTTACTCTTAGGAAATAGCATTATAAACTATAGACATTCACAATAAAACAAAGGTTACAAGGATGTTATATTTAGGAAATAGAATTAAGAGAAAACCTTAGAAATTCACTGAAAAAAACCAAAGGTTACAGGAATGTTATAGTTAGCCTCAGATTTCACTTGTACAAAAACCATTGAAATTCAGCAGTTATAGTTACCTGAGGTAACTGTAACTTTGAACCCCGCAATGCAGTGAGAGGTATCATTTTTTAAATGTGCCTGATGTAGCTGATCCCATGCTTCTGTCAATGGGGATGCATACCGCATGAGGACTTACCTGTATTCCGGTGCCCACAGGATTGTAGTCATCGGGGTGCCATAGCCAGGTGAGGGGAACCTGGAGGAAGGGATCCACGTAGAGACTGCTGGAGAAAAGTGTATTTGAATGAGTATAGACCCTATATCCTTAGTTTCTGACAACTCGAGGTAAGCAGTCGGACTGCCATGGTTGGGTCATCAGAAACCCTCATCGTATCCCGGACAGTGGTTGGAAAGCCCTGTACTGTGTTATGGCTGGTGTTTTTTTTTTACCTTCATCTTGGCGGTCAAAGAAAAGCTGTCAGAGTCAGCAGTCTTTCAGAGGTAGGTCGGAGTACATGATTCATGCATCCTAATCTGGCAGTCAGACTGACTGCTTCTGACAAGACAGTGGCAGTCTGACTGCCTCCGACAGGACTGCGGAAGCTGGTCCAACCGTCATAATCAGGCCCTTAGATAAAATATCCTCAAATTCTACATGATATGCTGACAGCAGGTTGCTATTAAGTATTAAAGGATCGGCCATGTTTGTCTTTAATCTTAACTCCATGGCTGCTAAGGCAATTTCCCTCCTGTGCTGGGAATTGCTATTTTACTTGTTTTATGACGAGCTGGGCTCGTCATCAGTGTACGAGGAGGCTACACCATGACGAGCCCAGCTCGTCATGAGCGTGGAAGGGGTTAAATCTCCATCTTTGATGGATTCAGCCCTGGAATTGATAAACCCTCTAGTAGGGGTTTCAACCACCAAATAAAAGGTTACAAATAAGGGATTATGATCCTAACTCCAGAATAGAATGATCCACTATACTTTCTTTCAATTCATGAGATACAATAATACAATCTATCACTGTATAATAGCCACTTATTATGAATGCAGGAATAGATAAAGAATCATGTGAATCTCCCTCATGGACATTTATTAAATTCTAATTGATCAACCGATTAAAATGCATTTTGACCCAATAATTTGACTTCGAATAGGGAATACGTTTGCTTTCACTTAATAAAAATGAACTTTGCTGAGTTAGGTTGGGACCAAGCTTAAAGTTAAAAATTAACTGTGATAAATATTGAAATGTTGGCAATCTCATTCATTCATTAGAGGTTAAAATATCATCAAACTAATTAGGATGAGATTGAATATTGGTGACAACAACTAACAGAAGAAATACCATTAGAGAAATATGCATCCAGTAGGCAATGGCCATCTTTCAATGTAACATAAATTAAACATTAGGGTCATCAGAAGGGGCCGTGAATACTTTCCAGTCTAGCAAAAGTCCTTCCCAAATTTGAAAACACACGTTGCTGTGCCTGAAGAGGTAGGGGTTGCTGAAACAACTTAGCTAGTAAAGTGTTTACAAAATATTTAGTGGTAACCCAAGTTTCTTGAAAAAGAATAGTGTTGTAACACTTAATAAAAGTAAACCCATTTCTGATTCATCCATTTTGAATATAAGCCAACAATTTTCCATGACAGTAATTTTATATTCCTTCTATCAGTTTTACAGTTTGTTGGAATCCTACAAGATAAAAAACACTGGAAATGCAATAGATCTCGCATTTTTTGAGTTAGAGCTATTGGCTTTGTAAATGTCAGTCTCTTTCATGCTGTGAAGTTATGTGGCTAGTAATGTGGTATTGATTGTACTGGAATTATGTGGAGGGGGTTGTGTGTTATGGAGTGTAATTATATTGAATTTTGTGTTGTGGAGTAGTATGTAGTGGAGGTTAATTATGTTGTGTGCTGTTGAATTGTGTAGCATGGTACAGAATTTTATGGTGTGGATTGGATTTATGTGGTGTGTAGTTTAGTTGTTTTGTTGAGTTGATGTATGTGGTTTGGCACTGAATTATGTGGCGTGGACTTGAATTGTGCGGCATGGAACTGCTTTGCACTTTTGGTGATAAAAGAATATGTAGGAGCTGTGCTTTAGATCTGTGTCTGTGGGTTTAAAAAAATGAAAATCCGATGTATCGGGTTGGCTTTAGGGTGTCCTGCTTCGCCGATATTTGTTATTTGGGTTGTTTATCTGAAATTCAAAGGGCCCACCAAAATAACCTTGCCCTTTCCAGACGCTGTTGTTTTGCATGTCTGGGGCATACTCAAGTAAAACAGGTTGGGGAAAGAACAGGCAAATACAGGGCAATAAACTATTCACTCACAGCCTTATCACAGATCAAAAGGAAAGACAGTAAAACACCCAGAGAAGACGAAGGAAACCCTGTGCCTCTCAAGGCAGCCATTGCCAGCTGCAACTGGGTTTCTCCTCTCTTTTGCCAATTGTGTGCGTCTGGCAAGATGTCTGTGCCCCAACAAAAAAACAACAAGCAGTGACAGTTGGGCGGGGAGATTAAGTGAATTGAAAGAAGCGCTGCACACAGAAGCTTTTCTTCATTCGGGTATTTTAACTATTTTAAGTACTGTCCGATGAAATGTTTTGAATTGCTGTGAATTTTAATGCTGTCACAAGGGAAACGCTGTCCGGACTGGGGGATTGTTGCTTATAATTTGTTTACTGTTCTCTTCACCTAAGCAACCATATAGATGCAGTTTTGCTTGCACAAGAGCGAACAGAAGGTTGGTGCGCTAGTAGCTAAGACCCAGATCGTTAAATGACGGCTGCGGTGTGGGCTTGCAGCGGACGTGCACAGCAGGTGCACTGCTTAGGCGTCAAAGGCATGCCAGAGGTGCGCCAAAGGCAAGCCCGTATGCGCCAATCCGTGCTCGAACATGACCATGGCCCAGGAACACAGCACAAATTGTCCCAGGTCTGTATAAATACCCCAAAAATCAGCTGCTGGCAATCATCCTCCACCAGAGTCCCGGTGCCCCCCTTGCTTAGGGCTGATAACCTGCACAAAGAGGAGTATGTGCTCAGTGTAGTTACGAACTAAAGAGCCAGGTACCATTTATAATATCCCCACATCACATGGAAGTATTTTGGAAGATGGGTTTGATTGATAGTCACTCAGTTTCAAGGGTAAACAGCGCTTACAACGAACCCTTCTCTCCGTATGTAATAACGCATACTATTACCCCACTAGTCATAACAATTACTTGCGGAGGGGGCAGAAGGTGTTGGATTTAAAATCCAATACTTTCCTACTGTTGCACAGACTGGAGTTGTAATAGTAAATAATGCTCTTCTAACATCCAGCTCCCCCCTAGAGTAAGTCGTTGTTACGACTTGCGGTGTAATGGTATGTGCTGTTACAACGCGGTCGTTATAATGACAGCGTTGTAATTGCATGCAGAAAAAAGGCATGCATTCTAAGGAGGCATATTCAGTTTCATGACATGCCACCGATATCAGGACATTGCTAGAAGAAGACCATCTGGACGAGCTGTTCATCAGGGAAACGTGGCTTAATGACAGCTCAGGTCCTGACATTTTAATGGCCCTTCCCACAGGTTTTCAAATACACCGATTAAAGTGTGTAAGAGAAATAGGGGGTGGGATGGCCATTTTAATAAAAGGCGAGTTTAGGTGCATCACATCCTCCTTCCCACTCCCAAAGTGTGAACGTTTTCAATTTCACATTACACTCTCTTCCACCGGCACGATTTCAGGCGCACTTATTTATAGACCGCTGGGTGCAAGCTTCAAATAAATAGAGGCATTACCGGACGCACTAGTGAGTCTAGCAGTGAGGAAAACCAATTCAACTATTTTAGGGGATTTCAACTTACACTTTGATGCACATGACGCTACCACCATCAGAAGATTTCAGCACAACCTTGAAACACTGCAATTAATCCAACACTTATCCACAACCTACACATGAGAAAGGGCACAAACTAGATCTTATATTGTCCAATGACCCTCAGATTGTGGCATCCAGTGTGATTCCTTTCCCATGGTCATATCACTGCCTCATCCCTTTTAGGCTACCCAAACCAGGCATGCAGAACAGTGCTAAGGTCTAGCCTATTCCAACAAGGAGCTCGTCGAAGCTTGATCCCGAAGCTTGGACACAAGTTCTGGATGCCCCAACTCCTAATCTAAAGGGCAATTTAGAGGAGGCTTACGAAAAATGGGAGGATTGGGTTGTACATTCATTGGATATAAGTAACACAAAAAAGGCACTAACACTAAAACACACACAAATGAAGCCCCCTGGTTTAATAATCATCACATCTCTTTAAGAAAAGAATGTAAGAAACTTGAGAGGATCTGAAGGAAAGAATATGAGCCACTTCTAAAAACAAAATATAAAGCCTCAATCAGGATCTACCACAATGAAATGAAGAAAGCTCAGGCTACATTTTACAAGGAAAAAGCTATGCAGGCCTCAAATTCCCCCAAGGAATTATTCAAGGTCATCAAAGCACTAACTACCACTCAGGAAAGTAAACTCGCTCACAATCTTTAAAAGAACGATGTAATGAGATAGCATTCTTTTTTCACAATGAAAGTGGTAGATATCCACAATCTGCTTCAGGGCAAGTAAGAGCCAGTCTCTTGAGATAAAGATGTCTCTAGGGAATTGCCTTCAATTCCAGTGTTAGCTCAGTTCCCTATGCTGAACAAAGAAGATACATGTAGCTTGATGAGTGTAACCAAATCAGGATCTGCACTAGACCCTGTGCCCCCACATATTCTATCCAACGGGATATATGTCATTCTCCCCTCAGCAACTTAGTTACTTAATCATTCACTGGACTCTTGACTTGTTCCAAAAAAATTGAAGCATGCTGTAATTGGGCTGTTACTAAAAAAAAACAATCTAGATCCAGCATTACCTGGCTACCTCAGACCTATATCGTTACTATCTTTTGAAGGAAAACGTCTGGGGAAACATGTCAAGTGGGCCTTATTCCACTTTTTGGAGGATAATGACCTCCTATTTAGAAGACAGATCCTGCCAAGTCATGGAAAATGCTTGCTTCTTTGATAGTATGCCATTCATATGTGAAGTGCCTCAGGGATCGTCACTCAGCCCGAGTGTTTACAATGTTTACGTTCGACGGCTGGACACAATTGTACAGAAGTTGGGTATCTCGGCTGTCTCCTATGCAGATTATACTCAGTTGGTGGTTTCTCTGGCAAATGGGCCAAATCTTGAACATCAACAACTGGTACCTTGCCTGGAAAGAGTGGCCATTTGGATGACGAGCTGCTGTTTGAAACTGAATGGCGATAAAACAGAACTAATGATTCTAGGGAACATGGTCATACCCAGACCATTGAATATCTGGCCAAGCCCCCAGATCCCAAATCCCCTATAAACAATTTGGGAATGTGGCTGGATAGAGCCCTCATGATGAATCAACAAGCAAAAACCTGGCTGGCATCTGCTACAGTCTTCTTAGAATGATCGGGACGATATTAGCACTGGTCCCAGAGCATCTAAGAAAAACAGTGATTCAAGCCCTCATAGTCTCTCATTTGGATTACGGTAATTCTCTCTATGTTGGCTCAACAAAATATTTAATATAAAGACTTAAGGTGATGCAAAATATGGCAGCAAGGCTTCTTCTGAAGTTCCCCAGTCATGTCACAGTAAGAGAGTCTTTGAAACAGCTCCCCTGGCTGCGATTGAAGCAAGGATTAGGTTTAAAATCTCTTTGCATTGCACATAAGGCATAAAGAATAAAGGTCAAGTTAAGCTTAAAGGTCTAGTCTCATTTTATACCCCAGCCAGACTCCTAAGGTCATCTCAACAACATCTTCTTTTAACTACTAGAATCAGAAGAGCGAGATGTGGCAAGAGATCATTGGCACACTTGGTACCAAAGTTATGGAATGGTCTCCCACTCACTATAAGATTATTGGAAGACAAACTCAATTTTAGAAAAAAATCTGGATGTTCCTCCATTAACCTGTTTACCATGCACAGTTATCCAGTTCAGTACTCATCGGCCCAGGGAAGCCCTTGGGTAGCCATTCGCTTTATTAAATCCTAAACATAAGGATAATACAACACTGCTGCCCAGAGGAACAAACAACGCACATGCATAGCAAACATAATGCTGTCAGCTAAGCATAGATTTGCGTAAAGCGTGGCGCTTCAGCAAACAGCGCTAAAATAAAAAAACATTGTTAGTGCTGTGCTGCTAAAACAAAAGATATGTTTTTTGACACAAGCTACTGATTAGAAAATATAAATACCTTAGCACCGTGCTCCAGTCCAAAACATGAAGTGCGGCATCCGTAAAGCGAGCGCCGTGCTGATACACGAGCCAAGGAAAAGCAAATGGCACATGCTACTGGTTAGAAAATATAAAACCCTTTGTGCCATTTAGCTGTCCAAACCATGAAGTGCGGCACCCATGAAGCGGATGCATTGCTGATACACAAGCTGAAAAAAAGCAAGAAAAAGGAGTGCGCAGGAAGGAACGTGCTTAAAAAAAGAGAAAGACCGCACGTAACAGGGGAAGTCACCTGGGAGGGTCCGAAACACCATAAGGCAGGACTAATTAAGCATATCCAATAAACAAAGTCAGGCATTTAGGAAGGGCACTTACAGGAGCCAATGGAAGATATGGGTGGTGTTTGAAGCACATATTCTGGATACACCATGCCCCAGAGAGCAGGGCATGTGCACTGCTAGGCTCGACCTAAAAAGTTAGAACTATGTTAAGGGGGAGATGATACACCATCCAGTACTGCGCTGTAAGCAACTAAATCAATATTCAGTCAAATATTACTGGCCAGGCCCTCTAACACTTTGATTGAATGACCAAATTACTGTCAACAGAATCTAAAGCAACAGGAGAGTGATCAAATGAGATTTTACCAGAAATCTAATAAGATTAAAGTGGTCTGTAGAAAAACCATAGCATGAGAGCCATCATTGCGATAAAATCTCAGCACCCTCACAGAAGACCGCACTTTCTCATCAGAATAGGTCTTGATAATAATTATTTGTACACTAATCATTTGTACACAGATACTTATTTTGTTGTCATTCCTGTGTTTTGCCTCCCCCCCATGAGCGTTCCCGGAAAAGCGGTACATTTTGCAGTCTAATGATCTGAAGCACTAATAAACAGCACTTGCTATTTTGCAGGTGGTTTGAGGTTTTATGCCTCTGATAAGCTGGACTCCAATGGCCTAATTGATGCGTTCAGTGGACTTTCATCATTAGGAACAGCTCCAAATTTTCCTGAACAAACTATTCAGGTATATTTTTCAAACGTGCATGTTTCTGATTCATTTTTGATCTGGTGTTAAAAATATAAATATATAAACAAAAAACGGAAACTGCTAAGACATGTTTATAGTTATCTGTAATTGAGATTTGTGGACAAAGACAGGAAAAATATAATTGTTAGACTACTGTGTTTTATAACTATTGTTGTAATCATGACTAGATTATAGATCATGGCCCACATTTATGAAGTTATTGCATCGCACTTGCACCATGCAAGGGTGACTCAAATCCTAAATGAGATTTATCAAGCCATGCACTGCATTGCATTACTCTGCAGCAGGGAAGCGTGCAATGGGTGGAACGTTGGTGTTCCCATGCATCCATCCATGCATTGTGACACATTTACCAACACCGGTAGAACTGGGAATGCATCCAAATTTTATGCCTCACCACGACAGGCGAAACGAGGAGAAATATCTTGATTTCTCCTTGTTGTTTATGCTTTATATGCATTCTGCAGCACATTTGTAAAGAGGAAAATGCCTCAGAGGATTGTTTTTGTGCGGGAAGGTGCACTTTCCTGCACAAAAACAATCCTGTTTACAATGCAGACACCACGGTGTAAGGGTTAGTGCTAGGCAGCAGTTTGTGCACCAGAACAGGCATAGAGCATTAATGTTAAATAATGTGCATTCCCGCCCTCTCCCTTTCACTCTGCAAGGTGACTTGTTGCATTGCATGAAATATTGATAAATATGAGCCACAGTTTGCATGCTTCAAAATGTTTTGGCCTTCAATGTTCACTATTTCATGACGTTATTAAATCAATTATTGCCCTCTATCTCTCCTCAAAATATGTCTACAGACATCTGTGACCAACTGCCGGATTTAGGGGAAATTAATTGCTATTATGAATAATATTCCAGGAGGTAGGTATTTTAATTACTGCAATATGTCTTTGCAAATTACACAAATCAGTACCATTCTTCCATTCTCAAAAGACTGTAGTCAATGACCTGTAGTGTGTAACGTACTTTCTTTTAACCAAGGCAAACATTGCAAATATTGGAAGGGCTCCCTCCCTGAGAAACCTGTGATTGCTCTCCATCACTACCATTAAAAGACAAGTGCTGGAGGGGTTGTGTATGGCCTGGTTTGCAGAGCCATAGTAAACAGGCCATGTGACATCAGAGGCAAATGACTCTAGCTCCCACAGCTGAGGCTCAATAGCCCAAATTGCACACCTTAAAGCCTTAATGAGATTAGTACTTCAGGTACAAGAGGAAAAGAGGAGGGAGAGACAAGAAGAATGGGCCCAAAAGGAAAGAAATGGGAAGCATGAGGATATGGAGAGAGAAATTGAAAAAGAAAGATGATGACTTTAGAGAAAGAGATGCTCAGGATGTCAGCAGAGAATTCTACAACTTTAAAAAGCAATTCCACCCCTAACTGGAGTTCAAGCCAAGTTTCCAACATAGCTTGTGAGCATGTATGTGGAAGAACAAAATAGTTTGGAATGGTTCCTGAGTTTTGAGAGTCCTTGTAGAGGGATGTAATCAAAATGATTGCGGTACATCACAACGAAAGTCGTTACCACGACTTGCGCTGTAGGGTGCTGGACTAAGGAATAGTATAATTTACTATTCCAACTCCAGCCTACGTACAGTACAGAAGGTGTTGGAATAGTAAATCTACTATTCCTTAGTCTAGAGCGCCCTCCAGTGCAAGTCGTGGTAACGGCTTGCGTTTTAAAAGCTGCGTTGTAATGGCACTGCGTTGTTTTGACCGTGTCGTAAAGGTTGTTTACCTTGTAGAGCTCAGGCTTTGGAACATGTGACTATGGAAGCTACTATAATAAGTTGCTTGCCCATCGAAGACACACGATTCATTGGAAGAATGCCAATGGCTGAGAAAAATGATTACGAGCAGGTGAATGAAGCTCTAATTAAACAGTTTACAACTGTTAGACCTGACATCATTGGTGTGAGTCTCCCTTCCATTTTTTACGGATTGCCTTCTCTCTTTTGATATATTTTTTCTGGATTTATGCTTTGGGCACTGCACCACTGCTAATCAGTGCCACAGTGCAAGTGCTCCCTATGTTAAATTAATGTACTGATTGGTTATTCCATGATTGGGTTATTTGATTCACTGTCAGCCCCTAGTACAGTGCTCCATGTGTGCCCAGGGCTTGTAAATCAAATGCTGCTAGTGGGCTTGCAGCACTGGTTGTGCCACCCACAGAAGCAGCTTGTAAAGTGTGTCTCAGGCCTGCCATTGCAAGGCCTGTGTGCAGTCTAGCACTGCCATGTCGACTTGGCCAAGTGCACCCACTTGCCAGGACCCTAAACCTTTCCTTTGCTTCATATTAGACACCCCTATGTTAGGCCCAAGGGCAGGGTGCATTGTAAGTGTAAGGTAGGACATGCTCTGATGTGTGTAGCATGGTCTAATAGTGAATTACAGCCATTTTCGTTTTTCACTATTGAAGGCTACCTGTTCTCATAGGTTAGAATGGGCAGTTAGATTATTACATTCTTATAATCCTAACTGACTCAGGATACATGGTAGAAATTCGAATTTCGTATGCCTGAACTCAGAATAATAAAGTACATCTTTTAGTAAAGTTTATTTTCATATTCTGTCTTTGCAAATACCACTTTTAGAAAGCAGGTATTTGCTTACCTAACCATTTGAGCCCGCCTCTGCTGAGTTGTGTTTTCCTTGTCTGGGTTTGTGTGTGACAGGGCTAGGAAATTCCAGGAGACAGGCGGGGGCTGCCCAGTGGTGAAGAGAGAGATCTGCATCTAGATGGGAGGGAGGAGTTGCACCTGGGACCTGAAAAGGGCTGGGCCTTCCCTCTTCAATGCTGGCTCCACCCCCTGTGGCTTGTCTGATATCTCTGCTCTGCACTGTGAATGGAGGAGGAATCATGTCAACAGAGTGCTCCAGAGCTGTATCTTCCCTCCCCTGTGCTGGCTCCACCTCCTGTGGGGCGGCTGATGTCTCTGCCCTGCACAGTGAAAGGAAGAAGAGAGTCATGTCAACAAAGTGCTCAGGAACTGGTTTGAACTAGGCAGAGGCCTCTCTGCCTTCAGAGATCAAAGGAGTTTGAGATATAAGCATTGGGACCCTGCTCCCAAGAAATTAGATCACTTCTGGAACAATAAACCTTTCTGCCTAGGAGAAGAACCAAGGAAGCTGCGGGAGTTGGACTGCCCCTCTGCCAGTGTGCTGTTTGCTGGGTTGGCCTGCAGTGGTTACTTCATTGCCAAGGGAAAGGAGAAGGAACTTTGTAAAGGACTTTCATTTACAGAATATTCTCCAAGGGCTTGAACTCTGCTTGCCTCCTGCTTAAGTCTCAGGGACAAAAGACTTCACCTCCAGCTCCCTCCTGAATTTCCTTGCTGGGAATTCTGACTCCAGTCACTTGCGTGCCGCTGGGAGCTGGAAGCGCGATGCATCGAGAAGAAGCGTATCGCTGCTGCAGCTGAAATCATCGCAACACCGGAGAAGGGAGCCTTCGCCCCATTTCCCTGGAAGCGTGTGTTCATTGAAGCTGCCTGCTGTCGCATCACCGGAGAAGCGTGACGCCATTGAGAAAGTCGCCATTCCTCACCGGAGAAGCCTGTCGCGTACAGAGTTGTCGCAAGGCTGCCAGGGCGTCAACGCATCACCGCATCAAGGGCGCCATCTTCTCGCATGGCAACCGGATCATCGCATCGCATCAACGCTCCATCTTGCGCACCGCAACGGGCCCGCAGGCCGAGAATCTACGCATCACCTCCGCACCGGTAAGGCTCACGACGAGTCCCATACTCTGCGCAAGCATTGAGGAAGGACGCAACCATTCCCCCGGGTCAGGGAACCGACGCATCTCCCCTTCTGCGAGTCTTTTTGTTTACTTTGCGTTACACATCTAGGTACTTTGGTGAGAACTTTGTCGCATCTACCATCAACTTGAACTAAGAGACTTTAATAATCTTTTAAGTAATCTTAAGTGTAGTATGGTGGATTTTTGTTGTTTGTGGTCTTATGTTAAGTCTTTATAAAGAATACTTATTTTTATAAAACCTGTGTTGTGTCCATCTGTAGTGTTATCACTGTATTACTGTGTATATTCACAAATGCTTAACAAACTGCCTCTGAGATAAGCCTGTCTGCTCGTTCCAAGCAACCAAGGGGGTGAGCAGGGGTTATTAAGGAGTGTAATCCCCTTATCCTGACTTAGAAGTAAGGGTCCCTATTTGGACAAAGGTGAATACCATTGCCAATTAGAGACCCCCAGATCTAACAACAACCTACAAAGGTTTAAGGACAGCAAGGAAACACGAGAGCAGATGGTGTAGCATTTGAGACCTGGATTCATGCTGTGCCGCATGATTGGAATGAGTGGGTGACAGGGATAGAGGCAAAGGATTGTCATTCTCTAAACCAGTTACTAGTGATTGAGAGACTCAAAAAGGAGTGTTCTAGCCCAATTAGGCAACGCCTGTGAGAACTGACCGAGATGGATCCAGAAACACTTGCAGTGTTGCCTGGAAAATGGTTAACTAATGGAGTTAAAAAAGGTATGGAGCAGAGTGGATCCAAGCTAAAGGGAGAGAACAACTCTCAAGAGACTTGGTTCAAACAGGAGGGTAATGGTCATGGCAATTACCAAAGTTACAAGGAGGGACATAGGCAGAAAAGGAAATGGATTCCAAGTCAGAAACTGTACAAGCATATATGGCTTGGATCACATCAGCTCTGCTAACGAGCACAGGGTCAGTTGCAAGATTACACCAAATTTCAGCTAACACGACCCTCTAGCCCATGTCTTACATTTAAAGCCTCCTGTACTGCATGGTCCTCCAAAATGCATTTGATGAGAAGGAAGGTGATGAGCAGGTGTTGGGGAAACAAGAGATGTTGCATTACTGTACGGTTCCTCTACCCCAGCATCACTCCTTCAGCTTGATTCACATAGGTAAGTTTACTACTTTTCTCTATTCACAAACTCAGCAGGGAGACTATAGTTGGGGCAGAGTTCTCTGTGTGGTAAAGTGCAGGGAAAAATAAAAAAAGTATTTAACTCGAAAACAAATATAAAAATTATTTTATATTAAATATGAATGTAAATAAATGTTAAATATTAACTTTAAATGTAGCACAAAATAAAAAAAATGCCACAACACTATTAAATTAATTTTGAATTAATACTTTGATTAATAGAAATATATTAAATTAACATTATTTTTCTGGTGTTGAAATCAAATGTCAGAATATGGTGGGGGTGCCCACGGTCTTGGTGTGAGGTACGACTGTGCACCACGGCCCAAAAAAGGTAATCAGGTTTCTGTGATGCATTCCTTCCCAAGAGAACTCGTGGGGTCCATCTGAAGGTCAAAAAAGTTCAGTGGAGCAAACCTGGAAACTGTAGTTTGATACGTTCTCCCAACATTGAATACACTGGACAAGGGGCTTTGCTGTAGCCTTCACCTTCACGCTACAAAGCTTTCACCGGAAAAAAAGATGGAAACACAAAGATTGTGACTTTTTTGGAGTGAGTCTTGGTGCCTTGTAAAAGGCCTCCAGAGATGAAACATTTTTTAAGTCCCAAAAAATCTTGTTGGCTTGTTGTCTATCACTGGTACTTTGAAGAAAATACCTCATATCTTTAGGACTGGTTCCTCAGACGTGAATTCTTGGTTTCCAAGTGGCAGGATGCTTACCACAACTCTCCTTTAAGGTCCACAGAGACATTTCCAGTTCAAACTGGCAGACTAGAGTTATTCCAGGCACTCAAATGACTATTCTGCTCTGAGGAACTTTGGCGGCCAGGCAAACATAGGAGGCAGGTGTCTCAGGGGCAAGCATTAGAATTGTTCAGATGTAAGTGGTTCTCTGGAATTCTTCCATGCAGACAGGAGCTTCCTCGGTCTCAAGCATTTATACACCCTCCAATAACAGGAGATAAGTTTTACAGAGGCAAGCAGGATTCTCTTGTAACTTTGGGTAGGGAAAATGCATGCTTGTCTCTTACACTTAAATACTTGTACTCCGTGGCACGGTGCACAAATTGTTGTCTTGTAAGAGTGACAGTTATGGCAAAAAGGTTGTCAGTTTACACAGAATACACATGGCTAAGCCCTATTTAGAAGGGCACGACCAGGGCAGCAATCAAAAACACCATGGGCCCAGAGCAAATAACATGGCAAAAATGCATTCCAGTGCACTAATTCAACAACACTTGCTGATTATTCATTTTTGCAAGTAGCACCTGAAGATTGCTGTGTTTGGATAGAACCAAGTAAGAGAACATTCCATGATACAACAGCTTCATCTGTTCTATGGGGTTATGCTAACTCATAAAATTACAAGAAGAATGGACCAAGCAAATAAAGGATTAAGCTGGAGGTATCATGAGGAGGAAGGCCAGAGTGTCTCCATGGGTAAGCAACTAAGGAGAACAAAACAACCAAAGGTGAGGATACAGATTGCAGTTTATGAACTGCACGATAGAGATGGAGCTTAAGCAAATGGCCCAGAGTGACCTGACCTCGGGTCGCTCCCCACGCCGCACAGCTCCTCCTGGGTGCCCGTGTCTCCCTCCACCTGCCGCCGAGGGTTCGCCGCACCTGGTGACTGTTTAATCTTTTTCTTCTTCCCATACTTATCTTTTCTAACTTGCCTTTTGTAACTTGTCTTTAGATTTTACATTTTGTCTCCCAGCTTAGGCGCTCCTTTTGCACCACTGCCCTCTGTGGCCCCCCGCCCCCGCTTCCCGCCGCTGCTCCCCTGTGGCCCCACACCCTTTTGCCTTCTGTGTCCGTCCTCTCGCCCATTGGCCGCCCCGCGCCCGCCTCCCAGCTGCCCCTCTCTCCCACTTGGCCTCTTATGGAGGTTGCCATGCAGCTGTGTTACCTGACCTCAGGTCGCTCCCCACGCCGCACGGCTCCTCCTGGGTGCGCGTGTCTCCCTCCAGCTGCCACGGAGGGTTCGCTGCCCCTGGTGACTGTTTGAACTGCTAATCTTTTTCTTCCTCCCATACTTGTCTTTTGTAACTTGCCTTTTGTAACTTGTCTTTGGATTTTACATTTTGTCTCCCAGCCTAGGCGCTCCTTTTGCGCCACTGCCCTCTGTGCCCCCCCGCCCCCTGCTTCCCGCGTTGCTCCCCTGTGGCCCGCCCCCTTTTGTCTTCTGTGTCCATCCCCTCGCCCATTGGCCGCCCCGCTCCCGCCTCCCAGCTGCCCCTCCCTCCCACTTTGCCTCTTATGGAGGTCACCGTGCGGAAGGCAAGCCCGTCTGCGCCCGTCCGCACCTGGACTGCGCCCAGCACCAGGACCCCACGCACCCCGCAACGCCAGACTGCACTACGACTCCAGCACGCACTCAACAGTGGACGAGACCACCCCTGCTACCGGGCCACCCCGAAGCGCACCCAAGGGCCTTTCGCCTGCCTGAACTGCAGATACACCAGCATCCAGCCCTCCAAACCACCAGCCAGAGAACCCAACCACCTCCGCTGCATCCTCCTCAACACCCGCTCCGCTCGCAAGTACGCCATCGAACTCTGGGACCTCCTAGACTCCACCGCTCCCGACGTCGCCTTCCTGACGGAGACCTGGCTGAACGCCACCTCAGCCACCTCAGCACCAGACATCGCCATAGCCATCCCACAGGACTACAAGATCTCCCGCAGAGACCGCACCAGCGGAGTTGGAGGGGGAATAGCCATCATCCACAAGAACACCCTCAGAGTCTCGACCAACACCGACGACACCCTCACCACCGCCGAGCACATGCACTTCCAGATCCACACCGACCTCCATGGACTACATCCTCATCGGGGACCTGAACTTCCACCTCGAGAACAACAACGACGCCAACTCCACTGCCCTGATCGACAACCTCGCCAACCTCGGACTCAAACAGCTCATAATGACACACACCCACACCGCTGGACACACCCTGGACCGCATCTTCTCCACAAGCCCCCCGTCTCCTTCAACCACACCACCGCACCCCACTGGACCGACCACAGGTGCGTCCACTTCACCTTCAGGAAACCCACCGCACCCAACAGCTACCACGCCGCTGCTGGGGCAAGGTCACCAAGGACCAACTGACTACCACCCTCGCCCTGAGACCACCCGCCGACCCCACTGACCCAGACACCGCTGCGACCAACCTCAAACAATGGATCAATGACTGCGCCAATACCCTCACCCCTCTCAAGACCTCCACACCCAACCACACCAACAAGAAAGCCGCCTGGTTCACCGAACACCTCCGGATCTCCAAGCGCACCTGTCGGAAGCTGGAGAAGAAATTGCTCCACGACCGAACACTAGACAGCCCCACAGCCCACAAAAGCGCCACCCACAGACACCACCAACTCATCAGGACCGCCTTCAAGGACCGGTTAGACAACAAGGCACACAACACCAAAGAGCTCTTCAGCATCGTGAAAGAACTCTCCAACCCCAGCTCCAACACCAACGACATCCTACCATCACAAGACCTGTGCGAATCCCTGGCCACCTTCTTTCACCGCAAGATCGCCAACATCCACAACAGCTTCAACTCTGACACCCCCGTACCCACCACCAAGTCCACCACCCCTGCGATCACCACCCACACCAGCCGCCTGACTGCCTGGTCCCAAGTCAGTGACGAATACACCATCAAATCCATGAACTCCATCCACTCCGGATCTCTATCCGACCCCTACCCTCACCACGTCTTCAAGAAAGCCAGCACAACCATCGCACCCCACCTCCGGAAAACAATCAACAGTTCCTTCGAGACAGCAACCTTCCCGGAAAGCTGGAAGCACGCCGAGATCAACGCCCTTCTGAAAAAGTCCAAGGCGGACCCCAAAGACCTCAAGAACTTCCGGCCCATCTCCCTGCTCCCGTTCCCGGCAAAAGTGACAGAGAAGATTGTCAACAAACAGCTAACCCGCTACCTCGAAGACAACAACATCCTGGACCCTTCCCAATCCGGTTTTTGCAGCAACCACAGCACAGAGACCGCCCTCATCACCACCACTGACGACATCAGAATCCTGATGGACAAAGGAGAAACAGCCGCCCTCATCCTTGTGGATCTATCAGCAGCTTTGACATAGTCTGCCACCGAACCCTATCAGCACGCCTCCATAACGCCGGAATTCAAGAGAAGGCCTTGGCCTGAACCACATCTTTCCTCTCCGGCAGAACCCAGAGCGTCCGCCTCCCACCCTTCCGCTCAAAAACCGCAGAGATAATCTGCGGCGTCCCACAGGGATCCTCCCTCAGCCCGACGCTGCTCAATATCTACATGGCACCGCTCGCCCACGTCGCACGACAACATAACCTCAACATCATCTCCTAGCCAACGACACCCAGCTGATCATATCCCTCACGAAGACCACCACACCGCCAAAGCCAACCTCCACAGAAGAATGAAGGCCATAGCCGACTGGATGAAGGACAGCAGACTTAAGCTGAATTCAGAAAAGATGGAGGTCCTCATTCTCGGACCCACCCCATCAGCCTGGGATGGCTCTTGGTGGCCCACATAACTAGGCACAGCCCCTGAACCCACAGACCACGCACGCAACCTGGGGGTCATCCTCGACTCCACCCTCTCAAGCAAGTCAACGCCGTCTCCGCGTACTGCTCCAACACCCTCTGAATGCTCCGCAGGATCTTCAAATGGATCCCCCCGACACAAGAAAAACCGTCATCCAGGCCCTCATCACCAGCAGACTCGACTACGGGAATGCCCTCTACTCAGGAACAACAACCAAGTTCCTGAGACGACTACAACGAATCCAGAACGCCTCAGCACGACTAATCCTCGAGGTTCCCCGACTCAGCCATATCTCACCCCACCTGGGAGGCCTGCACTGGCTCCCCGTCAACAAGAGGATAACCTTCAAACTCCTCATCCACACACACAAAGCACTACACAACACCGGACCTACATACCTCAACAACCGACTCAGCTTCCACACCCCCACCCGAAGCCTTCCGCTCAGCCAACCTCGCCCTCTCCATAGTTCCTCGTATCTGAAAAGCCACCACCGGTGGCAGATCCTTCTCCTACCTTGCCGCCAAGACCTGGAACACTCTCAATCAGGTGTATTTGTAAAGCGCGCTACTCACCCGTTAGGGTCTCAAGGCGCTGGGAGGGGAGGGATCCGCTACTGCTCGAATAGCCAGGTCTTGAGTTGTTTCCTGAAGGAGAGATGGTCCTGGGTCAGTCGTAGGTGGATGGGGAGGGAATTCCATGTCTTGGCCGCCAAGTAGGAGAAGGATCTTCCTCCGGCGGTGGCTCTGCGAATGCGTGGGACAGTGGCGAGGGCGAGGCTGGCCGAGCGGAGCTGGCGGGTGGGTGTGTAGAATGTGAGGCGGTTGTTGAGGTACTTGGGGCCCAAGTCGTGGAGAGCCTTGTGTGCGTGGGTGAGGAGTCTGAACATGATTCTCGTGTTGACGGGTTAGCCAGTGCAGGTCTCTCAGGTGGGCTGAGATGTGGTTGTGGCAGGGGATGTCCAGGATGAGTCGTGTGGAGGCGTTCTGTATGCGCTGGAGTCTTTTCTGTAGTTTGGCTGTGGTTCCCGTGTAGAGGGTGTTCCCGTAGTCCAGTTGGCTGGTGACAAGGGCCTGGGTGACCGTCTTCCTGGTTTCAGTGGGGATCCATCAGAAGATCTTTCGGAGCATGCGCAGGGTGTTGAAGCAGGATGACAAGACGGCGTTGACTTGTTTGGTCATCGTGAGGGAGGAGTCCAGGATGAAACCCAGGTTACGTGCGTGGTCCCTTGTTTGGGGGCGGTGCCCAAGTCAGGGGGCCACCAGGAGTCATCCCATGCGGAGGGGGATGATCCCAGGATGAGGACTTCCATCTTGTCTGAGTTCAGTTTCAGGCAGCTGGACTTCATCCATTCTGCGACGTCTTTCATTCCTTCCTGGAGGCTGGCTCTGGCGGTGGCGGGGTCGTTGGTGAGAGAGAGGATCCGCTGGGTGTCGTCAGCGTAGGAGATGATGTTGAGGTTGTGTTGGGGTGCGATGGGGCTCATGTAGACGTTGAAGAGGGTGGGGCTGAGCGAGGATCCTTGAGGTACGCCGCAGATGACTTCATTGGCTGCGGATTGGAATGGAGGGAGGCGGACTCTCTGGGTTCTTCCGGTGAGGAATGAGACGATCCACTCCAGTGCCCTCCCTTGGATTCCGGTGTTGCTGAGGCGCTGTATTAGTGTGCGGTATCATACTGTGTCGAATGCTGCTGAGAGATCCAGGAGGATGAGGGCAGCTGTTTCCCCGTTGTCAAACAGGGATCTGATGTCATCGGTGGCTGCGATGAGGGCGGTCTCGGTGCTGTGGTTAGCTCGGAAACCGGACTGGGAGGGGTTGAGGGATCCGTTTGTCTCGAGGAAGGCGGCGTGTTGTTTGTTGACGGTCTTCTCGATGACTTTGGCAGGAAAAGGGAGGAGCGAGATGGAGCGGAAGTTCTTGAGGTCCGTGGGGTCCGCGGTGGGTTTCTTCAGGAGGTCGCTGAGCTCAGCTTGTTTCCAGTTCTCCGGGAAGGTGGTATTCGCGAAGGAGATGTTGATGATGTCCCGGAGTTGGGGTGCGATGATGGAGTCGGCCTTGTTGAAGACGTGGTGCGGGCAGGGGTCAGTTGGGGATCCGGAGTGGATGGTGTTCATCGTGCGGGTGGTGTCTTCGGTGCTGACCGGTGTCTGGTTGCAGAGGGTGGTGGTGCGAGACGCTGCTTCGGTGGTTGGGTGCGTGGTCTGTGCGGCGAAGCCCTACCAGCCTACGACAGACTCAGAACCTACTGGCCTTCAGACGAATTCTCAAAACCTGGCTCTTCGATCAGTAGCAGCCCCCCTCGCCCCCCCCCCCCAGCACCTCGAGACCCTCATGGGTATGTAGCGCACTTTAGAAATGCAGTGATTGATTGATTGATTGATTGATTGAGAGTCTGCAGTGAATGTACACCGGAAATGGCTCCCAAAAACCCCGCTCACAATCCTGAGGGGCCCATCAAGCCTGTCTCCGGGATATCTTGTCCAGATGGGGCATTCCTGACTTCTTTTAAATTTAAATGAGGGCTTGGACTGCACATCTGAGTATCAGCCCATTATTAGCGCGATTTTTCCACTAATCCTGATAGTTAGGCCTATTTATACTGACCAAAGTGAGGCCACTGCAGTTATGTATTGACTGTGCCTATGCATGGATAGGGGGATTAAGTATAGGGTACTACTCTGTTCTTCATTTATCTCAGGAAGTGGTGCAGGAAGTATTGCTTTTCACTTGGAACTCGGTGAGCGAAGAACTTGGTGAGCAAGGGGGGAATGATACTCCAAACCTAGGTGTGCAGAACTTTTTCCAGTAAAAATAAGGTTGGCAGCCACTGCAAAGTATTACACCTGTCTGGGCGAGGCTATGGACGGACAGAGAATGCGCTAAGAAAAGTGTCTTGACAACAAAACTGCCACTCATCCTGCTCGTGTTATATTCTGAGGCTGCTGTTAGGGGGCCTTTTTACAAGGGCTCGATATGGCCTCCATAGTGGTGGTTCCTAAGCCAGGCCACCCTCCAGACCGGTGCACCACTTATAGGCCCATTTCCTTAATTAATTCTGCAGTTAAGATATTTGCCAAACTTCTAACCAGCAGTTTGCAGTATGTCCTCACCTACCTGGTCCACAGCAATCAGTGTGGCTCCATGCCGGGTCGTAGTATTCAGAATTGCATCAGCAGACTCCAGGTGGCTCTCTTTTGTGCGTCCCACCTCCACCATGTTGCTCCTAATAGACTTCGAGAAAACATTTGACACTATTGACTGGTCCTTCCTGCATTGTGTCCTAAAACATGCCAGGCTGGGGGCTCATCTTTGTAAACTTATTAGGGTCATATACTGCCATCCCACCTTCTGCTCAGGTCCATGTCAATGGGCCCCTTTTTATCCGGTCCCCTATCCATAGAGGCACCCGCTTGAGTTGCCCTCTCACCCTCCTATTGTTTGTCTTAGTAATCGAACCCCTAGCAAGGCTCCATCACTGTGATGCACAGTTTTGTGGGTGGTCCTGGGACAATGGGCCAGAGGAAAGAATTGTGCTATACGCAGATGATGTGCTGCTTTTCCTGACCGATCCACAAACTTTGGGCGCTGGTGTCTAATTCTGCTCTACCTGTATGAGGCGGTCTCTCGCCTCTGAATAAACAGATTTAAATTCTTATTGGTTCTGTTTAAGGTAACACAAATATCCACTCCTGGCAATCTGACATTCCAATGTGGGTTCATATTTCTCTACTTCCAGAGCTCACAAGACACTTATCCTTAGCACCACTGGTGACATCCAGGATTAGGTGCAGTTTCCACTCCACGCTTTAGGTCGCAGAGCCCTTTTTAAGATACTAAATTTACCCGGCTTCCAATACTCTTTCAAAATTTCCCACAGAGGTTTCACAATCTCATTTCCATCATTCACTCATTTCTCTGTTCGGGTGGTCACACCCCATCGATTATGCTAAAGGTTGACATTCCTCATACGAGGGAGGCCTAGGGTTGGTCGATCTCCACTGTTATTATTGGGCATCAAAGTGGATTCTTTTTAACAACTGGCTTGGTGACGGCTCGGACGATCCGACGTACTGAGGTGAACCGTCCTTGTTGGACCGTGATAATGCCATGGACATACTGTACAGCACGCCAATACCTCAATCCCTCTCAGATATTGCCCGGGTGGTCTTCTTATGTTGGAGATCTTCCCTCTGACTCCTTGGTTGGGACCATAGACTGACAGGGCTGGCCCCACTAAGGAAAGGCAGTTGGTTACATTACACAGCAGACCTGGTGGGAAAGTAAAGCCATCACAGTTCTGGGGGATGTGTAGGCAGGAGATGATATACTGACCTTCCAGGAGTTGCAAGACTGATACCAACTTACCTGGTCCCAATTTTGCAACTATTTACAACTGTGTCACTACCACACTGCCAACATCCCTCTAAATACCAAGGTCCCGGAGTTCAGTCCCCTTAAAGCCAGTTTATTAATCAGGCATATTGCCATGGGGGCCACCTCCTAAGTTGGAATAAACTGACCATTTACCTCAGAAAAGTACATAACCACTTTTGTTTTAGGAAGCAGTTGAAGACATGGCTCTTCTCAGTCAAGGTTGGTTTTGTTATGTAGTTTAACTGTAGTAGCAGGTGAGAACTGGGAAGCCTCACCCTGGGGCAGCCATGTGCAGTATAAATGCAAAAAATATTCAGTGCCCTAAAGATCTGAATTAATACATTAAGGGTAAGTATGTTACTTTAAATATAATTTGGCAATGTTACAGATAAGGGAACCAGCATTTGCGAACAAAGTAAACGTACCATGTTTTGAATTTGATTAATCACGATCACTAAACTGCCGGGAAGGGGGCAAGATGGCAGCTGCGTGCGCGTTGTGGGAAGCTGCCTTTCCCTACCACTGCAACAGGATAGCTGCCTAGAATTGTGGTAACAATCAGGCTATGGATGTAAAGGTCACCTAGCTCAAGTCTGTAATCCTGGGCGGGAAGCTAATGAGGCTGTTCACGGAGGCTGCAATCCTGGCAACACGGGCTCTGAGAGCGTTTCCTTCAGTGGCTGCAGCGGTCAGACGCGTGGGGCTTCAGGACGGCAGAGGGATTCGCTGATACATTGTTTCCAAAGGCTCAGCTGTATTCATCGTGAGGGGGTGCTGCGCTGACATAATAGCTGCCAAAATGCCACAGAAGGGAAAATTGCTTAGGAAAGACTCGAGCTTGACCGGAGGGGCCAAGACTTCATCTCTGAACTGACGCGCTGCAGAGTGTAAAATCTTTAATCTTAGTCTGGACACTCCACAGGTCGGCCTGGGCAAGGATGGATCGCCGAAAGAGAAACCAGAGACAAATGGAGCCGGTGATCAGAAGACAGAAAAAGGTGCAGGATCTAAAGCGCCAACTGTGCCTGTAATGTTTGCTGGGAATGGGCACTCAACACCGTCAGCAGAAAGAACTTACCTAAAAGTAAAAGTATTAGTAACATAAACTTGAAAATGCAGGACAATGCTAAAAATAAGACTACTTTGGGCAAGGTGTCTGAAAAAACTGTCTGATAAAGTTCCTGTTAGCACAGCTAAAACTTGTCCAGAAGCAGAAGAGATAAATGATAAATGAATTGGCGGCGGATTAAGCCAATATTCTCTGCAAGGGGTCGGAAAATGCGCAACAGGGCTGTGATAAAGAGGGGCTACCGGAGGAATGTATGCCACAAAAATGGGCAAATAATAGCATCTTGCTAGCTACAAGGGATCCCTTATGTACACCGGTGGCAAAGGGAACTTATGGTTTGCTTGATCGGGATAAAGGCATCCCTGTTGTGACTCCAGATGGCAAAAACTTCTATTCACTGATAGATGAATCAGATTTATCTTATAACAGCTGCAAAGATAGTGCAGATGAAAACTCGACAGAGGTCAGTGGTAGCCCTGTCACGAAACCCGACACCCAGAAACGCATTCCTATTCGCAGCAAGAAGAAGAGTACAAGGGGATTGCATAAGGATAAGGGTTTAACGTCAGATGGCAGCCAGTCAAGCCAGCTCAAATGGGACTATTCTTCCTCGCAGCTTGAGCGAGCACTGGAGAACGAACCTGGAGCCCGAGCTGAAACCTCAGAAAGTCAAGGTGGATCAAGCAGCGCTACAGGGGCTCAGGCGCTACAACCTACAATGGAATTGATTTACGCTACCTTGAAATAAATACAGACAGGGGCCCGCCAGGAACATAAGAGGGCCCATTTGGCAACCAGGAAACTTCAGGGCGCAGTTCGGAAAGTGAGCAAGGCCTGCATGGAAATTAATGAATGTACTACGGTATTAGAAGAGCACATAGTACAATTTGAGGCAAGTGTGGAAAATTCGGAAACGCAATCCACCTCTAATGAAAGCAGAATGTCCAACGTCCTTTGAAAGCTGGAGGATTTTGAAAATAGACAACAACGGAAAAATCTTCGCCTACTTGGGATTGCGGAAAAAGCTGAAGGAGACGATATTCACGGTTTTGTTCTGAAGCTCCTCCAGGAGGCTTTTCCTGAACTGGCTCATTGGAATTGGGACACTGAGGTTCAAAGGGTGCACATATATCCCTTGATGCTTAAAAGAAAGCGAGGTCAAGATGAAAAACCCAGAGCAATCTTATTATTCTTCGGTAATTTTCTCCATCGACAATCTATATTTGAAAAGGCCAGGTGGGATGCAAAAAGGTCTGCAGCTGGACATTCCTTCTTATTCCACTCAAATGACTCTTCTGCTCTGAGGACCTTTGGTGGCCAGGCAGGCATAGGAGGCAGGTGTCTCAGGGGCAAGCATTAGAATTGTTCAGATGTAAGTGGTTCTCTGTAATTCTTCCATGCATACAGGAGCTTCCTCGGTCTCAAGCATTTATACACCCTCCAATAACAGGAGAGAAGTTTCACAGAGTCAAGCAGGATTCTCTTGCAACTTTGGGTAGGGAAAACGCATGCTTGTCTCTTACACTTAAATACTTGTACTCCGTGGCCCGGTGCACACATTTTTGTCTTTTAAAAGTGACAGTTATGGCCAAAAACGTTGTCAGTTTACACAGAATACACATGGCTATCCCTATTTAGAAGGGCACGACCAGGGAAGCAATCAAAAACACCATGGGCCCAGAGCAAATAACATGGCAAAAATGCATTCCAGTTCACTAATTCAACAACACTTGCTGATTATTCATTTTTGCAAGACGCACCTGAAGACTGCTGTGTTTGGATAGAACCAAGTAAGAGAACATTCCATGATGCAACAACTTCATCTGTTCTATGGGGTTATGCTAAGTCATAAAATTACAAGAAGAATGGACAAAGCAAATAAAGGATTAAGCTGCAGGTATCATGAGGAGGAAGGCCATATTGTCTCCAGGGGCAAGAAACTAAGGAGAACAAAACAACCAAAGGTGAAGATACAGATTGCAGTTTATGAACTGCACGATAGAGATGGAGCTTAAGCAAATGGCCCAGAGTGACCTGACCTCGGGTCGCTCCCCACGCCGCACGGCTCCTCCTGGGTGCCCATGTCTCCCTCCAGCTACCGCCGAGGGTTCGCCGCCCCTGGTGACTGTTTGAAGTGCTAATCTTTTTCTCCCTCCCATAGTTGTCTTTTGTAACTTGCCTTTTATAACTTGTCTTTGGATTTTACATTTTGTCTCCCAGCCAAGGCCCTCCTTTTGCGCAACTGCCCTCTGGGCCCCTGCCCCCGCTTCCCGCCTATGCTCCCCTATGGCCCGCCCCCTTTTGCCTTCTGTGTTCGTCCTCTCGCCCATTGGTTGCCCCCTCCCACCTCCCAGCTGCCCCTCCCTCCCAATTGGCCTCTTATGGAGGTCGCCGAGCATCTGTGAGTGTGACCTGACCTCGGGTCGCTCCCCACGCTGCACGGCTCCTCCTGGGTGCCCGTGTCTCCCTCCAGCTGCCGCCGAGGGTTCGTCGCCCCTGTTGACTGTTTGAACTGCTAATCTTTTTCTTCCTCCCATACTTGTCTTTTGTAACTTGCCTTTTGTAACTTGTCTTTGGATTTTACATTTTGTCTCCCAGCCTAGGTGCTCCTTTTGCGCCACTGCCCTCTGTGCCCCCCCGCCCCCTGCTTCCTGCCGCTGCTCCCCTGCGGCCCGCCCCCTTTTGCCTTCTGTGTCCGTCCCCTCGCCCATTGGCTGCCCCGCTCCCGCCTCCCAGCTACCCATCCATCCCACTTCGCCTCTTATGGAGGTCGCCGCACGGAAGCGCGCAGTGGGCGTGCCGCTGGCGCGCCGAAGGCACACCAAAGGCAAGCCTGTCTGCGCCCGTCCGCGCCTGGACCGCGCCCAGCGCCAGGACCCCAGGACCCCGCGCACCCCGCAACGCCAGACTGCACTACGACTCGAGCACCCTCCACGCACTCAACACCGGACGAGACCACCCCTGCTACAGGGCCACCCCGAAGCGCACCCAAGGGCCTTTCGCCTGCCGGAACTGCAGGTTCACCAGCATCCAGCCCTCCAAACCACCAGCCAGAGCACCCAACCACCTCCGCTGCATCCTCCTCAAAACCCGCTCTGCTCGCAAGCACGCCATCGAACTCTGGGAGCTCCTAGACTCCACCGCTCCCGACATCGCCTTCCTGACGGAGACATGGCTGAACGCCACCTCAGCACCAGACATCGCCATACCCATCCCAAAGGGCTACAAGATCTCCCGCAGAGACCGCACCAACGGAGTTGGAGGGGGAATCACCATCATCCACAAGAACACCCTCAGAGTCTCGACCAAAACCGACGACACCCTCACCACCGCCGAGCACATGTACTTCCAGATCCACACCGACCCCAACACCACCCTCAGAGGAACACTCATCTACAGACCACCCGGACCATGACCACAGTTCTGCGACACCATCGCCGACCTCGTCAGCACCCACCCCCTCGCCTCCACGGACTACATCCTCCTCGGGGACCTGAACTTCCACCTCGAGAACAACAACAACGCCAACTCCACCGCCCTGATCGACAACCTCGCCAACCTCGGACTCAAACAGCTCGTAACGACACACACCCACGCCGCTGGACAAACGCTGGACCCCATCTTCTCAACTAGCCCCCATGTCTCCTTCAACCACACCACCGAAGCCCACTTGACCGACCACAGATGCGTCCACTTCACCTTCAGGAAACCCACCACACACCAACGCACCCAACAGCTACCACGCCGCTGCTGGGGCAAGGTCACCAAGGACCAACTGGCTACCACCCTCACCCTGAGACCACCCGCCGACCCCACCGACCCAAACACCACCGCAACCAACCTCAGACAATGGTTCAACGACTGAGCCAACACCCTCGCCCTTCTCAAGACCTTCACAACCAACCACACGAACAAGAAAGCTGCCTGGTTCACCGAAGACCTCCGGATCTCCAAGCGCACCTGTCGGAAGCTGGAGAAGAAATGGCTCCACAACCGAACACGAGACAGCCACACAGCCCACAAAAGCGCCACCCGCAGACACCACCAACTCATCAGGACCTCAAAGAGGACCGCCTTCAAGGACCTCTTAGACAACAATGCACACAACACCAAAGAGCTCTTCAGCATCGTGAAAGAACTCTCCAACCCCAGCTCCAACACTAATGACATCCCACCATCACAAGACCTGTGCGACTCCCTGACCACCTTCTTTCACCGCAAAATCGCCAACATCCATGACAGCTTCAACTCGGACACCCCCGCACCTACCACCGTGCCCACCTTCTTTCACCGCAAGATCGCAGACATCCACAACAGCTTCAACTCCGACACCCCCGCACCCAACACCGAGTCCACCACCCATGCGATCACCACCCGCACTAGCTGCCTGACCGCCTGGTCCCACGTCAGCGACGAAGACATCATCAAACCCATGAACTCCATTCACTCCGGATCTCCATCCGACCCCTGCCCTCACCACGTCTTCAAGACAGCCAGCACAACTATCGCACCCCACCTCTGGAAAACAATCAACAGTTCCTTTGAGACAGCAACCTTCCCGGAAAGCTGGAAGCACGTTGAGATCAACACCCTTCTGAAGAAGCCCAAGGCGGACCCCAAAGACCTCAAGAACTTCCGGTCCATCTCCCCGCTCCCGTTCCCGGCAAAAGTGACATAGAAGATTGTCAACAAACAGCTAACCCACTACCTCGAAGACAACAACATCCTGGACCCTTCCCAATCCGGTTTTCGCAGCAACCACAGCACCGAGACCGCCCTCATCGCCACCACTGACGACATCAGGATCCTGATGGACAAAGGAGAAACAGCAGCCCTCATCCTCCTGGACCTTTCAGCAGCTTCGACACAGTCTGCCACTGAACCCTTTCAGCACGCCTCTATGACGCCGGAATTCAAGAGAAGGCCCTGGCCTTGACCACATTTTTCCTCTCTGGCAGAACCCAGAACATCCGCCTCCCACCCTTCTGCTCAAAAACCACTGAGATCATCTGCGGCATCCCACAGCGATCCTCCGTCAGCCCGACGCTGTTCAATATCTACATGGCACCGCTCGTCCACGTCGCACGACAACATAACCTCAACATCATCTCCTACGCCGACGACACCCAGCTGATCATATCCCTCACCGAAGACCCCAACACCGCCAAAGCCTACCTCCACAGAGGAATAAAGGCCATAGCCGACTGGATGAAGGACAGCAGACTGAAGCTGAATTCAGACAAGATGGAGGTCCTCATTCTCGGACCCACCCCATCAGCCTGGGATGACTCTTGGTGGCCCACATCACTAGGCACAGCCCCTGAACCCACAGACCACGCACCCAACCTGGGGTCATCCTCGACTCCACCCTCTCCATGACCAGGCAAGTCAACGCCATCTCCGCGTCCTGCTTCAACACCCTCCGAATGCTCCGCAGGATCTTCAAATGGATCCCCCCGACACGAGAAAAACCGTCACCCAGGCCCTCATCACCAGCAGACTCGACTACGGGAACGCTCTCTACTCAGGAACAACAACCAAGCTCCTGAGACGACTACAATGAATCCAGAATGCCTCAGCACGACTAATCCTCGACGTTCTCCGACGCAGCCACATCACACCCCACCTGAGAGGCATGCACTGGCTCCCCATCAACAAAATGATCACCTTCAAACTCCTCATCCACGCACACAAAGCACTATACAACACCGGACCTACATACCTCAACAACTGACTCAGCTTCCACACCCCCACCCGAAGCCTCCGCTTAGCCAACCTCGCCCTCGCCACAGTTCCTCGTATCCGGAAAGCCACCGCCGGCGGCAGATCCTTCTCCTACCTCACCGCCAAGACCTGGAACACTCTCCCTACCAGCCTACGACAGACTCAGGACCAACTGGCCTTCAGAAGACTTCTCAAGACCTGGCTCTTCGATCAGTAGCAGCCCCACCCACCCCCCAGCACCTTGAGTCCCTCATGGGTATGTAGCACGCTTTAGAAATGCAGTGATTGATTGACTGATTGATTGAGAGTCTGCAGTGAATGTATATCGGAAATGGCTCCCAAAAGCCCCGCTCACAATCCAGAGGGGCCCATCAAGCCTGTCTCCGGGATAACTTGTCCAGATGGGGCATTCCTGACCTCTTTTAAATTTGAATGAGGGCTTGGTCTGCACATCTGAGTTTCAGCCCATTATTAGCGCGATTTTTCCACTAATCATGATAGTTAGGCTTATTTATACTGACCAAAGTGAGGCCACTGCAGTTATGTATTGACTGTGCCTATGCATGGATAGGGGGATTAAGGATAGGGTACTACTCTGTTCTTCATTTATCTCAGGAAGTGGTGCAGGAAGTATTGATTTTCACT
Source organism: Lissotriton vulgaris (assembly GCF_964263255.1). Taxonomy (NCBI): domain Eukaryota; kingdom Metazoa; phylum Chordata; class Amphibia; order Caudata; family Salamandridae; genus Lissotriton; species Lissotriton vulgaris. The sequence goes on along the minus strand of NW_028248991.1, from coordinate 373,876 downwards.
TGGAACTTGGTGAGCGAAGAACTTGGTGAGCGAGGGGGAAATGATATTCCAAACCTAGGTGTGCAAAACTTTTTCCAGTAAAGATAAGGTTGGCAGCCACTGCAAAGTATTACACCTGTCTGGACGAGGCTATGCACGGACAGAGAATGCGCTAAGAAACGTGTCTTGACAACAAAACTGCCACTCATCTTGCTTGTGATGAATGCTGAGGCCGCTGTTAGGGGGCCTTTTTCCAAGGGCTCGATATGGCCTCCATAGTGGTGGTTCCTAAGCTAGGCCACCTTCCAGACCGGTGCACCACTTATAGGCCCATTTCCTTAATTAATTCTGCAGTTAAGATATTTGCTAAACTTCTAACCAGCATTTTGCAGTATGTCCTCCCCTACCTGGTCCACAGCAATCATTGTGGCTTTATGCCGGGTCTTAGTACTCAGCATTGCATCAGCAGACTCCAGGTGGCTCTCTTTTGCGCGTCTCACCTACACCATGATGCTCCTAACAGACTTCAAGAAAACATTTGACACTGTTGACTGGTCTTTCCTGCATTGTGTCCTAAAACATGCCAGGCTGGGTGCTCATCTTGGTAACTTATTAGGGTCATATACTGCCAACCCACCCTCTGCGCAGGTCCATGTCAATGGGCCCCTTTTCATCCGGTTCCCTATCCATAGAGGCACCCGCTTGAGTTACCCTCTCACCCTACTATTGTTTGTCTTAGTAATCGAACCCCTAGCAAGGCTCGATCACTGTGTTTTGTTGGTGGTCCTGGGACAATGGGCCAGAGGAAAGAATTGTGCTATACGCAGATGATGTGCTGCTTTTCCTGACCGATCCACAAACTTCGGGCGCTGGTGTCTATTTCTGCTCTACCTGTATGAGGAGGTCTCTCGCCACTGAATGAACAGATTTAAATTCTTATTGGTTCTGTTTAAGGTAACACAAATATCCACTCCTGGCAATCTGACATTCCAATGTGCCTTCCCTCCTGTGGGTCCATATTTGTCTACTTTCAGAGCTCACAAGACACTTATCCTTAGCACCCCTAGTAATATCCAGGAATAAGAGCAGTTTCCACTCCACGTTTTAGGTCGCACAGCCCTTTTTAAGATTCTAAATTTACCCGGCTTCCAATACTGTTTCAAAATTTCCCAGAGAGGGTTCACAATCTCATTTCCGTCATTCACTCGTTTCTCGATTATGCTAAAGGTTGACATTCCACATACAAGGGAAGCCTAGGGATGGTCGATCTCCACTGTTATTGGGCATCAAAGTTTATCCTTATTAACAACTGGCTTGGAGACGGCTCGGACAATCCGGCCTACTGAGGTGAACTGTCCTTGTTGGACCGAAACAATGCATACTGTACTTTGTACCTATGGAGTTAGGTCCTACAGGGAGTGGGCTGGACCCTTTATAACAGAAGAAATACAAAAACTGCCCGCCTCCCACTTGTTTTCCAATGTTTATTTTCAGGACAAAACCAAAGATTAGTTTTAGTTTGTCTGGGTACCTTTATTTATACCCCTATGATTTTTCAATTCTTTTTTATAAACTCTTTTCAACAAATTTTGTGAATGAAAAAGACACATATATACATTCAATATTTACAACACATATACACAGTACATTACATAACTATTAATGAAAAAAATACCATCAACATCCTACATACACAACAAATAATACATCACAATCTGTTTATACTTAAGTGAATTAATAAACGACAATCAATAGCTTTAAGACAAAGTCAAAGAAGGAGAATATTTCACCAAAAGGTTACCAAATTTATATCCAGCCAATGCTGGTTTACTCAATCAATGAAAGTTTTGACTCCTTAAGTTTAGCCGACGCGTTTCAAATCCAACTACACAAGTTCATGGATTCTCATCAGGGCTCTGTCTTTTCTTTTATCTGCAATAGGTGTAAACGACAAGTTTTGCGGAGAAATGGTGCTGCGAGGATACCATAAAAAGCTATTGAAACATTCATTCAAAAGAGCTCGTTTCACTTCGAGGGACTGTCTTCTCCAGGCTAAAAGAGATAAATGAATTGGCGGCGGATTTAGCCAATATTCTCTGCAAGGGGTCGGAAAATGTGCAACAGGGCTGTGATAAAGAGGGGCTACCGGAGGAATGTATGCCACAAAAAGGGGCAAATAATAGCATCTTGCTAGCTACAAGGGATCCTTTATGTACACCGGTGGCAAAGGGAACTTATGGTTTGCTTGATCGGGATGAAGGCATCCCTGTTGTGACTCCAGATGGCGAAAACTTCAATTCACTGATAGATGAATCAGATTTATCTGATAACAGCGGCAAAGATAGTGCAGATGAAAACTCGACAGAGGTCAGTGGTAGCCCTGTCACGAAACCCGACACCCAGAAACGCATTCCTATTCGCAGCAAAAAGACGACTACAAGGGGATCGCATAAGGATAAGGGTTTAACATCAGATGGCAGCCAGTCAAGCCAGCTCAAATGGGACTATTCTGCCGCTCAGCTTTAGCGAGCACTGGAGAACGAACCTGGAGCTCGATCTGAAACCTCAGAGAGTCAAGGTGGAACAAGCAGCACTACAGGGGCTCAGGCGCTACACCCTACAATGGAATTAATTTACGCTACATTGAAATAAATACAGACAGGGGCCCCCTAGGAACATAAGAGGGCCCATTTGGCAACCAGGAAACTTCAGGACGCAGTTCGGAAAGTGAGCAAGGCCTGCACGGAAATTAATGAACGTACTACGGCATTAGAAGAGCACATAGTACAATTAGAGGCAAGTGTGGAAAATTCGGATAAGCAATCCACCTCTAATGAAAGCAGAATGTCCAACGTCGTCTGAAAGCTGGAGGATTTTGAAAATAGACAGCGACGGAAAAATCTTAGCCTACTTGGGATTGCGGAAAAAGCTGAAGGAGACGATATTCACGGTTTTGTTCTGGAGCTCCTCCAGGAGGCCTTTCCTGAACTGGCTCATTGGAATTGGGACACTGAAGTTTAAAGGGTGCACATATATCCCTTGATGCTTAAAAGAAAGCAAGGTCAAGATGAAAAACCCAGAGCTATCTTATTATTCTTCGGTAATTTTCTCCTTTGACAATCTATATTTGAAAAGGCCAGGCCGGATGCAAAAAGGTCTGCAGCTGGCCATTCCTTCTTTTTCCAGCCTGACTTTGGTCACACCACGGTGGAGAGGAGATGGAGACTCCGTTCACTAATTACACCTTCTCAGCAGCTGGGTTGTGAAGTTTTTTTAATGAACCCAGCCAGGCTCAAAGTTATATGCAAGGGCACATCTAGAGTGTTCTCATCAGAGATTCAAGCCCAGGAGTATTTGCAAGAGCTATCTAACCGATAAGTTAGGATGTGAGCTATGAAAGAGGAAACTATTCTTTAATTGGTTTTTTGGGGGGTTTGGTAGGAGGCGGCTAGGGGCACAATCACATGCAGTGACCTGTTTTGCCTTTTTGATGGGAGGGGAGAGGGAGGGGGGTAGGAGGGAGCTGAAACCACAGGGAAGCAGGGAAGATTTTTTTTAATGGGATGAGCATTGGGTACTTTGATTTGGTAGACCTCGGTTTGTGTAGCAGTAGACTCTGTAATCTTTGTTTTTTCTCCTTCTATTTTTTATATGAGGAAAATTAGAATTGCATCTATTAATATATGTGGACTAAAAGATCCCTAAAAAAGGAGGCAGATTAGTCTCAATGTTCAATTTTTAAGGGCTGATATTCTATGCCTCCAAGAAACTCCTATCGAAGGATGTAGGAAATGACTTTTGGAGATGACCGGGTAACACATTATTGCAAACAGGACACAAGAAACCTGCACTAAAGAGGTGGCTATAATGGCTCGGAAGGGTTTTGGCAGTTTTCCTCGCTCTCTAGTAGACAAAATGGGCAGATGGGTGATTGTGCAAGTATGTATTGATAATAACATGTTCACTCTCTGCTCAGTGTACGGATCAGTGTTGGATGATCCAGCACTATTTGACTGGTTAAAGATTGAGCTTGTGGGGTGGACTTTACCTTTGATTTTTTGCGGGGATATGAATAATAATTTGAGCTGTCACGTTGCCACCAAGAAGGTTCCGTACCAAGGCAGGAAACCTAAAGTTTTTAATTCACTGTCACAACTCAAATCACTGAACGGGTTAGAGTGTGTATGGGCTGTAAAAAGGGGAATTGGCCCAGGCTTTACGTATTTCTCTGCTCCACATCAAGTACATGCAAGACTGGATTATTTCCTAGTATCGCAGGAACTTGTTCAGAATAGCACAATAAATATATTTCCCAAAGTCATGTCAGATCACAATCCTTTGGTATCGAGCTGGATATTCAGTATCCATCCTTACAGACACCGTGGACATTCAATAGGGCTTTATTAAGCGAAGAGGGGTATACACAGCAAATGGGGGAATGGATCCCTAGGTTTATTGAAGAGAATTATGGAAGTGCTAATCTAGGTATCGTATGGATTACATTAAAAGCGGGGGCCAGAGGAGAAACTACTATGTACGATTGGGAGGCACAAAGACAAGACAAAACCTTTCTGGGTTCATTGTACGAGAATCTGGGTAAAGCTGAGGTCGAACTGCCAGAGATACTATCAGCTGTAGCAGACTCAGAGGAAGGCCAGTTAAAGATTACTAACTGCAAAATAGAGGGAGTATGCTCAATAAAAGTTGAATTACAACAATCTCTGTATTTTAATGTTCATAAACCAACAGTTCACATAAGTACTCCTCCAAACAAGTGAAAATTTGAAGTTAGTTTCCTTTATTCCGAAGCATATATCAGTATTCAGTCAGCTTCCAGAAGACCCTTCAATTTTTTCATATACAACCAAAATTAACAGATTTAACAGCCAACGCGTTTCGTCCCCATCCGGGACATCATCAGGGCTCACTCAATCTTAGTACTTTCAGATTCATGGCATTCCGGATTTATCGTGCCGGGAGCCATGATCGACGTGAGACGCCGGGCGTTTTGAATATTGGCTACTGTATGGATGAGGGGACGCTGTAAGAGGACATTTGGAGCTTTGGATCTGCACACGCATTTTTGCAATGTTGCAGGCAGTGGGGGATCGTAGAGTATTGATATAAATAAGAGTTTTTAAGTATAGTTTCTTTTGACGACCGAATCTGAAAGTACTAAGATAGAGACTATAAGAAATAGAGTGGAACATGAAGTGATGAATTATTGCATTTAATGTACTTGGATACTGGGAAATGCATGGAGCTCAATCCTTTGAAACTGGACACGGAGACTAATAAGCTCGATGATAAGTGACATCCTTATTGAGTGAGCCCTGATGATGTCCCAGATGGGGACGAAACGTGTTGGCTGTTAAATCTGCTAATTTTGGTTGTATATGAAAAAATTGAAGTGTCTTCTGGAAGCTGACTGAATACTGATATATGCTTCGGAATAAAGGGAACCAACTTAAAATTTTTACTTGTTTGGAGGAGTACTTATGTTAACTGTTGGTTTATGAACACTAAAATACAGAAATTGTTGTCAATCAAATTTTATTTAGCATACTCCCTCTGTTTTGCAGTTTATACTTATTGTTTTATGGGTTTTGACGTTGTACCTTGAGGAGGTTGAGTGTGGGCGTAGATTCTAACTAGTGATAATCACTACTTTTGTGGGAATAACCCTTTGGGTGCACACCAGGAGACCCTACGCCGTCTCAAATAGATTGAACAGTTAAAGATTACTATTGCCAGATCTGCCATAATGCAAATTTCAGTAAAGAAGAAGCCGGCAAATATTTGGTCTGGGTATACGAGAGCAGCGAGAGAGTGGGGCATCTTTTAGCAGTACGCACAAGGGAGAAAACGGTGCAAACTCGGATCTGAAAAATCAGGAATCCGGATGTCGGCACAGTGAGTGAGATCAATGTTATCCTCACTGCATTTCAAACATTTTATCAAAGCTTATATACTGAAGACACCCAGGCTGGGAGTCGGGAAATTCAGGATTACTTATAGGGACTAGCTCAGGATCAGCTATCGGCTGCGAAGAGAGACAGATTAGATGAGCCAATCACCATCGATGAACTAATCAATGCCATAGATCATCTTCCATCTGGCAAAGCGGCGAGCCCTGACCTAATTCCAGGGGAGGTCTATAACAAGTTTAAGAAACAGCTTTTGGCACTGATGCTGAAAGTTTTTCGAAGATCACAACTAGATTTGTCCACTCCGGATTCCAGGAAAAGTGCCAATTTTATAGTCTTCCTTAAAAAAGGCAAACCAGTTAAGGAACTGAGATCATATCGGCCAATCACTTTGCCTAACTGTGATGCTTAGATATATTCCAAAATTCGGGCTAATAGGTTAGCTGCAGTTATTGGAAAATGAGTTTCTCCTTTTCAAGATGGGTTTGTACCTGGAAGGGGCACGGCGGAGCATATCATGCATAAATCCACTTTCTGATTACACAAAGTTATCAGGAGACCCAATGGCGGCTATATTTCTTGACGCTGAAAAAGCTTTTGATAGGGTCTCCTGGCCCTTTTTATGGGCAATCATGGAGAAAGGCAAGGCCTGGGCAAGGGTTTTATCGGTGCTATTGGATGTATGTATCAGGAACCCGGGGCTAGGATCACATCGATGGGTGCTACATTTGATGTAATTAAAATCACACGCGGTACACAGCAAGGGTGTCCTTGCTCTCCATTTTTATTCGCACTGTATATAGATCCTTTAATTAGGAAAATTATGGAGAACAATAGGATACAGGCAGTTCCAACCCTGGGTGGAGATGCAAAGATATTAGCATATGCAGATGACCTTGCCATAACAACACCCAGTCCCGTAGATGCTATTAGGGAGGTAGAAAGGGAGGCCCAAAGATTTGGCAAACTATCAGGCTATTTTTTGAACAAAGAAAAGGTAATCATTGTGAAAACTTCCTGGTCAGACCTGATTGATACACGGGTAGCTGGAAACCCTAGATATTTAGTGGTCGAGATCTCCGCTAACATGGATGAAATTGCACAAATTAACTTGGAGCCCCTGTTTCTTAAAACCAAAACCAGTCTCAAACAATGAATTGTTTACACCTTACGCTGCTGGGAAGGTGAAATGTTATAAAAGTGTTGTTTCTACCCAGAATTTTATATTTTTTTAGAGCCATCCCAATAGAAGTTAATAAAGCCTGGTTTTCTGCTTTTAATCAAATTATTTCTAAATTCTTGTGGGCTGGGAAACGCCCTCGTAGAGCACTAAAAAAAATATATGACCCTACCTAAAGACCAGGGAGGGTGGTCTGTCCCTAATCTCCTGATATATTATTGGGCAGCACATTTACAACAGATGACTGACTTATTGGGAAAAGGGTCGGCTGACACCATGGAGATAGCTTATCCCTCAATCTACAGGTTATTACTCGGGCCGAGGCCCATGGGTGTTTGATGCGGCATATTGATTTTGCCTACTTTAACCCCTTGAGTGTTGCCCACATTCAACGGACGTTGTGTGCACTGTACGTCGTGGCCCCGCCCACACAATAGAACGTTCCGCACCAGCGCAGAACGTTCAGCGCAGGCAAGGGGTTAACAGAGTCAAGTTTAAGGTCATATTGGGAGCGTTTAAGATATGGACAGCTATTAGGAAGAAACTCAAAATAAATAGGATACATAGATATACCCCTTTGAAAGATAATAATCTTTTGCCGGAAATCTTTCCAGATGGTTATATGGAATCCTGGATGGACAAACGTATTAGGCATATTGGAGATCTGATAACGGATAATACAATGCATACGTTCAATACAATTAAGCAAAAATTTGGTGTTGGAAATAATCATTTTTTAAAATTTTTACAAGTGAGGGATTATCTATCTAAAAAAGTAATCCAGGGCTATAAAGTTCCCTTAATGAAGCTGGCATTAGGAGCCCAATCTGCACCAATCTCCAAGTTTCATACATTATTTAGTAACACAATGGAGGATAATCTTATTAAACACACCGACCGTTGGCAGGATCTGGTACAAGCAGGGGTGGGGGAATGTGAGGACTCTCTATTGTTAAGTTCAACCGCTTTTATATCTGCAAACTTACAAGTTCAATGCTTTTAAACCTGGCTGACCTTGTATATCACTCCAGCACAGATTTCTAAGTGGGGAGGCTCCACAGGTATACATTGCTCTCGTTGTGGATGTTTTGCCACAAACAGTGTCCACATGTTTGCAACCTGACCTAACAGGTTTAGTGGGGGAGGTGGGTAACTATATCAAACAAATGTTGGGATTTAAGGTAGATCTTTTGCCGCAAGTAATTATGCTGGGGGTAAGCAATCAGGCAATGACAGATCCAAATAGGATTCGGCTTTTTACTATGATGGCAGTATTTAGGCTTTGCTTGGCTACTGTTCGGTTGGATAAAGAACCTCCCTCAGTTCAGCGACCTCTGACCCTGTCTACAGGTTAGGTCGCCCCCACGCTGCTGTGGCCTGCTCTCCCTGGTTGCCCGCTGCCTCCTTGCCGCTCGTTTTTTCCTGTCGCTGCTCCCTGCGGCCCCGCCCCCGGTCCCCCCCGCATCCCCATTCGCTGCCCCGCTCCCACCACCCAGCTGCTCCTCCCTCCCGTCAGCGCTCTTATGCAGACCATGCAGCGACCGCGCCGCTGGCGCACCAAAGGCGCACCTAAGGCAAGCCCGTCTGCGCCCGTCCGCGACTGTACCGCACCTAGCGCCAGGACCCCTGGACCTCAACGATAGCAGCCCTCACATCGGATCTACGATGCCGCCACCCTCCACGCACTCAACGCCGGCGGGAACCCAGCCTGCTACCGAGCCACCCCGAAACGCACCCACGGACCCTTCACCTGCCAAACGTGCAAGCTCACCTACCTCCAGACCTGCACCGCACCCTCAAGGCCAAGCACCAGCAACAATCACCTCAAATGCATCCTGCTCAACACCCGCTCCGTCCACAGATATGCCGTCGAACACTGGAACCTCCTCGACACAACATCACCAGACGTCGCCTTCCTCACAGAAACCTGGATGAACGCCTCCTCAGCCCCCAACATCGCAATAAACCTTTGGACCCCTCTTGAGGCGAAATAGCCGGGAGGTAGTTGGACTGCACATTCATCTGTGATAATTGCTGAAAACGAGCATTTTTAAACGGCGTGTTTTTAAATTACCTACCTTGCTTGCACTAGCATTATTATTGCACTAGACATAACGTGAGCCTGCACATAGTCGGTGACAGCCGATTTTCGGGCTGAATACCGATCTATTATCCTGCAAGGTCTGAAAAAACGGCGGACATCTTGGGTAGGGGCGTGAGCCTAACAGCGCTCTAGCCACCACTACTTAAGGAGCCCCAAGCTAAAGAACGCGAGATTCTTTGTGTGTTTTAAACCTTTGGACCCCTCTTGAGGCGAAATAGCCGGGAGGTAGTTGGACTGCACATTCATCTGTGATAATTGCTGAAAACGAGCATTTTTAAACGGCGTGTTTTTAAATTACCTACCTTGCTTGCACTAGCATTATTATTGCACTAGACATAGCGTGAGCCTGCACATAGTCGGTGACAGCCGATTTTCGGGCTGAATACCGATCTATTCGCCTGCAAGTTCTCAAAAAACGGCGGACATCTTGGGTAGGGGCGTGAGCCTAACAGCGCTCTAGCCACCACTACTTAAGGAAACGGAAAATCTCCGCGATAGCGGATGCGAATAGTGGACGCGCCTACATCAGCGCCGGAGTCACGCCTGAATCAGCCCGTCTGTGCCCGTCTGCGACTACGACGCGCCCAGCGGCCAGGACTCCTACTCCCCAGCTAAATTCTCCGGTATGTGTCAGTAACCAGACATTTTGCGACACTATTGCTTCCCCTTATATACAATATAGTGCAGACCAGCTTTTAGCTTTAAGAACATTCAGACAACCAGGTTGCTGTCTCTTAGACTTAAACAGAAATCATAACATCTGTCACGGCTGTTCACTGACAACGAATGCTGTTAGAATTAAACGGCTTGAGACCCAAACTAATGCTGCATGCGTTAAATCTAACTCTAAAGTATTCACCTTCTTCAGTCTGAACTGTCGTTCTTTGCCCAGACATAAAACTGAAATTTTTAATTTCCTACTGGATGAAGCCCCTGATGCATTGTTCATTACTGAAACATGGCTTCATGCAAGCTCTGGACCAGATGTGGCCATGGCTCTCCCAGACTCATATGCGATTATACGCCTTGACAGGATAAATAAAACCGGAGGAGGCATAGCAGTTATTTTTTTAAAAATCTATACCTGTGAGTTTACAAACCTCCCATGTCCAGGGTGTGAAGGTGCCACCTTCAAAATTATACTCTCACCCAATTTTACCTTTTCCGGTACACTTATTTACCGTCCACCTGGTGCTGCATCAAATTGGCTAAATAACATTTCGGAACTTCTAGGCCCTTTTATTATGAATACTACCAATTTTACAGTCATTGGTGATCTGAATCTTCATCTGGACAATGAGCATTGCTCCAAGGCTACTTTATGTCCCTCAATCTAAGTCTTAAAAATTCCGGCCCTACCCACACTGCAGGTCACTTACTAGACCCAATCTTTTCAAATATTCATAATTTAAACACATTTCCAGCTCTACCCATTCCTTGGTCAGACCATTTTCCCATAAAATTTTCCTTTCAAATGCCAACCTCTAATAACCCTCCTATGGCGCTACCCTCCATGGTGAGAAAATGGAAAAAACTTGATATTAACATTCTCAATACCCTGCTAGAAGACACGATACCATGCACCAATTCAGGAGTACATAATCTATCAGTTTCTGTCCAATCATGGCTCTTAGCAGCCATTGACTCTTGCCTCCCTAAGACTAAGCTAAAAGGCATAAACCAATGTCCACCTGCTCCGTGGTTCAATGACTCTCTAAAGCATGAAAAAAACAAATGTAAGAACGCTGAGCGTCAATGGAGAAAGTCCTACTCCATTGAAGCTAAAAATGAATACAAAAATCAATTAACTCAATACCAAATGCTGTGCAGTAGAGCAAAAGCTAACTTTGTCTGCACAAAAATTACTGCAGCTTTAAATCAAGCTAAAACACTTTTTAAAACAGTTAAAGAGCTAGCCGGCTCAAATACCTCACCAACTCCACCTGATCTAAATAAAACTCAATGCAATCAACTTGCCGCATTTTTTGTCGACAAAGTTGATAAAATTTATAAGGCCATCCAACTTAATCAGAACAATCATGAGGAAGATCATTGTGACGGTAATGATGCTAACAGACCAAACAGTGAAGAGACTAATTCTGCTACCCCTTCTGATAAAATCTCTACCGCTTCACTGAGTGCTTGGCCAACACTCAACGTTGACACTGTCACCGAACTCCTAAGTACGATAAAATCAGGCTCACCAAACGACCCGCTACCCTGTTCCATCTTAAAATTACTTAGTAGGAAAGCCTTATCTACCATCACAGACCTTCTAAATAACTCCTTGCAAGAAGAATGTGTGCCTCAGGAGTGGAAGCATGCTATGATCCATCCCCTTCTAAAAAAGGCTGATGCTGACCCGAAGGTACCCGCAAACTTCCGACCAATATCTCTCCTACCTATTTTTGCTAAAATTCTAGAAAAGCATGTCCACCGCTGTCTTTCAAATTATATAACGACACATGACCTGTTACCTCCCCATCAATCTGGCTTCCGAGCAGGTTTTTCAACAGAAACCACCCTCCTAGGTGTAACAGAAAACATTTGTTTAATGATAGACAAGGGTGAAACAGTGGCACTGGTGCTTTTAGACCTCAGTGCCGCATTTGACACTGTTTCACATGCGGTACTAATAAAAACTCTTCGCTCAATGGGCATCTGTGGCCCTGCTTTAAATTGGATCACATCCTTACTCGAAAATAGAACATTTAAAATCTTCTCAAATTCTGCGTACTCTGATACCTATACCTTTAAACATGGAGTCCCACAAGGCTCAATTTTAAGTCCATTACTTTTTAATTTATACATGAGCCCTCTTGCTAAAATAGCTAAGGATACTGGACTGATAATGTTCTCCTATGCTGATGATTCTCAGCTTCTCTTTTCCCTTCCACCAACAGGCAATAATGATCCTTCTACTTTGAGAGCAGGGCTTACAAAAATCGCTGAATGGATAAAAAATAATTTCTTAAAATTAAACGGTGAAAAAACCGAACTTATAATCCTGGGAAGAAATAAAGAACTCTGGGGACCCCAACACTGGCCCCCGGAAATGGGCTCTCCTCCAATTCCAACTAACCAGGCCCGAAACCTAGGCTTTGTTGTTGATGACACACTCAGTATGCACCAGCAGGCTATCAAAACATCAGCCACCTGCTTCGTCATCTTGAAGTGGCTAAAGAAAATCTGCTGGATGCTACCAGATCATACTAAAAGAACTGTCATTAACGCCCTAATAACATCTAGATTGGACTACGCCAATGTACTATACTTAGGGTCTAACAAAGCCACAGTCCGCAAACTACAAACAGTGCAGAATGCTGCTGCAAGACTGTAGGTAAAATTCCTATCCATGCACCCACTACCAAACTCATACGTGAATTGCACTAGTTAAAATTTGAGAACAGAATCAAATTCAAATCATTATGCTTTATGCATAAAATCTCAGCAAACAAAGCTCCTAAATACCTACGAAGTCTGGTACAATGTTACCTTCCATTTAGGACGCTGAGATCTGCAACAGCGAACAAATTTGTTGTGCCCAAAATAAGACTATCACGCATGGGAGGCAGATCCTTTGCATACCTTGGTCCCTCCCTATGGAACTCCATGCCACAAGCTCTGCGCTCAGAGGTTAATTATATCAGATTCAGAAAAGCCATAAAAACCTGGCTGTTCAATGTCTAAGTCAGCTGTCCAATTACCCTTCACTGAATCACAAGCGCCGGGAAACCCTTTGTTGGGTAGCTGTTTGCGCTATACAAAATTAATAAATAAAATAAAATAAATAAATAAAATAGCCATCCCGGAAGGCTACGAGATCACCCGGAGGGACTGTATCAACCAAACCGGAGGAGGCATCGCCATCGTCCACAGAAACACCATCCACATCACGATCAACTCCGAAGACGCCCTCACCGCCGCCGAGCACCTTCACTTCCAGATACACATCGACCGCAAGAACACCCTCAGAGGCACTCTCATCTACAGACCCCCGGGACCACACACACAATTCAGCGAAGCCATTGCAGACTTCATCAGCCCGCACGCCCTCACCTCCTCAGACTACATCCTCCTAGGGGACCTCAACTTCCACCTGGAGAACAGCAATGACAGCAACACCGCCGCCCTGCTGGACAACCTCGCCATCCATGGACTCAAGCAACTGGTGAACACCCCCACCCACTACGCCGGCCACACGCTTGACCCCGTCTTCTCCTCCAGCAAGCACATCTCCTTCAGCCACTCCACCGGACTACACTGGACTGATCACAGCTGCGTCCACTTCCACTTCAGGAAAACCACGACCCACCACCACCCACAACAGGTTCCCCGCAGGAGCTGGAGCAAGATCACCGCCGACCAGCTCACCACCTCCCTCAGCCAGAACCCTCCCACCAACACAACGGACCCCAACGAAGCAGCCAGCAACTTCACACAGTGGCTCACCAACTGCGCCGATGACCTCGCACCACTGAAGAACCCTCCCAGCAGACCCAGCAACAAGAAAGCCTTGTGGTTTACCAACAAACTCAAAACCTCCAAGAAAAACTGCTGCACCCTCGAGGTAGCCTGGCGCCACAACCAGACTACAGAAAACATGACAGACCTCAAGAATGCCACCCGCGTACACCACCAGCTGATCCGCACCACCAAAAGGGCAACATTCAAAGAACGACTGGACAACAACACCCACAACTGCAAGGAACTCTTCAGCATCGTCAAAGAGCTCTCGAACCCCAGCGCCTGCAACAACATCACACCCTCGCAAGACCTCTGTGACTCACTCGCCTTGTTCTTCCACCGCAAAATCACCGACATACACAACAGCTTCGCGCACAGACAACGCACCCAACCAGCGCCCCCCACCACCACCCTCTGCAACTGGACACCGGTCAGCACCGAAGACACCACCCGCACGATGAACACCATCCACTCCGGATCACCAACCGACCCCTGCCCGCACCACGTCTTCAACAAGGCCGACTCCATCATCGCACCCCATCTCCGGGACATCATCAACATCTCCTTCGCCACCGCCACCTTCCCAGAGAACTGGAAACATGCTGAGCTCAGCGCCCTCCTGAAGAAACCCACTACGGACCTCAAGAACTTCCATCTCGCTCCTCCCTTTTCCTGCCAAAGTCATTGAGAAGACCGTCAACAAACAACTCGCCGCCTTCCTTGAGACAAACGGATCCCTCGACCCCTCACAGTCTGGTTTCCGAGCTAACCACACCACCGAGACCGCCCTCATCGCAGCCACCGACGACATCAGATCCCTGCTTGACAACGGGGAAAGAGCTGCCCTCATCCTCCTGGATCTCTCAGCAGCGTTCGACACAGTATGCCACCGCACACTAATACAGCGCCTCAGCAACACCGAATTCCAAGGAAAGGCACTGGAGTGGATTGTCGGAAGAACCCAGAGAGTCCACCTCCCCCCGTTCCGATCCGCGGCCACCGAAGTCATCTGTGGCGTACCTCAAGGATCCTCGCTCAGCCCCACCCTCTTCAACGTCTACATGAGCCCCCTCGCAGCCATCACACGCCAACACAACCTCAACATCATCTCCTAAGCTGACGACACCGAGCTGATCCTCTCCCTCACCAACGACCCCGCCACCGCCAGAGCCAGCCTCCAGGAAGGAATGAAAGACGTCGCAGAATGGATGCAGTCCAGCCGCCTGAAACAGAACTCAGACAAGACTGAAGTCCTCATCCAGGGATCATCCCCCTCCGCATGGGACGACTCCTGGTGGCCCCCTGCCCTGGGCACCACCCCCAAGCCAACGGACCACGCACGTAGCCTGGGTTTCATCCTGGACTCCTCCCTCATGATGACCAAACAAGTCAACGCCGTCTCGTCATCCTGCTTCAACACCCTGCGCATGCTCCGAAAGATCTTCCGATGGATCCCCACCGAAACCAGGAAGACGGTCACCCAGGCCCTCGTCACCAGCCGACTGGACTACGGGAACAAACTCTACGCGGGAACCACAGCCAAATTACAGAAAAAAAGACTCCAGCGCATACAGAACGCCTCTGCACGACTCATCCTGGACATCCCCCGCCACAATCACATCTCTGCCCACCTGAAAGACCTGCACTGGCTCCCCGTCAACAAGAGAATCACGTTCAGACTCCTCACCCACACACACAAGGCTCTCCACGACTTGGGCCCCAAGTACCTCAACAACCGCCTCACATTCTACACACCCACCCGCCAGCTCCGCTCGACCACCACCGGAGGGAGATCCTTCTCCTACCTGGCGGCCAAGACATGGAACTCCCTCCCCATCCACCTACGACTGACCCAGGACCATCTCTCCTTCAGGAAACAACTCAAAACCTGGCTATTCGAGCAGTAGCGGATCCCTCCCCTCCCAGCGCCTTAAGTCCCTAACGGGTGAGTAGTGCGCTTTACAAATACACCTGATTGATTGATTGATTGCTGGCTGGGGAAATTGTTAGCTATTTATCGCTGGGAGAAAGCAATATATGCACGAAGAGGTCTGAGAGCCAGGAAAGGAGGATTTGAAATATGGTCTCCAATAAATAACTGGACTAATGAGACCATGACTTGATCTTTAAAAATAGGTTTTGCAAGTTAAGGTATAGCTGAGACAGGGAAGCAATATCTAAATCGATCTATGATGAACAAGTATCTTTATGGTAGAACATATATTGGCTCAATTTAAGTTAACTTGACTTTCCTTTGGTTTGGGGAAGAGGGTGGGGGAGGCTAGGGGGTGGAGGGCGGATGTAGGCTTTGGAGGGAGGGTCCTAGATAAATAACTGACATCCTGTTCATATGTCTCGAAATGTTTTTTGGGTAATTGTATTGTTGTAAGTATATATATGTGCCGGTTCTCTAAATATAGATTTGAAATTTAAAAAAAAGTAATCTGTAAAGTAACTGAAAAGTAATTTTGAAACATTGACTTACCTGTCATTCAATCAACTGTATTCAAAGTATTTACAAACATGTAACAAAGTCATTTTCATTAAGCTTGCTTGTATTGTTCAACCAGCCTTGAAAAGTATAATTTACCCATACCTTTACCAGGCTTGCTTGATTCGAGAAAATAAACATAGCTAAATAATATTTGTATACAAAAACATGAATTTGATTAATCGCAAAGTGGTCGAAATTAATGTATTAATCAAAGTGTCAAGTGCCTCTGAATTTGACAATATGTTTTTCGGATCATTGTACACATAGAAGCTTGATAACACAGTTCCAGTTAGAAGAAAAGAATAGAAAAAAAGAAACGTATTTATTAAGAATTTTTAAAAGGAAGAGAGAATAATAAAGAGTTCACTAAAGATAAACATTACAATTTCTAAGAAAATCTTTCAGTTGGTTTGTATGTATACATCGGTCTAAACTGAGTGTTTCTTTTCTTTTTTGAACAGCTTGAAACTTGTGGATTAAGTCTTAGAATGAACGAGTGTTTGGATCAGGCTGTGGCAATTGACAGCACTGTGGGGAATGACACTTCTTTTGTTGTCACGTGGCAGGGTGGCCCGCCATCCATGAAAGTTATTGCCCCTAATGGAGTTACCTATGTTACTGCTGCTTTCATGGTGAGCTCAACTTCCAGAACAGCTCGTCTTCAGATCCCAGGCACTGCTCAGGTGAGGAACATTTCCAGATGTTCTTTTCTGTAGGGGTGTATTTGATTACCTTGCACGCTTCCAATACGTGCAAGAATCTTTGAGTCTCTACAAAAAACAGTTGCGGATATATCTTTAATGTACTGTCCCTCACTGGTTCCTGTAAATACGTTGATCCTGATTCACAAAGCTATGTTTCTGAGCGTAGACGTCTGCATGTGTAATAGTACACCTAGTACTGTGCAACGTCTGTGCTTCGATGTAATTCACAAAATAATATGTTAAAAAAGGAGCTATTGCCTGGATTGTGAGTCCCCATCACCTCTCAACTATGTAAACGCAGGGCTGGGGAGACACACGTCTCAAAATGAGCCATATTGTGGCCACTAGAAATATTACAATCGCACAATAGGTATAACTTGACTTAAAGTGCGTAGGTATAATTTCCCACCTGTGCTACGTAGGTTTACAAACTAATGAAAAAGAGAGAAGATGAAGGGAACGAGTCGACATGCCCATGATTAAGGGTGGCATGTTAGTGGTGCCACACATCACTTGCACGGGTTATGTCTCATTGCAAATGTTTCTGTTTTAATAAGTGTATGTATGCATGAATGTAGTATATTCTCCGAACACAAGTAATGGGAGATGATGTGTATGTAGGTAAAAAATGTCTGCCATGTGCTCGTTCGAAGACTAATTTTTTGATGAGCATTATTTATATTGTGGAAGGACATTTTATGTGGGAAACAGCCTTTACAATGCGGGCAGGGCATGTGTGCCTTTTTCCTGTAAGCATAATAACGCTTCTCTGATCCATGCATCTGCCTTAACCATGCATATGTGTGGTGAAGGGTGTAAGCGGTCTAGTGTCTGTAGTGTCCTAGCAGACACAGTCTAGTTGTTCTGCATGTAATAATACACCTAACACCCACCCACCACTGATGTCACGAGACCACGTGTCACAGCTAATAAAGAGAGCCGAGCGCACGTGCACGAGGCTCACTAACCCACTATACCTCTGGTGTCTGTGTCGCAATCATTATGAGTATGTGGGCCTAGGGCCCCACGACTCCACAATGGCGACGAGGAGTGGTTCGAACTCCACGCGACGCAGCCACTGCTGAAAGAGGGGAGAATACTGCCAGAGCGAAGGGCACCCCCTGGAGAGGCGGTCCCGGCCGCCAAGAGGCCCGTGGGGTGTGTGCCTTGCCCCGGGCCAAGAGTCGACGAAAAGCAGACCGGCCAGAGCCCACCTGCACCGGCCGCAACTGTGCCCCAAGCGGACCGAACGGAGCCCACCCGAGTCGGCCGCAGTAGCAGGGACCCCCACCGGAGAGGAGTGCTGGCCGGGCGGAGCCCACTCGCCACGGCAGCAGGAGTAGAATAGGCCCGTAGGCCGGAGGTGAGCCCGGGTGCTACGAATGGCCCCGGGGGGTCGCGAATGCCAGAAGCGACTCCCCCTCATGTGAAAGCACCAAGCGGAGCCCACCCGCACGACCAGCGCACCTGGCACAATGAACTTTAAACAAGGCAGAGCCAGCGGAGCCCACCCGCGGCCTGCATGCAGCGACCCCGACCCTCGCCGCGCAGCGTAGGACTGAAGCTGCGGCGGCGGGGCGAGTATCCCTCAAGAAAGCATCTGTAGCAGGCAGAGGGCTGCTGGACACTCGCACAGCAAGCGGTGTCCACCCGCAACTGCCGAGAGAGACTGCGC
The DNA here is from genome assembly GCF_964263255.1 of Lissotriton vulgaris. Taxonomy (NCBI): domain Eukaryota; kingdom Metazoa; phylum Chordata; class Amphibia; order Caudata; family Salamandridae; genus Lissotriton; species Lissotriton vulgaris. The sequence goes on along the minus strand of NW_028248991.1, from coordinate 355,346 downwards.
GAGCTAACGAGCTCTGGGAGCAGCAGTGACTGTCCCCATCCCGCACGGCGAGTTGGAAACAAAGCCGCGGCGGGAGGAGAAAGTAAGGCAGATGGAGCTGCGTAGCCCTGTCAGAACGATGCCCGGAGCGAATAACTAAAGCGGAGCACACCCGCAGTCGAGAGGAGCAGTCACCCCCCACCTCGTAGGCTAGAGACAGTGACCAGGTGCCCGTAAAAGCGGCAAAGGCGTCCAGCGGAGAGAGAGAGAGCTGAGAAGCAGGGCAGCGACCTTGCACTGTGCCCTCCTGCAACACCCAGGTAGAGAGAATATTAAAAGACTCACTGTGGGGAAGTGACAGTCTCCTTGGAGTCCGGCAGCCGTTGGGAGCGGCGTCTCACCCGCAGCCAAGGTGGCTGCAGGGGTCCCGAGGCAGGCCTGGGTGAGTCAGAGAAAGAAGGGTGCACGAGGCCTGCATCCGTGAGATCATGCCGAGGCTCGTGCATCGTGAGAGAAAGAAGAAACTGCCATAGTGTGGCCATTCCTAACATTGCACCCAAACAGAAAGAAAGGCAACCACTAACAGTGGGGACTGCAAAGTGCTCAAAGAAGTACGAGGAAGAGATGCCATCACACAACAACACAGGACAGAGACTGCCAAGTGCAACCAGTCACACACCAGTAATCACGGGGCAAAAAGGACAGTGCACAGACACCACGCAAGTTAGCACCACAGTGACTGGGGAGTGCACAGCAGCTGTTGCCGCCAACAAGTGCCAAGCACACCAGGACAGCACAGCCCAGCACTGTACAAGGACACGTAAGGAGTGCAGGAACTCCACACGTTACCCCAGAAGCACAGGTGCACAGAGCGCTAAGGAAGAACGCCCAAGTGAACCAAATAAGCACAAGACAGCACAAGGGAAAGCCTACGAGGGAAAGCAAGCCTGCAGCAACGCGGACGAAGACGGAGACCCATCACCACTGCAGAAGTGACGCCTGTGTCCACAGGTGCTTACCGCAATCGCAGAAGACAACCTCACGCTGGACGGAGAGGAAGAGTCAAGACGTCTACCGCATGCAGCAAGATTCAAAGGCAACCGATGGAAGAGCACAAGTGTACCTTGGAAGCGGACAGTACAGGGCAGCGCCTAACAGAGAGGAAGCCACACCCAAAGCACCAGAAGACGTCCGAGGCAAGTACCCAAGTGTGAAGAAGAAAAGTGCGACACACAAGTGGAAGAGCGACAACGATAAAAGAATCTTAAGAAGTCCAAGGAATAAAGCTACACTGAAGATGTGGCAGAGGGTCCCGACACGAGAGATGGATCCATCGCCGTCTCACCTGCACGTCCCGGGGAGAAGAGGAACTTGTGCGCAAAGGCAGGAGTCAACAACTACCCTTCTGGTGGAGCTACGGACTTTGTGAGGTAGTACCCTCATCGTCTCCTCCATTCACACGCAGACTGTGGAGTTGGAGCAACGCTGTGGAATAATACCCGGCCTAGTGGAAACCTGATGCAAAGGGCCTCCGGTACATCTCGTGGCAGGAGAATACCCGCGAGAGGGGCATCCTAGTGAGAAGAATGTCCTTCAAACACTCTATCCTTGCAATGTGAAGCCAAGCTGCTGACAGTGAAGAAACCGACGGACCAGCAGAAGACAACATCGTCCTAGTCTAACGTCTGGTTATCCTGTTTGCCGTAACCTCAAAAGCAAGATCTCAGTGGACTGACCAACACAATTCCGCGGTGTAAGTCCAGAAGCGCACGCCCACCGAGAATCAAGACGTCAAGCCAAGAAGAACTAAAATTTCAGCAGCAATTTTCATCACCATCAAGCAAGCAGCTGAAGAGACTCAGTGTAAATTTGTAATTACTGTATATTTATGTACTTTCCCCCACAGGTTCGGACTTTTGTCTTTTCCTTAATTCTCATTAAAGTTTGGGAGGAATGTAGTGTCCTAGCAGACACAGTCTAGTTGTTCTGCATGTAATAATACACCTAACACCCACCCACCACTGATGTCACGAGACCACGTGACACAGCTAATAAAGAGAGCCGAGCGCAGGTGCTCGAGGCTCACTAACCCACTATACCTCTGGTGTCTGTGTCGCAATCATTATGAGTATGTGGGCCTAGGGCCCCACGACTCCACAGTGTCCACATGGGTGGGGAGAGGAATAGGAAGTGTCGGAACAGGAAGCTCCAGACGCAGACAGGTAAGTTGGGCTGGGGCCTGATTTGGGGTGTAGTTTTAGGAGTGGGCTTCAGTTCTAGGCCTTAGGGCGCGGGGTCAGGGAAGTCTTTTTAAAGGGGGCAGGGTTTTATGGTTTAGGGTGGGGGAGTTGGGCTAGTTTTAAAGGCTGGGGTGGGTTTGCAGGGATAATTTATATGGGTGGGTGGTTAGTTTTAAGGTTCAGGGCAAGGGTCTCTGGGTAGTCTCTTTAAGGGGGGCACGGTATTAGGGCTCAGGGCTGGGGGGCAGAGTAGTTTTAAGGACTGAGGCCATGTTTGGAGGGCAGTTTTTAGGGATGGGGGTTGGTTTTAGGGCTCAGTGTTAGGGGGTGGGTCGTTTTTTTAAAAAGTGGGGCAGGATTTTAGGCTTTGGGTGGGGGAAGGGAAAGGGGTAGTTTTAAGGGCAGTGTGGAGTCAGTCTTAGGGCTCAGGGCGGGTGGCCGAGGTAGGGAGATAGGATTTTAGGGCAGGGAGAGATTTTAGGGTTTCTAGTTTTAAGGGCTGTTGCAGGTTTGAGGATATAGTTTTTAGGGGTCGGTCAGTTTTAGGATTCTGGGCAGGGGGTCTGGGTACTCTTTTTAAAGGGGGCACGGTTTTAGGGCTCATGGTGGGGGTCGGGTAGTATTAAGGGCTCGGACAAGGATTGGAGGGGAGTTTTTAGGGATTGAGGTCAGTTTTAGGGCTCATTGCGAGGGGGTGGGGTAGTTTTTTTTAACGAGGGTAGGGTTTTAGGACTCAGGGCGGGGGAAGGTGAGGGGTAGTTTTAAGTGAAGGGGTAAGTTTTAGGGCTCAGGGTGGGGGCTGTGGTCAGGGTTGTTTTTGGTAGGAAGCAGGGTTTTAGGCCTCAAGGCGGTGGAGGGAAAGTGATAGTTTCAATGGCAGGATGGATCAGTTTTAGGGCTAAGGGCGGGGGGCCGAGGTAGGGGGATAGGATTTTAGGGCTTAGGGTAGAGAGGGGTGTTCGGTGTAGTGGTAATTTACCAAGCATATCTCTTTAGCAAACATGCCTTTACAACGAAATTCATTGTTAAGGCATGCGTGGTATAGGAATGTGTGGTTAAGACACATTCGTTATTGGGACCGCGTTGAAGAGACACTCGTGATTCATACATGCATGCTTCTGCCATACAACCATTTTATTTACATGTATCGTGATTGTGTCTTTGAGCGATTGTGTTACATGTTTGGGACACGTGATGTGTTATGATATGTCTTCATTTTGTTATAAGTTTTGATTTGTGTAATGTGTTGTGTGTCTTAAAGTTATTAGTAGTTTATATATGTTTGATTTTGTAAGTACGTGCATCGATAATGTTTGCAGTTCGCCAATCAGGTTTGCAGGAGCATTCAACAATGTGTAACGCTCTTTAATGCTTGTTTTTAGGAGGTGTTTGTCTTGTGGTGGTAATGATATTCCCTACTTCGATTAATTTTCAATGTGAGTTCCTACCAGTATTGTCGAGTTTGATTGTCTGGGATGTCATGGTACTAGTAGACAGCATTCAGCAATGTTGTACCCTGGGGTGCGAAGGTCATTCCCTCATGACAGCATTTTGAACTTTGGTTGGCAATTCACCTGTGCATTGGCTCAGTGGAGATTTCTCGCTGCAATGTATTCTTTGGCAATTTTCTGTATGCATTTTGGATTTTGGCTGTGCGTGGTGAAAAGCACCTTCAGTTTGATCTTGGTTGCAACATGAGCCAAACCCAGTGCTGTGTTTTTAAGGAGGGTGGTTGCGCGTAGGTGTCTTCCAAAGGAAAAACAACCCTGCTGCATGGTTTTGTATTAATTACAGTATTTCGATACGTTTAGTTTGGAAGGCTTGTATAACACACATTGATTTAGTCCAGTCATTCCATGACTAGCAATCTGACTAGCTCGATTCATTGACTGCAGCGAAGAAAGCCCTAATTTTCAGGAATAGCTGTGACACCCACTCTATGTACTCTATATTTTGATAAAGTTCCACAGCAGAACAAAAGGCTATTCTTGTTATGTGGGTGGAAACAGAGAATATCTTCAGCCTAATTAAGCAAAGTGGAAACTGAAAGTTGGTAGCAGCTGATTTTAGGTTCAGAATGGTTCATGGCAGCTGATTCAAAGCCCCAGACCTCTTCTCTGATTGCTTAACTCCATTCAGCCATCATTACATGAGTTCCTTACTTCATCACAGTGAATGTAATATGTGTGTTTGTCATGTTCCATATTTATTATGTGTAGCAGGCGATGGTGACCGTGTTTTCTGTTTTCTGGCATTGTACAGATGCTCAAAGTCCCCATTAACTCCTGAGTTGCTTTGGAAATGCTTGGGAAATGCACATCCCTTTTCTATCAGGCCAAACTCAGCTGCAAATCAACAATAGTCCCTCTTCCCTCTGTTGTCCTGGGTGTTGCCTAATAACAAAGAAACGTAGGGGCAGATGTATCAAGCCTTTTGCGACTCGCAAAGGCCGAAATTCGCAGAATTTCGCCCTTTGCGAATCGCAAACGGCCTTTTGCATGTTTTTAAATGTATTAAAAAATCGCAATTTAAGGAATCGCAAAAAATTGCGATTCCTTATTTTGCCATAGCATTTAAGGAATCACAATATTTGTGATTCCTTAAATGCTATGTATGTAGCAATTTCAATTTGCGAATTTTGGTTAAGAAATCGCAAATTACCACCAACTTGTTGTTGATGGTAATTTGCGAATTCTTTTAAAAAAGCACAAATTGTCATTTGTTAAGGTGGCATGTGACGCACACACATGCCCACTGGTGAACAGTGCAAACATAATGTTTTAAACTAACAAAACAGCCACGGAAATTCGCCAGGTATAGTTATCTCATAATTACAACTTGTGTCGTATAGTGACTATAACTTGCACCTCCGCCATGCACAGCATAGTCATCAATGCTGACATTTCACATTTTGCAGTGATGTTATCAGTGATGTCATAGAGCAAGGCATGAGTGATGTAATATGTGTGGAAATTAGCAGTGCATGGTGAGTCTGTGCGTTATGGATACCTTAGGGCACAAGTGTTAGTTACTATAGATAACTATAACTGGCGAATTACAATGTTTCTTTTTATTTTAAACGTTATGTTGAAACTGATATTTTCCCCTAATTATAAAGACACTGTTTCTTGGGGGGTGCTAGTGAGCCCGAAGCAAGATGGCCGCACATTAGTGCAGCTCTGCTGGTCGGGGCCACAATTTTATTTATTTATTTATTTATTTGATTTATATAGCGCGTAATCACCCCAGGGTCTCTAAGCGCTTTACCAGGTATATACCAATCAAATTCTACAGCCGATCATCAAATTACAGCACACCCCATGCTTGCTGGAAAAGCACTGTTTTTAGTTTTTTTCGAAAAGGCAACAAGTTGGATTCTTTGCGCAGTTCGGTTGGTAAACTATTCCAGACAGCTGGAAAGATGTTAGAAAAAGCACGACCACCCAGGGTGGATAATCTGAAATGCCGTTGAGTTAGCAGGGTAGCATCTGAAGAACGCAGCCGTCTACCAGGTTTGTATGGGGCCAAATGGGCTTTGATGTAGCTTGGCGCCTTTACATACAGGACTTTGTGCGTAATGCAAAGCCCTTTGAACAAAACCCTCTGTTTGACCGGTAACCAGTGGAGATCAAGCAATAGAGGAGAAGCATGCGTTCTCCGAGGTTTATTGAAAATCAATCTTGCAGCATCGTTCATAACAATTTGCAGACGGTTCAGATGTTTTTGAGGGAGCCCTGCATATAGTGAGTTGCCATAGTCCATCCTGGCTAGGATCATGGCAGAAACAGCGCGTCTTAGGGTGGCAAAGGACAAGAGTGAGGAAATTTTCCTTAGTTGTCGAAGGAGGCCTACACACGTGCCCACCACCCCCGAGACTTGCATTTGCATCGTAAGACTCCCATCCAATGAAATGCCCAGGCTTTTCACTACTGCTGCAGGTTCTGGAGGCGCTCCTAGTTCTAATGGGCAGAACTGATCATTCCAGGGGTTGCCCATGATGGTAATTGGCAACACCTCGGTCTTGTCTGGATTGATTTTCAAAGAGTTCAGAGACATCCAATTAGCTGTGTATCTTAGGATATTCTGCATTCTTGCGTGTGCACCCGGACAATCCTCCATTTGGATGATAATTTGGGTGTCGTCAGCATAGTTGTAGATTTGACCGTCCATCTGGTTAAGAGCCGAAATCAGGGGTTGTAAATAAACATTAAATAAAAGAGGGGAAAGGGAGGGACCTGTGGTACACTACAGGTAATCGGCACTGTGGTTGAAGATAAGTCCGCCAGTTGAACTCTCTGAGTTCTCCCTTGGAGAAAAGAGGAGAGCCAGACAAGTGCTGTGGCCTGGATGCCTAAGTCCCTCAACCGCAGAAACAATTGACTATGACAAACGGTGTCAAAAGCCGCGGAGAGGTCTAATAGCTCCAGGGCCCCAGGGAGTTTCTTGTCAGCTCTATTCAATCCGTTCATTATCCTGTAATTCTCCTAGCCATCTACATTTGAGAGACAGCGCATTGGAATCAGTTGCTGCATCGATTACGGTGGTTTATACAGCTCTTGTGTCAAGGGAAAGCTAAAATACAGCCCTTGTTGGTCGGCGCATAAAATGGCGGCAGTCGGGAGCAGAGGCTGGTGGCGAGAAATCCTGGCTGTGCTGAAGCCGCTCCTACCTGCGATCGGAGTGCAGCCCACGGTGCGGTAGATGGCGAAGGCATGCTGGACAGATACGGCGCTGCAGGGACCTAATTTAAACGTGGTGGACAACAGCAACTGTGGAGGCCCGACCGTGAGTGGAGGACTGTCAGCGGGGAGGCATGCAGAGGCCGAATGGACCGTTGCGGCATGGCCCAGCTGCTGCTACAGAAAAACACTGGTGCCGGACGTCCTGCTGGCATTGCGCCCACTCGAGGCGGCTCTGTCTGGGGCCGGTGCTCAGCTCTGTGGGCGGCAGGCAGACTGGAGTCGGGCATATCATCAGCGGCAACGTGGTGAGTTAATTAAAAGTGCAGATCGGCGAGCCTGAGAAAACTGGGTTACAGACTCTGCATTTGTGCATGACTGAAGCAGGGGTTGTGAAGTGAGCCCTCTGTGAACTGGGGCCCCTCACAGTGAAAAGGGATTGGGGAACTGTGGTGCATGTGACAGTGTGGGCTATATTGAAGAGCAACTGAGCACCCCTGCTGAAAACGGAACTAGCGGTCACCTTCTCATGCAGATGTTAATGGTGGCGCCTACTATGTCTGCGTGATTGCAGAGTCAGAATTGAGCTTTTAACTGGCCTTTTTGAAAACGGAGTTGAGGTTGGTGGTGCCTGATACTCTGAGGTTGGCTGGTTCGTGGTTCTGGATGGGGTACCTTTGCTGCTGGAGGCTGCTGTTGACATGGTGTCTATAAATGAGCAGTTTTGGGCCTAGTCAATTGGAGTGACCCCTGCTGAGAGATCCATCTGCGGTGCTGCTGTGGCACCAAGTGGTGTGCTGACCGTTCTGCCTCTATGAATGTGCATTTGGGTGTTAGGCACAGCTCAGGAGAGGACTGGGGAGTGCTACTACACTGGTATTGAGGAGGAGCTGCAAAATATCAGTTGCTGGGTTACTATGCATGACTTGTTTGGAGATTGCGCCATAGAGTGTGGGTACCTGCACGGGTGTGACTGACTTGAGGGGCACGTGGCCCTGTCAGGCTGTGGTAGACCTGCATAGCCTTGCTGGTCAACTGGCGGGTGGAGTGCAGAACTTATAGATTGTATATCCCGGTGGCAGGATGGGTAAGCCAGATAAGCACCTGCAATCTACGCTCTTCTTTGAATCTAAGCGCCTGTAGAAAACGCAAAAGCAGGCAGCGTCTAACATGGAAACAGACATGGAATCTGTTAGTAGCTCCAAACTGGATTTTTTTTATTGGCGATGCAGCAGAGTCTTCAAACTATAGATGGCAAGATAGATAACTTAATTTTGCGTATGGACACCATGTCGGCGAAGCTAGACAAACACAGAGTGCATCTAATGGAGGCGGAACAACCTATCTCCACAGCTGAGGACAGGGTGGAACGTGTCACGAAGTCCTACACTGAGGTGTAGAAGATATTAAAGGGCATACGTGTCAAGATCGAGGATTTAGGGACGAGATCACGCCGAAACAACTTGCTTATCACAGGAGTGCCTGAATCCACCAACACGGGCAAATTAGAGCTTTATATGGAGGACATGCTCACAACCATGCTGGGTGCAGAACATGTTTCCAATGTGCTGGTGGTGGAAAGGGCACACTGGTCTCTTGCACCACGCTCTGGTTCTGAACATCACAGATGCTGCTGGAGGGTGGTAAGGTAACATGCATAACATGGAATGTCAGTGGATTGAACAATCCAAAGAAAACCAGACAGGTACTTGCATTCTTGGATTGGCACAATGTGCAAGGGCATTGTTACAAGAAACTCACTTAAACAAACAAGCAGCAGATAAAGTGGCCACTAGATGGGCGGGTGTAAAATTTGCATTGTCTTATTCCTCATATGCGAGGGGAGTTATGATTTTGATTAAGAACAATCTTCTGTTTGACACGTCACATGTGGAGGTTGATACTGATGGTCTGTACATAATAGTGCAGGGGAAATTGTGTGGAATGATGCTTACCATTATTAATATTTATGGCCCTAATGTAGGTGACCCTGCCTTTTAGGAGGCGTTATGGAACAAGATATGTAGGCTGCAGCTGATCGCTATTATCTGTGGTGGCAATTTTATTGTAATATGGAATCCAGATCTAGCTAGACACACTAACTCAGACCCAGCTGTTAAGAAGGCCGTGCAAGCTGTTCAGACTGGGATGCACAACCTATCCCTCATAGATATCTGGAGATTGAGACACCCTGGGGCATGGGAGGGTACTTGCCACTCTTACGCACGTCAATCTTGGTCCCACCTGGACTACTGGCTAGCCACTAGTGACATAAACTCACTGGTTACGAATGCTACCCATTTGCCTAGGAAACTTTCTGATCACTCCCCCTCGTTATTCACTATGATCATACCCCTGTACACGCCGCCGCTGTTTCAGTGGCGATTGCAATCCTCAGCTCTGCAGGATCAGGTGTTTTGTGAAAGTGTCAGGGAAGCTATTTCACAGTACTTTGAACACAACTCAGGCACGGTAGAAGATCTAGGCACTTTGTGGGAGGCGTTCAAAGTGACAATGCGCGGGTGTGTATAGGACTCCAGGATGGGGTACTTAAATCACTTCGGGGGTCTGTGAAGGCCCTTGAACTGGAACTCCTTGGGCTCAAGAGACAGTATGAAAGTGAGCTAGATGCTGCTACGTTAGCGACCATTAGATCAAAGATCACTTAATATAACAAATTGGCGGACCTTGAAGTGAAACATATGGCAAGTCGCTGGACGGCTAGGTACTATGGAGAGGGAGGACGGCCGGGTACAGTGCTGGCGGCAAAAATAACTGAACGCTGGGCTAAAAAATTGAAACAGTCAATTCAATTTGTGTGGATGGGACAAGGCATTGTGACAGTGAGGGCATCCTGGCCTTGTTGGACTTGGCCCTTTTTGCAGGGTCATCCCTGAACTTTTTGCCTTCCTCAAGTAATTTTGTCTGACCTGTTGTTGGCTATTTTCTGACTCTGGGCACTTTACCACTGCTGATCAGTGCTAAAGTGCATATGCTCTCTCTACTGTAAATTAATGGATGTATTGATTAGTGGTTCCCTGATTGGATGTTTGGTTTAGTTGTCAGACCCTAGTACAGTGCACTGAGTGTGTCCTGGGGCGTGTAAATCCAAATGCTGCTAGCGGGCTTGCAGCAATGGTTGTGTCAACCGCAGAAGCAGCCTTGTAAAATGTGTCTAAGGTCTGCCATTGCAGAGCCTGCATGCAGTCTGGTACTGTCATGTTGACTGGGCCAGTGCACCCACTTTCCAGTCCCTAAACCTTCCTTTACCTTCATGTTAGTCACCCCTATGGCAGGCCCAAGGGCAGGGTGCATTGTAAGTATAAGGGAGGATGATCCCTGATGTGTGTGGCATGTCCTAATAGTGAATTACAGCCATTTTAGTTTTTCACTATTGCAAGGCTACCTGTTCTCCATAGGCCAGAATGGGCTGTTAGAATTATTACATTCTATAATCCTAACAGAGTCAGAGAACATGGTAGAAATTCAAGTTTAGTATGCCTTAACTCAGAATGATAAAATACATATTTTAGTAAAGTTTATTTTAATATTCTGTGTTTGCAAATACCACTTTTAGAAAGTAGGTATTTGCTTGCCTAAACTTTCCAGCCCACCTCTGCTAGGATGTGTATCTGCTGTCTGGTTTCTGTGAGTAACAGGGCTGGGGAATTCCAAAGGGCAGGGCTAGGTAGCCCGGTGGTGAATAGACAGATTTACATCCAGATGGGTGGGAGGAGTGCACCTGGGCTCTGAATGGGACTGTGCCTTTCCACCACAATGCTGGCTCCACTCCTGTGGGGTGTCTGATGTCTCTAGCCTGCTCCCTGAATAGAAAGTCAGAGTCATGTCAACAGAGAGCTCCAGAACTGGTTTAGGCTGGGCAAAGGCCCCTCAGCACCAGAGGAACAAAGGATTTAGGGGTATAAGTATTGGCACCCTGCTCCCAAGAAATCAGATCCAGATCAGAAAAAGATACTTCAGAAACCTCTGAAGTTAGAAGAAGAAACCTCTGCCTGAAGAGAAGGAACTGGGAAAGCTGAAGGAGGAATACCGTCCCTGACCTGGGGGAGGGGCCTGCAGTGGTTGCCTTGCTGCTGAAGGAGAGGAGAAGGACTTAAAGACTTTATTTTCACTTGTGCAAGGATCTCCAAGGGCTTGTAAGAGAGCTTGTCCCCTGAACTAAGTCCCAGGACCAGTGGACTTCACCCCCCTTGAGGAGAGCTGTGGGAAAAGCTGTTTTCCGTGGCTGCCGAGGCAGGGAGCTGTGTACGCCTCGTACGATCGACTCGTGTCCTGTAAAGCACCGTACCAAGCCCGTCCACCTCAATCAACGGGGCTCTGCGTAAGTTCTACTCCCAAGCACACGTTTTAAGTTATAACAAGGTGTCCCTATTAGTAACAAACATATACAGTAATGTGATGACAAAATATACAGAATTTCTTTTTTGGTTTTCTTGTCACGCTTTATTCAGGTGTTTCAACTGTTGCTGGAAACACCTGAATAAAGCTTGATTACTGTATGCGCCCCTGCCCCTGAGATAAGCCTTACTGCTCGTGCCAAGCTACCAAGGGAGTGAGCAGGGGTTATTTTGGGAGTGTACCCCCTTACCCTGACTAGAGGAGAGGGTCCCTATTTGCCACAAGTACCTACCTTTGCCAACTAGAGACCCCCAATTCTAACACGCCTCTTTTGTTACGTACTATGAGGGTATGTACAGCAACAGGCAAACTGCTGAGGAGACTGAGATAGCGGAATATCTAGCAGACGTGGCCCTTGTGTGGTTGTCAATGGGACAGCAGGATTTCCTAATACATCCGTTGACCTTGGATGAGATACGTGGCGCTGTCAATGCACTGCCTAATGGCAAAGCAACAGGCACAGATGGACTCCCTGTGGAGTTTTACAAAGAATATTTGGATATATTGGCACCTCATCTTCAAGCTATGTTTGAAGATGCATATGAACAGCAGAGGTTGCCTGACACGCTTGAAGCAGTGCTAATTGTGGCTCTCCATAAACCAGGGAAAGACCCTGATTGGTGCGAATCATACCGGCCTTTATCGTTAATAAATACGGATGTTAAAATCCTCGCAAAGGTTCTCTCTACTAGACTGCAATTGTTATTACCTGTGATGGTGTTGCCAGACCAGTCGAGCTTTGTCCCTGCCCACTCCACGGCGCACAATTAAATACTGCCATTTGCAATAATGCACGTTTTGAAACCCACACTACCTGCAGCAGCAGTTCTGCTGGACGCCGCAAAAGCATTTGATTCCATCTCCTGGCGGTATATGCTGGCGGTGCTACATCGTATGGGGGTGCCATTCATATTTACTAATTGGATCAGGCTGTTGTACACAGCACCAGTGGCCTGTGTCCGCATTAATGGTAAAACTTCTGACACGTTCCCAATTGAGTGCGGGACGAGGCAGGTGCCCCTTGTCACCGATCATCTTCGCGCTCATTTTGAAACCCCTGGCCTGTATCCTGCGGCAACGGCATGCACAGGTGGTGCTACGCTTTCAGCAGCGGCCATTGGCGGTGTCACTGTACGCCAACTATATGGTCTTGTATGTACATGAACCTGAGGCACACTTAGAGCAGCTGATACAGGAATACATTAGATTTGAATGGTACTTTTGAATGGTACTCCGGGCTGGGAATAAATTGGGACAAGTCAGTGGTTTTTGCTTTAACAGATTGTACGAAAACTGTGCAATTAGAATACCCAGTGACAAACAAAAGAGAGTTGGGTAACCAACAGACAACAGGGCACTCAGCACAATCCGGGGAAAGGTGCAGTAGTTAAATGTAGGGTGGTGCTTCCAGGGAAGAGGATGCAGTTTCCAACATCCACACAGGATCACCTAGATAAACCACAAATTAAACAAATTTCCTCCCGAGCACTCTGATAATAAATTAAGGACAATCCAACAATAATCAGTTCTTGCAAGTCCTTGTTGGCACAGTCACCACAGTCCAATTTCAAAATCACACTACAATATTCCGGAAAGAATGTTCCAACCACATTTATTTCTCCAAAATCATATTCATTTTCTCCAGTGATGCAGCCTACACGTGTTTCGTCATGATTATTCTCATCACATTGACTTCCTCGGGCTTTTAACCCAAATAAACATAAAGTCCCATCAGTTATTAGGACCCACCTTTGCCCAATATCATTAAACCAATAGTATAGATTAGGAAAAGGATAGGCGGAGTCAAGGGTCCCTGGTGGAAAGAAGAGAGTATGAAAAGATAGCGGAACCCAAGCCGTTCACATGCTTCTCCTCCAGCTTGTGCAAAGTATAATAAGTCCATTACCAGAATAAGAAAAGAATTGTCATAGCTTAAAACACATTGCACATCTCTATTGGTATAGTAAATGATGGTCACCTGTTATTTCTTTACACTCTTCAGTGGCTTAACTGTCCCAGTATTAGGTACAATCACAACACCTGAAATCATAATAAACCATATTGAACACACTGTCACAATAATGGCCACATAACGTAAAATCCATTCTTTAGTCCGGTCCCCAAACAGAGAGTTCCTCAAACCCCTACGATACAGTTATCTCCTTAGCCCCTTAATTTGTGGAATACACACAGCGCAATAAGGCACTCAGTTTGTGCCTCGCAGTATTCTACTTGTACTCATTTTTACCATTTCTGCGTACCTAAATAAGAATCCTTCACTATATTCCTGTAGTGTTTGTATCATCTCAAACATGGCATCAGCAATCATTCAGTACTGAAACCAAATAATACAAAAATAAAAATGAATCATATAATATATTCAAGCCATATTGTCCCCCCAATTCTCATATTCATCACTGTCCAATTCACCCTCTTACTCCAAATCTTGGTGTACGCCAGATTACTCCCACAGACTTCAAATATCCAAATGCAATTTCTATAAGAATATTACAATACTCATATTCTCAATAATTGTCATATATACAAGAGTTAAATCACCACAGTAATGTTGTTGCGCAAACTCGAGGCTTACCTATAAATAGGTAGTGAATATCTTCCCTATTCCATATATTCTCCTAATATTTCCACAAAGTCCTATAGTTCATAGTCCAAATTTCTACGAAATAGTGACAGTAATCACATTCCCAGTAAATAGCGTTAATTATAAACCAAAACGATCACCTTCTAAGTAAATTGCAGCGATACCCTGTTCTTACCGGAAAACAGGTAGCGATTATCTCCTCTATCCATACTAATATCTCCCAAAATTTCCAAGATCCGCAATTCCAATTTCTAAAAAAGAGAGTAATAATAGTCCATTCTCAGTGGGTATCTTAATTCCTAAAGCAAAAGCTAACCTTCATACTAAATTGAGGCATTCCTCGGCAAACAGGTAGCACGTATCTCCTCTATCCCGTACTGGCGTCTAGTTTAGGAGCCTAGAATACCCAGTGATATGAAGTGATGAGCCTGTCAAATACCTAGGAGTTTGGGTGCACAAAGATCCACTGACTGCTATACACAAAAACTATGGGACTAGGATAGCTCGACTCGAAGACAAAGTCGCTAGGTGGATACAGCACCCATTGTCGCTCGCAAACAGAGTGGCACTGATTAAAATGGTGGTCCTCCCGAAACGTATATATTTATTTGTCAACATACCCGATATTTTGCGGCAACAATTTATAAATACATTGCGTGGGATATTGATCACTTTGGTCTGGGGAGGGAAAAGCTGTGCATTAAGTGGGAAGTGCTGATGCTACCGTACGAGAATGGTGGTTTCTGTGTGCCAGACATGCAATTGTAATATCTGTGCGCGGACACGCAATATGCGTCATATTGGCAGAAAGCGCTGCCATACATGCCACATGTGGCAGTTGAAGCGGGTGCTGTACACCCAATACCACTGAAAGCAATGGTGGTCAATGACACTACGGTCTTCGAGAAAGATGAGGTTGACACGTTGCAATGCACAAGACACGCATGGAGGGAGCTTGGGAGACAGGCCGGGTGGTTACCACTGAATGCGCCAGCCTTGCCACTGCTACATCATGGGAAGATATCTGTGACATGTGAAACAGGGGCGTTAAAAATTCTGCATTAAAAATTCTGCAAGCTGCAGGTAAGCGCACTATGGGGGATGTATTCCCAGGTGGTGAATTCATTGGATTGCAGGCTTTCTCAGAATATGGAGCCGGCTCGGTTATGGCCACCTTTATATATAGTAGACTAAGGGCCGCGATTAAAGCTTTCTATCCCTTTTATCCTACTGAACCCCCCACCCTTGCGGCGCTACAACACGTTTACGTTGCACAATCTAGGGCGAAAATGATCACCCGTACATATAATGCCTTACAGGCAGATGAGGTGGATGCGAGTGTGGGCCCGTTGAATAAATGGAACAACATATTACTGCAAGCAGTGACGGAAGATGAATGGGATACATGTTGTAAAGTAACTGGGCAATTCACTGCTAACGGGAATTTGCGCCTGATTAACTATAAGTACATTCTTTAATTATATTACATGCCACTGCAACTTTTAAATATGGGTTAAGGGATTCTGGCAGCTGTAGACGTTTTGTGGCAGAAGCTGCAGATTTTCAGCATCTGGCATGGAGTTGTGTTAAAGTGGCGGAGTTCTGGGGGAGAGTAGCTAAAGCGTTAACAGTTATGGTGGGGAACCTGTACTCTGTAACATGCCTATATGCCTTCTAGGCAATGTACTGCATCTCAAAGCGTGTAATCGCAGGCTGGTGACTTTAGCGCTACTATTGGCCAAACGCAGAGTTTCACCCCACTGGGATGGAAGGCAGAACGAAGATTTCCACAATGTCTGAAAGATATTGATTTTTGTCGTGACCAACTTCTTTGTTATTGTTATGTTATGTTATTTAATTTTTATATAGCGCACAGATGCCACAGCAAAGTGGCGTCCCGGCGCTTTGGAGGGTTGATAACACAACACATCAGAGAAGGTAAAAGAAGTGGGCCTAAATTGTGGAAAAAAGAAAAGTTTTAAGTGCCTTGCTGAAAGGGAGCAAGTCAGGAATGGAGCGAAGAGGGGCTGGCAGAGAGTTCCAAAGGGCTGCTGCCAACACTGAGAAAGAACGTCCG
This sequence comes from Lissotriton vulgaris, assembly GCF_964263255.1. Taxonomy (NCBI): domain Eukaryota; kingdom Metazoa; phylum Chordata; class Amphibia; order Caudata; family Salamandridae; genus Lissotriton; species Lissotriton vulgaris. The sequence continues at coordinate 339,350 of NW_028248991.1, read as the reverse complement.
CCCATCCTAGATTTTTTAAAACGTGGCACAATGGCAAGGTTGGATCCGGATAGTCTGTGTAAGAATGGGAGGGGAGGCTGATTTGAGAATTTTGAAAGTTAAGCAAAGAGCTTTAAACTTAATTCTCTGCCCCACCGGCAACCAATGGAGATCTTGGATAGTCCGACGAGCCGAGACAAACTTCGGGAGGCCAACAAGCATCCTAGCTGCCGCGTTCTGGACTCTCTGAAGGCGAGATAGCTCGGCCTGGTTTAGGCCCAGAAACAGGGAGCTGGCATAGTCCAGCCTGGTAAGAACCAGAGCTTAGACAATAATCTGTCTGGTCTCCGCATCGAAGAACTTAAAAATTGGTCGAAGACACTGCAGAGTACCAAAACAGGTGCCAGCCACACGTTTTGTGTGGGAGGTGAAAGAGAGCTTGTTGTCGAACCACACCCCGAGATTTCTAACCTCAGTCACGGGGGAAGGAACGGGGCCAAGATCAGAAGGCCACCACTGATCTCCCCATAATCCACTTTCCCTACCAAAGATAATGACCTCGGTCTTAGAGGCATTCAGTTGGAGCCGATTGTTCGCCATCCAGCCTGCCACAGCTTTTAAAGCTGACTGGAAAGTGGGGGTATCCATGTTGGAGTCGCCATTAAGTGCCACCGCCAGCTGCGTGTCATCGGCGTATGACACCAAGGAGAGACCAAAACTATGGGCTACCTCCGCTAATGGCTGAACATATAAGTTAAACAAGGTAGGGCTAAGGGCCGACCCTTGGGGAACACCCTGAAGTATGGGGCGAGAAGCAGAAACAAAAGGAGGTGTGGAGACCTTGAAGGCTCGATCCTTAAGAAAGGAACAAAACCACTCGAGTGCCACCTCTCCAACTCCTGCCTCCATCAGGCGATGTAAAAGAATCTGGTGAGACACCGTATCAAAGGCGGCACTGAGATCCAAAAGGATCAGTGCCGCCGTCTGACCCAGGTCCAGCAGGTTCCTGATGTGCTCCACCACAGCCAGAAGGGCAGTTTCGGTGCTATGACCTGCACGAAACCCATTTTGGGAATTATCCAATATATTCGCTTCCTGCAGGTGAGATGATAGGATAGCGCTAGCATGTGCTTCTGCTAGTTTGGCTGGCCAGGGGAGAAGGGAGATGGGTCGATAGTGTTCAGGCTTGGTAGGATCAAGGGCGGGTTTTTTAAGGATTGGAATAACCGTCGCCTGTTTCCACGCCCTAGGAACACTGCCCGTACTGAAGGACAAATTAATAAGGCCATGCAAAACAGGATAGCAGCATTCAGCAGATTCCCTGAATTGAATGGGTCTCATGGGGTCGTCCGGGGAGCCAGATTTAACTTTTGTCGTCAAGGCTAGAAACTCATCTAAGGTCGGACTGGGAATGATCAATAGTGGTTTATGAACCAATGACATAGAGCTTTCCTCCGCGATGGGGAGTTGAGAGAATGACCTATAGATAGCCTCCACCTTTTCGACAAAAAACGAGGCTAAATCCTCACAGTGTGTCATGGAAGGTTGAATAGCAGCAGTATCAATCCTTTTGCTAGTGAGGTCCTTACACACCCTAAAGATGACCTTAGTAGGGTTTGTGCTGTTCTTTATCTCCTGAGAGTAAAAAGCAGCCCTAGCCGCGCATATGGCCCGGTGATACACTCTAGTGCAAGCCCTATAGGCTGCCTTGAGGTCAGTATCATAAGTTTTGCGCCACGCGCGTTCAGCTTTATTACAGGAGACTTTAAGTTTTTTAAGGGATTCATCATACCAGGGGCTGGAAGGACTAGATCTAGTCTTACTCCACTTAGCCGGAATAAACAAATCTAATGAGTGATTTAGCCACTCACAGAAGCTGTCATAGCCGCGAGAAACTTCAATAGAAGGTAGAGGATGAAATTTCATCAGTAGCTGATGGAAATGCTCTAAATTTAAGTTTCTCCAGGGGCGTCTGAAACTGGCTGGGGGATTGTTTTTAGGAGGGGAAAAGGTAGTTATGATTCGAAACTCAATCAGATGGTGGTCAGTCCATGCCATAGGTCTGGGATGGAACACTGAGATATTCGTAGCAAGATTCGTCAAAACGGGGTCTAGTAAATGGCCGCCTGTGTGAGTTGGTAATTGTACCATTTGGATCAGTTGGAACGCTTCGAGATCAGCTAACAAGCTATGGACCGAGTTAGAAAGTGGGACATCCATATGCATGTTGAGATCGCCAATAATCGTAAAATTGGCAGTTTTTAAAGCTAAGGAGGAAATCACCTCTGGGAGGTTTTGACGAAACGCGGCGTCAGGACCAGGAGGCCTATAAATCAATAGTCCCGTGAAGGTGAAATGGGGATTCACTGAGATGTTGAAAAGAGCACTCTCGCAACCAGCTATGGTGATAGGTTTCCAAATGCAGGGGTAGCAAGTTTTTACCGCAACTGCAATACCTCCACCTCTAGCCTTGCGGGGAAGAGAGTGCAAAGTGTAGCCCACGGGGAGGGCTAGATTGATGACCGCCATGGACTGATCATGCAGCCAAGTTTCCGTAAAGAAAAAGATATCCGGATTATCATCAGTAATCAGAGAGTAGACTTCTTGGGAGTGACATGACAATGATCTAACATTCAAATGCATGACTTTAAGAGTCGATTGATTAACTGTGCCTGCAATATCGGCTGATTGATTGTCAGCTGAGGGCCTCGACTGGAGACTCTTAATAAGCAGGGGCATAGGAAGTTTAAAAGGGCAAGTGGGGCACTGAAAAGGTCCACTGAGAGGATCCAAGGAGCCATGGCAGCAGTCACATACCTGGTGTTGCAATAATCGCAAGTTCTCAGAGGATATCATCCTGAGGAAGCCAGAGTCCCCTGCCCTAGCCCTGCCTTAGCGCTGACGGGCGCAGACGGGCAGGACTCTGGCGAGACTCAGGCGTAGCAAAGGCGCGACCGCTGCGCTAGACCGCTGCGCTCCAAGCGAGCATTAAGTAGGCGAGTGGCGGTAACAAGCGCTAGCGCGCTAACCCCCAGCAAGGAAGGAACCAGCCTTCCCAAGATGGCGTCGTCACGTCGTAGTCACGTGACTCAGGAACCCAGGAGCCCGGACCCGCTAAGTAGCGGTGCTGTAATTTGTATTATAGTGCGGTAAGGGCCAGGGGGGGTCGCGGCAATAGCGGAAGTAAAAACAGGGCAAAATAGAACACAGGTTAACGAAAATACAAGAAAGGTTTTTTAAAATGCGAAGCGCGAGCCACAGCGCAGCGCAGTTCTATAATTCGCTCTGAGCGCACTAGAACGCGGTGGTCACCTTCTCCAGGGAAGAACTACCAAGAGCCTTTAGACCGAGGGACATCTGGGGACCATTTACTGCATATGTATTAGCTAAATCGCCTGACTGGTGGTATCCTTTATGCTACTGTGATGGTTAACGTTGTAACTGTAAGGTGACTGAGGTTCTGTACCAAAATGTTTCTGTAAAGACTATACCAATATGCGGATGAACCACTATATCACTCTGGACACTGTATTCTGTACTGTATCACTAATGAATATGAAAATAAAAATAAAACAATTTAAAAAAAACTTTGTTTCTTCAGTAAATGTCTAGTTTTTAAAAACATTTAAAGAAATATGTTATTACCATATGTAAAGCTAACCCTGCCTGGCCCCCTCCCAAGCCAAAATTGACCAGAGGGACCCAATCTCCCTTGGCTTTTGGCCACTCTTCCCAAGCCACTATTATCCTTGGAGACTCAACCCCCTTGGGCTAAACATTTTTAATAGGGAAAGGGCAGCTGCACAGTCTCCCTCCCTGAGCCCAAATTAACTCCATGGATCCAATCCCTTAGGGATAAATAGATTAATTTTAGGGAAGGAGGACTCGTAGCACCCCTCCCTAAGTTTTAATAGGCCTTAGGGATCCTAGCCCCGGGCCTTAATAAGCCCAGGCTGAATTATATTTCTAATGAGTGGGGGGCACATGGCACCTCCTCCTCGAAACTTAATGCACCCCAGGGATCCCATCCTCAGGGGATACATTTCATTTATAAGGGGAGAGGACCACGCAGCCTCCCTACCCGAGCCTAAATAGGCCCTAAGGACCTTCTGGGTGGGTGCCCTGGTGGCCACCAGGGTCACTCACCAGACAATACGTTGGGGGGGTATGGGTGAGCACCAAGACCCCATGGCCCGTCCGCTCACCGCATGCTGTGGGAGCTGGCATAGCTCTCACCAGTGAGAGCAGCTGATTATGCTTGCTCCCGCTGGGTGGGAGTAATGTGTTTTTCCCTGCACACAGGAGCATGGACAGCGAAACAAAAGTATGCTCCCACCTGACAGAAGCATTTGAAAGCTCCCTTTGAGAGAGAGCAGCTTGGCATTCGGTCCTGGTGGCTAGTGGCCTATTACAGATCAGGAAAGCAGGCAATGAGGCTTCCTTCTCTTTAAAATGCAAATCGGTCCTGAGAGGTAGAGTACCCTGTGGTTCTAAAGGCTCATGGAGCCCACTCACATTTGTTTCAATTTGACTCCAAATCAGGCAGGAGGGAGTGCCCTCTCTCACGCCCCTCACCTAATATAAAAAAAAATGGAAGGACGCTAATTTGTTTTACTACTGCTACAATCAAGGAGGAGTCCTGTAGGATCATGGCAAAATCGACCAATTTGTTTTTTATTTTGGACCGGGGGTCCCTCAAGGGCTAAGGTGCGCAGGGTATCCCTACCCTGCCAGCTTATTTATTATTTTATGTTTTTTAAATTGCAGTACAGGGGACTAAGTCCCAATCAGAGTGCAGTGACTGACTTCTCCAGTAGCTAGATGGCCAGAGGGAAATAAAGCCCCGAGGCCAATCAGAAAGCTTTATTTTTAAAACTGGGTTCAACTCTCACTTTTTCTCTCTCCCTCTAACCCAACTGTCTGGATATAAACATCTTTTTATAGCTTAATATCTCAAAAACTACTCAACAGATGTTCACCAAATCACTAAAGCACACTTTCTAGACCAATATCGACCTTCCTGACACATTTGCTGCAATTCCATTCAACAGTTTTTGCAGTAGCACTGTTCAAAAAAGTTCAGAGAAAATGCATGTGGATTTTTTATTTTGTGTTGCCTCCATTTTTCTCGGCTCCCGCTTGTCATGTCACCCTGCACAAACTAGACAAAAAGTAGGACTTTTTATAATAAGCTTTGTGATGATTTGCCAAACGGTGCCAACGTTATTGCCAAAATCAAAAGACATTTCTTATGGAAACACAATCCTGACTATAACTATCTAGTGGCAACTGCCTTCATCACCATTAAATCTAGTGGAGGAACAGCAGCCACACACCCTTCTTGTTCAGTACTGTCTAACTATAAGAATGCTGTAGCAGCGCATGTTTTGTCACCTATGGAGTGAAATTATTCCCCAGTTTCAGGGCAGACTTTTTAATAATATTTAATTAGGACGATAAAAACAAATGTGTCTTTTTTGCAGGCCGGGGATTGGAAGTACAGCCTTTGCAACACACAGACTGCTGCGCAGGTTCTAAGTATGACAGTCACCTCTCGGGCAGCCAACAACAATGTGCCCCCAGTGACTATCAGGGCCCAAATGAATAAAGACACAAACATTTTCCCGTATCCTATGATTGTGTACGCAGAAGTCAGCCAAGGCTTTTTGCCCGTGACTGGGGCAAAAGTTACAGCGATTATTGACCCACAAAATGGTCCTGCCGTGACATTGGAGCTTCTTGACAACGGGGCAGGTAATTATACATAATTAAAATTTATACTTAATAAACATGATTCATTCAAATGTTTTAAAAATGTTTATGTATTGAGCTCTAAATGAATGGAGTAATACTTTTGTATCTATTTTGGCATTACAGAATACTTCCAATGAGATTAGACCTGAATACAGCACCTCCTACACTCATATAAAAATTCTATAAAAATTAGGGAATCATTATTGCAACACACTATTTAGGATGCTCCCCGTTTTCAAGTGAATATATTTGTTTTTAACGGATATTACTGTGAAAAGGAACCACCCTCACTGCATACACACTGGCCTTTCCCATACTTGATGGCTTGATGAAGATGGCTGCTTGCTAGGCAGGTCTGCCGGCCAAGCACTTTGATCCGGCATTATCCTGCGGTGAGTCGTGACTCTGCGCTCACAAAAAACACTTCTGTACACCGGAACACCTAGGGAGCTATTTTGCTGGCCGCGAGTACCCGAGGATGCCAACGGCTCGGAGATCTGGAATCTACGAGCAGCGATCACGGCAGCTCCTCCTCAAAATGGCGGCAGACACGGTGCCGGGCACTAGCGGCAATGCGCGGCAGCCGGACCCCTGACCGTGTACTCTACTGTGAGGCCCTTAGAACTTGCTGAGCATTTTGAGTACAGGTTGCTATCTATGGCGTGAGCTGCGAGTGGAACAAGCAGGCAACGGAGAGCGCCTGTCTTGCCCCAGGGCACCTAATCAGATAAATGATGCGTGCTAGTTTGAAGGAGGGTTGCGGTGGCAGCAGGGCAAGGAACGATGCAGCTGCTGTTGCAGAGGAGATAGCTGCGTTGGCCTAAGGGTCTGGGCGAGGTGGGAAAGACCACCAGGATTCACTCGATTGTGCGTGACCCTAAAATCGCAGTCCCAGGCCACACAGCCAGATGAGTCCTGCGCATCGGATCGTAAGAGCGCAGCAGCGGCGGCAGGGCAAAGAACAGTACAGCGAGGCCTGTGGAGGAGTTATATGCACTAGCCTGAGGGTCTATGCCAGGCGGAAGCCTTAACCCTAAAATAGCGGTCAAGGGAGTCCATGCATTACAGGCACCTATGAGGATGACACCACCCCTATCTCCACACTGTATTGAGAGGGCCTCTTGGGACAGAATTAGAAACAGAGAGAAATAGCCTGCTAATGGCAGCTGTTTCTCCCTCTGGCGGTTATCACTCAACATCACGCGCTCCCCCTAAAGACATGTGGACCTGTTCATCATGCCGATCCTTTGCTTAGTTTGCTCCCCCTTTCATTTGGATTGTAGAAAATTGTGGGGATCCTCTAAATTCGTACATCAATGACTCAGCCCCCCTGCCTGACCTCAAGATGGTTGCTTCAGTCATTGACTCTCTGAACTCTCCATCGACAGCTGAGACCCAGCCATTTTGACTGATGCCCGGTGGAGCTACCTCGCGAGCTAAAGGGGAGATGGGCTATGGATTCCCTCCTTGGCCATCACCTACCCAGCCGATCCTTGGACAAACTCTCCTGCGTCTCTCCTGACCTTATCTCCTTCCTCCCCCTTCACCCTACCCCCTACCGCTCTACTCTTCTCTTCTTTCCAGCTATTGACCCCTGCCCTCAACCATCCTTGCTCATAGTTCCCACCCTGTGTATCCACTGGACTTTCTTATGTGAACTTTCCCTCGTCAGTTCAGACCTAGCAATTTGACTGATGCCTGATGCAATTACCGTGTTTAGCCTAAGGGGAGACGGGCTATGGATTCCCTCCTTGGTCGTCACCTACCCAGTCGGTCTTTGGGCAGACTTCCCTTCGTCTCTCCTGCCATCTTTCCCCTCATCCTCCGCCTTCAAACTTCCCCCTTCCCCCTCTTCCCTACTTCTCTCCCTTTTCTTTCCTCTTTTAATGTGTTGATGTAATGTGTAATTGCTATCATTTTCTGTAACATTGTGTAACCGGATGTAAAATGATCTGATACCTACGGGTCTACCCAGCACTAAATAAATAAATAAAATAAATAAACTTGATAGAAATTACAATATGGATTCTGTTCATCCAACTGAGTGTAATATTGAATAATTTACAGTTAGAGGACGTTTATCTGCTAGAAACAAAGACAATGAGTCACACATTTTAAAAGTGAACTAAAATAGCACTCCGGCACTGAACATATAATGTTTTTATTCTAGCAGGAGCATCTCAACCAGTAGATGCTTTAAAAGGAACAGTAACGTTTGCTCACGGAACTCAAAGTGAGACCACAAGCCACTATTCCGATTCTCCTTGCAAAAGGACGTCTCGTCACATTCTCTTTCCTTTACTGGTGGATCCCTTTGCATATCATTACTTCATTAATCAAAAAGGATTTTAACTAAAATATTTATTTCCAGGGTGTACTTACTATAATTAGATGAAAATATATTGATGCTCCTTTGGCTCCCATTATTTTTTCTGAAGAGAAATGCTGCAAGGGAATAACATGAGATGGCGATCAGGAGCACACTGGCCACAGGAGAATTCGAATTTTCCAGGGGTGTCACAGGACCACTAAAATAAATAAAAGTGTATTTAAGTGTATTTATTTTTATTAAATATATATGTTTAAAAAATAGATAACACAAAAAGAACAAGCTTGTATTAACTTTAAAAACTATTTTTAGAGATGTGTATTTTATAAAACCTTTTAGAGTTAATTAAAAATACATTTCAATATTAAATTATAAATTACAATGAAGCTTCATTCACAAACTCCAGTAGAACAATTTACTTACTAATACAAAATGCCAATGACAAGCCTACGATGGAGAGCTCTAACTCCACTTCTCATATCTTTTCTAAACAGAGATCTCAATCATGGTGGCAGAACCCTCCAAAGTAAAGAAGTTAGCCTCCCATGCCTCCCATCCCTTCCCAATATGGCTGAGCCCTTACACCCTTGACCTCTATAAGCGGCAGGCCGGCCCAACTCTTCAGCCAGAAACTACCAAGCATAAATATGAAGCCGATAACCAGACAGGGAGGGAGGGATGGGAATTCCTGTGGTGAGGAAGATTATACTGGGAGTAATGAAGACTACTGGTAGGTAATTGGGCCATTACCTCCTTATAAGTCTTCCTTGCCACATGATTAATGTAGTGAGCACATACAAAGTCAAGCGGCTTCATGGAAACTCACAAGAAACCAACGGACCAGAAAAGGATGCCAACGAAGCAGGCAAACCCAAAAGACTAGACGAGTGAAAGGACCACCCAAGAGAGAGGTAACCACGAGCAAGAAGAACCAGCCCGTGACAGATAGACACCGAGAGGGTCGAGAACCCAGACCCCCGGGACTCGCAGGGCTGCCAGAACACCCGCCCAAACAAACCCCCAAAGGAGGACAGGGAAGGCACAGAACCAGACCGTACTGGGCCAAAAATAACAACAAGCATTCCCAGAACAGAAAGCAGCAAGCCGGTCCAAACACACCAAGACTGCGCAACAGACAGCCAAAGCGAGAGGTGAGCAAAAGCCCAGAAGTCGGAATCGAAGAAATAGAGGGCGACCCAACCACAGTGACCCAACAAAAAGCCACAGCAGAAAGAGACTCAGTCCGACTGAAATACAGCAACACCGCATGGTGGACCACCAACAGCGTGAGAGTCCAATCCACCCGAGGACCGAAGCAGCAGAACCAGATGAAACAACACAGACTGGCAGGAGCCACAAGAACAAAATGAGGTGCGGAAAGGAACACAGAACGCCAACCGAACAACAATAAAATTGAAGGTCACCAAAACCCCAACAGCAAGGAGATAAACAGGTGGGACACAGACCCCAGTCGCACAAAGGACCCCCCTGAAGGGAGCGCAACACCAATGAGAGAACCCAGGCAGGCACAAGACAAAACAGACCCAGTAAGCCGCAGGAAGGGCCCCAAGGGAACCCAACCGGCCAACAGGGAAAAGTCCATAAGGACGCCCACAGAGCCCGAAGAGCGGCAGGGAACAGGCCCCAGGCCAAGCCACCAGAAAGGAAGCGAATGCCCACAAGGGGCCAACATGCACAAGAAAGCAAATAGAACCCGGTAGGGAGGGGAACGCAGCATGGAGGAGCGAGTCAGCCCCACTAAGGGTCCATGCAAAATGCCCCAGTAACGCTTCACATGTAGTAAGCAAGAAGGACAGAAGAGCTGGGCGAAACGAGACCCAGCAACGCCAACACCTCCAGGGGTCCAACCAGAGCCAGCAGTCCCCAGTACCCCAAAACAAGGGACAAAGAAGAAAAGGAAGCAAATACCGCACAGGAATTGCAGGCCCCGCCCGGGGAAGGAGAACCTGGAAATCACAGCATCCCCCGGAGCATTCAAAGCTCTGCTCGAACATACACCAGTGTGGGATAATTCGAAATTAGCGTCAGGAAACAAACTCCTGACCTGTGCAAGCATGTGCCCCCAGAAGCACAATACATACCATTGAGCCATAGGTCCATGGCTCAACACTCGCAGCAGCAGAAAACAAGAGCGAAGCACCCAAGTGAGCACCCCCAACATGACAAACGACCCGTGTAGGCCAGACAAGCCCAGACCACGTAAAGAGAGGGCCTAAGGAAAGCGCAAAACCCAGAGCCCAGATGAGAAGGCAGATAGAGCCACCACCGGGGACACAAACCAAAACCAGGACAAAAGAAACCCAGTGAAGGACAGCACAATGTGCCAAAAAGCCTACGGGGCCGACCCAGCAACCCCCCAGAGAACAAGGCAGGTGAAAAAAACACCCAGAACAGAAACAAGAAGTCCCCACAGGGCAGGGGCAAACCCCAGACAAGCCAAGGAACAGTGAACAGAAGCCAGATGAGACACCCGCCAGCAGGAAGACCAATCGACGCCGCACCAACAGGGAACCCAAGCACGCCCCACAGGCCGGAGAAGGCCGCAACCACCCAGCAGGGAGACACCAGAAAAAGAAGACCGCAGGCCACACCAGCAGATAGGGTGGAAAAGGGAGCAGAGCGCCTTACCCGTGACCAAAAGGAAGGGGAAGAGAACGGACACCACCAACCCAGACCAGACCGAAACCGTGGAGACATAACCACTGGCAGAACGGAACCGAGATTGGGTCATGGGAAAATACACTCATAGGAACAGGTGAAGACGGGTGTGACCCAGAACCCAACACGGCCTAGCAGCACGTGAGAACCCTGGAGGGTACGAGCTCCCATGAGAAAGACAATGCAAAGCACTGCCACCAACAAGGCACAAGGACACCCAACACACATTCCGAGGGTGATCCCTGGCCCCAACCCAAAGCCAGGGGCCCAGAGGAAAAACCAAGGAGTACCTCCAGGAACAGGAAGAGCCCCAAGACCCCACCTGAACAGGCCCCCCGGAGGGGAACAAGAAAGACCGACAATGGAATGGGGCGGTAGTAGGCGGGACCCACAGAACCACCACAGAGGCCACCAAAGACGTAAGGAGAGGCCACAAACGACCTCCCACAGAGCCCCAATGGCCAGGAGCGGAGTAGAAGCCCGACATGGACAAGAGGCAGAGCAGCCACATGCAGAGCCAAAAATCAGGACAGGAAAAGGTGTGCCATGGAAGCGCCCCCGGACAGAAGAGGGCAAGCCCAAAGAAGCAGAAGCAAAAAGCCCATATGGAGACCACAGAAGCAGCCCAGAAAAGGACGGACAGGAGGCAAAATCAGCTTGCCCCAGCAGACCCGCAGCAGCCAATAATCCCCAGAACCCCGAGGAGGATGCCCAACCAGGGACCAACCAGGCCAGACCTCGTACCTCAAGGAGAGCAGGCAGGAACAGGAGCCTACAGGACGGAAGGACCCTAGGCCCAGAGCCCGGAAGGGAAGAAGGAGTCAGGGACAAATACAGCCAACAAACGAAGCCATGGCCCCGCGAAACACCCGAAATGCCCCAGTAAAACACCAAGACAGGAACACACAACTGCAAAGGAATGTATGAACAACAACCATATTGGGTTACTATGCAAGCAGTGGCAGGACATCAACCCCTGTCCTGCAGGAGCCTGTGCACACGAGGCACACGATTCACCTGCGAGCCATAGCCCCCGGGGAGAAAACACCCGGAAGGGCCCAATGCCATGACAAGCAGTGCACATAACTGTGCACACAAGGCCCCTGGATGCTGCAGCACAGAAATTACTACACAGCACCACAAACATAGCCAGAACTGACCAGCAGGCAAAAAATAAAGAAAGTGTGCAAGAATCGCAGAACGCAGAGGACCTAACCAGAAAGAGAGAAGTCTTGAATCACAGGATGTTGAGCGTCACCGTCGAGACTCGAACCGGCTACTCCATCCCTCTGGGACTACTGCTCCAGCCAGAAGGCCACAACCCCTCTCAACTCCCCGTACATGCACAGTTACTAAAGAAAGTAGCACTGCTGTCAGGTCCGAAATTCACAACCACAGAAACCCTAGTAAATGAACACATAGCCATAGCAATCAAAGTCAGAGACTGTAACCATTAGGCCACAGACACTCCACGCAAAGAAGCAGGACCGACAACACCAGGCACAAAGTGGGAAACCAAGTCACCCAGTGTGGGGAAAAATCAAGCACAAACCACCCAGAAAGCAGCCAGGCAAATACAGACAAAACCTGTTGTCTGAAACCCCTCCAGGAATAGTCCAACCCACACCCAGAGTACGGCGCACCCGTAGTACAGCAATGAGAGTCAGTGACGCTGCGGGCAAACCATGTGGGGCACATGCGTGAGCAAGCCCACCAAAACTGGAACCGTGGAGACTACGAGCCGCAAGGTGACAGTACCATAATGCACACCGTACGGACAAGATTCAGAATGAATCCCACCACAGACTGGTCCCAACAACAAACCGGCTCAGACAAGCCACACGGCGTCGGCCAGAGGGAAGGGAGAGCATGCGGCAACATCCGGGACAGGGACCCCCTGAGGCAACGGCAGCAGCCCACAACATAAGCTGGGCAATCAAGGTAAGCCCCCCCAGCCGAGCCCGCCAATGCAGGGCCGCAACATGAGAAAACCCCAGAGCCCGCAAGGCAGGGCAGAACTCCACAAGACGTGGGAGAGGTGCACTTTGAGAGACCCATGAAAACATGGCAAAGGTGGGTATAACAGCTACAGCGGGGTAGTTAGCCTGCAGTGGCCCTAACATGGTTCCTGCAAACCCACCCTGGTCCTGGGACAAACATGAGCCACCAGAGACCAGACACAGGAAAGGAGACGGCTTATGCGAGCGTCCCACAACCCAAAATGTGGCAAAATCAGCAGCAGGCCGAGACGGGCTGAGGCCGGAACCAGTCCGCTAGGGCAGCACAGACCGGAACGCCAGCAACAACATAGGGAAGCCACCCCGGGAGCAGGGCAGAAACATTCCCCGCCAGAGCCCGCCAGTGCTGGGTTGCCAGACAGCAGACTCCAAACCCCTGAGCCCACTAAAGCAGGGCATAAGGGACGGAGTGCAGGGCAGAATAAAACCCCAGGAGCCTGCAACCACCAGAGCCCGCTAGAGCATAGCGCAAAAGGGTAGTGCGACAGCCAGAAGGTGGGAGAACCAGTCATGAGCCCGCTAGAGCAGGGCCTACCCCCCAGGGCCCTGGGAGCGGGGGGAGCAGGAACTCGCCCCAATTTACCTGAAAACATGCTCTGGAGAATCTGCAGCGCAGAACCAAAAAAACAGGCTGAAGGATTGTGCCGGCCCGCCTCTTATAGAGGTCAAGGGTGTAATGGGTCAGTCATATTGAGAAGGGATGGGAGGCTAATTTTTGTACTTTGGAGGGTTCTGGTGTGGAGCTGAATCTCACTACGTTAATCATGTGGTGAGGAAGACTTACGTGGAGGTAATACAAAACATACCCAGAAAAGATTAAGGCTATTGCAATTTACAAAATATTCTTCTAAATGTATCACAGCCCTAATGGTGTCAAAATAGGCTTAAACGTACCACAGCCAAGCATCATACCAAGTCAAGCACAACACATAGCTAACTACTGGTACTGAAATACACTCCATTACTAAACAATGGAGCTGGGGAATTAAACTTACCCCTTTGGAAATTAAAGTTACATTAATTATAAAGCTAAATGTTATATACATATCAAACAAAGTTCAAAGTTCTGTTAGGAAAAAAACAGCCAACCACACAATGTGAGTTACTCTTGAGTTGTGTTTATTTCACCTGGAAAACACAGCAGCAATGTCGATAAGCCACTGACGTGGCAGCTGTATTTTTAAGGAAATAAACACAAATAAAGACCAATGCGCTTGGAGTAGTTTTTCTGGTTTCCGCCTAAGCAGAAGTTGAACGTTGTTCAAATGAAGAGGCTGGATTCACTTTAGTGCTTACTTCGCCTGGGCTCTGTACAATTATAATGGTTTCTTTTTGCGTGGGATATTCCAGGCAAGCAATATGTCTACCATCTATCCTTTGGTAAAGGGCAATTGGTAAGATTGCTATTGTGTTTACGGAGCTGGCTAAAAATGTGTGTGCACTAACTTCTTCCTATGTTTACTACTCCCCCATACTCCCCAATCCCCTCTGCATACATTAGATGGAGGTATCTCTCTAATCTACCAATCTCCTCCTATTTCTGGAGTGTATTTCGTTTGGCCTGTTAGCTGATCGCTTAAGCATTGCCTCTGGTTCAACATCTTAAGACAAGCTTGTTTGCACCCTTCACCCACTGTACATTTCTTTATATCTTATAATGATGGTGTCAGTAGCTATCTTTTTTCTAAAAATGTATCCATCTATCTTTCTATTTATCTATTGCTGTGTGTATGTCTGTCTTCTAATTTAGTAAAGCATACATATACTAAACTATTTCAGGGCACAATGTAGACATCGTGGTGTATCAACATTACCATCATTAAAGAGTTTTTGCCTCGATAACAAGTTGGTGAGTGGGACAAGAACAGTTTATTGCATCCGTTAAATCGCAGAACTCTGTGGTGTACAATTCAAGGGGTGCGAAAAACAGCATCAATTTTGAGTTTTCACATTTCAATGGTGAAAATTACATGGTTTTTAGTTCTTTCTAAACCAAAATCCAGTGGCGACTTCTCCACTAATGCGAAGGAGTGTCAGACCACTGCTTTTCGTAGTGTAAAAAAAGGAAAAATAAAATGATAATAACTCGAGGTTATTATCATTTTAGTTTTTCCCGTTGTGGCGTCTTTGTGGCACAGGACTGCTCTCACAACAGGGGGCAGGAGGGTTTGCGTACACAGCGTATTCTCCATGCAGGCTGAATTACAGCCTGCATGGAGAACATGCCCACCCCTCCAGCCTCTGGCTGAGCACCGTGTCATGGCACTCAGACCAATCAGAACGCTGCATTGCTGCGTTGTGATTGACTTTAGGAAGCCTGGGCCCCCCTGGTGCTTCCTGTCTCCCCCAAGAAGCCAGGAAGAGGACGTAGGAGAGGTGGGAGCTGGCCAGCCGGCCGGTCCTGAGGTAAGGGATTTTTTTTTAAATCAATCCCCGCTCCTTTTCCCCATCCCACCCTACTGCTGCTTCCAGAAAGCCACCAACGCTGCCAAAATTTGCCTCTTTGCAACTACCTGGAGAAAATTCTGGGAAAAACTCCACCCCATTCATTTCAACATCCATGCAAACAGCGGTTTGCACAAGTATTGGAATTCGGCAAAGCACTCTTAATGTAGGGCTAAACAGGGAACTAAAGGTTTTGAGTTTCTTTGCAAATTTACAAATGTTGTTTTTCAATCCCATGAGGTCCAGAAAGCTATTCTAAAGAGAGATGCCCGGGATGAAACGGATCTTCACCCAGTCTATAGTGTTTTGGAGAAAGGTTATGTCTCAAAACAATTTCCACCCAGCTAGGATTTTGAGAAATATGAGATTATGCCGCCTTGCTCTAAAAAACAATGTTTTCCATTCTTCCACCAAGGAACAGATTCCAATGTTTGCTATTTTTGGGGTTTGACACATTAATCATGGATCTCAAGTAGATGTCATTGCTGTCTATTGAACATACTGTGAGCCTTATTTAGAGTTTGGCAGA
This sequence comes from Lissotriton vulgaris, assembly GCF_964263255.1. Classification (NCBI taxonomy): domain Eukaryota; kingdom Metazoa; phylum Chordata; class Amphibia; order Caudata; family Salamandridae; genus Lissotriton; species Lissotriton vulgaris. The sequence goes on along the minus strand of NW_028248991.1, from coordinate 323,617 downwards.
TTACTCTCTCAAAATGTGACAGATATCCAGCCTTTCGTTTTACAAGTGCCACAGGGTATGAAGCACGTATAATATGACGGACATGCAATAAATCTTAAATAAGGCCGCTGTTGTTCCTTTTCTTTAAAGGATTCGATTTTGTTTCACAGGCACTACCAGTCAGACTGTTCTTTTCGCTTCCAGTCTCTATTCGGAAGTTTACAGATTTACTTCATGGACATTCTATTCTCAAAAAATGATTAAGTATTACTGAAAGATAACTCAAAATATTGTCCTCGAGCGCCAAGGTATTTTAGATCAATCATAACAAATACACCCATTTTATCGTTGAATCACCAATTTCACAACCACTATTTTACTTTAGTTTATGCTCTTTCCGATACCATTACCCATATTGGTGATGGAGAGGGGGGTCTCTGAAAGTAAGTCTCTTCGTGTCATCATCAAACAGACTCCCCCACTGGTCGTAGAGACCTTTGGTAGTTGAGTTGAAGTAATAAGGGAGAGCTAGCATTCAGAAGTCAATTTAATTTCAATAAATCATTATAAGTCTATAATAACGACATAGAGGATAGTATGCAACCATAAATGTTTAATTTCAGACTATTAGTTTGTTACATTCAAATATTTATCAAAAGTATCAATGCAGGCAACAGCTATGGTGCTCACGCACTATAAACTGAGATAATATAAAGTACATACTGCAAATAATCAGTATATAAAGAATGCAAATTATCCAGAATTAATGTTCCATAAAGAAATTAATTCTAGCTAATTTAAGACATGAGAGTGCACAGGGTTTTTTTTCAAGAAGAAAGGAAGAAGGTGCAGCATCATGTGAACCTCAGTAGAAGTTCAGTAAACAGTAAGGTTGCTTACCTCACGCTCGGGAAATCAGAAAAGGTTGAGTGATCTGATCACTTCGAAGTCAGGAATTGGTCACTTGTCTAACTGCTAATGAACACTAATTAAAAGCACAATGAAATGTCCCAGAACTTCTACATCTCGCACCCACAGTACAGAACCAATCCCATAAAGGCATTCGCTAGGAGTCAGCAACCCACTAAATTACAATCCCAACACAAATAGGTACACATCTGCCCAGCCTTGAGTGTTGTATCCTCCTGGTATACTAGGTTCAGGATCTCCTCTAATCATCTTTTCTCTGTCCTTGCTGCCAACTTCTCATCTTCAAGCCTTTTTATCAATCTACTATAATGAGCAGTTCTCTGGCTAACAAAGGAGTTGATAATGCCCACATAAAGAAATGAACAAGCAACAAACTGACAGTTTCAAGATGCCTAACACGTGGCTAAGGCCTAAAGTCAAGCTAAGGTAACTCGAGAGTCAAAATTGAAGCGCACTAAAACCATAAGAAACACGCTGTCATCATTATAACGTGAATATTAAAAAATGTAAAGGCGTGTGTTATTTATTCACTCCATTATGCTATATCGTGATTTCCAATTGTGCAGAGCATCGTTATATGATAATGCATAAATCTAAAACACACAAGTTAATGAGTTACGTCACACATCAATTATAGGGACTATGTGCTGTTATATATGAATAAAGTATATGCAGATGAAGTATTTCGGGGTTCCCAAGGCCTACACGCTCCGGAGATAACCCACTCACACTCAAGAACTGTTGGCACGGAAACTGTAAAAGGCAAAGAACAAGTTTATTAAGACCCCATGGGGTGGTGGTACACTCAAACAGCACCCTTCGGCAATGCAAGAGGTATCACACCGAACATCGGTGCGACCTCATTTTATATACAGTTTTGGGGCAATAAAAGATAGGCGGCACAAGTTAAGACACATTTTCGAGACATATATGGTCATGTTTTGGAATACTGCCAGCTCATTGGAGGGGGCACAACTCCGCTGGTCAGTTAGGTGCACATTCCTGAGGATCTACGGGTCAGTGGGAGCTGCGCATGTGCGGCTTGACCAGTACTAAAAATAGCCTGTTGCTGGGCAGACAAGCATGGCCAGTGGAACGGACAACGGACTAAAGGGCACGTCAGCCACGAGGCCGCTCATGATCTAAGATGGCCGCCGTAACATTCAAAATGGCGTTATCATATATAGCCAAGTTAAGGAGGACAACGTGTAGGTTCAGCTAATCGCTAATACGAACGGGCCAATTACGACAGACGCCCCTTTTAGCGTGTAGCTGAATCTACCTCATAATGAACATAGTCAGGATGTTCGTCCTCGAGGTCTATTAACATAATTTGTGTCACCTCTTTGTGCAGCATCATTTTGTCGTGGGCAAGAGCTCGCCTCGATGGTAAGCAAGCTGATAGACACATTGAACATAAGGCGGGGCCACATTGAATACATAAGCATATAAAGAACATTGCTCCTACAAGTATACAGAGGATTGTCAACAGTTTCCAGCCCCAAGTTGCAATCATGTACCAGAACCATCCTGAAAGTGTCCAAGTCCCATTGTCCGGGTGTATTTCAGCAGCTATTTTATGCAGCTTGGAAATAGCATCATACACAGATGGAGAATTGTCCGGGACGTATACGCAACAGCTGCTTCCGATAATTCTACATGCCCCCCCCGCGATCAGCCAAAACAACGTCCAACACCATTCGATTTTGGAGGGTGACAATTCTGGAAATCTGTAGTTCCTCGGTAATATTCCCCAGGGCAACGGCAGTGTCATTCGCAACAGCCTCAACAACGCGTGTCAGTCGTCTGATTTTCCGGCTGTTCAATGCAGCCCCCACAAAGGAGAATAGTCCCAGATTAAAATCCACATACTGTTGTAATGCAGTGTCCGTTTGATCAATGTCCTCTAGGGCAACAGTTCGTTTAACCCTGTTCAAAACGAAATCGTGGTACAATGTGTAATCATTGTGGTACATTGGAGGGGCAATGAATACAGGAGGTAGCACAAACGATACGTAGCACGTGCCCAACCACCCCACTGGAAGCTGATGGTACCCCTTCGTTCCACAGATAAAGTATGTGTTTCGAGATGCAACAAATGAAATGCCATTCGGGCTATCAAACGTGAGAGTAATGTTACATTCACTTTTCCCCACTGCAATCGTGCCCTTGTTTCTAATACATAAATCGGCTTTTGTAGCAATGACATTTATGACATGAGCACTAGATACATTCACATTTCGCTGATTGCTATATACACGTGGGGCAGATACATTGTCAGGCCTGTACTCTTCCCATTCGAAACGTGTGCCCTCAGCCCGGGGAAACCCATCCTTGTCATGGGAACATACTTTATTCAAACGGAAAAGCACCCCCCCTTTAGTTGGCCATCTCAGAGTAAAAAGGAGGGTATACCAGGCGTTGCATGACCCATTGTGTGAAAACGGGAGTGGAATAAGTGGGGTGCCCCCTCTCTTCTGGTGCCCAGGCAACATTCCACACACCCAGCAATTAGAGGTATTGGTCATATTATGCGTGTGGTGAAGAATCTGAATGAAGCTGTTATTTAAATACGTTTGGCGGTGGCGCTCTTCATGGAATGGCAATGTAAAATGAAAATGTTCAGACGGTGCCGGGGTAGTCGGCAGCAAATGTTCGCGTACAGGCACCACAAGTTCGACTACCCAGGCTATAACAGCTATCACCACAATGGTCAAGACAAAGAGAAAGGCACCCAATATTCTCTTATCACGAGATGCCGTTGATGCCATAGTTCAAGAAAGTTTGTGCAAAGTCCCAAGTGGCACAAATTGTTCACAAATTGTTCACAAATTGTCCCAGATACACGTGCGTGTATACCTAAAAAAAAAGAAAAATGCGGTGCTGAACTCCGAGGTAGCCGTTGTTTTCTTCTCCGGGCCAAGACGGGTGTCGCTACTCTGGCAGAACTGATCCCCCCCCCCTTGGAATTCCCGGTTTCCGTTTCACAAACCTGGAGCGGTAACCAACCAGTCATTAAAAAGGAACAAAAATCTTCTTATCGTGGACGTAGATCGTAGCGCTCTCTTCCGGTAGCAGATTGGTCCGGGAAGGCTCCCTCCACTTCGGCCGTCGTCACAGCTGGGCTTTTTTCTTTCTCCAAGATCTCCTTATAATCAGTCAACACAGCAGGAGTCACCAGATCCGGAGAGACACGGCGACAATGTGTCGAATGCACCCACCGCTTCCTGTTTGTCACTCGTACTGCGGTGCGGGTCGCCAGGAGGACCTGCTCGGGGCCCTTCCACCTGGGCTCCAGACTGCTTGCTCTCTCAAATGAGCGGACCATTACATGGTCACCAGGACGAAGATCGTGGCCCTCTCCAGTAGAGTTATCAGGGAGCGCTTCTCGAACCTGTTGATGAATAGAGAGCAAATCATTTGTTAATCGTGCCAAATAATCATTCATCATAACACAAGGCACATCATGTATTAATCGCGGCTTGGGCACCCCCCAGATATTCATAGGGCGGCCAAACACTACCTCATAGGGCGTAAGGCCAGTTCGTGAGTGGGGTACTGATCTAAGAGATAGTAGTGCTAGCGGCAACGCATCTGGCCACTTCAAGGATGTAGACGCCACAATTTTGGCCAGCTTAAGCTTCAACGTGGCATTGTACCGCTCGACCAAACCTGCTGACTGAGGGTGGAATACAGCGTGGAACTTTTGCTGAATCCCTAACCCCTTCAGTACATATTCCACAATCTTTCCAACAAAATGGGGCCCATTATCGCTCCACAAAAATTTGCAAACTCCAAAGCGAGGAAAGAATTCCTTAAGCAACACCTTGGCTGTTGTCAAAGCCGTATTGTCTTTCGTGGGGTAGGCCTCAACCCATTTGCTAAAAGCACACATCACCACTAGGACGTACTTCAGGTTATTGCAGCGCTCGAGTTGGATGTAATCCATTTGAAGCACTTCAAACGGTGCAGAAGGTGGACCGAACCCTCCTTTCGGAGTATGGGTCCCCTTCCCAGGATTGTGTTGCAAGCATACCAGGCAGGTCTGCACTACTCTCTTTGCAGTATTCGCAATCTCAGGATGTTCCCAAACTCGTGTTAAAAGCCGAGTAATTGCAAGAGCTCCGACATGGGCCAGTCCATGTGTCATCTGGACCATCGCCTGTAAGTAAGCCGCAGGCAATTTCCACTTCTCCATGTCTTTGCTTCTCCAACAACCCTCGTCATCTAGTACCCCATCTGCTGCCCAAGCCGCAAGTTCATATTCTGTGGCTGATTTTTGAATATCCCGTATCTCTGCTCTAGCATCACTCCATCTCTCAGCCTGTGATTGTACCACGTACATAGGGGAGCTAGTTCGGGACATAGCCGTCTGCCTTGCTATGCTGTCTGCAAAGGCATTTCCTTGACCCACTTTATCCGTAATCTTCTTATGGGCACTGCACTTCACTATCGCTACTTTTTTAGGGCTAAGCAACGCATTTAGGAGGTCACGCACTAGCTCTCCGTGCATAATGTGCTCCCCATGTGATGTCAGAAACCCGCGTTCCCTCCAAAGAAGCCCAAAGTCATGGGCCACTCCAAAGGCATACCGGCTGTCCGTGTATATGTTCACACATAATCCGGCACTCAATTCGCAGGCTCTTGTTAAGGCTATCAGCTCTGCTGCCTGAGCCGATTTTTGTGGTATTCTAGCTGTTTCTACCACCGTTTTAAGAGTCGTGATCGCATATGCTGCGGAAGTCGTACCATCTGGCAGCCTCAAACACGATCCATCAACCCACAGTTCCCCATCCACATCAGGAAGTGGCACATCCTGTAAGTCAACACGACCCTTTGTCTGTTCCTCAGTCAGGAAAACACAGTCGTGATGTTTTTCTTCCTGACCCTCCTCGGCCGGATAGGGCAATAAGGTGGCAGGGTTCAAAGTAGCGCATCTTTTCAATGTTATGTGTGGCGCTAAGAGTGTCAGCTCGTATCCTGTAAGTCGTGCACTCGTGAGGTATTGGGTCTTTGTTTGATTTAACAGGGCATCTACTGCGTGAGGGACTAACACCAACAATTTGTGTGATAACACTATGCCCTCACTCTGTCGTATGGCTACTGCTGTTGCCGCTACCGCTCGAAAACACCCAGGCAACCCTCGTGCTACAGGATCCAAAATGGCAGAGAAGTATGCACATGGTCTCTGCTTATCCCCATGTAACTGCACTAACACTGACAACGCGCACCCATCATTCTCGTGCACGTACAATGTGAAAAGTTTTGTGTAGTCTGGTGTTCCTAACACGGGTGCGGAACAAAGGGCCTGTCTCAACTGTTCAAAAGCTTTCTGACATTCATCTGTCCACTCAAGAGGCATCGGTGTAGCTTTGGACAGTAATGCTAGCAAAGGTTTTATGATATGTGAAAAACCCATGATCCATTGCCTACAAAAGGACGTCAACCCTATGAAGGCACGCACATCTCTCTGCGTGCGGGGGACTGGTGTGTCTAATATTGCTTGAATTCGGTCAGATGTTAATGCCCGCCCCTCCTTAGACAACAGATGACCGAGGTAGGTCACCTGGGGTCTACAGTATTGAAGCTTTTTCTTGGAAACCTTGTGATTGTTTTGTGCCAAAAAGGAAAGCAATGCAAGCGTACTCTGTTCACATTGTGCATAGGAGTCGGCGGCAAGCAGAAGGTCATCCACGTACTGGATGAGCGCAACGCCAGACTGCAATTTAAAGGAATCTAGTTGTCGTTTCAAAGCCTGGCTGTAGATGCTAGGGCTTTCAGTATATCCTTGGGGAACACGACAAAATCTATACGATTTATTATTGAGCGTAAAACCAAACAGATATCTACTATCTGGGTGCACAGGGATGGAAAAGAACGCATTCTTTAAGTCAATAACGCTAAATGTGGTGGCCGTCGGTGGAACCAAAGTAAGCAAAGTCGTGATATCAGACACCACCGGGTATTGGGGAATGACAATTTTATTTATCTCACGCAAATCAATAATAAATCGGTAGATTTTGCCATCTGAGTCTCTCTTAAGAATCGGTAGAATAGGGCTGTTACAAACATTATAGGGGACCTCCTCCACCACCCCTGCAGAAATCAAGTCCTGAACAATATGTGTCAGTGCAATTTCACCTTCTTTCGAAATCTTATACTGTGGCACTCGTGGTAGAGGGGCCCCCTCCTTAACAGTAATGCGTATTGGTGGAATACGCATCTCTCCCACATCCGTATCTGAGGTCGCCCACAACGTGTGCGGCAGGGAAGCCAAAGCAGGGATGTCTAAAATGGCATAAAATCTGTCAGGGTCAGGGCAATCATCAGGGTCAGGGTAATTGTCGTTCAGAATAACCCGCACTCCCTCTGGAGCGCAGCGTATTGTTGCTCGAAAATATTTAAGCAAATCAATCCCCAGGATATTGTCTGGGGTATGAGGTGATAACAAAAATTGGCCAAAACTAAAGTATTTGTCAATGCATAGTGCAAGGGGCTTGGACAATGGGCTGGGGGAGGGTGTGCCATCAAACCCTACACACGTAATCATTTCGCCAGACAGGGGAGCCCTCGGAACCAAGTTTTTCGACAGCGTGCTACGAGTAGCTCCTGTGTCGACTAGAAATTGATCAGTAGAACCCAAAATACCCGCTGTTACATATGGACCTTGCTGATCTACCGGCACTTCAACTGATTCCTTACCCCATCCTACGCAATCCTATGCATGCACATAATCCTGATGTTCCACATTCTCTCCTACCGAAATCTGATATTGATTCCGTCTATCAAACGTATTTCGTTCGTCCTGGCCACGGCCCCTCTCCTCAACCTGCCTACGATCACCTCCGCCACCTCTCGTTCCAGTATAACCTCCTCTTGACCTTCCACTTCCTCGACCACGCTGACTACGCTGCTCACGAAGTACCGGACAATCTTCGGCCCAATGCCCAAACTCCTTACAATAAGCACACTGATCCTCCGCAATGTCCGTACGACCATACGATGCGTTTCCTCCACCTCGTCTACCTCTCTCATTCCCTCTACCCTGTGTTCCCCGAACCTGCGCCAACATCACCTTCGTTTTCAATTCCTTCGCCTTTTTCTCTACACCTTCTTTAGCCTCCACCTCCTGCCGCTCATCATACTGAGCCATAGTTAACAAGGACGCAGGGGTCGCCGTGGTCCAGGAACTCTCACTCGACTTCAATCGCTTTGCAATCTCCGGTAGGAGATTAGCTACATACTTATCTACAAACAAATGCCGACCCGTATCGTCAGTTAAAGATTGACCACTGTAATCATGAAACGCCTCCTCGAAGCGTGTAAAGAAATCTGAGACCGTTTCATCGGGTTTCTGCTTGCACGACGTTAACATGGTCCAATCAATCTTTTTGGGGGGAACGAGCGTTTTTAATTTATTCAAGATAGCTGCCGGAAGGTCTAGAATTAACTGACAAGGCTTACATGCTGGTTCTCTGTCCAAATCTGCGGCATTTATGTCTTTCCATGTCCCCCCCAATATCGTTTCATCATTATTTTTACGAATTTGCCTCCACATATCAGGTGGTAAAATTAGTCCAAAAAACAAATCTATATCCACAAGAGTCATCACACAAGACGATATAGCCCCCTCCACCCCCTCATAAAATGCCGCCGGATTCTTCCGAAGATCAGGTAAAGAATTTTTCAATGCCATGACATCTGCTCTATTCCATGGCGTATATACCCAATTATACACAAAATACCCTTTCGCATCCTTCGACAATTTATCATCATCCGTACCTTCCCCTTTTGGTGGAACATACAAAGGCGCGGCTTCACGCATAGGCATAACATGCAACGCAGAACTCTTATCTGACCCACGGAGAGAACACTCCTTAGCCTGCCCGTCATTTCCCGGCTCGGACTCCTTTTGCCTCCGTTTTCGTTCCTGTCGCAATTGGGTTGTCTCATCCCGCAGCTTGATCAATTGCTTGAACAGGTCGTCAACATCTGAAAGATCAAAATCACCTTTAGCTAAATTCTCACGATACACCGACAACACTTTAGGCTCTAGTGTATCAGAAAGTTCACGATATGCGTTTACAACTTCATCCGCCAGACTGGACAGAAAATACATTAATTCAAGATCCGACCACCCTTTCTTTTCTGTTAACAACTGCTCCTGAGTAACACAATGCTTATTCACTTTACGAGCCCAACTGCGTAAATGAGCGGACCTATCCGCAGGAAACCTGAGAGCCGATACCCCCTTCTTGCTCAACTGATCCTGTCCATCATCCTCAGAATCCGCAGCCGAAGCCGTCGGCGAAACGTACGGAGGCGGTGACCGATCTAACAAAGAAAAATCATCAATTTCATTATTAAGGACAGGATAAAGTGGTCGGCGAATAGGAAACTGACCAGTTGTTTGCAAATTACGTTCCCGTTCCTCCCTTTCTTTCTTCTCCTGAGCCTCCTTTTCCTCAAGCTGTAAAGCCTTATCCCAAGCAGCCTTGCGCTGCTCTTTGTCCGCCAAGGCAACCTCACGCTTCATTCGCTCACGCGCCGCTTTCTCCCACATTCGCACACAATCAAACATGTTTTGTCTAGACCTGCGTTGAAACATACATTGCTCTACAAATTGTATTTTACTCAAATCATACGACCCGTGTAGAGGCCATTGCAATTCAGGATCGGCCTTGGTGTATTTATGCCATAATTTACTGTACATAATAGGGGGAAGGCCAAGCTTTATGTACATGTCCCTATTTGGAGTTCCCTCTGGGGGAGCCGGCTGTGATTCCGCTAACCTAATTGAGGTACCTTCTCCAAGACAACACATTCCTCGGAGTGTGCTGAAAACAGGCATGTTCAAAAAGTATCACGAAAGCGTGACACCGGACAAAATGGCACTTACAGTTCTCCACACGATTGTGCCGCTCAAAGGAAAAAAACAAAGTTAGAGAAACATCTCTACATGCCTGCCTATGTGAAGTGCACTACACATATAAGTTCAAAGATCACAAATTCACAATGTTAGCTAGCTCAAATCAAAGTTCATAGGACTCGGCAAGCGTCCGAAGACTACCTCACCGATCACAAAGCACAGATTTTCAGTAAGCGTCCGAAGACTACCTTACCGAACACAAATCGTAGAACTTCAGTAAGCGTCCGAAGACTACCTTACCGAACACAAAGCTTACCAAATTCTCAACTGTCCAGATTCCAACTGCCAAGGTCTTGTAAGCCAAATCAGCCAAACGGCACTTTCTCAACGATGCAGACACTTTGAAGACTCAGTCGGAGACCGGCGCCACCTGGAAGGTCAGATCGGAAGGAAAGGAAAAAACACCGTGGCAGCCAAGACTCGGGTCACTCGTGGCAGCGCGAGCCCATGGCGGGTTTCCAAGCCTTCGTCACGACCTCTCCTTCGGGCATCCGAGTCGCCGATGAGTCCCACCAGAGTCGCCAATTGAAGTATTTCGGGGTTCCCAAGGCCTACACGCTCCGGAGATAACCCACTCACACTCAAGAACTGTTGGCACGGAAACTGTAAAAGGCAAAGAACAAGTTTATTAAGACCCCATGGGGTGGTGGTACACTCAAACAGCACCCTTCGGCAATGCAAGAGGTATCACACCGAACATCGGTGCGACCTCATTTTATATACAGTTTTGGGGCAATAAAAGATAGGCGGCACAAGTTAAGACACATTTTCGAGACATATATGGTCATGTTTTGGAATACTGCCAGCTCATTGGAGGGGGCACAACTCCGCTGGTCAGTTAGGTGCACATTCCTGAGGATCTACGGGTCAGTGGGAGCTGCGCATGTGCGGCTTGACCAGTACTAAAAATAGCCTGTTGCTGGGCAGACAAGCATGGCCAGTGGAACGGACAACGGACTAAAGGGCACGTCAGCCACGAGGCCGCTCATGATCTAAGATGGCCGCCGTAACATTCAAAATGGCGTTATCATATATAGCCAAGTTAAGGAGGACAACGTGTAGGTTCAGCTAATCGCTAATACGAACGGGCCAATTACGACACAGAGGGTGTAGTCTAAAATGCGCTATTTCATTTGCTACTGTTTTAAAATCTTGTTGCTCTGCACTTACTTTACAATCTTAAAACGCAAGCCATTGGTGCAATGAACAAACAGTTTATTTGAATAGAATACTCCCACATAACAAATATATCACAAAACTATTACTATATATTTTAATTCTATTCAAAATCTTCATTTTTGTACTCGTTATGTTTGTATTACACTTTCATTAGTACACGCCAAATACCTTGTGTATTGAATTAAGAATAGAGCAGACCCATGCAAACACCTCACCTCAAATTCTTTATGCCCTTTTACATTCTCAGACCGTATGTGTCAATGTTCTATGTTCTGTCTTATATATTGACACAAATAATTCTGGTAAAGACCACCTGTTTGTTTAGAACCAGTCTCGAATACTTCTTAAGGATAATATTCATTGCTCTAGCTCAATATTTTAGAAATTACTCTGTCATTGTTCCCAATGTCTTCTTTTTTTGTATCCTTTTTTCCATTATGAGGTCCTCTAATGTTCTATACCTTATTTCCTCTTCAGCCTCTAATCCAAAATTATTAAACCATCATTGCCTCCAAATGGAAATACAATAAAGGGCCCTTTCTCAACCTACCTTTTCCAGTATGTGCTTTTTCACTAACTTTTACCAACTGGTTGCCCCATATTATCAAGCCAAGAGAAAGGATCCCACTTATAGTTACAATACTCTGAAATTCTTTGTACTTGTTTGACAGATGTTTGTAATAACTGGAGTATCATTCGTATATGATTTAAAATAAGTCACATTTCAAATTGTGGAATCCATGTACTGCCTAATGCCTTCCAGCATTCTTCTTCTCTTTCTTACCCCTTTCATGACAAACATTGCATGCAGCAGCATAGTTGCAATACAGAATATATAAGGATCACATATATTAAATACTGCCCATTCTTTACACAGTCTGAGTATTTCAGTCTCTTACCAAAACTCAAGCTAAACAGTTAAGTTTTCATTAGTGTGTCTAAACTGTTTGAACTCTACACCCAATAGCGTATTCTCAAATGATACAAAAATGCTAGGAAAAGAGTAGTTTTTATTAAAAGGACTCCTCCAATTTGGTCAGATTAAGGTTTTAATATTCTCAAATTCGTTGTATTTGCTTTGATATTGTTAGATCTTTCAGGCTTAGTGTGGTCTTCACATAACTTTTTCTGACCTCGTTTTTCCTAGCATTAGGACTCTGCGCACTTCATCACTGCCAACCATTGCAAAACTGCTTGTGCTCTCTTGCTTAAACATGGTAATATTGGCTTATCCCCAATTGGCATATTTAATTTACTTATAAGTCTGTAGTAAAGTGCATTACAGGTGCCCTGTCAATTAAATGCTACTAGTACTGATTGTGCCACTCACTTAAGTAGCCTTTTGAACATCTCATGTTCCTGCCACTGCAGAACCTGCCATTGAAGAGCCTGTTTGTGCAGTTTTACACTTCCATTTTGATCTGCTAAAATAAACCTTTTGTCAAGCCCAAATCTTCCTTTTTAATACATGTAAGGCACCGCTAGGCTAGGCCCTGGACAGCCCTGAGGACAGGGAGTAATGTTGTTAAAAGGTAGAACATGTACTTTTTAGTTTTACAAGACCTGGTAGTGAAAAACTCTTAAATATATGTTTAACTATTGTTCAACTGCAAGAGCTATCTCTCCCATAGGATAACATTGGAGTTTCCTTATTACATATTACACATGTTATTTACAAATAGGAAGAGATACCTCCTTCAAATTTGGTGTATATGGAATCACAAGTTAAAATCCTAACTTCATTGTGAAGTTGGATTCTAAATTGCAATTTTGAAAATGTTACTTTTAGGAAGCTGGCATGTTCTTACATTAGCCATTTGATGACTGCAGCTTGTCTCTTGTCACATGAGTAGATGGTCCAAGCAGTGCACCACTATTGAAAGCCATCACAGCAAGACTCCTTCTGACTGTTACATATGGTAGTGAAGTACTTCGAGGCAGGGACACAGGTCTTTTAACTCTAATCTCTTCAAAAGTCTTTAGGTCACAATTTCACATTCCCATAAAAGTATCACCAGCCCAAATATGATTGGAGTTCGGGCTTGTAAATCAAACAAAAGCAAGGAAAGGGGCTTGTGTGAAAATCAGCCTCTGAAAGTCAATTATACCAAGATGTGTGCCGGATCACATGTGTATGCCTGGGACTGTTAAAAGAAGGAAGACAAATGCTTAAAACCTCTTTTAACGAGCAGGGAATACGTACCTGTAGGCAGGCTGTCATTGCAAGTTTAAGATCAGCTAATCCAATGATCAATTGTTGATACTTGAAATTTTTAAATAGTGCTGGGAATAATCTATTAGATACTCATGAGCACTGCTCAAAACACAAGACTGTGCAAAATTTGAGAAGTTGATTATGGCCATATTTGGTCTGTTATAACCCTCTGCCTTATTTTGCGCATAATACTGCTAAATGTATTGCATTTTATATATAGCACAGCACACATGCACTTTAGGGATACATAAAACCTTAAAGGATCTTAAATCAGTAACAAAAGGCTTGTCTTTTATATGCAGAACAGCTGCTCATATTTCATAAATGTTATATGTTTTTATAAAAATTCTCTTTTTTGACCTAGTATTAAGTAATATCTGATGAAATGCATGGATGGTAAGTGTATATCTTTCTTGTTTTAAAACCTATATTGAGAATTATTTCATGATAAGAATGTTTAAATGGAATATAATGTATATGCTACGGTTTTAAATAACAATGCATTAATAAACATACTTACTTAGTTGGGCTTTGACACCACACCCAACGGGACATTAGGTGTGACTTGATGGGCCATCTTAGGCAGGAGGGGACAGAGGAGTTGGACACAAACTCACTTGCACCTTAAAAGGCTGTGTCCTTTCCACACACAAAGGTCCTAACTGCCTGTATTGTCACTAGCCAGCTTTGAGCCAGGGCAGGGGAGATAGGGAATGCCTTGCACTTCAAAGCCACTGTCTAGAAGTTTTTCCCACTTTCCAGAACTAGGGCACCAGGGTATAAAAAATGGCCATCCACTTCAGTACACTTCTGGACTTGTGGATACTCTGCCAGGAAGGACTGCTGTTCTGGAGACTGTGCAATAATGGGGTACAAAACATCATTCATTTCACATCACATGTGTCTGCCTGGGACTGTTAAAAGAAAGAAGACAATGCTGAAAACCTATTTTACTGAGCAAGGAATATGTACCTGCAACAGGCTGTCATTGCAAGTTTAAGATCCACTGATCAAATGGTCAATTTGTGATACACAAAATGTTTAAATAGTACTGGTAGAAACCACCAGGGTATAAAAGATGGACCTCAGACACCACCACTTCAGTACACTTCTGGACCTATGGATAATCTGCCAGGAAGGACTGCTGTGCTGCTGAAGGAATGGCACTCTGCAGGATTGCACTCTGCTAGACTCCTTCTCTGCCATGCTGACCTGCTGCCTGTTGCTTCCTGCCTCGGTGAGAAGGACTGGACCTGCCTTTCTTGAACCCAGAACCCCGAATGACTCCATGGACAAATTTGCTTGCCTCCTGATCTGAAGCCTGAGGGACATAATAGGCTTCCAAACTCCTTCGCTACATTGCAGCCTTGCAGCTCCTCAGAACTGACAAATGGCCATCTCCATCGCAAGCCACATCAAAGAAGTCCTCAATAACGAAACAACAGGGCCTCGCATCCCAGCCCTGCCACATCTTGGAACCGACGCTCCGCTTTGGCTGCGCAGCCTATCTATTGACTTGGATCCATGCAACGGTCTACAACCAGGAGTTAATGTACTCTGTTCAGTGGGCCTAACTGGGTTGCTTGGTAGGCCCACACCCCATCGCGGTCAGCCTCAACTTTGGCTTTGTCCCAGTTCGGCACAGCAAGATATCCCCAGTAGCGATTTGTACTTTTCGGTGCTATTTTCACAAAAAACTTTTAAATTCAACTACTCCAGTTCTACTAATTGGATTTTTGCAATTTTGGTATTGTTTTATTTATAAAAATGACTCTATTTTGTAAAATCTGTTGTGGCTCCTTATGTGGTTTGTTTTATTACTGTCTTACTGTTTGAAGTACTGCTCAAATAATTTACACACCATGAGCGCAACAGTAGGGTAAGTGCTCGATTGTGGAGGGGTAACAATTAATATTCTCACTAAAGTCAGTTCAAAATTAAAAACAAACCAACATTAACAACAAGAAAAATATTTTAAAAACCTAATAAATAAAAAAATATATAAATATGTTACAAATTAAAATACAAATATATTTAATATTTAAAAAAACATATTATAATGTTAAATACATATGACAAACACCTACAAATATTATATCAAATAAAAGAATTTTTTTTTCAAACAAATACATATTTTTAATTACAAACTATTTAGGAACAAAAACATGAATAATTACATAAATATACTTTTTATATTTCCTACCCTATAGTACCACACAATTCAGAAACCACATCTACATTTAAAAAAAATTTACTTCCATAATTAACATAATTAATTACCAATTAAAGGAATATTATTAATTAAAAAACAAATTTAAACTCATAAAAAGTAATTAAATCCCCACACTTTACACCAATAATACCCACAATGCACAGATGAAAGTAAACTGAAAAAAATTATATTCACAAAATTAAAACTTATTTTCAATTAAAAAACGAATTGTATTTTACAACTAGTTATAAAGTAAGTAAAATAAATATACTCTCCTGCTGTACTGGTATTAAAGTAAAACCCCCACCAAAAAGTATAAACAAATACCCTAATTAAATATCAATTATTAATATCAATTAACAACCAATTAATAATTAATTACAAATAAATTACTTCCCACAATTACCACTATAAAATCTCAATTCAATAATTATTAATATATTTAAGAATCATGTATTTAATATCTATACTACTATTATAAAGAGAGAACTTGCACCTTTTG
This sequence comes from Lissotriton vulgaris, assembly GCF_964263255.1. Classification (NCBI taxonomy): domain Eukaryota; kingdom Metazoa; phylum Chordata; class Amphibia; order Caudata; family Salamandridae; genus Lissotriton; species Lissotriton vulgaris. The sequence goes on along the minus strand of NW_028248991.1, from coordinate 307,671 downwards.
GCCAGGTAAACCCGGGAACCACAGCGCCAAGCTACACACCTGATACATCTATGAAAATGTCAGGGTGTGTAGATGGACATAGGCTATATAAAAATTTTTTTAAAAGTAAATGTAAAAAATTACGTTTGTAAACAAAGTAGTCCCCTTAAAGTAGCGCCGGCCGGGACCTAGTGCTGGCCACGACGCGACGAGCGTGATGACGACGAAGGAGGAGGGCGGTGCAGTTACGAGCGGCTGTGCAGTGAGGAGTGGCGGCATAGGTAATGAAAGGGAAAGTGAGACTGTGATGCAGGGGGAGGAAAGAAGGAGGCAGCAGTAAATGAAAATGTCGGGGCGGGAGGGGGCGCGAGTGAGTCTGGGGGGGAGGGGGGCGCAAGTGAGTCTGGGCGGGAGGGGGGCGTGAGTGAGTCTGGGCGGGAGGGGGGCGCGAGTGAGTCTGGGCGGGAAGGGGGCGCGAGTGAGTCGGGCGGGAGGGAGTCGGTGAGGGAGGGGGTCGGGGCAGGAGCGGGTGTACTGCCCCCAGCCCCTTTCTGCCCCAGGCAACGCTGGGGCGGGCTGCTTGTATATTACAAAGCCACAACTCAATAAGGAACTAAAAAACGCAAAATGTAATTCAAATAAAATTGATAGCCACTAAAAATGTAACACATAATAAAAAACAAATAATACTTATTAAAAAATACATAACATATATTTAAATTATACGCTAACGTACATGACACAAATTAAAAGACTGATATTTCAAACAACTAGATTTTTGCAAATGAGATCAATGACGACGTTTCTTACCTTAAATTTGATATTCTTGACCACAATATGTATGCTGTCGGTATTTCTGTGTTGTGTTACTTCCAACTCGATATCTGTGTAGGTTGACATTTCAAACTTGATATTCTGTCTGCATACCCTGAGGGATTACACGATACCTGAAGAGCACTGATTGGGTGGTTTGTGGAAACACATGCTGATAAGTGGGGCAGGACATCCTTCTTACTTTAGTGGTTAGGGACACAAACAACTCGATGAAGCAGGCAACTCCACTAAAGAGCTCTATAAAATACTACAGACCTTCGTAAAACCGATGGCCTGCGAAAGTTGGGATGACTTTTCACAGCCCCTTTGTGATGACATCTCCCTGTTTTTTGAAAATAAAATCAATACGATCTATGATACAATTATGATAGCCTCCAGTAAGATGAACAGCTCTCCCAGTCCACCTAAATCATCCACTCTTGGGAACCATTCACTTACAACCTTTCCACTGATTAATGATACTGACTTCTTCAATCTTATCAGTCACATAAAATCTGGGTCCCCGGACGATTTCCTACCTGCTAAATTGATTGCCCTCTTGAGTACTTTGATTGGACCTGTGGTCACATCTGTATTAAATCTTTCACTCAAGGAAGGGCAGGTACCTATGGAATGGAAGAGAGCGGTGGTGAACCCTATTCGTAAGAACACGGCACACCCATGGACGGATCTTTCCAACCTCCGACCCATCTCCCTTTTACCATACTTTAGCAAGATGGCCGAGAAGAATGTGAACACCTGTCTGTCAAATTTCATCGAGACAGCGGGCGGTCTGGACCCCTCGCAATCGGGATTCAGACCCAATCACAGCACCGAATCTGCCCTCCTCTCAGTGACCGATACAATCAGGATGACACTAGATGGAGGGGGCTCAATGATTCTGGTGCTGTTAGATTTGTCCACGGCCTTCGACACGGTGTCACATGAGATTCTTCTCGGCCGCCTGCGGGAGGTGGGCATAGGGGGTGTGGCACTGTCCTGGGTAGAGAGTTTTCTCACAGGCCGCTCACAAGGTGTCAGACTGGGCTCCCATCAATCCATCTCTAGGGAGCTCACCAAAGGAGTGCCACAAGGCTCATGCTTAAGCCCTACACAATTTAATGTGTATGTGGCACCCCTGGCTGACATTGTGAGAGAGTATGGGTTCACCCCAGTGTCCTACGCTGATGACACCCAGCTCTTGTTTCCTTTCCATTCCCTCACTCCAGCAATAAGGAAATCTTTTGCGGATGGTATGAGGGCTGTTTCTAACTGGATGGCTGCAAACTGCCTTCAATGCAATGTAGGCAAAACAGAGGTGATGTTATTCGGAGAGGCCCCACTTCTGTGGTCCCCAGAATGGTGGCCTCTAGATCTCGGGCCAGTGCCAAGTCCAAGACTTACTGTTAAAAATCTTGGAGTGCGTTTGGATCAGGCACTGGTGCTCAAAGAGCATGTCAATCAAGTTTCCGGTCTATGTTTCCACACCATCGGACTCCTGCGTCATGTTTTTCTACTCTTGCCTGACCACCATCGTAAGACCTTGGTCCAGACGTTGGTGATCAGTAGATTGGACTACTGCAATGGCCTGCTCATCTCGGCCAACGAGGAACAACTTAATCATCAGCAAGTGGTCCAGAACACCGCAGCAAGACTGATACTCAATGCCCAGCCCAGAACCTCTTCCCGCCCGCTTCATTGGCTGCCGGTTCGGCAGCGGGTTAAACATAAAATCTGTTGCACCATCCACAAATGCCTCTTTGGTATAGGCCCCAAATACCTAACAGATAAGTTCATCCCATTAGTCCCGGACGCTCTCTCCGCTCTAGCAATCAGCAACTGCTTCAGGTCCCCAGGATTAAGAGAGTGAGACAGGGAGGACGTGCCCTCTCCTACACAGGCCCCATTCTCTGGAATTCACTTCCACTTGCCTTAAAAACTAATTTAAATTTTCAATCCTTTAGGAAGGGCCTTAAAACCTATCTTTATTCGACCTCATAGTTCACTGGTAGCTCTACATCTCTACTATCAGTCTAGCATTTGCACCCAGGCGTAAGCGCGGAGATATCCCCTTGGGGATCGAATCCTGCGCTATATAAGAAAATAAATAAAATAAATACAATAAAACAGGTACTCTCCCATGAAGGCCATCTTGATAGCCCCTGAAAAGTACCACCAAAAGTTCAGGGACATTCAGAAGATCCCCAGCCAACCCTGGGTAGACTTTGTGTCTTACCTCAGCAATGCACTGAATGGTTGGGTGTGAGGTAGCAAAGGTAATGATTATAACAGGCTGTACAATCTATTTAGAAGAAAGAAGATGCTCAGTGTTTGTTTTCCAGAGCTGCGCCAGCACCTAGTTGACAGGAAATTGACAGATCCCAAGAATCTTGCTGAGGAGGCCCACCTCGGCTAGACCCAGAGTGTCAAAAAAGATATTGGGCGCACTCCGACAAGGGTGGTCAGGGATCCCACAGGAAGATAGAGGAAGGGAGAACAACTTTAAAATAAGGAGTTCTCCTAAAGGCCCCCAAAATAATTCTCAATGGAGTAGTGGCAACCAGTCCCATTCTGAGCTTTAGAAGAAGGGATTCTTTGACAAGAAGACACAGAGGTTTTTACCCCAATGCACAGAGTGCTACAAGTATAGGCATTCCAAGGGTGAATCCAAATGTCCTAAAAGGGCATCCCCCACCAGTGGACAGACACATGGGTTGGTGAGTGGAGTGCTAGGGGAGGAGTTAGTCCTGGTTAGCTTTGGGGAGCAGACAGAAGCAACCCTAGTTTCCCTGGAGAATAAGGAGGTGATGCCAAAAGCACATATGGCTGAGAACACTTCTAAATACAGGCAGTGGGTAACCATCAATGGGCAACAGGTCGATGCTCTCAGAGACACAGGAGCCAGCATGACCATTGTAAAGTTTCAGATAGTGTCCTCAGAGCAGATCCTCCATAACACATTCCACCAAGTCATAGTCGCTGACAATCATGAGAGCCATCTACTGGTGGCTCTGGTTCCCTTTGAGTGAGGGAAGTCTTAAGTCTTCTAAAAGTGGCTGTGAGCTCTGCCATACCTGTAGATTGTCTTTTGGGCAGTAACCTGGAGCACACAATTTAGAGGGAGGTAGAGCTCAGGTCACACTTGGGGATGTTAGGATTTCCTGAATGGGTCTGCATGACCACACAAGCCTTGGATGCCTGGGTAGGGAGTCAAGGATGTTTGGTGCCTGGAACAATGGCCCAGACAGCTGCCAAGAACAAGAGGGGCAAACAGCATGGGAAAACAGCACCTGAGGTTCCCAGGGTCGAGGTTGAAGGGGCACCTAAGAAGGAGAAGCCCGAGAAAAATGGTGAAGACACTGTTGCCCTGGGTGAACTATCTGAAGTTGCAGGTTGGCAATTCAAGGGTGAGCCCCCAAGGGAGAAATTCTGCAGAGCGCAAAAGCTGTACCTCACTCTAGAGGGTGTGAGGTGGAAAGCAGATGACACCTCTGGAGATCCCCTGATCTATAGGGAAAACAACTTCCTATATAGAGATACTAAGGATCATAAATTGGGGGCAGCCCGTGTGCTTGTGGTGCCCCAGTGTTACCTACTCGGTTTGGCTCATGATATACCCTGGCAGGACATCTGGAGCAAGACAAGACCTTTCCAAGGCTTGCTGCCCACCCCTATTGGCCTCAGATGAAGACGTCCTCAGAAGATTTCTGTAGGTCCTATCTCACCTGTCAGGCCAGTGGAAAGTCAGGGAAAAAGCTCAAGGCTCACCTGACCCCATTACCTGTCATTGGCACTCCCTTTGAGAGGGTAGGCATCAACATTTCTGGATCCTTGGACCTCAAGGTTTAGGCCACAGGTTCATCCTCGTCTTGGTAGACCATGCCACTCTTTACCCAAAGACCATCCATCTGAAGTCGGTGACTGCACCCACGGTGGCCAGGGCACTGATGGGGAGTTTTACTAGTGTGGGTTCCCCTAAGAGATAGTGTCTGACAGAGACAATAACTTCATGTCAGTGTAAATCAAGTTCATGTGGGATGAGTGTGAGGTAACTCATAAGTTCTCCACGCCCTATCACTATGAACCAACAGTGTTGTAGAGAGATTTAACAAGACCTTGAAATTAATGATAATGGGCCTGCCTGAGTCCATGAGGCGAAAGCGAGACATCCTCCTTCCATGCCTTCTGAGAGGTACCGCAGAAGGGAGTAGGGTTTAGCCCTTCACACTCCTCTATGCGACCTTGATAGGGGCCCTCTTAGCCTTGTGAACAAGTGGTGGGAGCAAGTTCACAGGAAATGATCTCAGGATGTGGTCAGCTACATGCCGGCCCTCTGCAACCAGATACATTGCTTCTGGAAGAAGGCAAAAAGCAATCTTGAGGCCAGTCAGGAGGTTATGAAGCTCTGGTATAGGCAGAAGGCCAATGTGTAGGAGTTTTAACTTGGCCAGACGGTATGGGTTATGGAACCTGTGGAGCCCAGAGCTCTCCAGAATCATTGGACAGACCCATATGAGGTGAAAGAGCAGAAGGGGAGTACACATAATTGGTGCATCCCAAGACCCATAGAAACCACTTAAGAGTTTCCTCCACAGAAATCACCTCAAACCACACTTTGAGATGACTGAAATGAGCATGTATTTATAACAACAGCGGTGGGTTTAGGGTCCTAGGGAAAAAGTTTATAGACATGTGAGGCAAAATCTCCCCTGTAAATATCATGAGCAACCCAATATCACCTCGGGTCTTATCAATGCACCCTCAGTCTATAGGCTATAAATACCGCCTTTTTTCTGCCTCTCTCAACAAAGATCAAACAGATACTGGTGAAAAATGAATAAACAATAAGGGGAATTCATCCCTTAAGGATTAGAACCCTCACTCACCCAAGGGTGACATGCTTTATCATATGGGTTCCTCCTTACCAGTAGGAAAAACCTAGTCCCTACTGGGAGCTACGACTTCTTTGCTGTAATGAAGGAGCTCAGAGATCTTTTTGTTCTTAAAGGATGGATACTAAATCCCATATGTTCATCTTAAGGAGTAGTTAGGGTGCAGCGCAAAAAGGGAAAGAAATAGGAAAAGTTATATAAGCCAAAAGTGTGAAAGAGTTAAAACTGTCTAGGAAAGATGCACAACCTTGAATTTATTCTCGAGCTCTACCTGACAGGAATAAAACGCAATGCAAATCAGTAGTATAGATTTAAAACTACTGTTAGGGCCGGGTCGACATGCTTCAGCCAAATGATCAGTTTCCTGTATCGGTGGCTTTCTTCAGGACCAACTATGATGACTAAATATTATTTGCAGCTGCTGATATAATGTGAATAAAGACATAATTTTATGAAATACAAAACCAGTATTCCTCCGTCCTTTTTATCAGGTAATACATGAAGTACCTGAAAGGTCAAAAGAGAGAGACAAACAGAAAATTGGCAAATCATTTTTGGTGCTTGGTGTTGAATTTGTCATTTTCAAAAATATCAATAGCCTTACTTATCAAAAGTCGACAGTCATACACTTACCCTCTATAGTAGGATATTCAAACCTCACCTCAACCTGGCAGGCTGCTCAGGAAAGGAGGCCCTGCGCTGTGGGAAATAGATTATATATATAAAAAAAGTCACCACTACATTTCAGGAACTGTGAACAGCTCAATAGGGTTGACTTATATGCTCCTGCGCACTTCAAAGTGCCAAATTATCACACTATAGAATACATTGAAGGACACATCAAAATATTTCTATGCAAGAAGTTGTTTTAACAGGAAACTCATTATTGTCTTATTGTCGCTAGTTTTCTACAACTTCTATTATCTCCTCTCAAAATTGGAGCCCAAGTTCAGCCAAACATAGGGATCCATTAAGAAAGGAAAGTGGTATTTTTTAGTGCTCAGTTCACGTTGGGTAATATTATATCTGGTTTGTGAAACTCAGCATTGAAATCTGCAAAACAGTGGGACCATTGCTAGACCCATTATTAGTGCAAAGGATAGTACACCAACCAAAGGGGGGTCAAAAGGGGGTACCGCTAACAACATCTCGAATGTTAAGGTCAATAAAGCTAAACAACCCTTAGATAAACCAAAGGATATAACCCAAAGTAATACTTTGCCTTGAAAGAAAGTTCCCGTATCCTTGAAGCCTAGTGCACCTACTACCAACACACAAGTTTCACCAAAGCAAGGGCATGGATTGGGTAGTGTCCCATCTTTGGCAGACAAAACTGAACAACACTGTGGAAAGGGAACAAATAAAGACATTGCCCAGCCCAAAAATCTAGTAGAGAAGACGAGGTTGACACGCTTCAGGACAATTAATCTCCCCCCTGAAGCCCTTCCCTTTGTGGTCGTGCTAACAGGAGTACCACCGTTGAAGGAAGGAAAAAGGGAAACGCAAATTGAATTAAAGAACAAATGCGTACAATGGTTGCAGTTAAATAGACCTTTACCCCCCAACATTTCTGGAGAAATATTGGCGGTTAGACGAGGGGAATGGATAGGAAGAAGTATTAAAACAATAGCAATAACCATCAATTTTAGAGACATGGCTGCGGTTGAATACATATGTAGTACACCAACATGTGCCTCTAACACACAGATTCATCCCCTACTTCTTTCATATTTTTATCCGTTAATGCACCCAAGGCAAATCCCAAGAAACAGAATTCCTACGAACAGGGCATACCAACAAGTTCCCCAGCAAAGATTTCTGCCAAGACAATCCTCCTGGCAAGGTACCCCTAATTGTGACCCATTCCTATCACAATACTCACACTGGAACATGTTTTGCGCACTGGATGAGGTGGATTGACTCGATATTGAGGAAATCAATACTTCACCATTAGACTTGTGCCTAAATGAGGAAGGGAATATTCTAGTGGAAACTATAAACTCTAGTCCCAGCCCCATCCCTGCACGAATGGCTAGTTACGCTGCGTTAACACCAATATCAGCGACCATGCCTTTAATTAAAGTTTTGGATCCTGAAAAGAGCAATGGTCACGACCCAAATGGCGCATTAAGAATCCTTAGCTGGAACTTAGCGGGTGTTCACCGCAAACTGGCATCGCCTGAATGGAACTCTCTAGTGGAGGCGCACAAGATCTGCCTGTTCCAGGAGACCTGAAGCTTAGAACCACTCCATAGAGTTGGCTATGTAACATATTTTGTGCCTGCAGAGAGACATATAAATGAAAAGGGACGCCCTTCAGGTGGCCTGCTTACCTGGATTAGCATCTCTCTTAATTGTCGTACAAAAATTAAGCAGATTAATAGCCCAGATATTCTAGGTCTCTCTTTAAATGGTCCTCGCAGGGGGTTTTCATTGGATCTGTATAATATTTATGTCAGAGGTACCGAACATGGATCTATGTCCCCCATCGTAACCACCCTAGAAGTGGAATTAAGAGAAAAAACCGAGGGTGCTAAAATTATAGTTGCGGGAGATTTTAACTGTACTTATGAGCCACTCTCCTCTGACGATATCTTGGACCTGTGTGAGGACGACACTAGAAGGGGCATTCCGCTCTTAAATATTCCCCCGATTAAAAGATGGTCGCATAGTGCGATCCAACTAAATGCTCTGACAGTCGAGTTTGGCTTAAGAGCTGTGAACGGCCGAACACCATCTGACCCCCTGGGTGCCGCTACATATAACAGAACCAACCATACTTCCAGGATCGATTACATTTTGATAGATGTCATGCTATGGGGACTAGTTAAGGATATGGTAGTTCTGTCTACTGTGGAAAGCGATCACAACCCGCTTTCTCTCTCTTAATCAAATCCCTGGCCCAACAAATCAATTGAGAAACCTCCCAAAAATGCCCACAAAATTTCTGTATCCACTTGTGGGAAACGTCTAAAATGGAACGAAGTTTCCACTGATGAGGCCAAACTCAAAACAATTAGAGAACTACTTGTGTCCTCACAATTGGAATTAGATACCACCAACGCAGTCCTGGCAATTGACGGGGTGACACCAATCTTTGAAGACACTCTTAGGTCCATAGGCGAAATATTCTTGAAAAAGGGGTGTGTGAAAAGAAACATGGCATCCCGGCTGTCTATGGGTAAGCATGATTGGTATACTCCTGCATGCCGGCATGCTAAATCTCTCCTAATTGAAAGTGTTAAAGGCAAAATACAATCCCAGATACAAGACGCTAGGAAAAGGTATAGACGTACACTGGCAATAGCTAAAAAGGAGTGGGATGAGGACTTCTGGTGCACTTTAAAAGAGGCAAGTGCAAGGAAAGATTCAATGTGTTTCTGGGATAACATTAGAAAAAGAAACAGACCAGATAGTGACCTCATAACATGCAACATCACTAGCCAAGAGTGGGTTAACCACTTCTCTAAGCTATACACTCGCCAATCTGATCTTAATACCCTAGATACATCTAAGAAAGATCAGGTACGGGAAGTAGTTTCAATTACTATACAAAAGGACTGGGAAGCAGACCCAACAGAGCTAGACTTCTCTATAAAAGAGGTTGAATATGCCATTAGTACCATCATGCCCCAAAAGGCACCGGGGCCTGATGGCATTCCTGGGGATTTGTTGCGTTCTGACATCACAACATGGGGGAAATTTATCCACAGTCTACTGATTGCCATATGTAGGGGCGCTCCAGTCCCCACATCCTGGAAAGGGGCGTAGGTCGTCCCAATCTTTAAAAAAGGCGCTAGGGATGACCCATCCAATTACAGACCTATTAGTCTGCTAGATATAAGCCAAAAGGTAGTCGGTAAGGTAATATTGACCAGAATATTGGATTGGATCAATGATAATAATGTTCTCTCCGACTTCCAGGCAGGGTTTAGAACAGGCACTGGCACAATAGAACAAGCCTTTAGACTGATGCTAGTGTACTGGAAGGTGGTGGTCATAGGCAAAGGCAGTCTTTATCTCGCATGTATCGATTTAAAGACTGCCTTTGACCTTGTACCTCGGGAGACACTCTGGAGAGTCCTTAGTGATATGGGGATACCAAACTATATTTTATCACTACTTGTAAGGCTCCATGACAACAGTTTTGCCCAGATTAGATGGGGCTCAGGGGGAGAAAAAACTACCAGCATTCCAGTAGAGAGAGGAGTTCGACAGGGATGTGTTCTGGCTCCCACTCTTTTCTCTTTATACATCAACGGAGGGGTTGAGCACCTGCTAAGAGACCTCTCAGATGAACCATCCCTGGCGGGGGTGCGCATCCCTACTCTTCTATTGGCTGATGATACGCTCCTCCTGTCTAAATCCCCAATGGGTCTCCAAAAACTTCTCAACAACTTCCAGACCTTTTGTGTCGAGCGGGGGCTGGTAATCAATACCGACAAAACAAAATACCTTGTAATGAATCCCCCCAAAAAACCTGTACGCCCTCCTAAGTTGAATGGCGTACCTCTGGGGGGGGTAGACGTATTTGATTACTTAGGAATCCGCCTGTCACACAATATGCAGTGGGCCCCTCACTTAGATAAAAGGTTGTTAGCCCACAAGAGGGTAACTGGGGCCCTTCTGAAGGAACAACGTTCTTGTGCCATAAGACCCATAGCTCCTGTCATTGACATATACGTAGCAAAGGGAGTTAGTTCTGCTCTGTATGGGGCAGAATTATGGGGTTCATGTAAAATCAATGAACTTGCAAACTCTGAAAGGAAGTTCTGCAGGGCAATCATGTCACTTCCACAAGGTACTCCCACAACTCCACTAATGCTTGACCTAGGTTGTCGACCTATTGAAGACCTAGCAAGGTTCAGACCCCTACTTCTATGGGCCCGGTTGTGGCGAGTCCCGGAGCTTGCGAACTATGCGAAAGGGCTTTCTGAAATAATGTCTCTGCCAGGATGGCATAAAATCAAATGGCTAAAAGACATGAAATCCCTTTTGTGCGACGGGCATAAGCGAAGCCTGGACTAACAAATCATCTCCGCCAAAGGCAGTACTTAAGAACTTGTCCTGGAGTTGGATTCTGAACAAAAGGAGCACTGATCACACGTTGGGCAGATTGACAGAGGACTTTTTGAGTTTTAAGGACTTACCAATTCGGGAACTCTACTTAGACATTATTGAGAAACCATTTGATAGGTCCCTATACTTTAAATTTAGAACTGGAACATTACCTCTGCATTCTTTTACATGCCGGTGGAAACAGCCAACTCTGACCACAGATCTCTGCCCTTCGTGTCCACACAAACAGGAATCAGTGGCACACTTTATGTTTGAGTGTCAAGAGTATGCCAAACCAAGAAGAAAATGGATTAAGAACTTGTGTCGTATGTTGGGGACTAGGTACCACGCTGAGGCACTCCGTATTTTAATGTCAGACTCACGTTCACTTTATGTTTGTACTCTTTCAAAATTTCTATCGTGGGCCTGGCGCATCAGGAGCAAAAGGCTAAAAGAAAGAGTTTAATCTTCTTTTTAACCAAAACTTTTATGAAATGCTTCTTTTAATGGAAAAGTAAGGTTTTTAAATTCTAATGTAATTAATTTGTTGTACTTTTTTCCAATGAACTTGTGTATATTTTTATTATGAAGCTTTTATGATAGTTTTTATCGAAATAAAGCCTTTTTGACTTGACTTGAATATTATATCTGGTTTGTGAAACTCAGCAGTGAAATCTGCAAAACAGGGGGACCAGTGCTAGACCCATTATTAGTGGTATATCCCAGAAAACCCATTTCTTAGAGTCATTATTGCAAAGAAGTCGTAGCTCCCAGTAGGGACTAGGTTTTCCCTACTGGTAAGGAGGAACCCATATGATGAAGCATGTCACCCTTGGGTGAGTGAGGGTTCTAATCTTTAAGACATGAATTCCCCTTATTGTTTATTCATTTTTAACCAGTATCTGTTTGATCTTTGTTGAGAGAGGCAGAAAACAGGCGGTATATGTAGCCCATAGGCTGTAGGTGCATTGATAAGACCCCAGGTGATATTGTGTTGTTCATGAAATTAGCATGTTCCTGGTGATAGATGATGGAGTGGAAGAGGAAAGCGAGCCTCTCCCTGACACCCTGTTTGTCAAGTAACATGATGGGTCAGTGGAAGGCCTCTACCTCTCTCCCACAGGTACTCCAAAGCAGCAGAGCGATTGCTGCCAGTTGCTGTGACAGTTCAAGTCCCTGTTCTCCCTCAACCCTGGACTAAAACACCAATGTGTCCATAACACTGACACTGGAGACAATCCACTTGTTAAAAAAAAATGTACAGGTTGTCGGACAAGGTGAGGGCCAGTATCAAGGAGGAGTTCTCCAAGATACTGGTGTTAGGGGTTATGGAGCCCTGCAACAGTCCCTGGTCCAGCTCTGTGGTGCTGATCCCCAAGGCTTACCAACCAGGCACTGCTTCAAAACGTTGGTTCTGTGTGGACTACCATGAGTCTCAATTCCATCACAAATACTGACGCATACCCTATGCCCCAAGCTGATGAACTCATAGACAGGCCAGGCGCTTCCAAATTTCTCAGCACTTTTGATTTGATATCAGGGCACTGGCAGATAGCTCTGACTTAGGAGGCAAAACACAAGTTGGTTTTTTTACTCCAGGAGGCCCATTTCCAGATCCGGGTGATGGCCGTTGATTGAAGAATGCCCATACCACCTTTCAGAGGTTGATCTACAGGGTCCTGGCAGGGAAGAAGGTATTCTGTGCTGCCTACCTGGTCTACAGCTCCAACTGTGAGGAACGGCTGTACTATCTCCAGGAGGTGCTTTAGGCCCTGCAGCAGGCCAGCCTGACTATGAATGCCAATTAATCTAAGATAGGGTAAGGGTCCCTCGTTTATCTACACCACACGGTGGGCAGGGACAAAGTGTAGCCCCTCCTGGCCAAGACTGAGACTATCCTGGTCTGGCCAACCCCGAAACCACAGACAGAAATGAGGGCCTTCCTGGGTCTCCCAGGATACTATGGGAGGTTTGTTAAGGAATATGGCACATTCTTACCCCTTAACAGAGTTGACTTCAAAGACACAGCCCAGACAGGTGATCCGGACAGAGGCCTGTCAAAGAGTCTTTGATACATTCTAAATGACTAAAGCGCTCCCGGTGACATCCCAGGCCACTGATCTGGAACGCAGCTTGGATTGTGAATACTCTGATCTTACCAGGAGCATGACCCGGGCCATTGATCAAATAGCGCCGGTGAGACTACAGCAAATAAAGCGATCCGGTAAAGGAGCTCCTTGGTTTACGCCAGCCTTAAGGGAAACAAAAAGAAAGCTCAGAGCTCTAGAAAGAGTATGGAGGAAAACCAAACAGGACACTGACAGGAAACGCTATAAAGCTTCCCTTCAACAATATAAAAACCTGATGACCCAAGCCAAAGCGGACCACTTCGAGTCCCGCCTAAGTAAGGCAGCGAACTTTCAGAAAGAGACCTTTAAAATATTGGCAGAGTTGAGCAAAAAAACTGACAATTCTAGGGCTCCTATTGACTGCAACACCTTTCAGGCCTACTTTTTAGAGAAGGTAAAGCTCATCATCCAGGAGATAAAGATTGGGGTGGGATTAGGGACTGCTATAACACCAGCATCTGAGATCGTGACCGACTGCTCCCTTGAAATATTCCCAGAGATGGATGCATTGATCCTAGAACAGCTGATGAGGAAAATCAAATCTGGTTCCCCAGCTGACCCGTGCCCACCTGAGATCTTCCGTGTGGCGCGCCCCTTGCTGGAGGAGCGTATCATCTTCCTCCTCAATAGATCTTTAGACACGGGGTACCTACCGGCTGAGCTGAGGGAGGCGCGTGTAAGACCTCTATTGAAAAAGCCTGGATCAGATCCGGCGGTGTTAAAGAACTACAGACCTATTTCCCAATTGCCCTTCCTTTCAAAAGTTCTTGAGCAGCATATATTAAAATCCCTGTCCCTCTACTTGGAAACTCATCATCTACTCCACGAGCGACAGGCAGGTTTTCGCGCTCATCACAGCACCGAGTTGGTGATGCTATCGGTGTTGGATGAGCTAAGAGGCATGGCTGACCGCAAGAAACCGAGCGCCCTGATTTTGCTGGACCTATCAGCGGCGTTCGATACTGTCAGCCATGCCTTGCTTTTGGACAGATTGAGGGACTTTGGGATTAAGGGCCAGGCCTTTCAATGGTTGCAATCATTCCTTACAGGAAGGACCCAAAAGATACAACTGGGGGACGAAACATCTGAGGTGGGGATTTTAGAGTGCGGGGTGCCACAGGGGTCCGCCCTGTCCCCGCTTCTATTTAACCTCTACCTGCAACCTTTGATTGCTTCTCTGGCCACTATGGGCTGTAAAGTTTATAACTACGCGGACGACACGCAACTGCTGTTAAGTGTCGATGACACCACGGCCGCGCAACTCCAAGCTCAGAACATCTTGCGGTTCACAGTGCAATGGATGACAGACAATCTGTTAAAAATCAACCCTGACAAGACTGAGGTACTAGTGATTCCATCTACTGCCTCACCTTGGTGTGATCTCTATTGGCCTACAGAGCTGGGCCCGGCTCCAAAACCAAGCTCATCTGTAAAGAGCTTGGGGATCAAACTGGATGATGATCTGTCAATGGCCCCTCAGATCTCTGTGGTTGTGGGAAGTTGCACGAACATCATTAGGCAACTGCGGAAGTTAACTCCTGTCCTCTCACAATCCATGATGCGATCAATAGTAGCGGCCACCATCATCTCCAGAATTGATTACGGGAATGCCCTGTACCTTGGCTTACCGAAAACTCTGACCAGTAGACTCCAGGTCATAATGAATGACGCTGCCCGGTTGATTTTCAGATTACCGAGGAGATCTAAAGCTACTCCCCTACTACAAAGCTTGCACTGGCTCCCCATTAAAGAGAGAGTGGAATTTAAGAACTTATGCACGGCCCATAGGGCAATCTATGGAAAAGCCCCAACTTACATCAAGGATCGTCTGCAACTTTACTGCCCTACGCAACTCTTCGATCCTCAAACTCCCAACTATTGGTCTGCCCCCGCTACAGGCTAGTGACCAAGGGAGGGAGAGCCTTCTCAGTGCTAGTCCCTCAGCTATGGAACAGGTTGCCGGAGGCACTGCGTCGGGAAGGGAACCTACTACGATTCAGGAAGAGCCTAAAAACATTCCTGTTCAGAAAAAGCATGAGCACAGCATAATCCAGCTTCCACCTTGCTAAGTTATTGTTTACTACCATCTTTCCTGGCGCTTAGAGGCCTGCAGGTGATTAGGCGCGCTATAAAACTCCATTAACAATAACAATAACAATAACATTCAAAGAAGCTATGTGTGCAGCATCCATATTCAAGGTTCCTCACTTCATAGTGCAGAAAGACGCTTCTGAACATGATATAGGGGTGGTCTTAGCACAGTTTAATGATGAGAGCATAGACTAACCAGTAACCTTCATTAGCAGGAGGCTACTTTAAAGGGAACAGAGGTGGAGTGATATCGAAAGTGAAGCCTTTGCTGTGGTCTGGGCACTGAAGCAGCTGAAACCATACCTGTTTGAGACTCACGTCCAGGTTTGGAAAGACCACTTACCCCTCATATGGCTCATGCAAATGAGGAGTGAAATTCCCAAACAGTTGAAGTGGTCCATCTCCCTAAATGGGATGGATTTTACAGTGGAGCACAGCCCTGTGTCGGACCACGCCAATGCTGATGGCCTATCCAGGTTCTTCCACCTTAATCAAGAGAACTTCCAAAGGGTTATGTAGTTTTCCCCTCTTTCAGCGAGGGGTGGGTGACATGTGTTAGGCTTGGCAGCCTTGGGGTGGTCTTATCTCCAACATCTTACTTTCCTCCTACACTTTTTCTTACCTCATTTTTGCGGCCATTGTGCTGTTTACCATTGCTAACCAGTGCTAAAGTGCCTAGGCTCTCTCCTTTAAAAATAGTAATATTAGCTTAACCCCAATTGGGAAATGTTATTTACTTATACGTCCTCAGTGAAGTGCACTACAGGTACATAGGGCCTGAAAATTAAATGGTATTAGTGGGCCTGCTCTCACCCACTTAAGGAGACCTTTAAACATGTCTCAGGCCTGCCATTGCAGCAGAGGGTGTGTGTGCAGTTTGTCAAGCCCTAATCTTTTATACATATAAGTCACCCCTAGGGAAAGACTCAGACAGCCCCAAGGGCAGGGTGCAATGCATTTGAAAAACTTGCACATGTACTTTGAAGTTTTACATGTCGTAGTAATGAAAAACTCTTATGTTTGCTTTTCACTACTGCAGGACCTTTCTCTCCTATACAACAACATTGGAGGTGCCTTATTAACTTTTATAAGTGTTATTTCCTAATTTAATTTTGGTGTCTATGGAATCACATGTTAAAATCCTAACTTTAAGGTGAAGTTGGATTCTGAATTGCAATCTGAAATTGCCTCTTTTAGAAAGTCGGCATGTTCTTACATGAAAGCAAACACAAGGGGGTGATGGACGGAGTACTGAAACTTTTCAAACACTCACCTCCAGTCACAGATCTAGGTTTAATCCATCATAATTTTTTAGCTCACTTCACCACAAGCATCCTGGGACAGGCTTCGGGGTAACACGCCTCATCAGCCAGACTAGCTCGAATTCAGTGGCAAAGTGAGCAAGGGACCCACGTCTGGACATCACTGCTCATGCGCATGTCTGCTTTTATTCTCGACTCTGCTTTGAAGCTAAAATTGATGACTTGTAAGGAAACAACACCTGCCCCCCTTGGAAGATGTGAATTGAGTATGTGAGATGGAAAGAATTACTGACTCATGGAAAAATTAAGATCTACTGGATAGTGAGTACAAGGAAAGATCGGGGTGTGGGCATGAAAAGAAAAAGGTGTGGATAGAGGAAAATATGAGGAGTGTGAGCAAATGAAGAGAAGAGTTGTGGAAAGAGAAAGTGTGTAGACAGAGGAGGAAATAAGGAATATTGACAAAGAATAAGTACACAATAATAAGAATAGATCAGTTGTGGGCAGATGAAGGCTTAAGTACTACAGGGAAAATAAAAGATTAGAAATCTAGAGGAAGAATGGAGATGGTATCACCAAAGTACATGAAAGTTGTGGGAATGTGAAAGTGAAGCCCTTGTAAGACAAGGTATAAGGGCAGAGTAAAGAATCAGCCCTTTAGTCAAGGGAAGTTATAAACTGTGCATCCAGAAGAAGCAATGTGGCCTTTTAGTAAGGGAGATACAAAGATGCACCCTATAGAAAGGAAAAAAGAGCTGAAGTTGTAAGGATGAGAAAAAAGGGTGTGGGCAGTGGAGTAGTTAAGTAGTATGGGGAGAAGTAAAGGAAAGTATTTTGTTGAAAGTGAAATAGCAGATGTTAACTAAGGGAGACATAAGAGGTATTAGCAAAAGAAAATAGGAGGGCGCTTGCAGTGATAAAGACAAACATGTACAAAGTTAAATGCAAAGGTTGTGAGCAGAGAAAGAGATACAAGTTGTTGATAGAGGAAAGGATAAATTGTGTGGGTAGGGTAATTGATCTGAGGTGTTAACAGAGGGCAAGAAAAAGGATTTTCATAGGCAGAGAAAAATATGGAATGATGTGAACATTGAAATAGATAAGGGGGTGTGGACATAGGACTAAGCAAGGCGGTGAGAGAGGGAAAGATAATAAGATTTATCAGAAGAACTGTTAGCAGGAGACAAAAATCATGTGGGCTAATTGAAAGAAGAATAGAGGATTTTACTGCACCAATATAAGGGGTGTGGGAGGAGAACAAGATGGCTGGCACGGGCAGAGGCATAGCATAGAGGCTAGGAATAGGAAAGATGTGGCCTGGGCAGTCTGAACAGGAAGGGAATTGGATGTTTGCACACAAGACAAGCATAGTGCACAAAGTGAAATGTGAAAGATGTGGGTAAACTGGAAAAAAGATGGCTGCCCACAGCGAAAGGAAATAGCGACCTGGACACAAATAGATGCATTTGCAGGGCAGTGCTAGTTAATGTGTTGTTGCAATAGGATGAGCTGAAAGCACTGGGAGAGACTAAAGGTATGGGCAGAAAAAAAGGGTTGTGGAAAAAGGTAGGAATAGAATTGGGGTTTGGACAAAGGAATAGATGAGGGTGGTGGGATGTTTAAAGCTATGAGGCAGTATCCTTCTTACACATAAACATCTGTCTCTTTCTCTTTAGCAAGATAAGTGACCAGTAGCCTTGTGGGTAGGGCTGTTGACTTTGGAACATGAGTACTTGGGTTAAAATCCTGGCTTCCGCTCAGTATCTTTTCAGGGCACAAAATTTAATCTTCCTGTGACTAAAAATTGTAAACTACTTTTGTTTGAAAATTTTCTAATGCCCTGGACTGGCTATGTGCAATAAAATCTGAGATCCTCGCAGAAATAATTATACATCTCCCTTCATCCCTTCTGTCCACTGTGCCAGATAAAACGGTCCTAAGGGTTTTCATGTATAACGTAAGTGCATCTGTTTCCGGGCTTGTGATTTGTGCATTTGGCTTGGAAACCAAATGAATCAGGGTCAGAGAATAGTTACAAGTAGGCAATGAGGCGCCTGTCACGAAAATTAAACCTCAACAGGAAGCACTGACAGATATAAAAACAAGCATTTGCAATGCAATAGGTCTCGCATTAGGAAAGTTTGAGCGATTGGTCTTGTAAATGACAATTTTTTTATTTATGTGTTGGTTTTGAAAATAGCTACATTAATAGCTTTGTCATTTACAATGCCAATAGTTATAACTTTCGCAAATGAGACACCTATAGCATTTGTAATGCAACATGTTTTGTATTTACGTGACTTAGCAGTATTGATATTACACATTACAATGGCTTTTAATTTTTTTTAAATAATTAATACTTAAATAAAAGTGATTTTAATTTATAATGGCAATAGCTTAAACTTGTGTAAATAACTTTTGTGAAGATTATGTTCAGTGTATTTTATTGTGACGAAAATCCAAAACAGAACTGAAATATTAACATCTTTTTGTGACATTTGTAATAAAGTTTGAAACATTGAGAGAACATATTTGAACCAGTTGTTTAATGGTTGTGCAGATTGATGCTGGGGTGGCGCTGAGTGATGCTGTGGTGGTGCTGAGTGGTGCTGTGGTGATGCTGAGTGGTGCTGTGGTGGTGCTGAGTGATACTGGGAAGGTGCTGAGTGATGCTGGGGGTGGTGCTGAGTGGTGCTGTGGTGGTGCTGAGTGATGCTGTGGTGGTGCTGAGTGATGCTGTGGTGGTGCTGAGTGGTGCTATGGTGGTGCTGAGTGATAATGTGGTGGTGCTGAGTGATGCTGTGGTGGTGCTGAGTGATGCTGTGTTGGTGGTGAGTGGTGCTGTGGTGGTGCTGAGTGATGCTGTGGTGGTGCTGAGTGGTGCTGTGGTGGTGCTGAGTGATAATGTAGTGGTGCTGAGTGATGCTGTGATGGTGCTTAGTGATGCTGTGGTGGCGCTGAGTGGTGCTGTGGTGGTGCTGAGCGGTGCTGTGGTGGTGCTGAGTGGTGCTGTGGTGGTGCTGAGTGGTGCTGTGGTGGTGCTGAGTGGTGCTGTTGTGGTGCTGAGTGGTGCTGTGGTGGTGCTGAGTGATGCTGTGGTGGTGCTGAGTGGTGCTGTGGTGGTTCTGAGTGATAATGTGGCCGTGCTGATTGATGCTGTGGTGGTGCTGAGTGATGCTGTGGTGGCACTGATTGGTGCTGTGGTGGTGCTGAGTGGTGCTGTGGTGGTGCTGAGTGATGCTGTGGTGGTGCTGAATGATGTTGTGGTGGTGCTGAGTGATAATGTGGTGGTGCTGAGTGATAATGTGGTGGTGCTGACTGATTATGTGGTGGTGCTGAGTGATGCTGGGGTAGCGCTGAGTGATGATGTGGTGATGCAGAGGGCAGAAAGGCAGAAAAATCAGTCTAACAAAGGGCAGAAGGGCAGAAAAACAAGGGAAAAACGAGTCTAACAGAGGGCAGGAGGGCACAAAAAAACAGTCTAACAGAGGACAGAAGGGCAGAATAACAAGGGAAAAACAAGTCTAACAGAGGGCAGAAGGGCACAAAAAACGAGTCTAACGGGGCAAAAAGGCACAAAAACGAGTCTAACAGAGGGCAGAAGGGCACAAAAAACGAGTCTAACAGGAGGCAGAATGAATCCCGCCCTGCGTGTTTGTCCACGAAGATGCCACCTTTTTGTGCAATACCTCTACTCAACTGGAGTACCTTCTACTGTCTAATCAGTAAGTGCTCCCTCGTTGGCTAAATGTATAGGGGCAGATGTACAGTAACTGGTGTATCCCCAGGGATGCGGCAGTTATTGTGCACCGCAGCTCCGCCACCCATGGTGCGCCGCATTTACAATGCGGCGCACCATGTGGAAAAATGGCACAGATGCGTCACGCATCTGTGCCGTAAAAGCAGCGCATTGCTGGAGCTGCGTCGCGCTTGCGACGAAGCTCCAGCAATGCTCTGGGGGGCTCTATCTCCCCAATGCTGCATCAAGCCTTGCACCTGCTTCAAGCAGGCGCAGGGTTTTGACGCAGCATTGGCCTAAAAGTGACTTGTAGATTTCACTCAGCCACTTTTAGGAGGCGTTCCTGTGCAGGAACGCCCTCCCCTGCGCCGGAACGCCTCCTGATGGCTCACAGCTTTACAATATGACACATCTCTCACAATCGTCACGTTGTTAATACCCAGCACAATGGCGCATCTTTGTGCTGCCGCTGCGTCACAAAAGGTCTCGGTAGAGGGTGGCAGTAGTGAACCAGAGGGTGGCAGTGATGAACCAGAGGGTGACAGTGATGAACCAGAGGGTGGCAGGGGTGAACCAGAGGGTGACAGTGCTGAACCAAAGGGTGGCAGTGCTGAACCAGAGGGTGGCAGGGGTGAACCAGAGGGTGGCAGGGTTGAACAAGAGGAGTGGCAGTGATGAACCAGATGGTGGCAGGGGATAACCAAAGGGTGGCAGTGGTGAACCAGAGGGTGGCATGGGTGAACCAGAGGGTGGCAGTGGTGAACCAGAGAGTGGCAGTGGTGAACCAGAGGGTGGCAGTGCTGAACCAGAGGGTGACAGTGGTTAACCAGAGGGTGGCAGTGGTGAACCAGAGGTGCTGTGATAAACCAGAGGATGGCACTTGTGAACCAGAGGGCGGCAGTAGTAAACCAGAGGGTGACAGTGCTGAACCAGAGGGTGGCAGGGGTGAACCAGAGGGTGCTGTGATGAACCAGAGGGTGGCAGTGGTGAACCAGAGGGTGACATTGGTTAACCAGAGGGTGGCAATGGTAAACCAGAGTGTACTGTGATAAACCAGAGGGTGGCAGTCGTGAACCAGAGGGTGGCAGTGGTGAACCAGAGGGTGACAGTGCTGAACCAGAG
Source organism: Lissotriton vulgaris (assembly GCF_964263255.1). Lineage (NCBI taxonomy): Eukaryota > Metazoa > Chordata > Amphibia > Caudata > Salamandridae > Lissotriton > Lissotriton vulgaris. Next base: position 286,586 of record NW_028248991.1, on the reverse strand, counting down.
GGGAGCAGGGGTGAACCAGAGAGTGGCAGTGCTGAACCAGAGGGTGGCAGTGGTGAACCAGAGGGTGGCAGTGGTGAACCAGAGGGTGTCAGGGGTGAACCAGAGGGTGGCAGTGGTGAACCAGAGGGTGGCAGTGATGAATCAGAGGGTGGCAGTGGTGAACCAGAGGGTGCTGTGCCCATACACAACCGCATGGGTAACTTCGCCAGGCAAGCAGCCCGCAAACACGCAAAAAGCCCTGCAAACACGCAAAAAACCCCGCGAACACAAAAAAAACCCAGCGAACACGCAAAAACCAAAAATCCGCAAGTTCGCACAAATTCACGGATTTTGCGGATTGCGAATTGCCCATACTTAGCCTTCATGTGAATCATCCCTATGGTAGTTCCAATGGCAGGGTGCATTGTAAGTATAAGGTCGGACAAGCCCTGATGTGTGTCGCATGTCCTAATAGTGAATGACAGTCATTTTCGTTTTTCACTATTGCAAGGCTACCTGTTCTCATAGGCCAGAATGGGCTGTTAGAATTCTTACATTCTATAATCCTAACAGACTCAGGGAACATGGTAGAAATTTGAGTTTAGTATGCCTGAACTCAGAATAATAAAATACATCTTTTAGTAAAGTTTATTTTAATATTCTGTTTGCAAATACCACTTTTAGAAATAGGTATTTGCTTGCCTAACCATTTCAGCCCGCCTCTGCTAGGATGTGTATCAGCTGTCTGGGTTCTGTGAGTGACAGGGCTGGGGAATTCCAGAGGGTAGGGCTAGGTAGCCTGATGTTGAATAGAGAGATTTACATCCAGATGGATGTGAGGAGTACACCTGGACTCTGAATAGGACTGTGCTTTCCACCACAATGCTGGCTCCACCTCCTGTTGATTGTCTGATGTCTCTAGCCTGCTCCCTGAATGAAAAGTCATAGTCATGTCAACAAAGTGCTCAAGAACTGGTTTTGGCTGGGCACAGGCCCCTCTGCCCCAGAGGAACAAAGGAGTTAGGGGTATAAGTATTGGGACCCTGCTCCCAAGAAATTATATCCAGCTTTGACAAGAAGGGCTCCATTTAGGAAAAGCAAGGAGAGAAAAGCCCCAAGGAAAATTTTAGTAAATTTCAGAACCTACTCCTTGAAAGAAAAAATCCTAAGTGAGGGATTGTAAAGTGGAACCTTTAACAACGAAAATTGGTCTTTCTGAGTCCGATCAGACATCTGCAAAGCCACACAGGACAGACAATGGGAACTGGGCAATTTATGCAGGAGTTAAAAGCCTTGGGTGCGAACGTGCAACTGAAATTCCCAGCGGCCTTGAGAATAATGTGGCGAAATAAAATGCACAACATAAGGGAGCCAAAAGAGGTAGAAAACCTCATTCAACAAATAAAAGACCAAATCGAAATTGAAAAACTCAGTAAGGAGTAATGCAGGTAGGAACTTTAACAGCAACCTACGTAAAGTCCATAAGAAGAACCTGGAAAACCAAAAAAAAATGGAGAAAACGGCTGTAGCGAGGAATCCAATACAATCCAATACAATACAAACAGCTATCTACTAAATATAAAACAAAAACAAAAAAAAATGGGAAGCACTTACGTAATAAAGAATAAAACAACTGGTGAAACGGAGCACGAAAACGGGTGTAATAACACCTAAAAGAAGAAAAAGGGAGGCTTCCTCAGGGTGGGGACTTTGAATCACACTGTATTATAAATATGTAAAATTTAATCGGACACGTGCGGGGAGCAAAATAGGGAAAAAAATGAAAAAACATCCTCAAAATTGAAAAATAAAAGGAATAGTACGGGAGTCAGATGGTTGTCTCAATCTCAACCCCAAAGCAAGATAATAATCAATATGAAATGGCAAAAGAAAAGATCATAAAGATTCTAACATGGAATGTTAATGGGCTTAGAACTACCAAAAGGAGAAGAAGAAGTTTGGAATACTTAAAAGAGATAGAAAGCGAAATCATCATTCTCCAAGAAACACATCTTGTAAGGTCCGAATGGATTCAAATGGTAAAAAATCTCCACTGGGTCGGCGCAAGCATTCACACCTCACAAGATTGCAACATAAAAGGGGTGGCAATCATTATTAAAAAATCCTTGAATGCTAAATTAGAATCCGAAGTAGTCGACAGCAAAGGAAGATGGGCGGTGGCTAAAATCAGGATTGAGGATTGTATACTCACGATTGCGGGATATTACGGTCCGAATATGGACGACCCAGCGCCTCTTCAAAAATTATATTCAGAACTTTTGACATCTTCAGCTCCGATTATTGTAGGAGGAGTTTTTAATATTATAGAGGATCCTAAAATAGATAGAATACCCCGAACAAAACAAATGAATTTACCAAAAATTAGGGAATGGCTAGGGATATATAAAAAAGATTTAAACTTGGAAGACATGTGGAAGTTAAAAGGAGAAAAGAACTACCCGTATACCTTTTACAATAAGAAATTAGGCCATAAATCCAGAATAGATTTCTTCTTATTGAACAATTCTCTTCGGGTCAATGTTAAAAGTATCGAACATCTACCAGCACATTTATCAGCTCACTCGGCAGTACAGTTAACTCTCTTACTACCACAAACTTTTTTGCCTCCCAGATGGACTGTTGATCGATCGATTCTTAGGGATGAACAAAGTGTGGACCAGCTCAAAACTGCCTCCCTTCACTACTTTGCAGATAATGCTGTTGGAACGCCCAAAAGAATAACGTGGGATGCCTACAAAGCTGTAATAAGAGGTAAATTACTTAGCTTGGGAGCGTACAAGAATAAGCTAAAAAAATTGGACATTAAAAAGATGGAAACAGAAATTAAAGAAGTAGAAGTACAACTAGGGAGTGGCACATCTCTAGAATCAAGAGAAAGATTAGAAGAGAAGAGTCGCAATCTAAAAGAGAATTTGGTGGACTATCTGGAGAACATAGTTCAAGATAAATGGGAGAATAGCAAATTAGCAAACCATGAATATGGAGAAGGTTGCGGAAAAATGCTAGCCTGGAAAATGAAAACGGATCAAACTAGAAATACTATATTAAGTATCCACACTCAGGATCAATTATCAACCTGTTCAGACGACGTCTCAATAAGGCAAGAATTCTTAATTTTTTTTACCACAATATATAGAGAAGATATAAATCCATCGGATGAGGATATCAAGAAATATCTTGAGAGTGTCCCCCTTCTAAGTTTGACGGAAGAAGAAGTGGATTCCCTGAATAGTGAAATCACACCAGAAGAAGTAAGAACTGCTATAAATAATCTAAAGGGAGGAAAAGCCGCGGGACCTGATGCGCTTCCTAATGAATTTTACATGGCATTAAAAGAATCACTAATCGAGCATCTAACAGAAGTAATGAATAAGACCTACTTGGATCACGATAAGATACCTGATTCATGGAATGACGCAACGATTAGTATTATATTAAAACCAGGAAAAACCCAAAGATATGCGAGTCTTATAGGCCGATATCACTACTCAATTGTGATTACAAGTTGTTTATGAATGTAATAGCTAAAAGATTATCAAAAGTAATGTCGAAACTGATTAACCTGGATCAGAAGGGGTTCATAAAAGGCAGACAAATTCAGGAAATTACACATGAGTTAATAGCAGCAATCGATGTTGCTGTCTGCGAAAAACTACCCCTAACGGTCATTACGTAAGATGCAGCTAAAGCTTTTGATCGCGTCAATTGGGCCTTTCTAAATAACATCATAGGAAAAAACAATTTAGGGAGAAATTTTGGCCACATGGTGAAGGATATTTACACAAACCTAAGAGCGAGAATAGCAGTAAATGGGAATCTCACCGGTAACATCGAGATTCAGAGGGGCACTAGGCAAGGTTGCCCCTTGTCTCCACTGCTTTTTAACCTATATATCGAACCCCTGGCCTGCTCTATCTGAAATCACCCACTTATAACCCCCTATAAATATCAAAACTGGTCAAAGAAAGTTGCACTATACGCAGATGACCTGATGGTGTTTACTGATAATTACATCCGATTGATGATACAATGAATAACTTTAGCAAGGTTTCAGGATATTTGATTAACAACGGTAAGACAGAGGCAATGAGCTGGAACACTAACCCAAATTCACCTTTCACAAAGGACAAAATAAAATATCTAGGCATCACTATAACAAGAGAGTTGGAAAAAATTCCACAACTAAATCTAAATATAGTGGCTAAAGAAATTAGAAGACTCCTCAAAACCTGGTCAGGTCTACCGTTAAGTTTTCTGGGCAAATCTAATGCAATAAAAATGACAATCATTCCCAAATAAACTTATCTCTTCAACACCATTCCGTTAGAGTTTAAAAAAGAAGCCCTAAAAAAAATACAAGGAGAAATATCTAGTTTTATCTGGTCAGCAAAAAGTACAAGAATATCATGGAATAAACTCAGGAGAAGAAAGGAACAAGATGGAATAGCAAGCCCTGATATATATGAGTTTTACAGATCTTTTCAATTTAAAAATTTTAGAGTCATGCTAAACGAACAATATCCTTACCCAAATTTTTTACAACATTTAACGAAAGGAGAAGACCATTTCCTCTTCAAATTTGGTCATCCAAAATTTTTCATAAAAGTAAAACTGAAGATCTGAAATAACGCTGTTAAACTTTGGAGCCAGATAAGAAAGTAGTAAAGATACCATATTATAGCAATATGGCCCCAATATGGGACTCCCCTGGCACGCCGGAATGTTTAAAAGACTCGTTATCTAGGCCACTTAGACAATCAGGAATTGAAAAATGGGGACAACTTCTGGTTGAAAATGCCGTAATATCTTGGGAACATCTGCATACAATCACAGAAGGAAAAGTATCAAAGTTTAAATTTTACCAACTGAGTAGCTGGGCCAACACCATCCCAAAAGGGGCAATAGACTCGGGCAACTTAGAAGAAGAAATGATAATAGAAACCCCAATAAAAAAGGAAGTCTCGAAATGGTACTGGGCTCTAATTGAATCTGGCGAAGAGGATTTAATATTATTGGAAAAAATATGGAGAAAAGACCTACCAAACGAAGTCATGGATCTAAAGCTAATTTGGAAAAAATCAGTAGAAAAATGCTGGTTATGTGTAAAGCCGGCAGCTCTAAAAAGAAATCATCTTTTTTCTATTCATAGAGCATACTGGACACCCAAAAGACTATCAAAATTTAAAGGCGCGCCAGTAAAATCATGCTGCAAGTGCGGAGAAGAGAAAGTGAATGATATTCACATGTTCTACTGCTGTCCAGCACTCGCGAATTATTGGCAAGAGATTGGTAAGACACTAACTGCGATAATGGCAACGCCTATAACTGTAAGTACGCTTTTAATTATTTTTGGGATCCACTCTACTACTCAACCAGGCATGATAAAGCTAAGTAAACACCAAGAAAGTTTAATATTTGTTTTGATTTTGTTAGCACGAAGAGAAATTTGTATTAATTGGCTAAAACCAGCACCACCAATTCATGAAAACTGGCTAAATTCTGTAATAAAAACCTGCAGACTAGAAAGAATAGGGAAACGCTCTAAAAGATCGCTATACTGGGAGATTTGGGAAAGCTATATCACCTCTAGATGATAACCTAGAACTTTTCCTCTTTCTTTTTTCTTTTTTCTTTTTTGATATATTTCCAATGATTAAAGCGGGACAATAATTCCAGGCAGGATTTGAAATCTGCCGAGTAGCCTTTCAGGCTAGCTATTTCCAGAAACAACGGAATTATTGTGTATGATAAAGGTAAACAGGAGCAAACTGACTGGTCATAATAAACATTTCGGGAAACTCCCCTTGAACCATCGATAGACACTTTGGGGCAGTGAACGTACAACTCTCGCAAAAAGACTATCAAACTCCCAAACACCTTCCTATCTACATATTCGCAATATGAGGAAAAAAAAAAGAAGAAACCTCTGCCTGAGGAGAAGGAACTGAGAATGCTGAAGGTGGAATACTGTCCCTGGGGGATTGGCCTGCAGTGGTTGCCTTGCTGCTGTAGGAGAGGAGAAAGACTGAAAGACTTTATTTTCAACTTGTGCCAAAAGATCTCCAAGGGCCTGGTAGTGAGCTTGCCCCCTGAACGAAGTTCCAGGACCAGTGGACTTCATTCGCCTCGGAGAGCGCTGCTGGAAACACTGTTTTCTGTAGTTACCGAGGCCGGGAGCTGGTTACGCCTCGTACGATCGACTCGCATCCCGCCTAGCACTGTATCCCGCACCATCCACCTCAATCAATGAGGCTTTCCGCTCGACGACTCATACCAACAACGTCCACGAGCCGAGGCTCGCATCGTGACTGGCCGACAACGCTGCATACATTGCTTCGCTGCATCGAATCATCCTGGTCGGAACGACAGGTACACTGCCGCTGAGTTCAAGTCTGCCAATCGCACCTGGAGACGGGTACGCTTCGCACGTCCGCGTCGCACCGCCTCGCACCGCATCAAAGACTGAACATCGCAGCTCCCGCAGTACGGCTCGTACGCCGCAACGTAAGCTGAACACACCGCATCAAGCACCGTCTGCCTCAATCTACGCGGCTCTCTGCTCATCACCTCGTACAGATGACTTCAACAAGCCGGAGCTCGCACCGTGACTGGCCGACAATGTATCGTGCATCGCCTTTTTTTTGCAACGCATCATCCTTGCCGGACGCATCAAAGTAAAGGTACTGTGTACAACTCGAAGCAAACATCCTGAACGCATCGGGCCGGAGCGTCCGCTGCGCTTGTTAGACTCTTTGTTTTGTTTTTAGTGCTGTGAGAGCCGAACAAAGAGTACAAATCGCACAGAACTCTAAAACTAAGCATTTTAACAAGAACTCTTTATTGATAATAGTATTGTGGATTATTTTTGTCGTTATTTGGTCTTGTGCTAAGTCTTATATAAAAACGAACTATTTTTTATATAATTCCTGTGGTGTCCATTTGTAGTGTTGTCACTTAATTACTGTATGTGTTCACAAATGCTTTACTCACTGCCTCTGAGATAGGCCTAACTGCTTGTCCCAAGCTACAAGGGGGTGAGCAGGGTTATCTTGGGAGTGTACCCCCTTACCCTGACTAGAGGAGAGGGTCCTTACTTGTCACAAGTAACTACCTGTGCCAACTAGAGACCCTCAATTCTAACAAGCCATGTCTTCCCTGAACCAGAAACAAGCATCCTAGGACTGGTTTCTGGGAAAAACCCTCATCAGCCAGGCTAGCTTGAATCCAGTAGCAAAATGAGCAAGGGACCCACGTATGGGCATACGCTGCCAACTTGGGGTGAACAAAGCAAACATAAGGAGATGATGGACGGAGAGCTGAAACTTTTAGAAAAACTCCCCCCTAGTCACAGATCTGGGTTGAATCCATCAGCATTCTTTAGCTAACTTCATCACCCCAGTTCAGAAACTGCTACATGCAAATGCATCTTGACCCTGTGCCTTATGGGAACAGTCCTGCCCGAACTGCCAAGTCATGTCTTCCCTATACCATAAACAAGCAACCTGGGACTAGTTTCAGGGTATCACCCCTCATCAGCCAGACTTGCTTGAATCAAGTGGCACAGTGAGCAAGGGACCCACAACTGGGCATATCCTGCCAACTTAGGGTGAACAAAGGAAACACAAAGAGATGATGGCCAGAGTGCTGAAAGTGTTCAAACACTCACCCCCTAGTCACAGATCTGAGTTGGACCCATCAACATTATTTAGCTCACTTCATTACCCCACTTCAGAAACAGCTATATGCAAATGAGTTTAGACCCTGTGCCTCATGGGAAAAATTCAGCCCGAACTGCCAAGCCATGTCTGCCAAGGACCAGAAACAAGCATTCTGTGACCGGTTTCAGGGTAACTCCTCTCCTGAGCCAGACCAGATTGAATCATGTGGCAAAGTGAGCAAGGGACCCACGTCTGGGCATATGCTGCCAACTTAGGGTGAACAAAGCAAACACAAGGGGATGATGGACAGAGTGCTGAAACTTTTCAAAAACTCACCCCCAGTCACAGATCTGGGTTGAATCCATCATCATTCTTTAGCTAACTTCATCCCCCCAGTTCAGAAACTGCTAAATGCAAATGAGTCTTGGCCCTGTGCCTCATGGGAACAGTACAGCCTGAACCTGGCAATCCTTGTCTTCCCTATACCTGAAACTAGCACCCTGGGACTGGTTTCGGGGTAACACCCCTCATCAGCCGGTCTTGCTTGAAGCTAGTGGCAAAGTGAAGAAGGCAAACACGTCTGGGTATACCCTACCAACTTAGAGCGAACAAAGCAAACACAAGGAGATGATGGACGGAGTGCTGAAACTTTTCAAAAACTCACCCCCAGTTACAGATCTGGGTTGAATCCATCATCATTCTTTAGCTCACTTCGTTACCCCACATCAGAAACAGCTATATGCAAGTGAGTTTAGACCCTGTGCCTCATGGGAACATTCCAGCCCGAACTGCCAAGCCATGTCTTCCCTGGACCAGAAACAAGCTTCCTGGGATCGGTTTCCGGGTAACATCCCTCATCAGCCAGACTAGCTTGAATCAAGTGGCAAAGTGAGCAAGGGATCCAGGTCTGGGCATATCCTGTGAGCTTAAAGTGAACAAAGCAAACACAAAGAGATGATGAACAGAATGCTGAAACTTTTCAAACACTCACCCCACTCACAGATCTGGATTGGATCCATCATCATTCTTTAGATCACTTCACCATATCAGTTCAGAAACAGCTATATGAAAATCAGTATTGACCCTGTGCATCATGGGAACAGTCCAGCCCAACTGTCAAACCATGTCTTCCCTGATCAAGAAACAAGCATCCTGGGACTGGTTTCTGGGAAATACCCCTCATCAGCCAGGCTAGCTTGAATCCAGTAGCAAAATGAGCAAGGTACCCACGTATGGGCATACGCTGCCAACTTAAGCTGAACGAAGCAAACACAAGGAGATGATGGACGGAGTGATGAAACTTTTAAAAAACTTCCCTCTAGTCACAGATCTGGGTTGAATCCATCATCATTCTTTGGCTCCCTTAGCCACCTCAGTTCAGAAACTGCTACATGCAAATGCGTCGTGACCCTGTGCCTCATGGGAACAGTCCTGCCCGAACTGCCAAGCCATATCTTCCCTATACCGGAAACAAGCAACCTGGGACTGGTTTCAGGGTATCACCTCTCTTCAGGCAGACTTGTTTGAATCAAGTGGCACCGTGAGCAAGGGACTCACATCTGGGCATATCCTGCCAACTCAGGGTGAACAAAGCAAACACAAAGAGATGATGGACAGGGTGCTGAAACTTTTCAAAAACTCTCACACAGTCACTTATCTAGGTTGAATCCAGCAAGCATTCTGGGACCGGTTTCAGGGCAACAACTCTCCTCAGCCAGACCAGCTTGAATCATGTGGCAAAGTGAGCAAGGGACCCACGTCCGGGCATATGCTGCCAACTAAGAGGGAACAAAGCAAACACAAAGGGATGATGGACAGAGTGCTGAAACTTTTCAAAAACTCTCACACAGTCACTTATCTAGGTTGAATCCATCATCATTCTTTAGCTCACTTCATCACCACAGTTCAAGAGCAGCTATATGCAAATGAATCTTGACCCTGTGCCTAATGGGGAAAAAGTCAGCATGAACTGCCAAGCCGTGTCTTCCCTGGACCAGAAACAAGCATCCTGGGACCCGCTTTGGGGTAACACACCTCATCAGCCAGACTGGCTTGAATCCAGTAGCAAGGTGAGCAAGGGACCCACGTATGGACATACCCCGCCAACTTAGGGCGAACAAAGCAAACACAAGCAGATGATGGACGGATTGCTAAAAAATTTCAAACACTCACCCCCAGTCACAGAGCTGGGTTGAATCCATCATCATTCTTTGGCTCCCTTAGCCACCCCAGTTCAGAAATAGCTATATGCAAATGAGTCTTGACCCTGTGCCTCAAGGGAACAGTCCAGCCCGAACAGCCAAGTCATGTATTTCCTGGACCGGAAACAAGCATCCTGGGACCAGTTTCGGGGTAACACCCCTCATCAGCCAGACTAGTTTGAATCCAATGCAAAGTCAGCAAGGGGCCCACGTACGGGCATATTCTGCCAACTTAGGGTGAACATAGCAAACACAAAAGGATGATGGACGGATTGCTGAAAGTTTTCAAACACTCTCCCCCAGTCACAGATCTGGGTTGAATCCATCATCATTCTTTAGCTCACTTTGTCACCCCGGTTTAGAAATAGCTAAATGCAAATGAGTCTTGACCCTGTGCCTCATGGGAACAGTCCAGCCCGAACTGCCAATCCATGTATTACCGGGACCTGAACCAAACATCATGGGATGGGTTTTCGGGGTAACACCCCCCATCAACCAGACTAGCTTTAATCCAGTGGCAAAGTGAATGAGGTACCAACTTCTGGGCATACCATGCCAACTTAGGGCTAACAAAGCAAACACAAGGAGATGATGGACGCAGTGCTAAAACTTTTCAAAAACTTACACCCAGTCACAGATCTAGATTGAATCTGGGAGAATTTGGCCTGGTATATGCTATCCACTAATTAAAGTGGGCACCTTGTACCAGTCCAAACGACCCTTATTGATGATTAGGTCAAAGACAACCTTTATAGAAACTTAATCTAGTGGTAGCTGTGGAGAGCAGCCTTCAGGCTAAGTCTCGAAGGAATGTAAAGCAGCTTCTTTTACCAGATCAGAACCTCCTGAATAACCAAATGGAAGAAGAACCACACAAGATATATACATTATATACATTTATTACTAAACACTCTCTACTAACCTCTATATGAGATTAGAGCACAAGGCACACAATACTTAATCGATAGAACGACAGTAAATAGCACAATACACAGCGGGCTCCAGGGGGAGACCAAACATATACTAAGAAAGTGTTATAACAACAACGACTTGACTAGACACGGTGCCTAGAGCACGTAGAATCACTGGGACCCCAAGGAACCACCCAAAGCAGTGACACAGGGGACCCACGGAGGACGGGTGCAGTGTGAGAACACAGACACAAGCGCCGTACAACTCTATGGGAAAGTCTCGGTTGGAAAATTACAGTTTAAGGACACTTCTGGGAGGACTTCAAGCAAACCCTTTGGAACATAGAAGGTTCTAAGGCCAGAACTCTTGTGAGTACTGAAGTGCCCCTGGATCTGAGTTGAGAAGAACCTGGAAGCAGAGGGGACAGAGTCTGGGTCACTTCAGGGTGACCAGGGGCTCGGAAGACGAATGCCCACCGATGTCGGGTGCTTCAGGTGAGATAACGGGATGTTTGACTCTGCAGCCACGGGGACAGGAGACGTCGACGATGATCAAAGTCCGGAGGTGAGCTGTCCCACGATGGATGTCGAGTGCTGAAGAGTCAGTGTCTGGATTGAACACCAACAATTGATTTTGACAATTATTAAGGAACTGCTCCCTCATAATTAAAATTGTACAATCCTTTAAAATCACACACTTTACTGCCAAGTACCAGCCTTCCGGAGCCTTAGTAGCACAATCTACAAAGTCAACCTAGTCCTAGGTCTGTGTCTTCTGGGTGTCTCTGAACTTAATCCTGTACTGTTCAGTCGTTAAGCCAAACCTATCTATGGGAGCACTTTTCAGGACTGAGTAATTGTCTACATCCTCTTCTTTTACAGTGAGGAGCTTGTCTCTACCTTTGTCAGCACAGGAGAGCTACAAGGTAGCTGCCCACTGCTCTTGAGGGACCCTCTGTACTTTACGGGCCCTCTCTAGTGAAGTTATCCATTTGTGGATGTCATCCCCATTCTGATCGGGAGGGACTACCTTGTTCAGGTTCCTATGAACATGAGTATACTTTCTAGTTCTAGGGACACTGTTGCTGCCACCATGGGGCTTTAGCCCCAACCTTCTGGTAGCTCTCTGGAGCTCTAGGGATTCCCATTCTAAGGCCAATTGTTTCCTCTTGATTCGGAGTTTGGTTCTCTCATACTCAAGTAATTGGCATTTCTCTTAAGAGGAGTCCCTTTTATGAGAAGCAGAGGTCTCTACAGAAGTACCTAAATGATTAGATTCCATGGAGGGAGATCCTGATCTTCTAGGTAAACGTTGTACCCTTCCTGGTGGAGTAAAGAGAGGGTCACTGGGGCCTTCTCCTCCACCTAAAGGCAAAGTTGGATTGTCCAGGTTAGAATCATCTTCATCCTCCTGGCCAGTAGCTGAGTCCAGATCATAGAAGTGTTCACTTCCTACTCTGTCCTTATCCACTGGCCCAGCCCCTCTACTACCTCATCAGGCCCTGGAGTCTTTCTGACGTCATCTAGAACTAATATTTCTATTAGGCGTTGAGTGCTGGGCCCTCTCCCTGTCCACAGCTTCCTGGATGCACACATGTTTCTCACATCCTGGAATGAGATCTGGTCCTACCTAGTTGGCAGAGAGCCACTGGCTTCTCCTCTAGAGAACATACTAGTGGTACGTGGTATAGGCACCTACCTAACCTAGTGGGAACTAAACTCTCTTGAGTTGGAGAAAGGGTGTGCTAGATCCTTGACTTACCCAACTCCAAGTTCAGTAGAACTTATTTATTCTAGTCTTGATTATATGTACCTAAATTCCTTTAGTGGTTTTCAGTTAATTACTCAATGAGATTTATCTGGTGAAACAATAGCAAGCTTGAATCCCAACCGCTGCACACCAATGTGAGAAGTTGGCCTGGTATATGCTGCCAAGTAATTAAAGTGGGCACCTTGCACCAGTCCAAACGACCCTTATTGATGATTAGTTCAAAGACAACCTTTATAAAAAGCTATCCTAGTGGTAGCTGTGGAGAGCAGCCTTCAGGCTAAGTCTCGAAGGAATGTAAATCAGCTTGCTTTACCAGATCAGAACCTCCTGAATAACCAAATGAAAGGAGAACCAAACAAGAGATATATAAAATATATGCATTTATCACTCAACACTCTCCATTAACCTCTATACGGGATTAGAGCACAGGGCACCCAATACCTAATCAATAGAACAACAGTAAAAGCAAAATAAACAGCGGGCTCCAGGGAGAGACCGAATCATATACTAAGAAAGTGGCATAACAACAATGACTTGACTAGACACAGTACCTAGAGCATGTAGAATCGCTGGGACCCCAAGGAAGCACCCAAAGAATTGACACCGGGGACCCACGGATGGCGGGTGCAGTGTGAGAACACAGACGCGAGCTCCGTACAACTCTATGGGAAAGTCGTGGTTGGAAAATTACAGTTTAAGGACACTTCGGAGAGGACTTCAAGCAAACCCTTTGGAACATAGAAGGTTCTAAGGCCAGCAACCCTTATGAGTACTGAAGGACCATGTTAATTATCCCAGGGAACCTGGGTTCATTGGGGTCAAGAGGTGTCCGAAACCTTTGTCGTTTTCAATGGCGTGACTCAAAGAAGTGCGGCCGCCGAAAGATGAAGTGTCTGATGGAATCCAAGCCTGGATCTGAGGTGAGAAGAACCTGGAAGCAGAGGGGACAGAGTCTGGGTCACTTCATGGTGACCACGGGCTCCGTAGACGAATGCCCATGATGTGGGGTGCTTCAGGTGAGACAACAGGATGCTTGATTCTGCAGCCACTGGGACCAGGAAATGTCAACGACAACCAAAGTCTGGAAGTGAGCTGTAGCACAAACGATGTTGAGTGCTGAGGGGTCAGTGTGCGGAGTGAACACCAACAAACCTTGGCAAATGCATCCCACGCGGGCAGAAGAAACCAGTCACTGTGAGGACCAGCAAGGTCCTGGAGACTCTCCAAGCTATGGAGAGTCAGAGCACATGGAGCAACAAGAGAAATCAAAGCTACCTTCACAGGGACCCACAGGCAAATGGAACAGGGATCGCAAAGGAACCTCAAGCTGAATCACGAAATACCAGTCCACGGAACACTTGTGGAGTGTAGGCCAGAAATCTTCGGAGAAATTACTGCTCGGGTCAGTACTACACATAGCCCAAAGCACAGCCTCAGTGATCGCCAAAAAACATATTTATTTATTTATTTATTTTGAACGTTTTATAGAGCGCGAACCAGACCCTTGCGGATATCAGAGCGCTTTACAGGCAGTGATGATAAATTATACAGCAAAGTAGAGACAAGTCAAAACAAACATATGTGTACATAATGTGCAACAGACATCCAACAAAGGAGGTAGATCAAATATGAGTAACACGTTGTGCAAAATAAAACAAAGAGAAGGGTGCAGACCGAGAGGGCACCTGTGCAACGTAGGTTATCTGTTTGTACCCGTGTACTAAAAGAACTACTATTAGAGGTAATACATAAGTCATGGTTTCCTTAGGTAATGATCATGTGAATTTTTCCATGAGAATCGCCTTTACTTCTTTTTTGAAAATGCAGTAGATGTGATAAGTCTGGTTACTGGGGGTAGTGCGTTCCACATCTCAGGAGCCATCCCTGAGAAAGAACGTTTATAAGTTTTCGCCTTATTGAATCTGTGTGGCTTCAGTAATAGGTTTTCTGCATTTCTAGTGGATCTATTACCCCCAGAGATAGTCAGTTTCTGAGTGAGATAGCTGGTTGTCTTATGGTGAATGGCTTTATGAGTCATGAAGGCTATTTTTAGGTGAATTCTGGCTTCCCATGGGAGCCAATTCAAGGCTTTTAAATCAGGGTAGATGTGGACCTTTTTTTCGAGGCCGTGATGAGTCTGGCTGCAGCATTGATGGTGGCTCTTAGTGGTGCTGGTGTTGCTTCGGGGAGGGTTCAGAAAAGGGGGTGGTGATGAACAGAGTGTCTGAATTAAGCAGACAACTCTTCCCCAGTCCAAATATCAGGGCTTGCTTCAGGGAGGCCGCAAAGAGAGACACTCCCATAATCGACCTTGGGGATGACTAGAGTTTGAACTGCCGTCTTGAAGTATTTGATTGGTAGGAAGGGTTTCAGCTTCCTTAGAATATTCATCTAGAAATGTTCTCCCTTTGTTGTGTTGCCAATATGTATATGCATGTTGAGGTTGCAGTCAAGGGTTATACACAATGATTTTGCTGAGTCAATGATTGTTGGGTGAACGTTGAATGCCGTGAGGTGTTTGAACCAATCCTGCAGGAGGGGTATTTTGGAGGGTGGAGCAATAAGTAGGAATTAATTTTTTAAGTGCATTTAGCTTGAGATGGTTCTCAGCTAACCATGATTGGGTGTTCACCAGCGTTTTGTTAATTAATTTGATGTCTTCTGGAGTATGAATCTTAAGGTAAAGTTGTGTATCACCTGCGTACATGTGGAATTGGACGTTGGATGCTTGCAACAGGACAGTAACAGGTTCTATAAATAGATTAAACAGTGTCTGGGATAGTGTGGACCCTTGTGGGACTCCCAGAGTTACTGGCACGGATTTGGACATGGAGTTATTGACCTTGAACTTTTGAGTCCGGTTTTGAAGAAAGGAGGTAAACCAATTGAGCACTGAGCCTGATAGGCCCAATCTGAAATTCAGCAGATCAATCAGGTTCTCGTGTTTGACCGTATCGAAGGCCGAGGAGAGGTCTAAAAGGGAGAATAGTCATGATCCATTCTGATCGAGTATTTGTAAAGCATCGTCAATAATGTGTGTCATGGCTGATTCGGTGCTGTGCCCTGCTCTGAAGTCAGATTGGTAATTGTCAAGCAGGTCGAAGTGGTCAATGTGTTTTGTCAGTTGTTGAAGTACACATTTTTCCAAGAGTTTGGCTAGGGTAGGGCTATTAAAAATTGGGCAATAGTTGTTTAAGTCCATCGGGTCAGCTATAGGTTTTTTTAGGATGGGTGACACTTGAACAATTTTGAGGATGTCAGGGATGCAGCCTTGATGCAGAGAACTATTGATGATCTTGGTCCAGAGTGGCAGAATCAGAGGGGTTAGATCCTTAACTGCGTTAGCGGGGAGAGGATCGGTTGTATGATTGGCCGGCTTGAGAGTGCTAAGAATCTTGCCTATTGCTTCTTCAGTGTAGGTATAGAAGGAGGACCAGGCTGCGTTGTTTTTTTAGTTAAAAATTTGGACAGGCTTGTTGTGGCGATGTTGGAAGAGTAGGAGGAATTTTGATGTGAGGGCATGACTGTAAGACTGTAAGGTCATTGAGATCTTTCTTGATGTTTTCGGTCTTAAGGCTAAAGAAAGCAGAGAATTTGTCACATGTGAGTTGAGCACGAGAAATGTATTTTAGTTGTTGAGGTTCATCCTTAGATTGGGATTTGATTATTTTAAAACGTTTTTGGGGACAATTTCTTGCTTGGTCTACTTGGTGGGTGAAAAATTCGGCTTTAGTGCGTTTAATTTTTCTATAATAATAATTTCTCTTATTCCTTGGATTTTTAAGGTGCTTGGAAGATGGGACTGGTCTCGAAATGCGTTCAGAAGTTCTAAGAGCCTGTCTGTCATCGTTCAGCAGGTCATTGGACCAAGGTTATCGAGTTTTTCGAGGAAACTCTCTTTAGTTGCAGAGGAGCTGTAGTGTAGTTCCTATATTCCCAATATGCTCTGCACATTGGAATAATATATCCTGTAGTTTAGACGTAGGACTGAAGTCAACTAGGTCTCTACCGAATATACTAGACTTAATTGTGTGTGTGCCAGCTAGCTCAGAGGTCACTAGAAACTTTTTTCGAATTAACAAGGGATTCGTTTCTGACAACCACTTAAAACATGACAACTTTGTTTCCCAAGAATAAGAAAAATATCTCTAAAGTCACGGAAACAATAGATAGTTATTTCACTCAGTCAATCATGCATGCTTCGTTTCATCAGAGGTGCAGAGAAAAAGAGAGACGGGCGTTTTCAATAAAAGGTATTTATTGAACAGTCTTCTTTCTCAAGCATAAGAAATTAACTGCTGCAATCGTAATACTTGCTGTAAAGTACAGAGCATATAATACGAAGAGTATTATAAAATAGTACTGTAAAAGCATGATATGGTTTCTAAGCCATCATCCATAATCAAAGAGTTTACTTGGGAGTTTGCTCAATAGGAATGTCCTTTAAGGGTGGGTAACATCTGTATAGGTTTTTCTGCGCAGATATTAAAAAAGGGGGTTTTGAACAAAGTTGAACAGAAAAACCTTCAAAAGAGTCTGTCCATGGGGGGCGTGGCTAGCAGCTGAAGCGAATGGCTGATAGCGAGAGAGGCTCCCGCATCCTCGCTGACTATCCTGCAGAATCCTCTGCCCGCAATAACTGCTAATCAGAATCAAAGAAGGCTCACCAACCCTACAGTCCACTGCTGCTAATACCTGTGAGAAACAGTCCCGTTGAGAAGGGCAAAGCGAGGCAATCCGGGGGCTGGCAGCGCAAAACAAACATGGCGGCTCTAACTTGGAGGCAAGTGTAGAGTTCGCAACTGCTGGGATCGGGAGGTGGAGACCCTCTAATCCAGACGTGGCCACTGGCCGACCTGACTGTGGCAAAGATCGGTGCCAGTATGACCAAGGCGGCTGTGCGTGTGCAGTGATACCGAAGGCACACCGGGGAGGCCGCTACTCGAGGTCCCAGCTTCGGAGGCTTGCTGGGCCCACAACTGCTTGCATCTCCCGGGGCCGGGTAATCGCAGGGGAGGTGGAGTGCAGATCATCTGCGGTGGCGGCACGACCTTATCACTGTGGCAGCCTGTGATCGGGGCCTTGGCTTCTGACGCCGGTAAAACATGGCATTGAGCACTTCTCCGGGGGTCCGGGCGGCCATTGAGCATTGCAGTAGATAAGGCTCCCCCCTGCAGGGCCTCTCTCCTGGTGGCTACTACTGGATCTGTGTGTGATCCAAATCGGAGTATCGGAGGGCGGAAAAGGCTGCTAACTGGTGGGCTTGTGTCCCGATTGAGACCGGGAATGACGTTTCATGCGCTGGATAGGACCTGGGGGTCTGTGACAATGGTGATACAATTAAACTGCCGAAGGATGAATCCCTGGAACTCAAGGCTGCTGCTGGTTGTAGTGGGCCGCATACACAATTATTGATTACTGGCCTCTCCCCATACCTGGAGACACAATAAGGCCCCAAAACAGCAGACACACTCCTGGTGATACTCCAGACTCCCTCAGGGTCAGGGCTGACGCAAACAGGGGGGAAGAACTGCAAGTTACGAGATCGACTGTTGACATAAGGTAAAGGGAACACCAATACAGGCGACCCACGTGAGAGCACCAAGACTCGCTAACCGGTGCATTAACTGCTGTGCCCTGGTTCACGGAAAGCGCATTGATGCCGTCAACCTCCTTAACGGGTCCAGACTTTCGTCTTGTGGTGAGGGCGCCTTAATAGAGTGGTTTCTCAGAGATCTGTCCTGGAGAAACCTGACAGGTCGCCAGCGAGAACAGCATCCTCGCTGGGTAGACGGCGGGGATTACCTAGAATGCTCTTGGACCTGGTACTCACGCGCATCATAGCCCAGACATGGCAACGGGCAAGGGACCGGAAGTGAATGCACACAACATGCTCACTAAATCCACCTGGAACAAGTCAGTGGAAGATCGTGAGGCACATCAAATGAAGACACCAGAGATGAGCAATAATCCAGGACCCCCGTCGGAGCCTACCCTCCGCGAAGTCATGAAAGCTGTCAGCGGAGTGCAATCCTCTGTGAACATTGAGGTATCTCTTCTGAAAGTGGACTTTCATGAATTGGATGATAAAGTAAAAGACCTCAAAATAGTCACGAAATCGCTGCAGGTCGATATGTCTCAACTCCAGACCCAAGCCACCGAAATTGAAAGTCAGCAGGTACGGATGCCACAACATCTTGATGAATATGAAGGGAGGGCTTGAAGAAATAACATACTTATATTAGGGATACCGGAGTGGGCTGAGGGACCAGCGGCTGACCTCTATGTGGAAGACTTAATAGTGAAACATCTACAGCCCAAGAGACTATCCAGTTATTTATCAACTGAAAGAGCGCATAGAGTGCCAGGAGGTAGGCCAAAACCAGACACCCCCGAGGCCACTTATTGCCTGTGTCTTTAATTATAGGGACAGAGGAACCTTCCTACAAATAGCACAGTCTAACCCTCCACTTAGGTTAGACAATAACAAAATCACGTTCTTCCCAGATTTTCAGCCAAGGTCCAGGCCCTAAGGCGAAGCTTTCAGGCGGTGAATAAAGAGCTTCAGGACCGTAAAGTGAAATATGCCATGCTTTTTCCAGCAAAACTTAGAGTGGAATCAGACGGCAAGACGTGGTTCTTCACTTCGCCAGAGGACGAGTGGGACTGGTTGGAGGGGTGGCGCAGGGTGGGAGGCCAATGCCTGTATGGAAACGAAGGACCAATGATACACAGAGAAAATGGTGGGACTCCAGCTGAAGACGACTTGGCTAACGCAAAGGAGAAGTAGACGACGCACAGATGATACAACCACGCCGGAGGTCGGGACTGCAAGACATTCCACGTACCTACATGCTCCACTGCAGTGGTGAGACTGTTCCTAAGATGTTATCGAACTGAGGGTCCTAAGTGGACTTAGTTTTCAGATTGTCACTGTCAAAGAGGCCCACTTATGAGGTGTGACATTTAGGTCTTTTACTATTTGAGTTGGGAGCCAAACGATTGCATGCATAAAACCGGGGGTGGGGGGACAATTAACCAACGCCTTTCAGTATTTTTGGGCGGGTGAGAGGCACTCTGCCTAGTTGGGGAGTGGGTAGTTTTAAATCCACTGGCAAGGTAGCGTGAGGGGGAGGGGAGGTCGAGGGATGGGTGTTTACCTTTTCAAGGAATGTTTAATTCACGAAGTAGTATTCGCATACTGCAATATACAGGTTCCATCGCTGATTTCAGTTGTAGGGGAGATGAGCAGGGCCGCACCTCATCAGTTCTGATAGGTGGGACTGTTTCGCACATGCCACTACAGAATTACCGTACTCTCACTGTCTTCATATCAGATGATGCGGGATAAAATGGAACCATCACTCTCTATACTTACTTGTAATGTGAATGGTATGGGGGACAAAATCAAGCGGGGGAATTGTTCAGCAATACCTAAAAAGACAGTCCCCTGACATAGTGTTATTGCTGGAGATGCACATGGTTGGCAATAAAAGTAAAGCCCTCACAAGGTGGGGTTATAAACTCCTGATACATGCTGACCACAGCACAGGATCTCAGGGAACGGAGATTCTCGTTAAAAAAAAACTAGCTCCTATTGTGAAGCATACCTGGGTGGATCCCGGGGGCAGATTTCTTGTCTTAGAGGACCAATGGGAGGAAAGTTATGAAAAACAATTGGTCCTTCAAACATTACAATTCAATTAACAGTAAATATAGACCGGAATCAGTACTATATTTTATAAAGGGTGTCCAGCCGGACGCTAATTTAATGAATCAAGGTAATTCAGCGGTGATCCAACACAGAGAGATTGAGGGGGACACAGTCCTGTGTCCTTCATAAATAAACAAACAAAAAGACAATCACAAATCAAAACACATTTTTCAGGCAAAACAGGGAAAAGCTTTTAGCCAATACAATTGATCAGGGCAAGCTTTTTTGAAATAACAGCTGTTGCACTGGTTTTAACAAATCAGTTTAACATGCAAGCTGTTACAAAGGTCGATGACCTTTTGATCCATGACTGGTTACTTGGATCATCATCAGGACAAGGAGATTTGCAAGCCTGAAGTAGTACACTGTCTGCATCGAAAGCGTGAGCTGTTAATTTTACGGAATAAGATTCATTTCCAAGTGGTTTGAGAACTGCTTATATAAGCGTTCGAATAAGAATTGCGGGGTTACTGTGTACAAGACCTATTGGGAGGAGTAGGTGCCGCCATACATGGATGGCCGGGTAACATCTGATGAATCAGTTCAGGGGCTTGGTGCTGATCAGTCTTAAAAAGCTGGTGGCATGAGTTGATCACGAGCAGAACCGCAGGGATCTGGGTGCTTAATGTAATTTCACTATACCTACCACCAGTGCTGGGCAAGGAAGCGCTGACGGACTCAGGCAAAATATTAATTGTCCTTCCAATGGGCACCCTGGTCCTGGGAGGGGACTATAACATGACCATGGATGACAGACTAGATGGATACCCACAGCAAGCGGGGGCATGTCCAAATGTACTAATGTTAGAATTTACCACAGCTATTGGTCTGACAGATGTATGGGGTACGCTAAAACCAAATGAAACCCAGTACACCTATTTCTCTAATGCGCACAAAAGCTAATCTTGTATCGATTATTTTCTAACACACAAAGCCTCAATTGGTAATTTCCAGAACCCCCCTGCTCTGCCCATAGGCATCTCCGATCATTCCCCAGTTAGAGTTGAACTTACACACTGGTAAACACAGCCACTGTCCACTACCAGTCTAAACCTGTGGTTGTTGAAAACTCTAGACATCGGAAAAGAATTGTACACGCAAACCATCACTTACTTTAAGAAAACGGAGGCTCGGTTGCATCAGCACAAATTATATGAGAAGCCTTCAACATAGTTCTGAAGGGCCAAGCCCTGTCCCTTGGGATACATCCAGAATAAACATCACCAGCTAGTCCAATTGGAAGATGAGCTCCAACAACTGGAACTCGATAATACAACTACGCCATCACAAGGCATACTACACCACCACACACTTAAACAAGAGGAATATAGGATTAAAGCAAGGGAACACATGATGGCTAAACACCTTAACACGCAACACAGGATGGTAACCCACTCGGGTGTGATGTGTCTTGGGGTAGACCGCAGGGTAAGTGTCCCTATAATGTGGTCTGCAATCTCAACTTGTAGATATGCCCAAGCATGTAGAGGTACCCTCACAAGGCAAAGTTTTTCTCAAGACAGAGCATGGAGCAAGGGGTTGTGGGGAGTCAAGATCCCCTTTAGAGAGATGTACTCCTGTACACAGGTTGCCCATGTAAAAATGCCCACTCGTCAAAGTGCTTCACCATTTTATTGAGGCGGGACACAAGCAAGACAATAAAATGGTGAAGCACTTTGACGAGTGGGCGTTTTTACATGGGCAACCTTGTTTAAAGAATATTAGCGGTGCGCCTCGCCGCAAAAACGCCCCACTGCACATCAGCGGTCAGAGAGCTCAGCGAGGTGGGGCTTGGTAATGGCAACAACGCAATACTCTTTTCCTGAAGGCACCCACTTGGGATTTTATGTATGCACAGAGACTTGTCAGCACCCACGGAGGAAATGGTGAAGGAACTACAGGGACCACAAGGCATTGCAGCACACGCCCACTAGGGCGGGTCCACCACTGTATATACGGCGTTCCTTCCAGCTGCCAAGACTTTGCCACCAGCCAGTGATCAAGGGCGGAACAGCCCGAAACCGGTATGGCGTCAGTTGCACGGACGGAGAAAGCTTGTCTTGCCTGTATCCCGCCTCAATAAAATGGTGAAGCACTTTGTCGAGTGGGCGCTTTTTACATGGGCAACCTTCTTTGATGAATATATATATATATATATATATATATATATATATATATATATATATATATATATATATATATATATATATATATATCCCGCTACGAGCTGCACCAGATACACACACACACTCAGTGGATTGCGGGTGCGCAATATATAGTTAGTGCAACTAACTATATATGCGAATTTCAATGGTTTTGTGTGAGTGAAATATGGTTTTGTAAATGCTAATTCTGAACTATATATGGTCTATAACCTATGGTTTTTTCAGTGAATTTTCAAGGTTTTGTAAATGCTAATTCCTAACTATATATGGTCTATAACCTATAGTTTTTTCAGTGAATATCAATAACAATTCTTTAAATTTAGAATTCTGTGCTAACATCAGCAATGAAAAGGTCAACTTTTTGGATGTAGAGGTTTACATTAAAAACAATGAGATCATGACTAGGATGTATAGAAAGACTACAGCTGGAAACTCGATTTTACATGCTCAGAGTAACCACCCACATCATCTTATCAAAAGCATCCCTTATGGGGAGTTTTTAAGAATCAGACGCATATGCAATAATGAGATCGACCTCATGAACTGCTTGAATGGGTCTTACCAGAGATTTTTACGTAGAGGCTATGAAATCCCTAACCTCACTAACTCTCTGAAAAGGGCTTTAACAACTGAAATAATGGCAACGGTAGAGCAGCCTGTTTTAGTTATTCCTGAAGAGGGAGTATCTATAGCTGAGAAATCTTCCATTCGCCTAATCACCACTTTTAATAACCAACATAAAAAGATGAGGCAAATCATTAAATCTAATTGGCCCATCTTAAAAACAGATATTGTGGTGGGCCCTCTGTTGGAAGATATGCCTAACATTACTTTTCGACGAGCACCCTCTATGAGGGATGCTCTGGTTAAAACTAGCCCTGAAACTATTGTCAAACCTAACTGGTTCTCTAACAAAGCAGGTTTTCGGAAGTGTAGTTCATGCCGGGCATGTAAATTCGGTATGAACACCAGCCAGTTTGTTGAGGGTCTAACCAATGCTGTGATTCCTATCAAAAATGTGTACACCTGCGAAACAGACCATGCAGTCTACGTTCTTAAGTGCACGTGCGATTTACATTATGTTGGCAGCACTAAGTTGCAGGTATTTAATCGAATTTTACAGCATCTTCGTGCCATTGTTAATTCTGACCCCAACTACCCAGTGGCACGACATTTTAAGCTGGTGCATAGTAATAATCTTAATGACCTGCAATACTATGTTATTGACTCAGTTCCCCCAAATAAAAGGGGTGGTGACAGAGAGAAAAGGCTCAGACAACTAGAAAGTCAATATATTTTGAGGCTAAACAGTAAGATCCCTAATGGCCTCAACATGGGAGAAGACCTTAACAACTTTTTGTAAATATTTTATTCTGTCATATGCATGATTTCTTATAATGGATTTTATAACTATTTAAGGTTTTAATCTATTTATTCATGTTGAGGATGGTTTATGAAGATTTACTCTGTTCATTTATATAATCAATTTATTGACAATACTGCATGTATATTGTGTATTTATAATCCAGCTGTATCATTATGAATTATGGTATTCCGAATTCTCTGCTGCTAGAGACGAATTTATTGAGATTTGATTGCCTTTTTATCTCCCCCAGAACTTTATTTATGCATTGCCATACCTTTTGCACTTCTATTGCTATTTTGCACTTTATCACTTTAACTTTTCTGCTCCAGGTTTTGTCCTGGGTAAATCATGTTTGTTCCCAAATTTTGTGATTATGCACCCTGCACTTTTCTCTTTGCACTTTAAAAATTTAGTAGTGGTCTTACAATCGATTTACTGGACAGACTAATGGATCCAACGGGCATTGATTTTTGTGTCATTCAGTTAGCACATGCACTTTAATATTGTGGTCATCCATTGGGCACTTGCCCTCTATGCGACTTATTGATTTTAAGCAATTTTACCTATGTATAGTGTATTGTTATTATTGTATGCATTTATGCACTTCATTACACTGTATAACACATTTGGATGTTCCACTTTATATTTTGGAAGATATTTCCTTTATGTCCATTATTACGTGGGAGGAGTTCCGTTTCTGCACCAGTATTTAACCACTGATGTCGCTGGGTCTTGTCATGTGATCACGTCCGGGTTTCCCGGACGAAACGCGTCATGCTGCCATCCCCATTGATGGAATAAAAGCACGTTATTTTTCTAAATCCTTGGTTTGTGGTCTGTACCTGGCTGTGTCCGTTTGGTGTCTTCGGCGCTTCAGGACAAAACAATGGTTTTGTGTGAGTAAAATAAGGTTTTGTAAATGCTAATTCCGAACTATATATGGTCTATAACCTATGGTTTTTTCAGTGAATTTTCAAGGTTTTGTAAATGCAAATTCCTAACTATATATGGTCTATAACCTATAGTTTTTTCAGTGAATATATATATATATATGTATATATATATATATATATATATATATATATATATATATATATATATATATATATATATATATATATATATATATATATATATATAAATAAATGCTCAGTTTTCGTCTGGTATCTTCAAAAGAAAGAAAGGCGGCCCTCACGGGGCATTACTGCAACAGGTCTTTAATTTTCGTAAACAAACACGTTTCGGAAAGATTCCTTCTTCACTGTTGTTACCACTATTCACAATGAGGCTTGATTTTAAACATTATGCATGTTACCATGGCAGGAGATCGGGCCAGAAAGACGCGCCCCATAACGCGCGCCATCTTTGAATGGAGTAACAATCTCCCTTACTCATAATTTGTTTTCACAATAATAACAAGCCATGATATTAGTGGCATCAAATTATAAACAAATTGCGATTCTCCTATTAACATGACCAGAGAATCTGGATTTCATTAAAGACACGGAGGCTGACATTATGCATTTATCCTTTAATAGCAACTCACACAGCCGCACTACATCACAAAGGATAAAGTTCTAGAGTCATAACAAAGGATGTATCTAGGAGATGATCTGCCTCTTTTAAAAGAATCGCAGCAGGAAGAACTTCAAAAGGAACTGAGAGATCCGGTAACGGGAAACAACTTCGTGAGATGAAACATCAAGGAAGGAACTTCAGCAAGTCAAAGGCCAATCGGTTAAACGGAGTTGCCTGAAAGAAAGAGATGAGTAAGAACCAAGAGCCTGAAGAGTAAATTCATCACATGGTCATAACAAGGATTAAAATCAATTGAAGTAAATCTTAAAATCATGCACAAATACAATACATCAAAGATGTAGAAGTAATACCCCTTCAAGTCGTGAAAGGGAGGAGGGAGGGATAATGTCAGCCTCCGTGTCTTTAATGAAATCCAGATTCTCTGGTCATGTTAATAGGAGAATCGCAATTTCATTACAAGACCGGAGGCTACATTATGCATGTTCGTAGCCCCGAAGGACCACCTCAGACATATGCTCGATAGGCTTACAGTAATGACGAGCAAAGGTATTAGCATTTGACCAGTCAGCAGCTTTCAGAATATCATCCAACTTACCACCTGCCCAGAAGGACTTACTGGCCATAGCTCCTCTGACAGAATGAGCTTGGAACTTAGAGAGGTCAACACTAGCGAGCTTCATGGTAGACTTAACCCATCTAGCAATGGAGGTGGAAGAGACAGGTTTGAAAGGTTTCACAAAGGAAACTAAGAGTTGATTTGCGCCATTGGGGCGCAGGAGAGACATCCTAGCGTCATATTCTTTCATGCAAGCAACCACACAAAGTTTAGGTAAGGTGTCAAAACGAGGATAGAAGATAAAATCTGACATCGTTTTGGTTCTTCTAAGTAATTCGAACTTGACACCAAACATATCATAACATCTATTAGAAATGTCTAAACTTCTGACGTCAGAAACCCTCCTACAGGAAATTAAGCCCAAGAGAGTAGCAAGCTTAAAGGAGAGAAACTTTCTATTAAGGGAAGAGTTATCTGGCCAGGAACAAAAAAGGTCTAAAATGCACTTGACATCCCAAAGGGTCTGGTATTTAGGCCTAGGGGGTCTCCTTAGTCTTATACTCTTGAGGACTCTACAAATGATAGGATTTTTACCTACCGATTTACCGTTGATAGGAGCGTGACCAGCGGAGATTGCGGATCTGAAGCAGTTAATAGAGCGATAGGAAAGGCCTCTGTCAAATTGTTCGACCAGAAAATTAACGATATTCACAACAGGAGTCTCCACGGGATCCAGACTCCTTTCCAGGCACCAATGAAACCATTTCTTCCAAATGCTGTTGTATCTAAGGTGTGTCCCAGGTGCCCAAGATTCTCCGAGGAGAGAGAGAGCTGTCGACGAAAGTCCAGACAGCTCGTTAGATTGCCTGACACTTTCCAGGCAAGAAGGTTCAAATTCCCCTCGAGAATAAGACGGTGATCTTCCCCGTCTGCGTTTGAGACCAGGCCTGGAGAGGCTGGGATGAGAAAGGGAATGTCGCATGCTAGTTCCAGGGCTGTCGGGAACCAGGCTTGGGACGGCCAAAAGGGAGTTATCAGGATTAGGGAGCATTGCTCCGATCTGACCTTCTGAAGGACCCTCTGAATCATGGCGAAAGGGGAAAAGGCATAACCCAGGAAGTGGGACCAGGGTTGGAGAAACGCATTCACAGCAAGAGCGCCCGGGTCTGGCATCCAACTGAAGTAGTTGGGAAGTTGGAAGGTGAGCCTGCTGGCGAATAGATCCACGTCTATGGGACCCCAAAAGAGGGAGAGGGAATTGAAGACGTTCACGTCGAGTTTCCAGTCCGAGAAGTCTATAAGGAATCTCGAATTCCAGTCTGCTGAAATGTTCGATTTCCCGGGGAGATATTCCGCCCTGAGGGAGATTTTGTGTTCCAGACAGAACATCCAAAGTCTCCTGGCAAGGTTGGAGAGATCCGCAGACCTCGTCCCTCCAAGGCGATTGATATAGGCTACAGCGGAGACGTTGTCCATTTTCAGAACAACGGACCTCCCTTGGATGGAGTGTTTGAAGCTCATAAGAGCGTATAAACCAGCCATCAACTCCAGAAAATTTATGTGTTGGGAGGACTCCGATAGGGTCCACACCCCACCGGTGTCCTGGTCTCCAAAGCGAGCACCCCAGCCATGAAGACTGGC
The DNA here is from genome assembly GCF_964263255.1 of Lissotriton vulgaris. Taxonomy (NCBI): domain Eukaryota; kingdom Metazoa; phylum Chordata; class Amphibia; order Caudata; family Salamandridae; genus Lissotriton; species Lissotriton vulgaris. The sequence continues at coordinate 259,064 of NW_028248991.1, read as the reverse complement.
GTCTGATTCTAGGACAAAATCCGGGGATGAGCCAAAGATAGCTTTGCCGTTCCAGGCATCTAAGTTCTCTAGCCACCAAAAAAGTTCTGTTCTCGCCTCCGGATCTAGAGAGACAAGGTCCCCATACCACAGACCTGAATTGAGGGCTTTCCTTTTTATTCTCTGAAGTGCGCGGTAGTTCAGAGGGCCGGGGAAAATGGCCTGGATGGACGAGGAGAGGAGCCCAAGAAGTCTGGCTAGTTCGCGGAGAGTTAAAGACTCTTGTTTCAGAACAGATCTGATCTCCTTCCGGATCTTGGCAATCTTCTTGGACGGAAGAAGAAGGAGACATTTCGTGGTGTCTAGAGTGAAGCCGAGGAATTCTATAGTCTTGCAGGGAGAGAGCAGGGACTTGTCTCTGTTGATGATGAACCCAAGGCTCTCTATCAGGTTCATGGAGGTTTATAGGTCTCTTAGGAGATCTGAACGGGATTGGGACATGATAAGAATATCGTCCAAGTAAATGATGAGGCGGATACCCCTCTCTCTTAGAATTGTAACGACACACTTCATGATCTTGGTAAAGCACCAAGGGGCAGAAGAGAGGCCGAAGGGAAGAGCTTGGAATTGGTAGAGATGTTCCTTCCAAGCAAATTGAAGGAAGGGTTGATGTTCCTTGTACATGGGAATCGTGAAATAAGCGTCCTTCAGGTCTAACTTGGCCATCCAGTCCCCTTCCAGAAGGAGATCCCTCAGGAGGTGGATACCCTCCATTTTGAAATGGCGATAAACTAGGAATTTGTTGACTTCTCGAAGGTTTATTACGGGTCTCCAACCCTTGTCCTTTTTTTGAACGAGAAACAGAGTGCTTATGAACCTTGCATCGGACCAAGGAACCTCCACTATTGCGTCTTTTTTGAGCATGGAAGCGATTTCTTCCTCCACGATCTTTTCTTGATCTTCTGAGAGGACAAAGGGGTGGGGTAGGTGTGACTGGAGGGGAATCTGTACGAAGTCTATCTTGAAGCCCCTGACGGTTTCTAAAACCCATGGGTCTTGGGTAATTGAGTCCCAAACATGATAAAACTGTTTTAGCCTGCCCCCTACTATGGGGATAGAAGAAGGAGGAGTAGTACTTACTTGTAGAGTTGGAGGTGTTGGGGGCGCCTCGGCCTCTTGAGCCACGGTTTCTCGGGCCTCTTCCTCTTTGGGGGAAGAAGGGTTGTCTAGGGGGGTAGAAGCCCCTTCCTGTTCCTCTGAAGGATGAGTAGGGTCGTTGGTTGCCTCGGCCGGAAGAGCGACCCCTTCTGCCGGCCTGGCCAAAAAGGTTGGTGTTGAAGACTCGTCTCAGGTTGTTCTGGGCTCTATCAAGGGCAGTAAAGGTGTTTACATATTTGCCAATTTCTTTGATTATGTCTTCTCCGAAAAGGAGGCCTTTGGGGTTCTGGGAGGGTTCTTTCTCCGCCATGTCACCTAATTTGGGGTTGATTTTGTTCAGGATAGATCTCCTCCTCTCAATGTTCAGACCAGAGTTGGCGTTGCCAAGGAGGACGATAGCCCTTTGGCTCCAGCCTCGAACGAGGTCGACGTTCAAGGGGGTAGAGGAGAGGTGGGACTGCTCCGCCATATCTAGGATTCTAACCAAGGGTCCCAGGACGTCCAGGAGTCGGTCTTGGCAGCCCTTGAGGGCCCTCTCCAAGCCTTTTCTAGGGTCACGACCTAATTTAAAAAGGAATTTAATGAGGCTAGGGTCAAGGTTTGGAGTCTGGTAGACTCTGTCATCAATGGTAGGTCTGGGGGATTCAGACCTCATAGTGTTTCTGGTGTTTCTATCCAGAAGGTTTCTCAACCAGCGTGCCACAAATTTTGAAACATGATCCTGCGGGAACCATTTGGAGCTGTTGGGGTGAGAAATGTTTAGGGGGGAAAACATTTCCTCCCCGATAGGGTTTAGAATAATATTCTTTGGAGTAGGTTCCGGATCGAAATGGGAGTTGAGATCATGCTGGACCTCATCCAGGTCGAAGACAAACTCGTCTGAGGGGTCTTTGGAGGAGTTGTCATCCAAGGAGGAGGAGGGAGAGGAGTCAAGACCAACATTAGTATTTGTTTGAATAGCACTATTCCAAAGTGTGCCGCGAGGGACACCGTACACATTTGTGCCGCCATGGGCACCGGTCAAAGGAGTGTCCCGAGGGACATCAGGTTCAAGTGGGGCGCGGTGGCCTCCCATCCAAAGTGAGGTGCTAGGACCTCCTATGTTTTGAAAGGCGCTAGGGCCTGTAGTGCTTCCACAGTGTTTGGTCTTTTTGGGTCTCTTACCGTGTAAGGGGAGATCCTGGGGGTCACCTGGTCTTTTGGAGAGCATGACATCCCTGAGGGAGGACATCATGCAGGACTTAGTTTCTTGTTGCAGGAATTTTTTAAGCGAATCGTTAATGGGGGCAGGTGAGCTAGCAGTGGCGTCATCAGAATCCACGTCAGACATGGTGTGGTGAAGAAGGCTTATTAACAGGTAAGGTAATAATTAGATCCTCCTATTACTCCTCTCCTTTTTTTTTTTTTTTTTGGTAGGTGAAGCCTCAGGCTATTCCCCCTTTTTTTTTTTTTTTTTTTATTTATTTAATTATATTTAATTAAGGTAATTAATTATGGATGAAGGGTATAATTATAGTGAACAGTATGATAAAGGGTGAAATAGTGGGGAAGATAGGTTCAAGGCTACAGCACAGTATTGAGGCGGTAGGGAAGTATTGGAGAGACGAAGGGACGCTTAAAAGCGTGTTTAGATATATGCCCAGATGAGTCAGGGAGACGAGCGCAGTTGTCGTAGGTCCCCGGCGGCTGAAGCAGAGCAACTGACAAAACTAGATCAGTCGCGCTCGAGCTCAGCCGCCGGTGGAAAAGAAAGTGGCTTGGCAGGGGAGGCACGCAACGCGGGTGTCGCGAGCGTGCTTTCCTCTAATCCCCAAAGTCAGGAAATGGATCCAAATCTTAAGCGCGCCTCTGCTGCATGAAGCGGAGATCCGACGCGCTTTGAAGGGGAGATCCGGTCGTGCGTTAAAGCGGAAAGAAGGGAGGACGGTCGGAAAGACGGTATGAGGGGAAGCGCGGTCGCGCGTTTTAGAAAGGAGGTGGACAACCATAGATTGGAAGTCCATTAGTAGGGAGGTGGGGTGGGAGGGGGGAAGCCTGCGCCACCCACCACCATCAAGATCTGTGTTGAGACACAGAATTGAGGGGAGAGCAAGGATGAGGCTTGATTTTAAACATTATGCATGTTACCATGGCAGGAGATCGGGCCAGAAAGACGCGCCCCATAACGCGCGCCATCTTTGAATGGAGTAACAATCTCCCTTACTCATAATTTGTTTTCACAATAATAACAAGCCATGATATTAGTGGCATCAAATTATAAACAAATTCACATTATTGTGGAAAAAATGAGAGAAAGACAATCACGCCGTGTATCGGCATTGGCAACCATTAACAGTTGGTTGCACACATTAGCCCTTGCTCCAAGTAATATATGGCCGTGTATCGGCATATATGAATGTAATCAGTGTTCATAAGGATTTTTCCACAATAATTTGAATTTGTTTATAATTTGATGCCGTTAATATCATGGCTACATGCATAATGTTTAAAATCAAGCCTCATTGTGAATAGCACTAACAACACTGAAGAAGGAATCTTTCCGAAACGAGTTTGTTTACGAAAATTAAAGACCTGTTGCAGTAAAGCCCCGTGAGTGCCGCCTTTCTTTCTTTGAAGATACAAGAGGAAAACTGAGCATTTATGTGAAACACGGCGTACTACAGTGAAGCGGCACCCGTCTGCGAGTGACTCGCGCTAAGTGCAATTTGAAGCGTGATGTTTATGGCGATGGCACCGCTCTGAATATATTGATATACGGCGATTTAAGACGGGACCGAGCAGCAATAGACAACACACCAGGCGAACCTCGATATAAGCGGATAAGCCTTGAATGTGCTTGTGCATGCTTTCAAACAGAGACAAATACCCAGAGCAGGACGAGGGGCTTTCTGAAACCAACAGGGGACTTTTTTAAGGTGGAGCCCGGGATCGGAGCTCCTTGCTGGAATAAGTAAACATGTTTAGTGTCGTAGAATGCAATGAGGCAGCAGCTGACATGTTCAAAAAGAAAACAGGATTAAATATAAAAAGTAGAGATACAAGTACAGCTAGCAATATCCCCAATACATTGACAATCCAATACACCAAATTAGAGAGACTATATGAAAGAGAAGTACGAAAATGGTGGGAAGCCACCTCTCTGCAAAAACTACATTGAGGTGGAGAGAGTCCCACGGGGACTCCGTATATACACTGTCCCGGCATATGAAAATCTGGATCCCAAACTTTTGGAGGCATGGGCAGCACACACAGCCTTATCCTGTAAAAAGGCATGCTGGAAATTCTTGTACAGTTCGCTTGGAGCGACAGGAATAACGCCCTAAAGGAAGTAGAAACCTTGGAAGAAGAACTGGGGCAAATTACAGATAAAGACCAACAGGAACAACTGAGAGAGGCAATGAAAAAACGATTGTCCAAATATGAGAAAAAAATGTAAACAACGGAAACAGGAGAAATTCGATCCATATGAAAAAGATTATGCCATGGGAAGGATGTTGACATGTGTTAAAAAATAGATCAGCCCCGCAAAGAAGTGGTCAATAAAGCAAGACATCTGCCACTGAAAAACAGCCAAGAGTTGAAACTTCGGAGTCTTATTTAACCGAAAACGAACAATCAGAGGAAGAAGCAGCTGGACCATCAGACAGGCCTCAGAAGACTCCTTTTCAACAGGAGTTCAACATCATAGGCCAATCTTGGCTAAGAGGGGGCAAGAGCAAACCCCTGGAAGGGGAAAAGGAAAACCAGAAGGGGCAGCAGGAAGAGGCAGAGCAAAAACAACTCAAGTTGGCAGAGTAACACGGAACAAGAGGGGAGGAAGATGGAAGCTGAGGCCAATCAGCTAACCATAATCAATTTGTCATCAAAAGTCCTAACCAACAAAGAAGAATCAGTGTTAAAACTGGGATTGACATTCTGCCCACAGAACCGCTTGGAATATACGCAAACGAGAATCGACCTGTTTAAATTTATCCTGCAAGCTCAAACGGCACAAGTTTGATAAATTAAGACCTACAACCAAGGAAGCCAGATTTCAGAAGACTAAAAGTAAAGACACAGCTCTGCTGGCAGTGAATGATTTAATCACACTGGAAATACTGGAGAACCTATGCCAGGGGGGTGAAACAAATGAACACCAACCAACAGAGACATTGACTCAACGAATGAGACATGTCAGTATAGAACAGGAAGCATCAAGCAGTGGTATGAAACCGCCTTCTCAATTTTTACCACAGATGCTATACGATGCCATAGATACGTGCTCAGACACCGTCATCATAGAACTGATGAAATTCAGAGAAAAAAGAAACCCTCAAAGAACAAGGGGAATTTGACGAAGGCCCAGAGAATTGCCATAAAAAAATCTGGAGCAAGACAAATCGATCATATATAAACCCTCAGATAAGGGCGGAAATATTGTCTTACTGTCACGAGAACGATACGTGGAAGAGGCTTTACGACAATTAAAAGACGAAGCTTGCTATGAACTAACCACGATTAAGAGAACTGTTTAGGCAGATATCGGGGACCGCGATGGGCACCTGCTTCGCCCCCAGCTACGCAAATTTTTTCTATTCATTGGCTGGTGGAAGGAGCAGGTGGCCTGGTCGCCTGACAATGAAGAATGGACTAATAAGATAGTGTCATAGTATAGGTATATCGATTGGTGTGGAAGGGCTCTGTAAGTCAAGCAGAACAGTATATAAAATTGCTAAATAACAACAATGTTAATCTTCAATTCACAGGTGAGATTAGTTTAATGACAGCAAACTATCAGGACCTGGGGGTGGAGAGTATAGATGGTAAAATCAATACCGCGTTATTCAGGAAGCCGACCGCTGGAAACAGTACACTTCATGCGTCGAGCGGCCATCCACAAAAATTGAAGAATAGCATTTCCTATGGGGAGTTTCTGAGACTGAAGCGGAACTGCTCTGTGGAGTGCAATTTCGATTTGGCAGTCACAGGGAGCATTGATCGATTCTTAGCTAGGGACTATGATGCAGGACTCTTGGAAAGCACTCTCAGAAAAGTAAAAAGAAATCTAGAAAAGACTTGTTGAAACAAAAGAAACCTAAGGGTGATAAGGGAAAGTTCAGAATTATTACAACTTACTCAGAAGGTGCAGACACACTCAGATACATCATGAGGAAAAACTGGCACATACTAAAAACGGATCCCATCATTGGATCTGACATTCCAGTAGGGCCATTAATCACCTACAGAAAGGCCCGTTCCCTAAGAGACAGTCTTGTACAAAGTCATCTAGAGAATATTCTACCAAGACAGGGAACACTCAAAGATATGAAAGGCTTTTCTCCTTGCAGGAGGTGCAAGGCTTGCGCCTTCAGCAAAAGAGTATCAACTTATCAAATCAATTGCCTATAATCAGACAAAAAGATAAAGAAATCCATGATGTGCCAGACTACTCATGCAGTTTATTGTATAAAATTCCCCTGTGGACTTAGATACATAGGGAGCACGATACACATGGTAAAACTTAGAGTGTTGGAACATATGCGTGATATAACTAACAGTACATTTAGGCAACTAGATATTGTTAGACAAATTTCATGAAATGGGACATTGACATTTTTGTTTTATCTTGAACTTAGAATGTGTAGCTGATATATGATATGAGCACATGGAACCTAGGGGATATGCCTGCAACCGGCATAAAGGTTGCAAGTGGCGATCCACGGCAAGATTCTTTGTTAATATAAACGTATAATGTAACATTTTAATTAATGAATTCTTTAGTGTCAGGCTCTATTAATTTGTTGTGCGACATGTTCGGTCACGAATATTGGTTAAAAATAGCAGATTTACGCTCTAAAGATGGCCCTCATGACTTGGTGACCTTGCGCTGCCCTTGTTTGTTTCTATGGTGAGGTAAAATGGTGCCCCCCAGTAAAAGTCAAAATGGAACCCAAGGTGCTTGCCCGCAATAAGCCGGAAGGTTGTGAGTGCCGATTCACGGCCAAGATTTTCTGCAACCATAACTGTATAGCGGAACAATTGTATGGTTGAATGCCATTCTTTATTCAATTGTTTTGTGGTACATTTTGTTACTATAATCTGTTGACCGACACGAGATTTCAATCTTTAAAGATGGCGCTCGTCATTTGGCGAATCAGGGCGAGAACCTGTTTGTTTCCATAAAGTAGTAATTAATGTGCCTCTTCAAAAATGGTGCCCGCCAGTGCAAATGTAACAACACTGAAGAAGGAAGTCATTCCGAAACACGTCTGTTTGTGGAAGCAATTGCTGCTTTGAACTTAAGCCCCGTGAGTGCCGTTTTCTTTGCATGGAATCGCAGAGACTTGGAGCGTGATATATATATATATATATATATATATATATATATATATATATATATATATATATATATATATATATATATATATAAAACCTACTGGCGGTCGCCAGTAGGTAGTTATAGTTGGGATTTTTTTCAATGTTAAATCTCAAAATTCTATTTGGAATAACTTTGGCGCCCGTGGACGAATCTGCCTGAAAATTTCCTCAAAATGGCCTCGTCGAGCTCCGATCCTTCCCTGAAAGTTTGGGGGGGATGCTTCAAGCGGGGGCCGAGATAAAAGGGGGGTCCCAAAACACGTTTTCCCCATGTTAATTTCCATAGGGCGGTCAACCTCACTTTTAGCCCGAACGGCTGAATGGATTTACACCAAACTTGGCAAAATTGTAGGGACTGGTAGCTCGATGTGCCTTTGCTATGTCTCAAGATATGTGCTCCAGTGGATTTTGAGTAATTTAGGTTCCGGAAAATATATATATTTATAGCAGCGACCCGGTACGCGCACCGGGGAGCGCACCGGGCGCGCCACGTGACTTGCGCGCAGAAAGCTGATAGGTTCTTGGGTGTCTGTAAACATTCGAAACAGTCCGGAGCGGCCGCCATCTTGTGTCTCGGTAGGATCGAGACACAAGAGGTGGCCAAAACAAAGTGGGAATTGACCATAAGGGGGCAGGGTAGACCCCCCCTGACCCCCTAGGTTTGATGTGGGGGCTATAAAAGGGTCCCGCTGGGCAAGAAAACATTTTTTTTTTCGATTTGCGCGGGAGGTAGTTCTGAAAAGAACTGTTTTTTTTCCTTTTTGTTGTTTTATATTTTTTTTGTTTTTTGGAACATTTTTTTGGGGGGGGATTTTCAGAACATTTTATATTTTTTTGTAGTTTTTCTGGGGTGAAACAAAAGACAGGGAATTGCAAACAGCTCAACTGGAGCAAACAAATTGAAAAAAATGAAGGTTGCTTGCTGCAGTGATGGTTGTCTGCAGCACGATTAAGTAAAGTGATGCTCTGCTCACCATAAGATATAGTTTTGTTGCAAATAAAATTTAAATTTGGAAAATTTTGTTTGAACATTAGGGACCATCTCCCTAGCCTCTGCACCCGATGGAGTGGGTTGGTTGGAGGTGCCTGAAGTTGAAGGATGGGGAGGGTTCTTGCTCAGTTGCCTGACTTCTGCTCTTGCATAATTGTTTGGGAGCTTCCTCTGCATGTGCCTTATCATCGTGTGGTTCCCAAACGAATATTTCCTGTTTGGGTTCCCTCTAGACAGTTCTTGGTCACAGATGAGGCAAGTCACTTTTGCTGCATTTACTTTTTTGGCACCCCTTGGCATTTTGAAAAACTCCCAAATAAAATGTTCTTTGGGTTTGAATGGGGGAGTGTCCTCAGGCAGATATTGCCTGTCCTCCTGCTCCTCTTCGTCCTCCTCTTCTTCATGACCACCAATGTGGTCTTGTGGTGGTCCTTGTGGTGGTGGTGGAGGTGGTGGTGGTGCAGATGCACCTGCAGCTGCTACCAGTGAATCCATTTCTTTCACAATGCAGGTCTTTTTCACTCAAAGAACAAAGTGAAAATGAGGAAAAAAGGTGGGGTCTTTCATCATTTGGAAAACAAAACTGTTGCGAACCAATCAAAAGTGTTATTTTCAGGTCACATGACCCGACGCGCTTACGCTACGCGCTCTGGGGCGCGCCCAGGGGCGCGTCGCATAAGCGCGTCGAATGCTTCCGGGTACGTTACGCCGTGTGTATCACACGGACACGGCTACGCGATACGTCACGATCATGTTTTCGTTCGCGATATTGGCGCTTACAGGACGCTCCCCGGTGCGCTTCAAACGAGTATGCTCTCCGGGGCCCTCACCGGGGCGCGCACCGGGAGCGCTCCAAGGCAAAAAAAAAATTTTTTAAATAAAAAAAAATGGGAAAAATTGTAGGGACTGATAGCCCGATGTGCCTTTGCTATACTCAAGTGGTTTTTACGAAAATTAACTTTGAAAAAAATATATAATGTGCTACATTGGGCTATATATATGTTAGAGCCCAAATGTAGCCCAAATGTAGCCCAATGTAGCCCAAAGATGGCCACCAGAGACAAAAAAATACAAATGTAGCCCAAATATCAGCCATATGTAGCCCAACTATAGCCCAATGATAGAATGTACCAGAGTGTTCTAAAGAACAACTAGAGCGTTAACAGTCTTACTTATAAAGTGAGACTTATAGTTAGGAATTTAAAAAACCTATGAAATTCACTGAAAAAACCATAGGTTTCACACCAGTTATAGTTAGGAATTAGCATTTAAAAAACCTATTAAATTCACAGAAAAAATCATAGGTTTCACACCAGTTTTCGTTACCTGGAAATTTTACTGACATAAAACCATTGAAATTCCACGTTATAGTTAGTTGGACTCACTATAACTTGCGCGTGTAATGCACTGCTGATGATGTCATATATTACATCACTCATGACATGGTCAGTGACATCACTCATGACATCACTGATGACTCCATCCTTGTGACAGAGTGACAGACCTCCTTTCAGTGTAATGTAACCCTTGAAACACATATTCAAAAATAGAAACTAACATTTACAAAAAAGTGGAGATACCTATACCAGTTACAACAACCAATTCAGTAATTCCACCATTTATATACACATCCACTCATTCACCCATAGTTCTATATAGTCATTCATACATATACTCACTTATCATATGTAGTGAGACACCTTTACATCCGTTAACACACCGACAGTCTTCCAAAAGTTACTCACACACATACTCACACATGCAAATAAACTATTGAACATCTATTTATTTGCATATACAGCTATGCACACTAGCACATTACTTCTAAGGAAACTTACACATACTTACTCTCTTAAACAATCACTTATAGAAACACATACTTTTTTAAACAGGAACTCTTTCAATCTCTCACTCTCACATATACTCACTCATATATATCAATACTCACATATACTAGATTAAAACATATGTAGTTACTCATAAAGAAACTAGTGAGACAGTCATTCACTCACTAACACACACATATACACAATCTTCCACCCATACAGTCCTGCACATATGCTGTCTTCAAAACACATACAAACAGTGAGTTAGTCATTGATGCATCTATGTGCTAAGTAACACTCCCACCAAACCATACAGACACTCATACTGATACAAAAAAACATCTAATAACACATATACACACACATGTAGCTACTCACCAACCCATGCAGCCACTTATACACAAAGTGAAACACTGATACAAACATTTAAATATTTAAACAATACTCGCTAATATATGTATTCACTAAGATACACTTAATAAGCCAGTTAACCAATCATTTAAAAAAAAATAAAAAACATCCATTAAGACACTTATTTAAACATTTATTCTTCCATCGACCTTAACATATACATATATAAAACATATTTATTTTTAGAAAGACACACATTCACTGGATGGTGTCATCAGTGATGTCATGAGTGATGTCACTGACCATGTCATGAGTGATGTAATATATGACGTCATCAGCAGTGCATTACACGCGCAAGTTATAGTGAGTCCAACTAACTATAACGTGGAATTTCAATGGTTTTATGTCGATAGATAGATAGATAGATAGATAGATAGATAGATAGATAGATAAATAGATAGATAGATAGATAGATAGATAGATAGATAGATAGATAGATAGATAGATAGATAGATAGATAGATAGATGTCAAGTCAAGTCAAGTCAAGAGATTTATATAGCGCGCTACATACCCATAGGGTCTCAAGGCGCTAGAGGAAGGGTGGGGAATTACATGTCGAATATCCAAGTTTTAAGTTGCTTTCTGAATGCTAGGTGGTTCTGAGTAAGGCGAAGGTGAGTGGGAAGTGAGTTCCAGGTTTTAGCTGCCAGGTAGGAGAAGGATCTACCTCCCATGGTGGTTTTGTTGATGCGAGGTACAGTGGCAAGGGCTTGGTTGGAGGATCGTAGCTGACGGGAGGGGGTGTAGAAGGACAATCGTGTGTTGAGGCATTCGGGTCCAAGTTCGTAAAGTGCTTTGTGTGCGTGGGTTAGGATGCGGAAAGTAATCCTCTTATTTACGGGGAGCCAGTGGAGGTTTTTCAGGTGACCAGAGATGTGTTCTTTACGCGGGATGTCTAGTATGAGCCTGGCTGAAGCGTTCTTGATGCGTTGGAGTTTTTTCTGGAGTTTTTCGGTGGTACCGGCGTATAGTGTGTTTCCGTAGTCCAGGCGGCTCGTGACCAGTGCGTGGGTGACCGTTTTTCTAGTTTCGGTGGGGATCCAGCGAAATGTTTTTTTGAGCATGCGAAGAATGTTGAAGCAAGATGATGAAACGGCGTTGACTTGTCTGGTCATCGAGAGTGAGGAGTCCAGGATGACGCCCAGGTTCCGTGCGTGGTCCGTCGGGATGGGTGCTTTTCCAAGGGCTTCTGGCCACCAAGAGTCATCCCAGGCAGAGGGGGAGGTGCCTAAGATGAGGACTTCTGTTTTGTCTGAGTTCAGTTTCAGACGGCTGTGCTTCATCCACTCGGCTACTTCTTTCATTCCTTCGTGTAAGTTGGTTTTGGCGGTGTTAGGGTCTTTGGTGAGTGATAGGATCAGTTGAGTGTCATCCGCGTAGGAGATGATGTTGAGATTGTGTTGGCGAGCGATGGCCGCAAGGGGGCTCATGTATACGTTGAAGAGGGTGGGGCTGAGTGACGATCCTTGTGGCACGCCGCAGATGACTTCAGAGGCCTCTGACTTGAATGGTGGGAGGCGGACTCTCTGTGTTCTTCCGGTGAGGAACGAGGTGATCCATTCCAGTGCTTTTCCTTGGATTCCTACGTCTCTGAGTCGCTGTAGAAGGGTGCTATGACAGACTGTGTCGAAGGCAGCGGAGAGGTCGAGGAGGATGAGGGCGACTGTGTCTCCATTGTCCAGTAGAGTTCGAATGTCGTCTGTTGCTGCGATAAGTGCGGTCTCAGTGCTGTGTTTGGCTCGGAAGCCGGACTGTGAGGGGTCGAGGGATTTGTTGGTTTCGAGGAAGGTGGCGAGCTGGTTGTTGACAGCTTTCTCGATGACTTTGGCCGGGAATGGAAGAAGCGAGATGGGGCGGTAGTTTTTGAGTTCGGTGGGGTCAGCTGTGGGTTTTTTCAGAAGGGCGCTGAGTTCTGCGTGTTTCCAGCTTTCCGGGAAGGTGGCGGAGTTGAGGGAGCAGTTGATGACATCTCGGAGGTGTGGTGCTATGATGGAGTCTGCTTTGTTGAAGATGTGGTGAGGGCATGGGTCAGTTGGGGATCCTGAGTGGATGGAGTTCATCAGGCGGATGGTGTCCTCAGTGGAGATTGGGTTCCAGTCGTTAAGGATGTTCAAGGGGGGTGAAGGTCCTGCAGAAGGTTGGGTGGGTTGCTCTTCGGGTCGGTTGTCGAAGCTGTTGTGGATGTCTGCGATTTTGTTGTGGAAGAAGGAAGCTAGGGAGTCGCAGAGGGCTTGGGAGGGGGTGATGTCGTTGGAGTTGGCTGATGGGTTGGTAAATTCTTTGACGATGTTGAATAATTCCTTGCAGTTGTGGGCGTTGTTATCTAGATGGTCTTTGAATGCGGCTTTCTTGGCAGACCGGATTAGTTGGTGGTGTATGCGGGTGGCGTTTTTGAAGGTGTCCCTGGTGCTGGTGTTTGGGTCTTTTTTCCAGGCCTTCTCGAGGGAGCGACAGCGTTTCTTCGATTTCTTAAGATCATCGTTGAACCAGGAGGCGTTTTTGCTGCCTAGTTTGCTTTGACGTTTTTTCAACGGTGCTAGGATGTCGGCGCTGTTGGATAGCCATTGGGTGAGGTTAATGGCTGCTTGGTCGGGGTTTGAGGAGTGGGCGGGGGGGTTTAGGAGAAGCGATGAGGAGATCTGGTCGATGGTGATTTTGTTCCAGTTTCTTCGCAGGGTGGGTTGAGGATGGTTGTGGATTGTGGTCTTATTGTAGGTAAAGTGAACGCAGCTGTGGTCCGTCGAGTGAAGAGCTGTGGTGTGACTGAATGAGACATGTTTGCTGGAGGTGAAGATGGGGTCGAGTGTGTGACCTGCAATGTGGGTGGGGGTGGTGACAAGTTGTTTGAGTCCGAGGTTGGCAAGATTGTCCAGAAGGGTGGTGGCGCTGCTGTCATTGCTCTTTTCCAGGTGAAAATTGAGGTCTCCCAATAGAATGTAGTCCTCGGAGGGGAGGGCGTGTGGGGTGATAAAGTCAGTGATGTCGTCACTGAATTGTGCATGGGGTCCTGGAGGTCGGTAGAGGAGGGTGCCTCTGAGTGTGGTCTTGGGGTCGGTGTGGATCTGGAAGTGGAGGTGTTCGGCGCTGGCAAGGTTTACGTCTGAGCTGGTTGAGATGCGGATGGAGTTCTTATGGACGATAGCGATGCCTCCTCCTGTTTGCTTGATGCGGTCCTTGCGGATGATCTTGTATCCTTCCGGGATGGCAATGGTGATGTCTGGGGCTGAAGAGGCATTAATCCATGTTTCTGTTAGGAAGGCGACGTCCGGTAAGATGGTGTCTAGTAGATTCCAGAGGTCGATGGCGTGCCTGTGGACCGAGCGGGTGTTGAGCAGGATGCATTGTAGGTGGTTGGTGTCAGATATCTGGTTGGTGTTAGTGGATGAGGAGTTGTTCTTGGTGCCGTCGAACTTGCAGGAGTTGCAAGAGAAGGGTCCATGGGTGTGTCCAGGAGTGGCTTGGACGCAGTTGGGGGAGCGGCCGGGGTTAAGGGCTAGGAGGGTGGTGGAATCGTAAGTGATGCGAGTGGGCTGGGCATTACGGGGACCAGGGGGTCTGGCGCTGGGCGCGGTCCAGGCGCGGACGGGCGTAGACGGGCTTACCTTTGGCGCACCTTCGGCGCAACTGGGGCGCGACCGCTGCGCGTGAACGCTGCACGCTTGTCCAGCTGTCATAGATGGAGGATGGAGGGGGCGGAGCGTGGGCGGGGCGGCTGGGAGGCGGGAGCGTGGGGGGAGGGACGGGCTGAAGGCACAATCAAATGGCGATCGCTTTAAATACACACACACAGGCTAACACGCCGATATTGGGCACAAGGAAGACAATAATAGTCTTGTAAATGCTAAGTTTCAATTAAATACTCCCGTGGGCACTGCTGAGCACACAGGCACCAAATCCGGGTTTAAATTAGCAAAGTCAATAAAACTGCAGCAGCGCAAGGCGCTTGAGGAGGAGAGCAGCGCTACGATTACTCGGCACAATCAGTTAATCAGGTAGCAGCAGTGCGAGGCGCTTGAGGAGGAGAGCAGCGCTACGATACTAGAAGCTGCAGGAGGCGAGTGGGAGCAACCGCTGAGTCCGGAGACAAGCTAGTCACAGGGCAATGTCGGACCGGACGGTGAGGATAGCCAGTGGGTGGGCGGATAGCCAGTGGGTGGGCGGGGCGGCTGGGAGGCGGGAGCGTGGGGGGAGGGACGGGATGAAGGCACAACCAAATGGCGATCGCTTTAAATACACACACACAGGCTAACACGCCGATATTGGCCACAAGGAAGACAATAATAGTCTTGTAAATGTTAGGTTTCAATTAAATACTCCCGTGGGCACTGCTGAGCACACAGGCACCAAATCCGGGTTTAAATTAGCAAAGTCAATAAAACTGCAGCAGCGCGAGGCGCTTGAGGAGGAGAGCAGCGCTACGATTACTCGGCACAATCAGTTAATCAGGTAGCAGCAGTGCGAGGCGCTTGAGGAGGAGAGCAGCGCTACGATACTAGAAGCTGCAGGAGGCGAGTGGGAGCAACCGGTGAGTCCGGAGACAAGCTAGTCACAGGGCAATGTCGGACCGGACGGTGAGGATAGCCAGTGAGTGGGCGGGCGGCTGGGAGGCGGGAGCGTGGGGGGAGGGACGGGCTGAAGGCACAACCAAATGGCGATCGCTTTAAATACACACACACAGGCTAACACGCCGATATTGGCCACAAGGAAGACAATAATAGTCTTGTAAATGTTAAGTTTCAATTAAATACTCCCGTGGGCACTGCTGAGCACACAGGCACCAAATCCGGGTTTAAATTAGCAAAGTCAATAAAACTGCAGCAGCGCGAGGCGCTTGAGGAGGAGAGCAGCGCTACGATTACTCGGCACAATCAGTTAATCAGGCAGCAGCAGTGCGAGATAGATAGATAGATAGATAGATAGATAGATAGATAGATAGATAGATAGATAGATAGATAGAGAGAGAGAGAGAGAGAGCGATAGATAGATAGATAGATAGATAGATAGATAGATAGATAGATAGATAGATAGATAGATAGATAGATAGATAGATAGATAGATAGATAGATAGATAGATAGATAGATAGATAGATAGATAGATAGATAGATAGATAGATAGATAGATAGATAGATAGATAGATAGATAGATAGATAGATAGATAGATAGATAGATATATCAGTTTCGCCTCAGCAATAAAGGTCACACAAGCTCAGGGTTGAAGTTTTGATGGCGGGTTATTCAGCACAAGATTCTTTCTGCCATGCCCAACGTGTTTCGGTCCGTATACTCGGACCTTGATCACGGGATATTGTTACAATTGTTTGGAGCGTCATTTATTTCCATTACTAACAATTACTTCTTGTCACTTTTTTTCTCTTTTTTGCAGTGCATTATGGGTAATGTAGTGTTAGTGATTATTAAAGTGCTCAGTGCTCGAGAAAAACAGTCATGTGCAATCAGTGCCCTTTGTGGTGAGTTTTAAAACAATTTTGAGATGCAATTTATAACTCTTAATCAATCAGAGTTTGTATTCAATTTCAGTAGGTCCATTTAAACTCTTTGGTGAGTAGGTTCTTCAGGCTTTGTTTCCTTTCAATATTTTAAAGATTCCACTTGTGGATGATGTTGCTACAAACACATAGTCACATCTTTGTTTGATTGACTTCTCGTTTTCCTTTTTCCTTCAATCCTTCTTCTTTCTGTTGGTTTGATTTGTCAATTTTGCGTACTTTATAATCCAACTGTTCTTCTTTTTATGCTCAGCATTATTTGGGGATTGTTTTGTTTGCTCTCCAGTGAGCAATTCTAATGATGTTTTTTAGGTATATTTTTATACTTTTTGTATGCCAACATATGTTGTTAGATTTGTTTAGAGATGTACATAAAGTTCTTCATCCTGGTTGAGGCCTCTTGGATTGAGTGTTCTGAATGTTGCTATGTGTTTTGATTCTTTTTGTTGCAAGAGTTTCTCATGATTTCCACCCCTTTCGGATTGTGGTAATTGTTCGATCGCATGGAATCTCAGATCTTCCCATTTGCTATTGTGTGCTTTTTCCATATGCTTGGCTATTGCATTCGAGCGGTCGTTATTCTTTGTCGCTCGAATGTGTTCCAAGATTCTTTTCTTCACTTCGCAGGTCATGCTGCCGATGTATTTTAATTTACAAAGACATTCCACAATGTAGATGACATATTTACTTCTGTTTGCGATGTGTTCTTTGATTTTCCATTTCATGCTTTTTTTTGTCAATTTCTTTTTTCTGTGTAGCAATTGTGCAGGCTTTGCATTGCTTTCAGGGCTAAAAACCATCTGTTTTCATCCATATTGGATGTTTGTGACTCCTTGAAATGACTGTGTGCTATTTTGTCTCCAATTTTTGTTGCTCTTCTGAATGTGACATTAGGATGGTCACTCATTATTTCGGACAAGTCAGGGTCTAATTGTAAAATACCCCAATGTTTTTGATCGTTTTCATGAGGCTGTTAGCTTCAGCATTATATGTTGTTATTAATCCTATTTTCTGAGGAGTTTATGGTTCACTTGATTTCAACAACCTTCTGCCTCTTAAAATGTCAGTACATTTTTGTAGATTTACTCTCTGTAAGCTTTTGTCAATCACTTTCTAAGGGTATTTTCTCTTCTTGAATGGCAGTTGTGCTGCTTTGCTGTGTTTGATGAATTCTGTGTCTGAGGAGCAATTTCTGCTAAGCCTTAAGAACTCACCAGATGGGATGCTCCATTTTACGGTCTCCCTGTGGAAACTTTCACCATGCAGAATTGCGTTGGTTGCAATTTTCTTTCCGTGTAGGGTTGTATGTAGCACATTGTTTTCTACATATATACCCATATCCAAAAATGCCACTTTCTTGGAACTAATCTCATAGGTGAATTTCAGCTTTGCATCATTGTTGTTCAATTTCTCAAAGTAAGTTGCGAACTCAGCTTTCGTGCCATCCCATATGATTAGGAGATCAACTATAAAGCAAAGCCATAATATGGTTTTCTCCATTAAGTGATCGTTTTTGGGTGCCCATGCTATTTTTTGTTCAAACCATCCCACTACTAAATTGGCATCATTGGGAGAAAATGAAAAGCCCATTGCTCAGCCTTTGATTTGTTTAAAGATTTTTCTGTTGCACAAAAAGATGTTATGATGTGAGCAGAGTGAAATCATTTTGATTAACATTTAATTGTGTTGTTGGTACTGAATGTTCCTTTTTCCTACAAAGTATTTACATGCTTGTTTTCCTATTGGGTGTTCGATGTTAGTATATAATGAAATCATGTCCATAGTGACAAGTTTGAAATGTGGTTGCCATAATATTCCTTCTAGTTTATTTAGAAGGTCAGTGGTGTCTCATAGGTATGAATGTAAGTCTTTTACCAGGGGAGCAAGAAAGTGGTCAATGTAATTGGAGACCGGTTCCAGCAGTGATCCATTTGCGGAGACTATTGGTCTTCCTGGAGGATTTACTTTGCTCTTATGAATTTTTGGTAAAAAATAAATAGTAGCTACTTTTGGATGGTTTATAGTCAAATAGATTTGCTCTTCTTCATCTTTGAGATCTTTTTCTAGACAAATTTTCAGGACATCCTGTAATGTATTCTCAATTTCTTTTGTTGGGTCTCTATCCACGCACCTATAGCATTCTGCATCCATTTGGCTGTTGGCTTCTTGGATGTAATCCTTCTTATTTAAAATGATGATGTTCCCACCTTTATCAGCTGGTTTGATTTCTATAGCACTTTTTTGTTGAAGCTGATTTAGTGCTTGTCTTTCTCCTTGAGATAAGTTGTCATTTTTGTTTTCATGTTTGATTTTATAGAGAACTTCAATGATAGCTTAGTGGAAGAGATCAACTTTATTCCCTGGCGGCAAGGTTGGATAGTAGAAGGATTTTGGTCTCATTCCACTTTCTCCTGCTCATAACAGTGGTAATATCTCTTCAAGATTTTCCATTTGAGATGGTATTGTATCTTCTCCCATTGTTAAGAGTTTCTCCAAGGCAAATTTGTCCTCTGCTAATAGGGCACAGGTTAATTCTGTTGTCATATTACATCTTTCTGTTGTGCTTTTTCCGCAAATGTTTTTGCTAGTTTAATTTTTAGGGTGCATTTATAGAGATCTCTTTGAGTTTGTGCTACATTTAGATGAGAAGTTATTTAGACCTTTCTTGAGAAATTTGATTTCAATGTCAGTTAGTATCTTGTCTGAGAGGTTAATCACATTTAATTCCTGGGTTGTTTCATCAATTACTTTCTGGATTGTCTCAGAAGTCCCCTTGTCAACATATTTGGTTTTGGGTCTTCCTTCTCCTCTCCTGACCCTTCTTGTCTTGCCCTTGTGCCTCTTCCACGCCCCCTGCCTCTGCCTCGTCCCGATTGTTTGTCTTTGTTTTGTTTTGTTGCTGCAGGACCATCCTCATTTCTGTTAAAAAGTCATCTTTTTGTTGCTGCTTGAGGTTGCCAGATTTGGAAAATCTGAAGGAGAGAGTAAAACAAAAAAACTAATTAAATTCCAAAGGGACAAAATAGACTTTGAGAAAGGGAGAATCTTTACCTTTGGAAGAAAATAAGGAATACAAAGAAATAAGGAACAACTGGAGGCATCCAATAGGGACTTCTCCAGTTATGAATCCCTAACAATCACTGATGTGAGTGAAAACTAAGGCGCAAACCAGGCAGCCTCAAGCAGCAATACAAAGATGACCTTTTTAACAGAAATGAGGATGGCCATAGATTTAGAAATTGAGAGATAGAAAAAACTCTAACAGATATGGGCTTGATAATGGGTGCTACATGCCTTAGTGGCATGAGTGAGATAGAGATCCAAATTCATTCAGAACTTATATTTTGACTTCATCAATGCTTATCTAGAAGCAGTGATTAAAGTCTCAATGAAAATAAGAAGAAATAAAGACATAGGGAGAAGTAGCAGTTTTACGCAGTAACATTTGTTGGGCTTTACAACATCTGATGGAAGATGACAATTTGGTAATTAAGCTATCTGACAAAAGTTGCGACATTATTCTCATGTCCAAGAAAATATCAGTTGCAGAGGCTTAAAAACAGTTGAATAATGTTTCATGCTATGAGGATACTGATAGAAACATGTATGTCACTACCATGAAATGATTTTGGTAAAGCCTGGAAGACTGGAGCGATAGTGGCCATCTAAAGATAGAAAAATCTACATTTCTTAAGAATGAATATATGAAGGTTCAGGCATTCGACCATATTCCTGAAATGCATAAGGATAGTAAGAAACACATGAGAAGGCCAATAGTAGCTCCAATAAACAGACTGTTACATAATGCCTCTATATACATTGACTTTTATCTAAACCATATGTCACCAGTTTACCAACACACATTAAAGCAGGTAGGGATTTCCTCCAGGAACTGGAACGGGACACAGATTTTCTACTTATGACCTTAAATGACATAGCTGTATATCAGCATATCAGTATAGGTTATGAGTATGGTAGCAGGGCCTGCAGAGAGCGCAAGACTAATATCCAGGTACACTCATACTCATACAGAAATATTGACGAGAATGATAGCCTTCTGTTTGGTGAACACCAGCTTTTATTTTAATAGAAATCTGTAAAGGCAAACACATGGTTCTGCTATGGGCACCTGCTACACTCCCAGCTACACGAATGTATTCATGAGAAGCAGGTGCTCTGGGCAGAGAGGATGATGAATTACAGTAAACGTATACATTTTATGGTACAGATTTACAGATTATGTTTACTGTATTAGGAGGCTGGCAACTGAATTTGTGGACATACTAAATCATAACAAAATCCATTTGTGATTTACCAACATGAGCAGCAGGCAATTGAACTTCTTGGTATCAAAATGTAATTTCAGGGTAAAGCTTGCAAACAACCCTCTAAAGAAACCTCACAGTAGGAAAGAGTTTTCTATGCTACTACCAACTAATCGAAAGTTTTAAAATGCAGCGTACTATTGAGTGAGGTCTTAAGAGCAGTTCAGAGGCATACAAACTGTAGAAAAAAAATATGCTGGAGAGGTTCGGAGAATGAGGGTATCCTAATAGGATTTTCAAAAAAGCATTAGACTGAATCAAAGGCAAAAGGAAAGGAGAATTACTATATGGCACAAATAAGGTGGTAGAAAGAACAGAAGCAGCCACAATCCAATTTGTTAGCATGTGCACCAGGAGCGACATGGAGGTCAGAAACAAATGCTGGGATAGGGAAAGAATTTCCCACACACCCTCAAAAGTAATCACAGGAGAAATAAACAATTCAAAGACAAGGGAGTACACAGTATGTTGGAAGCCGAAGATGTGGATAAACTCATTCTCAAAGGTTTTTTTTTTACAAATGTGGGCACTGTAAGGCATGCAAGTACAGTACCAAACTACAAGACTTTGAAGTACCTTACTGAGACAAGCGCAAAAGCAGCATAAAATGCATTACTTGTGATAGAAATTACACTCTCCACTTGCTGACATGCAGTTGTGGTATGAGGTACATCGGCAATACAATGCATCCTGTCTAGAAGCGGAATCTTGAGTGTATGAGTGCAGTAAAAAACTAAGTTACTCATTACCCAACAGCGCGCCATTATAATGAGCTTCATAAACATTTCCTGGAACAAATCAATACTTCGGTATAGACAGAATAACCTTGATCCCCAGAGGTAAAAATAGGGAAATCTCTCTTAGAAGGTTAGAATCCAATTACATTCTAGATTTGAAAAACCTCACAAGAGATAAAAGTCTCCAAGGAATATTAGCACTTGTGAACTTCCCCCTCAATGTGAACTTAACCTACATTTAGGGGCTGAGGGGTTGCCTGCCTGTGAGGGGGGCTAAGCACAGGGCCTGGCCAGTACTCCCAACGCACTGTAGCACACTGCCAATGGCTTACAGCGCCTATTAAAAGCCCTCTCCCTTTAGCTTTGATCTATAATAGTAGAGTAGGGCTTTAATGGTCACAAACGCCTACTATGGAGGATAAGGAGATATTAACATTAACGGATAAGCATAATAAACAACATAAATTCGATTTCTATCATTTAACCACGAAAGGTCGGCCATTTTCACATCTCCACTTTTCATGTAATCACTGTGCATTCTACAGATACTGGACAGCTCAAGGGACAGTTACATGAGATTGTGTTTTTAAATGTAATCCATGTATTTCTGCCATATGTTCTACAATCAATAAAAAGATTCATAAAACAAATCTTGGAATAGATGCTAATGTTCACATTCAAATAAAGGTTAAGTTGTATATCGAAAAATATTTGCAAATATTATTTTGGTATAACTAAATATCCTCTAAAAACGTTGTAAAATTCGACAGATTTGAGAATAAAACACTCAAATTAAGCCCTTGTCACAAGTACCTGTAATTCAAAATAAGAATACTTTCAGAAAGGTTTTTATTTGAGAAGTTCCTTAAATAACAGCTTTTTAATGTAGAACTGGTTCAAAATGTAACTGAAGTCAACACGCTCACTATCCTGAATGAAAAATTCAGCAGAAATGTAGTTTAGAACTGGAAGGTGTTCCTTTCAAAGGTAATGAAGGAAGCCATGTCTAACATTTATAGAGGCGGGGGAGGGTAAAGGAGGGAAGGTGACAGTTATATTTCAGTTTGGATGTTGACAAGAATAAAGCCAATTCGTTCAAAATTCAGAGGAGCACTCTACTCCCTCTCATTTATTTAATACTCTCCTTAAGTAGCTGTGCCTTATTACTTCAACCATCCTCTTTGATTTCCCCATTTCCTTGAACTTTCTAATGGAACTGACAAAATGGTTGCAAATATAATATAATGTACACGAAGATCTGGCGTTTGATCACAAACATGCAGGCTTTTTCCAGACACCAGAAACCAACTTAACAAACCTGCAAACACATGGTTACCAATTTACTGATCAAGGGACCTACTTAAGGCTAGAATCCTGCATTCTCCTTTCCACATCGAGGAAGAGGAGCTAACACTACTAGGCACATGGCGGGAGATGCACCTTGATGTAATAAGAGAATGAGTGGTGGTGTAAATGCATGCTTATGTGCACGTTTACCATCCCTAGCCCTTTAAGTAAATTTTGAAATTCATTGAACCACTTTGAATTCTTCCAGAGTGTGATTCCAGGGGCCTCTCCTTCACTCTCCTCCTATCGGGTGTTTAGGAACTTTAATTAGGGTAAGGCTGTGAGCTGGTCTCACACTTTAGTGCAAAAAACAACTGTGTATGTCTCAAATTTGCAGTGACACATGTTTCACACAAAAGCCACTATATGTATATTGATGCATGTGGGGCAATTTTCACAGCAATTTTCACTGTGCTTTGCCCGAATTTCTCTCAGTTGTATCTGTCTCTGATGGCAATCTCACTTTCTTTACATTTACAGGTTTCAGGAAACTCTTTTACGTAGAGTGTGACATACGTCAACCTACCCAGTGGTAATTTCGAACCAACTTTTGGTAACATAGGAGCCCACATTTTTTCCCTGTCCTGATGAATGCCACAAACCCCTTGGACCATTTGGACAGAAACATGTCGATGACTTTAATCACTACAGTGATGGGCGACTAATTCCCCTAATAACCATTCTTTCCATTTTAATACCAAGTAGTTGTCTCTTAAAATAAATGCATTTTAGCAATTAAATTGGTTTTTAATTTAATAATCACTCACTTTCACAGGCCCCCACTTAGATTTAGAAGTGCCTCCCTGTCTCCATGTGTAGGCCCGCTCTCTACCAAACTAAGGGGGTCATTAGGATAGCGGGCGGACTTTGCCCGCCCGCCATGCTCCCGAGGGGTTGGAACCACCCGCCATAAGGGTGGGGGTCCAGTGGCGGGCGCATCCTCCATTTTTAACATTGTGTCGGGCGGTGCACTCAGCACCGCCCGCCACGATGCCAAAAATGCATGTATGCATTTGCATACCCAAAGCGGCAGGCACCGCGCGATGACTGCCGCTTTTTGTATGCAAATGCTGGGGGGTACCAAAGGTACCCCCTGTGCACCCCCCACCTCGCCTTCACTAAGGGGGCCCGCAGGGGTCCCCCGAAGTGAAGAGCTCCTGCCTTTCTGTGGCGGCATTGCAGCTACGGAAAGGCATCAGATTGGGCCCATACTAATATGGCTGGCGGTGTCAAACAGACACCGCCACCATATTAAACCTTTTCTGCCCCGGTCGCAAGGTGGTCGGGGCGGAAAAGTGGCGGACGGTCTTTCCGTCCGCTGCGGACCTCCCAGCCATCCTAATGTGGCGGGGGGGTCATTTCAGTGCAGATGACGGGCGAATCGCCCCCGCCAGGCCGGCGGTGGCTACCTTCAGCCTGGCGGGGGCAATCCACCCGCCTTCCTAATGGCCCCTAAGTTTCTAGAGACTGAGGACTGCCAATGATGAAGGGTGACACCTAGTGGTGTGTGAGTACAGTCCTTCACTTTTTGTGAGAAGCCGGGTACCCTACCAAGTACCTTTTAACCCTTGGTCAGTTTACATTCAGGGTACCCTCTTTTGTGTATACAACATGCAGATAGGTCCCAGATATTTTGCAATGAACTCTAGCAGTGCAATACATAAACATACTGCAATCAAGTCTTCTTATCAGCTAATGATTGAAAATGTTCGTTGAAACTTTGTTCAGAAGAAAAAATTAAACGCTGGCTCTCCCTTTCGCAGTTGAAGCGGCAGTTGTAATTCTGCTTAGTGGAATGTGTTTGACATTGTCTACTGGCTTTGACAGCAATCATTTTGAAGTCACAATACATTACAATAGAGTAGTGGCTTGATGTTCATATTGTAGTTGAGTAGGGAAGAAACAAGTAGCATGTAATAAGAAATTAGGCTTTAAAACATGTATCACATACTTCAAGTATTTATAGCGATATAAGATATGTTACATTCATAAATATAATAGCTTGAGCTTCGTATTGCACTACACAAAAGGGCCAGTAAATAACACTAGTCGATGTTATCAATTGAAAATGTATAGGTACTTAGAAGGATGGCAAGATTTTCCAGAATTCAAACTCATGTCTTGTGCATCAGAGCAGATTACAGCAGCATCTAATAATTCAATGAGCGGTTTTGCAATATGAATATGTTTTTTTCACAATAGGTGCTGATATTGTGAAGAATGATGGCATTTACTCAAGATATTTCACAGCTTTCAGTGGGAATGGCAGATACAGCTTAAAAGTGCGTGTTCAGGGAAAGGATAAGACGGTTAAGCGTGTGATTAGAACGCAAAGGAGTAACGCTCTGAGAATCCCTGGCTATGCGGACAGTGGTAAGAGGTCAAATTAATTCCTTAATACACAGAAAGCTCTGTATGTGTTGTGATCTGGTGAAACCAAAGAAATAATCATAGCGTACTAATATTGTTCAATAGAGGCTGATGATTAGTGGTAATAATTTGTAGCATCTAGCATGTATGGATGATAGTTAGAAGTTAGAAGTAACAACTAGTGACAGCTAGTATGTAGAGGTGAGGGTTCAATTGTATGCCTTGGACTGTAACCATTTCACCATTGCGAAAAAAAGAGAAAACTTACAAATGATTGCAAACCTATGCGACTGCATGTGCATACACTGCAGAACCCTGACTGCTTTCTAAGCCTGCCATCGTCGAACTGCTGTGTTTTCCCATCAAAACCTTGCCTATGTCCAAGGGAGTAAAAGCTATTTGTTTCTAGGATGAATACAATTTGAATTCAGTGATAATGGTTTAATGCAGCACCAGTTTATATAGCTTCTGCCTCAGTGTTAGAAATATTCCTTTCATGGACAAGAAAACTTTGAGTAATTGACACTCTAGTGTATGGTTAGTGCGATTCTAGCACAGTATACAAACATTTTGCACTGGGTTTGTGTTGCTAAAGTAACAAGAACCTGCAGAAAATGTTCATTTTAGATTTACTTAACAGCGCAAAGCTTGTTTTGCTCCGGAATATTCCCTGAAAGAAACGCAAAGACCAGAGCTTAGCGCTGCTTTGTGTTACTTTGTGTGAACAGGGTATGTCATGGGTGGTAAATGGGTGCAACATTCCCTTGCAGCCACCCTTGGTTTTTGATGCAAAATTCGATCTACTAGTAAGACCACACAGGTTTGCACCAAAAAATATTGTGTCTTTAAAGCAGGTGTTAAAAACGAGATATGTTCTAATTTCTTCTAACATTTCCCACTTTTCATGTATGCTACACTGCACAGCACACATCTGAAGCAGGAGAAGTTTTTAAATTAGCGTAAGTAGAATAGTATTTTGCACTGCAAGCATACTGTTAAAAATTGGGTTTCTGGTTGGCAGAGGTATGCACCTTGTCAAAGCAGGAACTACAATCTTAGTCAGGGTAAGTAAGGTACACAATAAAAGATTACGTATGCTCACAACCTGCTAGCTTCACATAGCAGTCAGGCTAATCTAAAGAGGCAATGTGTCCAATATGTGTGCAACAGAACACACAGTAACACAATAAAACACCATAAAAGACTCTGCACCAGGTTAAAAACAAAAACAATAGTTTTATAAATAAATCAAGACACCTTTGTATTTGTCACATTATTTTATAAATACGCTGCACATTTTGTTTTTTGTTATTCAGTGCTTCTTCTTTGGATTCTGTATGCACATTTCGTCAAGAACATTTAGAATACATAACGCCATGTTGTGTTGTTTTCTGCTCAGTCAGTAACCGCTCCTTGTTTTAGACACAATAGACCAGCCGCAGCTTTCAAAGATAGAAGTTTTATCATGTAAGCTGTGTATTGTTCCTTTATGTGAAGAGAGGAGAATTCTGGCAGAGATACCTGTCTGGGAACAAATGCACACCAGTTATGGGGTCCATTGCTAATCCCAGAGATCACTAATATATCCCTTGGCATACACAGTAAGACTAGGCCTTGACAGATGGATAATCTTGCCATGTTTGGATTTGTCATTGTATACAGTCTGATAGTCATGTTAATTACTTTGCTTAGTTGTATTTGTATACTAATCTCAGCACATCTGCTTCATAATAGACTACTAAAAGTGATGGCCTGTTTCCACAGTTCCCTTAGGGACAAGAGGTTCACATTCTACATTTGCCAAAAATCACTAGTTGCTCTAGGAAGGTTAGGAGTTCAGGTGAGGCGTTGTGAGCTAGCCCGGATTTTTGTTGCCAGGGACGGATATATGTCGTTACAACGCGCGCGTTACAACGACCTACCATTACAACGCGGTTGTAACAACGCAAGTCGTTACAACAACTTGCGTTGGGGGGGCGCAAATTTAAAACATTTAATTTACTATTCCAACACCAGTCCCCGTGGATAGTAGGGAAGGTGTTGGGATAGTAAATTAAATGATTTACTATCCACGAGCGCCCCCCAGCGCAATGCGTTGTAACAACTTTCGTTGTTACAACCGCGTGGTAATAGTAGGTCGTGGTAACGCACGCGTTGTAAACGTTGCGTACCGCCAGGGACTGATGTGGCAGAAGGATACAGTCCCTATATTCTGACTAAATGGCAACCCAAGGCACAGTTTTGCTGACCATACAAATCTCTGCAACATGGTGCCACCAGCGATTGGTCAGGTAAATTTTTAAGGGCTCTTTTGAATAGTACTTGTGTGTGCCCATGGCACCCTTACACCTCCTCTAGAGACGCCTGTGGTGTTGGGATTTAATCCTCCACAGTATTTCAGGCAGCGCCTATGTTTTTGCTGTTGGTTTTTATTTATTTATTTATATTCTTATATAGCACAGGATTTGACCCCGAAGTGGTATCTCCGCGCTTGCGCTATTGCTGGAAATGCCCAATCAGGTTTTATAGTCTGTAAAGTAATTAGGAAGTCAAAAATAGAAATGTTTTGAGAGACTTCCTAAAGGACTGGAAATTAGTATTTGGTTTCAGAGTGAAAGGGAGTGAGTTCCAGAGAATGGGGCCTTTATAGGAGAGAGCTCGGCCTCCCTGCCTAATCCTCTTAATCCTGGGGACCTGAAGCAGTAATTGATTGCTAGAACGCAGGGAATGTCCAGGACAATAAAGGTTGAGCTTTTCAGTCAGATATTTAGGGCCAGATCCAAAGAGACTCTTATGTATTGTGCAACAGATTTTAAACTTAATACGTTGCCGGACAGGCAGCCAATGAAGTTTATTCAGAAGGGGACGTGAGGGGGTCCTGGGTAAAGCATTGAGAACCAGTCTAGCCACGGTGTTCTGGGCCACTTGCAGTCTATTAAGTTGTTTCTCATTGGCCCAGATGAGAAGGCCATGCTGACTACAAGAGTCTGGACAAGTGCCTTTCTGTGGCTGTCGGGCAAGAAGGGAAACACACGCCTTAGAAGTCCAATAACACGAAAGCAGGATCTGGTAACCTGACTAACATGTTCTTTAAGCAGTAGTGCCTGATCTAGTCGCACACCCAGATTCTTTACGGTCTGTTTAGGGCTTGGTACTGGCCCTAAATCCAGAGGCCACCATTCACCATCCAGTGCCATCCTGATGTTATCGGTCACGGAGAGGAGGGCAGATTCGGTGCTGTGATTGGGTCTAAACCGAGATTGAGAATGGTCTTTACCCTCCGCTGCCTCGATGTATTTAGACAAATATGTATTTATCGGTTATCTTGCTAAGGTATGGCAGGAGGGAGATGGGTCGGAGGTTAGAGAGGTCTGTCCATGGAAGTGCCGCGTTCTTTCAAATGGGTTTCACCACCGCTTTCTTCCACTCCATAGGCACCTGCCCCTCCCTGAGGGAAAGATTTATGACTGATTGGATCTCCGGTACGAGCAGAGTACTCAGGGAGGCAACCATTTTGGCAGGCAAGAAATCATCAGGGGACCCCGATTACATATGGCTGATGAGGGAGGAAAAATCAGAGTCATTGACTGCTGGAAAGGTCATAAGTGAATTATCACCATATGAGGATACTTGAGAGGGAATCGGAATATTATTCCTTTGACTAGAGGCCTTTGTGATTTTATCATAGATCATATCAATTTTATTCTCAAAAAACAGGGAAATATCATCACAGAGGGACTGAGAAAAGCAATCTGGACTTTCACAGGCTACCGGTTTGAAAAAGGCCTGTAAAATTTTATACAATTCCTTAGAAGAATTATCCGCCTCAGCAAGATGCTGGGTAAGACGGTTCTTCCTTGCCAGTCTAATGTTTTTATAATAGTTGGATTGAGCGTTTAGGTGTGCTTTCTTACTTTCCTCAGTTCGAGTTTTCCTCCCGAATTTCTCGAGCTTTCTACATCCCTGTTTCTCTGTTCTAAGAGTTTCTGTATACCACACTTCTTGCTTGGAGGTGGGGTATTGTTTATGTAACTTCAAAGGAGCCAGCACATTGATTGCCTCTGTAAGGGAGTTGTTAAACTTTAATAAAGCGAGCTCCACATTATCCATTTCTGTAATAATGGGTTTCTGCCATACCCTCTGCAGCTCCTTAACTGTTACCTTATGCCACTGTCGTCGCCAAATCGACGGAAGACAGGTCTTCTGAGGGGGCTTGTTCAAGCCCAATAATGAAAATTCAACTAAGAAATGGTTGGACCAATTTACTTGTGTTGTAAGGTGACACCATACTTTGGAACAGTTGGAGAAAAGTAAGTCCAAGGTTTGACCCCCTATATGTGTGGGGCCTCTGCTCTGCATTACTAACCCTAGGGAGGATAGATCAGAAAGCAGGGATAAAGTTTCAGGATGCATGGGGATATCTACATGAGTGTTAAAATCACCTAGAAGAATGAAATCTTCATTTGCTTTAAAATGCGGAGCTAATAGTGTCCAGAAGGGAGAGAGTAAAACCCGAACTGGGTCCCGGAGGACAATAAACTAGTGCTCCTTTCCAGAAGGTTTTGGCGGCTGAGCTTATCTTAAAAACCATAATTTCTAATAGCGGACAGCATCTTTGTTCTAATATTGTAACCTTTAGATCCTCTTTATACATAATAGCTATACCGCCACCTATTTTATCAGGGCGCTCTAGTTTTAAAATGTTATAGCCTATGGGGACCCCGGATCTATGACAGAATTTCGACTACAAAAATATCGACCTACAAGAATATCGAGTCAACAATATCGAGGGCAAAAATATCGACATCCTATCTACAACATGGTAAGTACAAAAATATCGAAAAAATAATATCGTTGTAAAAAATATCGATGTTAAAAATATCGATTTTTTTTAAATATATATAAATGTAAAAGTAAGTATATAACACTAATAAATAAAATATACATATTTAAAAGTATCTAATAATGTTTAAAATTAATAAATAAAACATATATATTAATAATACATTAATTAAATATATACAGTAAAGATATAATATATATGTACTGAACAATAAGTATTAATAATTAATTTACTAATTTCTAAATTAATGAAATATATTCTAATTTACTAATACATGTACAAACATAAAACAATAACATACATAAAATGTAAGTAATATAAAAAACAAAATAAACATGTGATATTTTAACAATTAATTATATAAAACGTTGGATAGCGTAAGGGTAAACATTACTATTCCTACTCCAGAGAGTGGAACAGTCGAGAAAACTGACCCTGAACCCAAAAACCACCCCTTTACCCACGAACTGAAAACTGACCCTGAACCCTAAAAATACCCCTTTACCCAAAAACTGAAAACTGACCCTGAACCCTAAAAATACCCCTTTACCCAAAAACTGAAAACTGACCCTGAACCCTAAAAATACCCCTTTACCCAAGAACTGAAAACTGACCCTGAACCCTAAAAATACCCCTTTACCCAAAAACTGAAAACTGACCCTGAACCCTAAAAATACCCCTTTACCCAAAAACTGAAAACTGACCCTGAACCCTAAAAATACCCCTTTACCCAAGAACTGAAAACTGACCCTAAACCCTAAAAATAGCCCTTTACCCAAAAACTGAAAACTGACCCTGAACCCTAAAAATACCCCTTTACCCATGAACTGAAAACTGACACTGAACCCTAAAAATACCCCTTTACCCATGAACTGAAAACTGACCCTGAACCCTAAAAATACCCCTTTACCCATGAACTGAAAACTGACCCTGAACCCTAAAAATACCCCTTTACCCATGAACTGAAAACTGACCCTGAACCCTAAAAATACCCCTTTACCCATGAACTGAAAACTGACCCTGAACCCTAAAAATACCCCTTTACCCATGAACTGAAAACTGACCCTGAACACTAAAAATACCCCTTTACCCATGAACTGAAAACTGACCCTGAACCCTAAAAATACCCCTTTACCCATGAACTGAAACCTGACCCTGAACACTAAAAATACCCCTTTACCCAAAAACCCAAAAATGACCCTGAACCCTAAAAATACTCCTTAACCCAAAGTTAAATAATATTATTTAATTAGCAATTAATAATTAATTAACAATAACAATAAAGTAAATATATTAGCACATAAGCTGTAATTAATATAATTTAATAATTATTATCATTTTTCCCCAATTAATTAATTAACAGTAACTAAAAATTATATATATAAATAAATTACTCTAATAATGTAATTAACTAACTAATATTATTTAATTACCAATTAATTACTAATTTAAAATATGTACAAAATTATATTAATTAATTAACTAATTAATATTAATTATTTGCCAATTAATTAGTTATAAATATTTAAAAACATATATTAATTAATTAATTATTATTAAATTACTCCCCACCCTATTCCCCTATAAACCCACATCCCGCTACAGAAAATATATATCAATTAATCAATTAATGATTTCCCAATTAATCAATATTAATTAGCAAATAATTATAATTAATTAATTAATCCTACTAATTATTAATCAACTTACCATAATTAAATTACTTCCCACCCTATTCCCCTATAAACCCACAACCCGCTCCGGTACTAAAACATCAAATTTCCTTATAAATTTCTATATTAATATAGAAAATGTATACATATATAATAGTAATTATTTTAAATACTTAAATTAAACATATAACACATACATAATAAAAAACTATAAAATAATACAAATATCGATATTAGTGTCATCGAAATTATTAACATCGATATATATGCTATCGATATTACTAACTTCGATATTACTTACATCGATATTAAGTATTTCGATATTACTTACCTTGGGTCGATATTCTGTCCTACGATATTCTTGCCTTCGATATTATGCTCCTTCGATATTTCAGACTCGATATTATGGTAGGTCGATATTTCCAACTCGATATTTTGACTGTCTACCGGGGACCCCTAACATTATAGCTGGGACTGTGTGTGGTTTCAGCCAGGTCTCTGTAAGAAAACATATATCCGGCTGCAGTGTATGTACAAGGTCCCATAGTTCAAGGTGATGTTTGGGCAGGGAGCGAATGTACAGGAGGAAACTCTTAAGGCCGATTAATGGCAGAACTTTCTTAATGTTTTCACTGATGTTAAGATTAGCATTAAATGCTTGAAAGTGACAGTTTATGCATGAAAAACGACCCTCTGGACATGGCCACGAATCCTTTGTGCAGTTTGCTAGGGGAGCTGTCTGTAGATGTCTTAATGTTCGGGCAGAGTACCTGATTCTATGTTCGCCAATTAGAGATGAATCCAAACGAGCAGAGCCCATGGCCCCTAGCCCCGTCCTGTCGCGGACGGGCGCAGACGGGCCACTCTTTGGCTACTCTTCGGCGTATCTTCAGCTGTGCGCAATCGCTGCGTGCTCCAGGAAGGGGCGAGGGCTAAATAGCTCCCGTGGTTACAGGAAGTGCCTGGCTCTCACCTGACCCGCCCTCTGCTCAACGGTACTGGCTACCGTGTCGGACCGGGGCGGTCAGGAAAGAAAGTTAAGCCCAGGCTTTCCCGCTACCCTGCAAGTAAGATTCCCCTCCTATTGACTCAGGTTAGGGCGGAATAGCGAGATTGTAAAAATGCAGACTGCCAATTGCTTGGGATTAAAATCAAACACAATGAGCAGCAATTAAAATTATTATTATACAGAGCACAGCGTGGAGGCACAATTAGGTATTAACAACAAAGCAAGCGGGTCGGGGACTCTGCCACCGTCGCCTTACCGCAGCTCGCCGGAGATGACACTCAGCCTAAATAGCCCTTCAAGTCCAACCACTAGAGCGCTAACCGCTCCCGTGGTTACAGGAAGTGCCTGGCTCTCACCTGACCCGCCCTCCACTCAACGGTACTGGCTACCGTGTCGGACCGGGGTGGTCAGGAAAGAAAGTTGAGCCCAAGCTTTCAAGCTTGTACATATAAAAGGATTGCCCATTAAGTGTTTGCACTTTGTTTCCATTACTGTTTTATACATGGCGCTGCCACAGCCTATACCAATTGCTGACAATTGCAGACCTGCAGTTTATGCACATTCAACTTTAAATAGCCTTTGCAATGTAGGCAGTGACACAACCTTTGTGGTTGAAGCCCACAATACCTATCATTTAGAAGTCTTTTATTCTTGTGTCAAATTTCCAACTGTGGATGCTAACACAGGAACATTTCATGAATAACCTAATGTTGCACCACCACAAGCTTACAGAGCATATCAGTACCTAGAAATCCCACTTTCACATTGGGAACATCAAAATTGGTTCAAAGGTGCCCTAATCCACATACTTACACCTGTATGCATAGGACCTTAATAATGAAGAGGACACTTGGCCAGCGTTGTCTGGTTATACACCATTACCTAACCTACAGGGTCTCAATATTAATGAGCCACAATAATTATTTTTTGGATTTCGGATTCTCAAAAACAGGTGGTAATCGACACCTAGGAAGCAGCATCACCAGTGCAAGTTTTCTGATCAGCATTTTTCTCCTCAAATAGGGTTTGACTACAGGCCCCTTGATCCCTTGGTATTGACCATGATGCATTAGCATAGCATTTCTAGACGTATGTTACGAAGTTTACTTCTTATATGTTTAATGTTGTGTTGTACTGTCATGTGGTCTCTTGTCTCACAAGTGATTTTGTATTTTTTTCACAAATTAACGTTGTGTGGCAAATACTTGACAAATGAGTGTACACTGGCTAGACCTTATGAGCACCCACCATATTTGGGTGTTACATTTGCATGATTAAGTTGAGCAATGGAAGCCTGTCAGCCAGGCTGACAGGTCGCTGTTTTAATGCATTTTCCTTTCTAATTACAGATTCATTTAAAAACCGTATGTATACATAGTGCACGGGCATTAAGTGTGCACATTTTACATCCTTATTATAGGATTGATTAGGAGTGGCACACACGGGGCTGGAATCTTGTGTAGTCCTGATCAGAGCCAATAGGGGAACGGCTCGAAACATGTTGACTATTCATTACTGAGACAACCAGGCTCATCACGGTCCGGTTTTCTCTCAGTAACAACCACCGATTTTTTTAACCTTACCAATTAGGGGCGGGAATAAAAGAGTGGCCCACTAGTTAGGTATTTTTAATTTTCCTTTTTCCACTCCACTTCACTTCACATAGTTCACACCAGTAAGTGCTCCTATGCATTTCGCAAGTTGCAGCATGCCTCAATCCGTAGAGGATTGAGAGGAACCCCAATGATGAAGCATAGCACAAAGGGGATACCCTGGTGGGCGAGGAGTCTCTAGAAAAAAAGTATTTTTTCTAGAATAGCGAGTGCAGCAGATCCACGCTGAACCCTATCAGCTTCCCCAGGGCAGGTTTTCTTCGAATTACTCAATTTTTGTTTTGCTACATAACTGTCAGGAGGATAAACCTAGCCTCTACCCCTGCCTCCCTTTCTTCTTTATTTGTAACTACAGTAATTCTACACTGGTCTAGTTAAACTATACAGACACTTAACTCAGTATGTTTCATGTACCTTGATGGCTGTCCCAGCATGAACAGGCAGAGCAGGGCAACTGCAGTTGCCTGCAGTGCTAACATTAAGGTCTATAATTATTCATTCAATTATTGAGAATATTCCCACAAGCTGTGAGGAAATTCATTTTTGGATAGCATAAAAATAGATCAAATTAAAGCTACGTTTTCACTCATGAAACCACAAGACAAGCAAAGGCTATTGAGTCTGTGCTTATGCCAAGGGAGAGTTCTCCAAATAGATGACTGTAACACTTGGGTATAGTCTTTGCTACTGTCTATACCATCACACATGGCAATCTGTCCATTTCAGTCTTGCTGGAGGTGTTAAAACAAACACAAAGGAAACACAGGGCAGCTGCTGCCCTGGATTTGGGGATGAAATTAATGGACAACTTTCCCATTGTCTCCTCAGTGTTTCTGTTAATCATCACAGTCAAAGCAGATTCGCTTTATATATGCCAGTGGCTCGCACAGGTTACAACAGTCAACCAGGAACGTGAGCTGCCTATAATTATTGCTGAAGCATATGCTTCTATAGGTCAAAATAATTGGTCTAGTCTAGTTAGACTGTAGAGACACCTAACTCAGTATGTTTCACGCACCTTGATGGCTGTCCCAGCATGAACAGGCGTCGCAGGACAACTGCAGTTGCCTGCAGTGTCGACAATAAGATTGTAATTATTCATTCAATTATTGGTAAAATTCCCACAAGCCATGGGGAAATTCATTTTTTGGAAAGCCCAAAAAATAGATAAGATTAAAGCTAAGTTTCCACTCATGGAACCACAAACCAAGCACAGGATATTGAGTCTGTGCTTATGCCAAGGCCTAGATCTCCAAATAGATGACTGTAACACCTGGGGCACAGTCTTTGATGCGGTCTATACCATCATACGTGGCCCACTGTCCATGTCAGTTATGCTGGAGGTGGTAAAACAAACACAAAATGAACACAGTGCAGCTGCTGCCCTGGATTTGGGGATGGAATTAATTGAAAACGTTCCCATGCTCTCCTAAATGATTATGTTAATCATCACAGACAAAGCAGATTCTCTTTCTATAATCCATTGGCTCGCACATGTATCACCAGTTAACCAGGAACGTGAGCTACCTTTAATTATTGCTGAATTATGTGCTTCTATAGGTCGCAATAATTTAGGAACAAGGCCCAGTAAACCACAACTAGGCAAACATTGATCCAACAAGGACACTACCAAGTAGATCCTGTACTTAAAAAACTATGGACCAGACCAAACCGAAAAAAAAGAAAGATTAAGAGGAGGTTGCCCACCACAGGAACCCTCCGACAGATACAACAATTTGCGTGATCCCATACCATTGTAACAACCTGATAGGTATCAGATTTCTGATACTCGTTCTTCTTGTTGCTTTCAGGACTCATCTGACAAGCAATATAAGAGAGGAGGATGCTCTGAGTGCAGACAAGAAGAGTACGTGAAACCGAAAAGGGACTCACAATGCTCATCTTACGTGAAAATAAAGGAGGAGAAACCTCCTCAATTTAAGCCCCAATTTCATAAAAAGAAAGTTGTAGCTTTAACAGAAAAGTATGCCACAAACAATGAGAACTCTCCTTCTGAACATAATGTGGTGGATGACTATTCAACAGCACGGCAGACGTCACTATAGTGCTCTGGAATCTCCAGGAGTTTCTGGCAGACAAAGCAACTGATCAATACATTACAGTTGAAATCCCAGACAGATGGGTATCCCCTCCAGACAGATGATATGATTTAGACAAACAAATTGAGGGTGACATACAGCACACTATTCAAGCAATATTCTGGGAACATTTAACTTTAAATACATTCTCTAAGCAGATGTCAATTGGGCTTCAGAGTTTGCCCAAACATCTCCATAAGTAGAATATGTTATACTAACTGCATTATTTTGCACTTGTCTCTGATGAGGTCAAACAAACATATGCTGCCAAATGGGCTCTTGTAATAGCTCCAGCTTTATATCGCAATTATGTTGACTGGGATAAGGACTCTCCTTGTCATGTAATACCCATAAGATAAAGCCCTGAACTATAGCCACAAAAGGGGATGCTAAAGCACCAGCTAGAGACATACTATCACAATTAGAGTACCAGGGAATATTTGCACTCTGTGTCTCCCAAATGAATAATCCTCTTGTTCCCATTTAAAAATGTGATCTCTCCTATTGTATTGTCTTAGACTACAGCCACTTAAATAGTCATACACACACATTAGCAATACAAAATATACACAGTACAGTGGTGATGCATGATATAGTCCTTAAAAAAATACAAAAACCGTGGACATGTCCAAATTCTTTCTGCCATAATATTGCGCCTGAAAGCAGAGATTGCAAACAAACCAAAAAGCTGCCCTAGCAGGACAAAGTCACCAATTTTACATGAGGTCGACTTACTATTTGTTTTTTAGCAGATGGGTATGGTGTAGCGCCTTAGGGGCAGCCGCCCTCCTTTGTTGCTGTGAAAGCAGATATTGGACTGCCTTCTCACCACTGGGTTTTAATCTTCACTTTTCCCGACTACCCATGGGATATAAGAACAGTCCAGGACTGTTTGCTGCCTTCATTCTGTCAATTCTTCATGATTTTGACCCAAACATGTTTTCATGTTGTCCTATATAGAGGATATCTACTTGGCGCATTTAGCCAGAGTGAATCGCATAATATTGTGATTTACTGATTCTGGCTTTAAGTTCAACTTTAAGAAGTCTAACATAGCATTTGTAAGTGTACTATTTCCAGGATACAAACTTTTCCATGAGGAAAAAAGCCTTGCACAACATTTCCTGGAGAAGTGTGGTCTACTGCAACCACCGAACACTTTAAGGAAACTATAATCATTATTTGAATTGATTTATCCTGGGTTTTCCAATACACATTGGACATCAGAACATACAGATATACTCAGATCACTTCAATCTGACTTGTTTGCAACATACATATGTAAATACTACCAGCCTGGTTATTTGCATAGTTGTGTGTGCCATTGGATTTACCTACATCACCTTTAATGAAGGTGAAACAGTGCTGATTTCATATAAATCGCATTTATATTCCAATATGGAAATATGTTTTGCATCCACTGTGAAAATACTGACTGCAGTGCAGATGGCTATACTTAAAGAGAACACCGCCTGCACAAGGTATACTAACTAGTGTTGTTACTCCCATTCCAGCCTTAGCGGCTGTCACAAAAGCAAGTATTGCAAATGTGTAAAGTCATCCATCATAGATAGGATCAATGAGTAACATCCTTTAGCTGCTGTTGATGAAGACTTTATGTTTGACCTGTCTTTACAGACACAACATCTTCATCAATATGAGCATGTTTATCCCATGCCCAATAATGTTTTTCCCTTTAGCAGTATAAATATATTATTATTACTCATGGTTTAGTGAGCATGCTATAGTTATTACGCACCAATATTTGGCGGCATGCACCACTGTTCATGGTGTGATGTTGGATGGAAACTTCCACCCACAAAGAACTTGCACACGGTCCTTAGTTGGCTGAACTAAAACCTTTACTTCTTGCACTAGAAAACAAATATCTTGAATTCCCCACAGTTAAAGTATGTGAGGAGTATTATTTTGTCCAGTCCTTCAATGACAATTTGCTTTATTGGCGGCAAAATGTATTAAAAGATTCTAAAGGCAACACTATAAGGCATAAAACGCTTTGGGCGAAGGTGGCAGACCTAAAAGATAGGATGCCGCATACTTATGTAATTCATACATTGAGTCATCAGTGTGTGGGACCACAAATTGTAGGGAATTCCTTGGCGGATGAAGCAGTAAAATCTGCATTTGTGACTGCAACATTTTCTGTGAATACTCATTCTTATATGAGGGTAGATAAATTAGCTGCTGTTATTGCTACACATGATGGCATCCTTAGTGCTTAGGCTTTTCAGTAGTGTCCTACGCCGATGACACCCAAATTGTGGTGTCAATTTCCAAAGAACAGGAAGAAGTGTGTCATAAATCCAGCTCCTATATGTCCCAAATTGGTCAGTGGATCAAAAAGAACTGCCTAATATTAAAAGCTGGCAAAACAGAAGTCCTAGTATTCTGTAACAGCAGATCCTTTTGGTCACCAATCTGGTGGCTTCAGAATATGTGTCCCTTACCAATGCCAGTACAGAAAGGAAGGAATTTGGGAGTTATTTTCGATGATAAACTCCACTTTGATTATCAAGTAAAAGCACTTTCATCTTCTGTTTATAACACACTAAAAATAATAAAGAAGACATGTCCATATATTCCAAATGAGCTTCAGAAAACAGTAGTTACATCACTGACTTTGGCCTAGATGGCATTGACTGGGTGTGAGTATTTGATTGGTTCCGATGCTCCGTCCATCACCACCCCCTTTTGTACCACTTTGTTCGCCATAAGTTGGCAAAGTATGCTCAGACGTGAGTCCCTTGCTCACTTTGCCACTGGATTCAAGCAAGCCGGGCTGAAGACGGCTGAAATGCCAGAAACCGGTGCTCGGAAGCTTGTTTCCGGTCCAGGGAAGGCATGGCTTGGCAGTTCGGGCTGGACTGTTCCCATGAGGCACAGGGTCAGACTGATTTGCATATGGCCATTTCTGAACTGGGGTGACAGAGTGAGCTAAAGAACGGTGATGGATTAAACCCAGATCTGTTGACTGGGTGTGAGTGTTTGATTGGTTCAGAAGCTCTGTCCATCACCACCCCCTTTTGTATCAATTTGTTCGCCATAAGTTGGCAGGTTATGCTCAGACGTGAGTCACTTGCTCACTTTGCCACTGGATTCAAGCAAGCCGGGCTGAAGACGGCTGAAAAGTCCAGAAACCAGTGCTCGGAAGCTTGCTTCCGGTCCAGGGAAGGCATGGCTCGGCAGTTCGGGCTGGACTGTTCCCATGAGGCACATGGTCAGACTGATTTGCATATGGCCATGTCTGAACTGGTGTGGCAGAGTGGGCTAAAGAACGGTCATGGAATAAACCTAGATCTGTTGACTGGGTGTGAGTGTTTGATTGGTTCAGTTGCTCCGTCCATCACCACCCTCTTTTGTACCACTTTGTTCACCATAAGTTGGCAGGGTATGCTCAGACGTGAGTCCCGTGCTCACTCTGCCACTGGATTCAAGCAAGCCAGGCTGCAGACGGCTGAAATGCCAGAAACCGGTCCTCAGAAGCTTGTTTCCGGTCCAGGGAAGGCATGGCTCGGCAGTTCGGGCTGGACTGTTCCCAAGAGGCACAGGGTCAGACTGATTTGCATATGGCCATGTCTGAACTGGGGTGGCAGAGTGGGCTAACGAACGGTGATGGATTAAACCCAGATCTGTTGAATGGGTGTGAGTGTTTGATTGGTTCAGATGCTCCGTCCATAACCAACCCCTTTTGTAACCTTTAAAGCACTGCATAACTTAGGACCAAGCTACTTTCATGTAAAATGTGCCTGATATTCTCCAGCCAGAAAACTCAAATCCTTAGACGCAATACTGTTAACCCTTCCAAGAGCACAGCGTGCTACCTGGTGTTGTAGGAGCTTTCTATTGAAGGCAGCTGCACTCTGGAACAGCCTATCGATAGACATAAGAAAATGCTCCCAATTTCTGGCCTGGATGTTTACACGTTAGCAATCAGTGGCAACAATGTTCCCAAATCAAATCCCTTGGGCTAAAGGATTTCAGCTAAATACACATATTATTTTAGTGAACTAAATACCCTTTGTTACAATACCAGGGGTGAGTAATTGTTTTATTGCCAACCAAGACAACAGACTAGCCTTAGTGGTAGCTGTTTATGAAGGTGTTGCTTCTGTACAGGCTGGTGTGGCGGCCAAAATGTTGTTTTTACAGCAAGGTTATTGGTGGCATGTCTTATATAAGCAGGCAAAGAAATATGTTTTTTGTTGTGACATTTGACAACAAAATAAAAGTTCCACTGTAGCTCACCCACAGCAGATACACCCAATGATTTACAATAAACCTTTTAAATGCATTTTTTGGACCACTGTGGTCCTCTAAATGTGTATGTAGTGTTTAAATGTATTCTACTAGCAGTAGATTCTTGTTCAAGTTTCCTATGGGTGTTGCCACAATGTTAGGGTGACGCTCACACTGTTATTAAAGATTTGTAAATCTTTATTGGAACACATACATGTACTACATTCCACTCAGAACAGCGCCCTGCTTTTACTTTTAATACTATGGCTTCCCTGGTGTAGATGTGCATTACTCTTCTCCATACTGTTGTGACGGAAATTTGGTGGTGGAGAGGAAGTGCCATGACCTAAAGCCATCCTTAATAGCTAGAGTATTAGGTACAAGGCGTAGTTACATCAATCACCTATATGGGGTGCAAAGAGCAATTTGTAATATCTTTATGTATGCTTCAGACCATGACGGTCCAGACATTGTGGTGGCAGCCACGCGTTGTTATGTAAATGATCATGCGCTGTTTTACAGAATTTACAGAACTTCCACGACAGCCAATCCAATGAACAGTTGAAGATGTCTGCCGGAATCAAGTAGCAGCCAGAACCTTCCAACTCAATTCCACAAATTGGGGATCCTGTTTGTGAAACAATTGCGTTAAAGAAGGAATTTGATCCATCATACTGTGCACCGGTACTAGTCCTTGGTATTCAAGGCACATGAACTTGCTGGTTCTAAAGACAATAGTTTTGTCTCCATTGATCACATGAAGAAACATCATGTTGATAATTCTAAACAGTATGCCACAAGAAGTCCTTGGTAGTTCCCTAACTCTTCTTGCTACTCTACAGGAAATTCCTCTAAAGCTTGTGAGCAAAATCGAAGCTGTTTCTCCCCCACTAGGGAGTTGTAGAAAGAACTTCAGTTACTTTTAAACACCGCTATAAATGCCAGCCTTACGAGGGAAGTGAGTACTATCCTTTCTACTCCGTCTCCTGCAGACGATCTAATTTTTTCTAATCCACCACTTGTGGAACCTATCAGTTCTCTTACTGCACCCATTGCTCCTGTTTTTCAACCAACCGCTCCTGGCTAATATGTTGAATCAGATGATAATTCATCTGACTCTTTTGAGAGTTCCACCTACACTCTACCTAAATGGGCCTGTGTTTTCTTACCATGGCTGAACAACATTGATATGGTCCCTTCTTGGATATATGTTTGGACAACACTTTCCTCGGTTTTTCTATTGTTTTGGATTGTATTTGTGACTGGTTTCTTCTTGCTAATCAATGGCCATTCCATTCCAGAATGCTCTGCAACAGAACTGGCAAATGAGGTGTTAATGTCTGACTCATCTTTACATGACCTGAAAAATGACCTGTCATATGTGAACATTTCAGCTGCCCCAGTAACTGATTAAACTGTTTGGGATAAGGTTCCCGATGATGATGATGTACAATAATACGTCAGATTCCGTACGTTTTTAAGGTCTCTATGGATCATGTTAATGTATCCTGGTTACATTCTGACTATTGGGATGTTGATACCGTAAATTCCATACTCTCAGCGTTAGAATACTACACTATTTTTGAGAGTGAGGACCTTATCTAAAGTTTGCTAATTATGGTGAAGTGTTCAGTTATCATTCTGGACATCATTATTCGTGTTCAACACACAATTTTTAATTACACAGTATGGCAACATTGTAAAACTTCCACACATGGGACCTCAAACACATATAGGGATAACTTCACATATTTGTCTGGACATGAAGCATTCAACCTAAAATACTTGTATTTTAAACTTGACCCAACACCATCCAAGAAATATATGCTGATACAAACCAATTTAGTATATAGAGCTTTGCTCGTCAAACAGTTATCCTTAAAAGGATAGGAGTATTGCAAGATTATCATTGACATGAAATCAATTTAGGATACCAAACACTTGTCGGTTCAGGGAACAGACACCTTATTTGAAGAAGAGACTGTTAAATTCCAATTTTTTCTAAATGACACAGGTTGACCAGGACTTGCTCGACATAAAGCCAGGAATTCTCCCAACCTTCCTTCCTCTGCCAGATTTGATAATTGGCAAAAGTTAGCCACTTTTACTGAAGAACAGCTCAATAACATGTTGCAGAATGGTACATTCAGCTACATACTTTCAGGTTCAAATATGTGACTATTGTGGCCAGTGGACTCAAATGGTTATGCTTGTGTTTTTAATTCCACATCAGGTTTCAAGGCTAGCAGATCGGACCCTGTTTATTCCTATTTTTAACACTCAAGGATAGTCACCACCTATTTGGTAGGAACATTTACCAACAGTGGTTAGAATATTCCACACTGTCTGCAGTAAAACAACATATTTCCCTCCTGTCTGAAGACATGGGGCTATCATATTTCTTTCTGGGTCCTAAGTCCAAAGTTTGTAAAAGATTAATTTATGAAACTTACAATGAAATTTGGAAATTGTCACAAATAGAAGTAGCTGCAAGTTTAAGGCAAATTGATCAAGGTAATTTGGAGAAAGGACTTGCTTTTGATGATAATAGCATTATTAGGTTGTCTTGCATTTACAGTTTTAATAACATTGTGTCATTTGTTATTGATATTATGCAAAACGACAAGTCTTTATAATACCATGGGCAAAGTAGTCTTAGATCTAATATGCAGTTTAGTTTGGCTGTTCATTTCCACAAGAATGGGCGCATCCCATGGCTTTACCTAAATTCTACAAAGCCATTCTTTACTCATTAACAGGGACTCATGACCAAAAAAGATGCTGCTCATAAAATGTTACATATGGAAAAGTTAGAACAATTGCCTTTACTGTAATTGAAATACCCTCCAGGGTATGGTTAATACACTGCATATTATCTTTGCCAATTTCCACATTCTAA
The DNA here is from genome assembly GCF_964263255.1 of Lissotriton vulgaris. Taxonomy (NCBI): domain Eukaryota; kingdom Metazoa; phylum Chordata; class Amphibia; order Caudata; family Salamandridae; genus Lissotriton; species Lissotriton vulgaris. Next base: position 215,661 of record NW_028248991.1, on the reverse strand, counting down.
TTTACGTCTTGCATAAAAAATGTACTGGTAGGTAAATATGAAGCCCTGGGAGGAAGCTTTATCCACTAACTGAGGTCACTTCCTTTCAACTACCGATGTGACTTAGTTGATAAGGAAGTATTCCTTACTGGAAAGAAATGCAACTCAACCTTCGACCACTCACTTGTTTGTAAATATGTTATGATCCACGGGGCATGTAACACTTCGGTCGAGAATATGGCCTAATTCCTAAAAGGAATAGCAGCCCTTTCAATTCTCCCCCTCATTACTGTCCTTTCCAATGGAAGTTATTTAATGTTAAGCAATCATGTCTGTTGTGTAATGAAGGCCAAGATCCCATATGTTCTGCCTGTTTCCCACACAGTGGCCTGCTGCAATAACGTACTTATCCCACCTATGCAAGTGGTTTCTGATAGTTTGTTGCAGGCTTCAATTTCAACTTTTAAGGCAGACTTTAACAAGCTAAGCCAACTCAAAACCTTCTTGTTTCAATAGGATGTGTCATTACCATCTGCCCGAGAAACCTTTGAACTTTAGGTTGCAAGGACATCCAGTGAAATACATTCTCTTTTGAGCACAAATCTCCCACACCATTTTGAGGAGCTTGTGGATCAAATCTTTAATGCTTCTAATAATGCCAATATCACACACTGCTTTAAAACAACTGGAACTGGCTTAGTCAGTCCCTTTCAGAAAATCTTCTGAGTAATACTGGCCTTTATACATTCTCTGTTTTCCAGTGTTTTGGTGGCATACCCTTTGTGTTATCCTTTATTTGCAGTATTATGTTTCTATTTTTGCTAATCCATAATGGATGTTCTGTTTCAAAACCCACTAGTAATGGAACTATCACCAGTCCAGCTGTGCAATGGGCGCATGATACGATTCTTTGGCATCCTGCTACTCCAGGAACTAAACACTGACTGGCCATTTTTATCTTTCAGACTTGACTGGTTTACCTGCATACAGCCTGTGTATTTCATTGCCTTTGCTGTCCCTTCGAGTGGGCACTTGACATCTGCCTTACACTGAATATGTTGGTTCCTAAATACATGAACTTGCTGATGAATCCAATATTGACCCATTTCGGGCCTGTCCCATGAACTTGCAGCTGGTTCTAGATGCATGTTATGAACTGTTCCCTACAAGGGTGATGGCTGCATCTGCACCAGGATTTCCGCACTTCGGCTCTCAAAACAAGGATGCAGGACTACTTCTGCAGCATCGCCTGCTAATGAGGTTCATGTCTGCTCTTTGTAGCTTTTGAATGGGACTCTTCATGAGTCTTCATTTGCAGAGACTGAATATGTTCTGGATTCACAAAACATTGATCTGGTGGAAGAAATTTTGGGTGCCTCCACCTTCAACTGATTCGACCCACTCTTCAAAATGTTCTGTTTCATTTATTATTGTACTTATAGCTTGTTATATTTATTACTTTGTTAGTTACTTTAGTGTATTAGAGGTTTTAGCCTGCTACTGCTTGCACAGTCACATTTTAGAAATATGCGGTACATGTTGTTTTGTTATTCAGTGCTTCTTCTTCAGACTTTGTCTGCACATTTTGTACTAGGAGGAGAATTCTGGCAGAGAGACCTGTACTGGAACGAATGCACGCTAGGTATTGGGGCCATTGCTAAATCCAGAGATCACTTATATCCCTTTGTATACACATTAGGAATAGTCCTAGAAAGATAGATACTCTGCCACGTTAGGGATGTTCATTGTATACAGTCTGCTAGTAATGTAATCACAGCACATCTGCTTTAAACTAGACTATGATAGTGTTAATAAATGTATTGTAAATTTTCATTATGTATTTCTTTTGTTTATTGGGGACATGCATGAGTGAGATATGAAAGGTGACGATCTGTTTCCACGGTTCCTTGGGGACTAGAGATTAATGTTCTATGTTTGATAAAATCCCCTGTTACTTTGGAAAGGTCAAGAGTTCAGGTGAGGCACTGCGAGCTTTCCCAGATTTGGGGTGTCAGGAGCTGACGTGGTAGAGAGACACAATCCCTACAATCTGTCATCAGGTCATCCCACTGCCCAGTTCTGCTGATCAGCAGAATCCCTGTGACCTACTGGGAAGAAAGGACCTGTGTGATCTTCAAAGACCCTTCTTTGTAGTCACCCCCACTTTAAAGGCACAACTAGGTCTAAGTACTGGGTCTCTGACCCTACCAAGACAGTACACTACTGGACCTGTGAAAAATCCTGTCAGGAAGACGGACTGCTGTGCTGCTAAAAGGACTGCCACTCTGCTGGACCGCTGCTTTGGATGAACTGCTTTTATGCTCTGATGTGCTGCCTGTTGCCAGGTGTTTGTTACCCTCTGCCCTGCTGGGGAAAAGGACTGGACCCATCTTATATGGAACTAGAATGACTGCAAGGGTTTGCTGGCTTGCCCCCTTAGGGCCATCAAAGATTCCCTCCAACCCTGCAACAACACCTGGACTTTCCCATATGTGAGTCCTGCCTTGCCAAGTGGTGCCAACCTAGTCCTGGGCTCTTGGAGGTGCTTGTTTCAGTGCTTATGAAGCAGAACCCATCTATCAACTTGTTTGTGCTGATTGGAACTGATGGATGGCCTTCACTTCAACAGACTCCGCAGCTTGACGACGATATACTGTTCGACGACTACGCATAGCCTACATCGCAAAGGGCTTCACTCATTGCGTGGATCAGAACTGATGCATCGCCTACACCCAGGGGATTGACAATGATGTATCACCTCCTCTGCTTATCATGTTGGGTCCTCGCCATTGACGCTTCCTCCATCCGAAGTAATTTTTCAGCAGGACCTGCATGAGTCCTGTGGTCCGCCTGCTTTTCATCGCGGTTGTCCTTAACTTTGGATTTACCCCAGACTAGCATGACCAGATGCCCCCAGTTGGTGATTCGTGACTCTAAGCACTTATTTTGATTTATTCTTTTAAAAAAATCACCAGTAGAAACCCAGTGCTAATTATTGGATTAATGTCGTTTTTGTCTTTAATTACTCATAAATTTATTATCTATTTTTTTAACACTACGTGGAGTACTTTTGTGGTGTTTTCATTGTAGTACTGTGTGTGTGTTGCACACATACATTACACACTACCTCTTTACAAAAGCCTGAATGCACTGTGCCAAGCTACAAGAGGGTGAGCACAGGTTATCTTTTAGTGTGTATCTAGCTTACCCTGACTAGAGTGGGGATACCTGCTTGGACAGGATGCATACCTCTGCCAACCAGAAACCCAATTTCTTTTTTTTCTTTTTTATTCCACAGTTGCAATGTAGGATAGTACACAAAATCAATAAGTATGAAACAATCATAAATAATATAAATACATCATACATCATGTGATCATGGAGGAACCCCCAAATGTACATACCAATTTTACGCTTTCTTACCCCCTTTATAGAATACTGGCACCATTCTAAATTAAATAAGTTTTACAATTTGGCCCACCAAAATTCAAATGCTGGAGGCTCAGATTGAAGCCAATCTGATGCTATACATAACTGTGCAGCAGTCAATGCAACAAATAAAAAAAGCCTATGTTTATACAAGAGATTCAACTTTTTAACAGCTTGACCTGTCCCTAATAGCATAAGAGCCGGAGAGATCTTAAGCGTAGTCTGAGGCATTTCTGACAAAAAACGTTCAATACCATACAGAAAATTAGACAATTTACTACAATTATAAAAAATGTGAAGACTATCTGCCGTATCACTCCCACATCGAAAACACTTACCATCATACCGGCCTCCCCATTTAAGCATTCGATCTGGGGTATAATACAAATTAAATGCTGGTTTAAAAATTGTGCCTTTAAATTAGCTGAGAGGAGAGCTTCCCCAGAGATGATAATTGTATTTTCTATTGATAGATCTTATTCCCCCAACACTGACTGCCAGTATGCATTATGTTTCTCCATATCATCCGGTCTAGTTGATAATAATATTTTATATAACCCCCCAATTTTCTCTTACCGCCGCACAGCCTCTACCAAACCATTAGGTGTAAGGGCCATATGCTTCCGACTAAGACAGTCATGAATTTGGAGATATTTAAAAAATTTAGATTAAGGTTAATCATATTTCCTAGCAAGGTGTTCATACAGCAGAATCAGTCCCCCAGCCTCGTAGTAAAAATCTCCAATTTGCACAATGTCCATTGCTGTCCTATCCCAGAATATAGACAAGAGCAATTTTAAAGCATTCATTAGTGTATAAATCCGTCCAGGACCAATATTTTACGTATTCTCCTCAATACTTTAAATGCAGCTTCCAAAATTTTAAACCTGGTCCTTTTGTAATAATTGCCATCGAGCTCTTCAAATAAACATCTTTAAGACTCAGTCCCTAAAATTAACTGAAATATGGACGGTGCTTCAGCTATATTGCCAACTTGCTCCTCAGTCAATAATTTACACATTCTTTTCAGAAAACAAACATAATAATAAAGAATAAAATCTGGTATGGCCCGACCACCTCTTTCAATTGGAAGCATCATTAGTCTCATGTACCGCAAGGGTTTGCCGAGAGCCCAAAGAAATTTAGAGCAGAGTGACTGCAACTGTTGCAATTGACTTGGGGATATTTCCAAAGGAATGGATCTAAATAGGTATAATACCTTTGATAAAATGTTCATTTTTATGATATTACCTCTACCTATTACAGTAAAATGAAGACGTCCCCATCTATCAAACGATTGTCTTATATTGTAATAGTGCCATCCAATTTACTTCTAGTAACTTTTTCATTGATGTTTTAATTTTAATACCCAAATATGTAACGTCAGATACTGATATAGGATCTTTTACTAAAATATTATCAGTGCATAAAACTTGCGTTTTAGAGACATTGAGTTTATAACCAGACACCTGGCTGAACTCAGATGCCAACCGCTCAATCTCTGAAAGGGCCGTAACCGGATCAACAGACCTCACAGCTATATCATCCACATATGCGAAAACTGAATGAGGAATATCCTGTTCAAAGAAGGGTCTTATCAGCTGACATTTAGATAACATTTCAACAAAAAGATTTATATATAAGGCAAAAAGTAAAGGGAAGCAGGGACATCCTTGCCTAGTTCCTCTTGTAATTTTAACCACCTCAGATCTCATACCCATAGCAGCAATTATAGCCACTGGAGAAGCATAAAGCACCTGTATCGCAGTCATAAAGCCTTTCCCAAAACCCTCCCGGTTCATCACTTTCAAAAGATAATGCCACTCCACGCGATCAAACGCTTTCTCAGCGTCCAATAAAATTAACCCAAGTTTCCATTTCTCAGCTTGAAAAATGTCAAAAAGAGTCACCACTTTATTAACATGTGTGACAGTATAAATGTCTGGAATAAATCTGTGTTGGTTTAATGAAACTAATGAGGTTATAACTTTTGAGATGCGATTAGCCAAGATTTTCGAATAAATTTTACGATCACAGTTAAGTAAAGAAATTGGACAGTATGAACCGGGCAGCACCGGAGCTTCACCCTTCTTATTAATAACCACTATGGTGGCTTCATCCCATGACTTAGGTGCCTACCCTAATTGCACTGCCTTAAATGTTTCAAGCATCATATCCTTCAACTGATCAAAAAAAAGCTTATAAATCTCACCTGGGAGATAATCAGTACCCGCCGCCTTGATCAGCAAAACAGAAAGGTCCATAGATTCCCAAGTTTGAACAACGCTTATATAAGCTCCTTTTGTAACTGGTTGGAGACACACTCGAAGCTCTGGACCTCTTGAGCTTCATAAAGGAAAACAGGTTTGAGAGAAGAAGAGTGTGTACTCCAAAAGAAATCAACAAGTACTTGTTTGGATTAATATCCGTTCTTTAAGGTTGTCATACAAGACCAGAGCTACTTTGGATTGCAGTGCGACATCTTTATTATTTGATGATAAAACATGGACAGCCGACACGTGTTTCGCCCCCTATTGGCGAGTTGTGCCGGGGCTTCCTCAAGGCTATTTTCACATATACAGAAGAAAAGGAGGACCCGGTCACTGATTTTTGTTCTGCTGTCTTTTTTATTTAGAGCAGAATCGTACACTAAGGTGTTTAATCCTTAGATGTATATTTTTATTTTGCTTAGATAATTCAGAAAAATACACCGATTTTTACATAATTATGACAGTCCGAAGATTTACTTGCTGTCCTACACCTAGACACGTATATTTACAAGTGACTACAAGCATACATTACTGTGAAAACAAGAAAGAAATTGAACATTTGTAACAATTCAAAACCAAAAACATTCAACAAATAAATTACATTTTTTGTGAAAGTACCCTGTCCACTATTTCTGTATCAGGCCACTAGGATGCAATTATTGTTCTATGTTTTGGCCTAATAGCGCAAAGGCAAGTATCGCAATAACATTCAATTATGTTTGGTTGTTTGAAAGAAGGCCTTATGCGCGACAAAAAAAATTCGGTATTAAGACGAATCAATAATAATAAGCCAATAAGCCGACGCGTTTCTGAGCCTGTCTCTCTACTTTTTCAGGCTCTTCTTCAGGGCTTCGGGGCTGGGTACCTGTGTGAATATAAGTGAAGGGCATATTTAGTTTTGGACCCTTACCTATGTTGTCACTAGCTTAGTTAAGCGTCTGCATTGTTATTACCTTATTTTTCAGGTTAACAATTATCTTGATCGTGTTTCGGATTTCTTGGAGGACTCGTTGTATTCTGCAATGGAAGCAGTGGTATAGTGTCTGTTTCCTAGTGATATTATGTAACGCTATTTAGTAAGAATCATTGTACGCTTCACTCACATGATTTCCAGGCAGAGCGTTTTCGACTAAGTTGTAGATTTCGGTTTGTTAAGTTGACTGTCGCTAAGGCTGCAAAGTTAACAAACATGTTTTTTTTTTTAAATAATCGATTTTCTTAGGAGCGAGAACTTCACAATGATCGACAGGCAACTGCTTTTATCAGCACTTACTTCTTGGTGTTCAGTTAGGCGCGGAGCGCCTGGCTTATCAAACGTGGGACGCCACCTCTTGTCTTTTAAATGATGTTTGTGCTGAAAAGTTTAAATTGAGTTGCATTTTAGTAGGAGGTATACAGCATATATTATTTCACGCCTGGTTCCAAATTGAAAAGTTCCAAAAACCAGAGTTGAAATACTCAGGGAGCAGAGTTCTTCGCTTACAAAACGACAGCACGTCTGCAACCTTGAGCACCCAAATGATCTTCTCCATTAAAAGTTAGAGGCCCAGCTAGAATTCCTTTAATTAGTCTCTAGAGTGGATGAGGCTCAAAGCTGTAACATCATGAACGCCATGATGGCGCCAGGTGGTTATGTATTATTCTTCATAATTAAATAACGAATCTTCAACAGGGGTTCTGTTGCAGCAGCCGTGCTCCCTGATTAACAGAATTTGATTGAGCAACCACTCTGTAAACTGTATATAACAGAATTTGATTGAGCAACCACTCTGTACACTGCACATTTTGGGCACTGTAACCTTATTGCCCTTGATGACTCTTTCATAAACCCTCACGTGCATGCTTAGATGTCCTAGCATAAACAACTTTTTAAGTTCCACAATTTCTAAACCTCTCTGCAGACTGCACTTTTGGGGCACTGTAACCTTATTGCCCTTGATGACTCTTTCATGAACCCTCACATGTATGTTAAGTTTTCTAGCTTAAACAACTTGCAAAGCTCTCCAATCTCTAACACCCAGAGTATTGTAACTTCACTAATTTTTGTGTTCATTACTTTGTTCCAACCATGTATGAAAACCATTCGAGTGGTGAATTTGTTTTCTCATATACTGAAATTAAGGTTTATGCATTTACGGGTGTATTACATTTTAGTTATACCTGCTTTCCCCTTACTTACCCCTGAAGTTTATAATACGCTCTATTTGAAAATAATACTCAACTGCCATTTATGCATTTTGTTTCCTTACTATTTTTACTGTTTTATTGACTTCTAAATGAATGTTCATTTTGTGGCAACCTTGTCTATAGGTCGCATACTCTTATGGCATTCTTCATCTCCCTTCTTTCTTTTTGTATCCCTCTCTTCTTTCCTTAAACAATTTAGACGGACCTTTACGTTCTTTTCCTTCTCAATTTCAACAAACGCCACTCTGTCTTTGCTTCTATTAGTTGAATTACGTTTCTTTTAAAATACGTGCAATCTTGACGTCTTTAGTTAACGTACCAGCCTTCAGACTTTAACAGAACTATGCAGTTCTTCATATCGGAAGTGCACTCACACGCTATCGAATAGCACACCAGCTTTTAATTTGTACGTAATACTGGAAATGAGGTTTACACGTTGGTGCGCGTTGGTGAGCACAATCATGGTTAGGCTAATAAGCGGCAGCGAAGCACTTTTCCAGAGTTAAGAGGAAGCATAAACCATCACCCTGGTTTACTGCAGATCTCAAAACTCATAATTCAGCTAATAGGAAGGCGGAGCGCCTCTGGAGACCAACGAAGACTGCCATAGGCCTAGACAGGTACAGAGAGAGCCATCGTACATATCTAAATAACATCAGAGAGGCTAAAAAGAGGTATCTAGCTGGGAGGATAAATAACGCTGCTAATTCAAGCAAAGAACTCTATAAAATAATGAAAGAGTTCACCACCCCTGAAAGTATCCAATCCTCTGTGTCTCCTTCCCAGGATAATTGATAAATTATCCTCCTTTTTCGACGATAAGATCCGGGCGATATATCGTTCCCTCCCACCGGAGGATGGGACCTACTCGCAAATAACTACCAGGGCAGATTTACAAACTGCCCTGTTGACTGAATTCCAACCAGTAACTAGGGAACAGGTCAAGTAGGTTATTGTTAAAATCAAATCCAGATCTCCTACAGATCCGTTCCCCCCACAAATGATCAATATCTTGGCTACCTCTCTGATACCCAGGCTCACTGAGATATTCAATCTTTCTCTGAATCAAGCCATCGTTCCTGACAGGTGGAAGAAAGCCCTTGTCAGGCCTATTTTGAAGAAGCCTACATTAGATGCTAGTGTACTAGCCAACTATCGTCCGATCTCATTGCTGCCCTACTTTGGGAAAGTTCTTGAAGCCTTAGTAAATAGACAACTAACTGGCTATCTTGTAGGACAGAATCAGCTAGATCCCTCTCAATCAGGGTTTAGGACAGCATACAGCACAGAGACAGCGGTAATCAAAATGATTGATAACATCAGGCTTGCCCTTGACAAGAAGGAATCAGCTATTTTGGTGTTATTAGATTTATAGGCCGCTTTTGATACCAACTCCCATGACATCTTGTTACAACGGCTCTGGCAGATGGGGGTCCGGGGGAAGGCCTGGGACTGGTTTAAGAACTATTTGAAAGGCCGGTTGGTCTCGGTTCACCTTGGTCTTAGGGCAGCATGCAGTAGAGCGGTGTGTTTTGGAGTACCGCAGGGCTCCATTTTGAGTCCCATGCTCTTTAATCCGTATCTGACTCCCTTGGCCAAAATATTTAAACTGTATGGCTTTGAAACGGTATTGTATACCGATGATACTCAGTTGCTGATAACTTTCGGCCCTGATCCCTCAGGTTCAAGAAATGCATGACCCACATTGATAAACTGTAACTGAATAGGAGCAAAACAGAGATAATCCTCTTTGGCAGAGCGAAAGATCATTGGCCCAGTGACTGGTGGCCACAATCACTGGGCCCCTGCCCTCCACCAAAATCACCTGTTTGCAACCTGGGGATCACCATCGACAATAAACTGTTAATGTAAGTTCATGTGGACCGGGTCGTGGGTCCCTTTTATGGAATCTTGCGCAATTTGTGTAAGATTTTCAAGTGGTTACCAATTGATTCTCGTAAACCATTGATCCAGGGACTAATCATGAGTAGAGTAGATTATGGGAATGCACTATTGGCTTGCATAAATGACAATCTTTATGCCAAGCTACAGACCCTTCAAAACACTGCTGCCAGACCCATTTTGGATTTACCCAGGAGATCATCCTACAGTGCCAATTTAAAATTTCTACACTGGCTACCAATTAGGCTGAGAGGCAAATTTAAAACTCTTTGCCTCGTACACAAGAGCCTCTACCATTCTGGCCCAGTGTACTTAGGTAATAAACTGCGGAAATACCAACTGAACAGAACCCTGAGATATAGTTCTAAATATGTCTTAACACCATTGAGAGCGCGCACTACGAGGCAAGGTGGACGGTCTTTTTCTTATCTCGCCCCTCTTCTCTGGAACAAGCTCCCTCCACACATTTCTTCCATCTTATGATCACATGTCCTGTCGCAAGGAATTAAAAACCTGGCTATTTTCCAACAAATAGCTTTTGACAACCCTCACTGTGTCTGCAAGCGCCTTGAGACCTAACATGATATGTTGCGCTATAACAGATCACATGACTATGACTATGGCTATGACTTTTCCTGCATACTGCTGCTACTGCTGGACAGGGTTTCTTAGCGGTCACACACCGATACTCTCAAGTAACTCTTAACGTCGGCAGAAAGTTTACCCTTCTGTATTTATTCCCCACATTTTGTAATTGTAACTTAGCCGGGTTCAGTGCCTCACAACAAGTCTAGGGGGTAATTACTTGGAGCCGACTTCACAAGCTTTCGGTAATACCAGCCATACCTCTGCAGTTCTACCGCTTTCCATGCTATGGTTTCCAGATGCAGGTTTAGCCTGCTCCTCTGTGCCGCTGACATACCTCCTCATACTTTTCTAGCTCCTCATAACGCTTGCAAGGTTTAAGTTACTCGAAGTATATCGAAGCCCAATTTCCCACATTAGGCCTTTTTGGACTGTTACCGCTCGATAATTAGTCCAAAGTTTTGCATTACGCTGGCTATGTAGACAGCGAGGCTAATGCGTGATTATTCTGTCACAGCTCTTTTTTGCATTACACTTGCAACTTTTGGAAACAAGGTGAATGCATTGGAATCCAGGGATTCCTTTCATTCATACCCATGATTGTTCTCTCAAGTTTACCGTGACTACATAGGTTGCGATATAACATCCCTTTATCTCTCTTGTATACTTTACCCTCAGGCACTTTACCCCTCTACACTGGAGGCTCACATTTGCCACAGGACCTAGCTACGTTTTCCTTTGGATGACATTCATTCCAATTGTACTAAGGACTTTTTGAATACTTACGTAATTCTAAGCACTTTTTTTATAATTTCTCATCCCTAGCATGGGTGAAGTTGGCTTCAACTATTTACAGTTTTAGCGTTTTTCACCACTCACCTTTTCCGATGATTGGTAATTCATCTTCACTTAAGACTGAAGTAGTGTGGCTTTAGGGAACATTTCTAATTACCCTTATGTTCTTCATTTAGGCCTCATGGATGGAGATATCCTCGTATGTCACTGACATTTCTTAACTATATTCATTGCCGAACTCTGTGTACCTGCGATACACACTAGGTCATCTTACCCTTGGTAAGAAGTTATCCTCTGAGTAATACATTTTTTAATTCCTTTTAATTTTGACACCTCACTGAACTTGCACTTCAGCGTACATTATTAAACAAATTTCAAGGTTTTCTTTGATTTCTTACTTTCAAAACCTTCCACAACGTATTTGACACTAGGATCACACATTTTGGTACAGCTGATCACATTTACTTCTTGATCTTATAGCAATTTTTCATATATAAGAAAAGGCATGGTCAGTTCCTCCTCTTGTGTGACTTTGCTTCTCTTTGTGGACTTGGAACGTCCAAACTCACTACTTTTTGATCTATCTTTGTTCTGATATCACACCTGTTCTTTGAACTGAGTTCTTTTTCCTTTTGAACATTGGTTCTAATACTTTGCTGTATTGTATGATTTCACAGCCTTGAAGGGTGGAACGTGTTGGTTGTTTGTATACTAAGAACTCTTTGGAAAATAAAAAAGTCTTGCTACTAAACTCACTAACCCTGGGGAACAAGCTTTGTTGTGTTTGCATTACAATCTGTTGCTCCTATGTGTTGCCTCTCATCTCTCCTTTTCAATAATGAAGACATGCTTGGGAGACTGGGCCTATGAGCTCCTTTTGGCTAACTGGGAATAAGGTATGAGCATCTTTCTTTTATCCCTAAGAATATTATGAAGATGAAATACATTGTCATTTTTGTCTTTCTGGTGTTTTAAAGTTATTTAAGGTGTAATTTAAAGTTGGAATATTGTAAAATAAGATGACAGGTTTTCTGGTCCTGCTCTGTCAAGGATCAGCATCTGCCACAGCTGAGGGTCTCGTATTGTAGTTCCTATTTCCCTAATAGGCTCTGCGCATTGGAATAATATACACTATAGTTTTGGCATAGGACTGAGGTCAGTATGCCCCTATCGAGTACATTAAACTTAATTACTTTGTGTGCCAGCTAACTCAGAGGACACTTGAAACTCCTTGTAAAACAAGAAGGGAGTAGTTTCTGGCAACCACATAAACATGACAACTTTGTTTCCCTTTAGAATCGGAACATGTCTCAGAATCGTGGAAACAATAGATAACAGTTTTACTCAGTCACTCGTGCATGCTTAGTTCCTTCAGAGTTACACAGAAAGAGATAGACGGGCGTGTCAATAAAAGGATTTATTGAACAGTCTTGTTTCTCATGAAAGAGATATGAGCTGTTACAATCGTAAGATATATTACGTACAGTGTAAGCAGTACAAGAAATAATACTGCAATAGCATTGTCGTTTAGCTATGAAACATATTCATATACCTATACATAAATAACACAGGCTAAAATGAAGATACTCATCTGATGCTTCTAACTAGTTCTACCCCAGTGTACCTAACCTAAGTGTAGTACAAGGTAAGAAGTAGGTACGGTATTCTATAGTATGGTAAACTATAGTTTGGTATGCCAAGAGTCCACCTAGGTTCTAGTTAGCTCCCTACCTTATAATGAGAGAGGTGGGAATGTCTTTCTGTGTCTCAAACTCTAACACATCATGAAGGGAGTCAGAACACTGGAAGCTGGATTCTCTGCGAGCAGGGATAACAGCGTCTGGTCAGGGCGTCAGCCTGGGATACGATGCAGTGGACGGATGTAGGTGACCATGCCATATTTGGAAAGCATGGCTAATGCCTAAATAAGGGTTGGGATCTTGTGCCTGTATAAGGACAATGCATTTGTGCCTATATAAGGACATGTATCGGGAAAACCTATATATGGACATCTAAACCGAAACACAACAAGCACTCCACTACCGAATGAATGATAATACTAAATGCTAAACAATAAAATGCTAAACATTTAAAATTGAGTATCATATGTTGCTAAAACATTAGTATACTAAAATAAGTCTTTGTATAAAAAACTTTTGGTAGACATGAAATGCAAAGGTGCTGTACATATTAAAGCAGTGTTCTGAACATATGTTTACAGAAAATGCTAAATGAATGAACATAGATATATACATATGATGAAATGGTACACATTATATAAGAAATTCTCAAAATCCATTTCATGTCATTGTACATAAATGAAATAGTGGTGAATAAAGGTGACAATGTGTCCCTGGAAGTGTTCAAAGGTGTCTGTTCTCTATGAATAGTTCTACTGTAAGCAGATTACTTTGCCAGAAAAAAAAGAAAAACTAAAACTAAAAAATAAATTAATTTTTAGAAAAAGTTCCAAGGTTTGTCTTTGTTTTTGAAAAATGAAGGCCAAATTCATAGCTGTTCCAGTACACTTTGAGCCGAATTAAAGTCAGTGTATGGTTCTGTTGAAAACATGAAATCCTCTACTTCTGTAGACAAAAGATCATCTACCGATGTCGGTGACACTTGGACTACCACATTTAGAAGATTAACTGCACATAGATGTGAAGCACCGCCAGTAGCAATATTCTTTCAAGTATGACTCCAGGTGTTTAAGCATTCTTTCACCAGAAATTCATTAAGTCCTAATTCTTTGCGGATTGCTTCATCTGTTCCAGAATACAATGTTTTTGTCATATAGTGGTATCTGTCAGTATTTAGAACTGATTCAGAACTAGCTGCAGTCCTTAATCAGAGAGTTCTGGAAGGATGCTGGCTGGACATCTTTTGATGGGCCAGAACCTCTGTATTTATTCACTAAAACAGGATGCAATCTCCCTCCTGTGCAACCATCTCAAGATAAGTACTTTAAGCTCATTTATGTTGTAGGTCAATAATTAATGGATTTTAACATTCAATTCGATCAGGGCATAGGTAATATAGCTTAAGCATTCCGTAGTTGCAGGCATTCAATGTGAAGCCGGTGTGCATATCCCAAACCCAGACAATGTAAGTTCATACTGATTGTGCTCCCCTTGACAAACAAGTGAAGTTATCCAGGTGGTTAATGTTAGGGGAATATTGCAGAGTGCAGACGTACTCAAGAGCAACGCATTAAATAAAATACCGGTTTGCTTTATCGAGCGATCCTGTGCTGGTGCACAACCATAAATACTGCCTTAGTAACAGTTGTCTGAGTTGTGTGGGATGATGGCTTGAGGTGTTCATCATCTACATCACTGTGCACCATTTGTGCACTCTCATCTACCCCAGTAACAGTCCAAACCACCAGCTCAGCCTCCAAGACCAATGGCTGCAGGGATTCTTCACAGTTTATGCACCTTACAAAAGTGTATATGTTAGGTAAATAGTCCTTTTATTTTCAGTTATAATGACCTAATAGAAGTGATTATTTGTTAGGTGTGCCTCTAACTATACAAAGGAAACAGCATTTTTCTATCACACTAGACAGTAGATTTATATGTAGGGACAGACGAAATAAGCAATGCAAATATGATATAATTTAAACCAAACAAAAAAGAACATTGATTAATTCATGGTACAAACAGTGGAAGTGGCAACTTGCTCCTAAGGACATGTAAGAGGGAAAAAACACACTTATCTGTAAATGTGATCCAAAGAACTGGTCTGCTTACAATACGCCCCCGCGTAGCCACGCAGGGGGCAGAGCATAGGTAGGGGGGGACACAAAACTCAAAACAAACAAAGATCAACACAAAGGTGGCAAACAGTGATAACAACAATAAGTGTTGTCCCTAAGGACTGGGTGAGTGATAGACATAAAGTGCAGTTAGATAGTGCTCATTAAAACTGGCTCATGGATACCCGTTAGTACTTTATTCATAGGTTCCTCAGACAGGATTAAAAGATGTGAAGGGTGACTACGTGTTTAGGCAGGAGGTCAAGATCCAAAAACACTCCTCCTTATACTGCGATGGTCAACATGTTTCGACCGTATTAAAGTGCCCTCAATTACATGGGTCACGTTGGTCTTCTTCAGGACAGTCTAACTGTCCCAGTCCTTATTTACCTCTTACCTCAATCTGATAATTGTCAGAGGGAAACCACGTGGAGGGTACTTCCACAACCATGGATTTTTATTACTAAAAGAGACAAGGGAAACAATAACACTTCAACCAAATATACAATGTAATGCCATGTGATATCATGTAGTGGGAGTTATAGTCCACAGTAAGTTTACATACATATAAATGGTTCATCAAGACCAGGGTTCCCAATAGTGCCCATGGGAATGGATGATGCTCCGGTGGCAAAGTAGGAAACTTTATAGTTTAGTTTCCAATGGCCTCCCGTCAGCCACTGGCTGTATTAATTAAAAACCCAGACATGCGTCAGAAAGCAATATAGTTATACAGACAAGGCGAAAGTGCTACCCTGTCCATAATTGGTGATTAAAAGCACCCCTTTTGCATGTCACATCGCTAAAAGCGAACAATCATGCCCCCTCGATGATCCTAGGGCGTAGATGTCTTACCGAGTCCACTGTTTATTAAGGTTCGAATTGGCATCAGGCGGGTGGAGTTCCAAAGAACACAACCTGTCTCAAACCTGATAATACCGCTGAATCAGACAGGCTTCCGTTAAACGACTGGAACATCAACAAACATTCTCGCCATCTCTTTAATAATTGATGCAGCAAAATCATCTAAGATTCCTCTACATATGTGTTACATCGATTTTAGCAAAAAAGGACTAGCTGGAATGGGGTTGGTATGATATTATATTATAATCATAATAGTGACTCAGTATTGTTTTGTCAGAAGGAGATGGCACCTGTTGGGTGTCTTTTGAAAGCCCTCACCCACCAACCTAGTTGGTGGCATGCTTCATCATCGGGCCCACCCAGTGACACCTAGCGTGTCCCGGGTGTGCTACGACGCCTGACTACAGCGGAGCAGGTATGTCACTGTGTGTGCGGTGAAGGGTGTTAAGTAAGTGAGTTTAAAACGGCTTGGCGGGGGTCCCAGTACCCAAAGGGTAAGAACACTTTATTAAATGGGCCTCCGCCAGCGGTTAAAAATAAGGCAGTGGGACGTTAGAGGCGGGTTACGACCTCCTACGTCCTTTGATGTGTCAACATGTTTCAGCCAGTGCCTTATCTGTAATCTGGCTTTCTTCAGGACTGATAAAAAATGTGTGTAGTTAAAATTAGGGGATGTGTAGTGCAGGCTATGTGTCTACACGCCCTAAAGTGTATCTAACTGTGAGAGGGGGGATTCCCTTCTCAAGATCACCTGTACAAATAACATAAAGGGACATAGACAAAACATACATGGGAAAAAAAAAAGAGTCACTAGGAGAATTTTATCATAGGTACTGACAGCCGGCTAAATAGCGATGGGGTGCAGGCTATTCACGGCTCAAGTGTAATGGTACTGGTAGTACCATTATGGTGAAAGATCGCACTAGAACTTCGGTGGTGAAGTGGTAAAAACAACGGAAATGTTAAACATTGGTGAAGAAAGTGAAAAAATTAGGCGTAAGGTCTATGGCTTACGCTAGTTTTAGGTAGGTATGGCTTCAAGGTTATTGAAGTGGCATGGGGTTGACCCTATATGGGAGACAAAGGTGAGACCACTGGGGTTAGGAAACCTGTAGGGAGAAAGGTAGCGCTTACCCAGCGTAGAGGTGGTAGATCAGCCTACTCACAGGACTTCTGGTCAGAGCCGGCGTGGGACCTGTTGTGCCTCCTTCGCAGAACCGGTAAGTAATGGCTTGTTCTGCTGGTTTATATACTGATGCTGATAGGCTAAGTGAGGGCACCTGGAGGGGGAGGTAATGGTAGAAAGACTCGAATTTCCGAGTCATAGTCGCGCTGCAGGTGTGCCGGTTGCTTAGCGCTGTTGCGCGTCGTTGTGGCTCGTGTTTGCGCATGCGCGCGTATGAGTAGCTCGTCTTCGCGCATGCGCGAAGCGGTTGTCCAAAGGGGCGCATGCGCGGTGAAGCGGTGTTGCCGCGCATGCGTCTGTGTTGTTCTGGGCGCCCTTGGGTTACAGCTGCTGTTGGCCCTGGGAACTCGTGGGGCTAAATGGCATTCTCTTGGGTATTTCTGAGGGATGCCAATTTATGAAGAATTACAGAAAATTACAGTTAAAAATAAAAAATAAATAATAAAATGCTTGCCACGAAGGCTGGTGGTAAATGGGAGTGTCATAGTGATGACAAGCAACAGGACCCAATATTCAGGGAAAATACGACCCAAATGTGCAGAGGGGTTCTGGGGGTTACTCAATGAGTGGGTAATTATGTGGTAGACAGAGAGTTCCAGGGGATGGCATCGTTCAGGCCATTAGTAGATGTGGAAAGGCGGTATATCCATTTTTGTTCTTTATTGAGCAGTTTTTTATCATTATTGATGGGGCTTTCGGGGATTTGCTCAATGACTGTCCAGGAGAAGTCATTAGGTGTGTGGCATTGGGTGATGAAATGGTTAGTCAGTTTACTGATGTTCTTTTTACATCGCATCGTACTGCGATGCTCGGTGATCCTGGTTCTGACTGTACGTGTGGTCATGCCCACATATCTGAGGCCACACGTGCACGTGAGTAAGTAAATCACATTACGTGAGTTACAGTTGGTGTGGCTCCTTTGGGACCAGATTTTGTTAGGTTTCAGGTTTAAAGTTTTAGTGTGGGATGTGAGATGGCATACACTGCAGTCGTTGCAGGGGTAATGTCCTGTGACTCTGGGCATGCCCCAGGCATTGAGTATGGTGTTCTCCGCCGGTTTTGGGGGCGGTTTTGGGCGGGTGCTGACTAGTTGGTCTCGCAGGTTATGGCACCTCTTGTAAGCGAACCTTGGTAGCTCCCAGTTTCTCTGTCCAGAGTTAATGATTTTCCAGTGCTTCTTGATAATCTTCGCCACCTCATTGGAGGCAGTATTGTAAGTGGTGACACAGGTTGTAGGTTGTTCCTCATCTTCTTTGATGATGTCCTCCAGTAGTGCTTCCCGGTTTTGGTTTCTGGCCCTTTTCTGGGTCTTCTTGATGATGGCCTTCGGGTAACCGCGGTTTTCTAGTTTTGTAGCTAGATCCGTAGATTGTGATTTGTAATCATTCACATTTGAGCAGTTTCTTCTGATCCGAAGGAACTGGCCAAACGGTAGGTTTTCTTTGAGCGGCCGAGGGTGGAAGCTGGTGAAATGGAGTAATGAGTTCCTCGCTGTGGGTTTATAGTAGGTGGTGGTCACCAGTGTTCCATTCATGGCAGTTATCTGTAGGTCAAGAAAAGGGAGTTGGTAGTTGCTGGCTGTACTGGTGAAGTTCAGATATGGATCTCTGCTGTTGAGCCAGTTCAAGAAGTTGTCCAGTTCATGCTGTGAACCTTGCCAGATGACCAGTATATCATCGATATACCTGTGCCATTTCAGGATATGATGTTTGAACGGGTTGGATTCCACTGCGATGTTGGTGCTTTCGAAGTGGTGTACATAAAGTCCGGCCACGCTCGGCGCGAAAACACTGCCCATTGAGGTTCCATTTGTCTGCAGGTAGAAGGTGCCGTCGTATTTGAAATAGTTTTCTTTCAGGGCGAGGGCTGCACATGCCAGTACGAAGCTCCTCGGAGTGTGATAAGGCCAGGGTGATGCTTCCAGGATGTCATGTAGTACCTGCAGGGTGGCATCTTGTGGAAGGCTGGTGTACAGGCTTTCCACGTCAAGCCCTACCAGTAATTGTGTGTCAGGGTTGAAGGTAATGTTATTGATTACCTGTAACAGGTGTTTGGTATCTTTAATGTAGGAGGGGGTCTTTTGTACCAGGGGATTCAGGAAGAAGTCACAGTATCTAGAGAGTGGCTCTAGTACAGAGTTAATGCCCGACACAATTGGTCTTCCTGGGGGTGGGATTACCCCTTTGTGTACTTTGGGTACTGTATAGAAGTACGGTATTCTGGTGTGTACTGGGCAAAGGTATTCGGCCTCCTGTTTGGAGATGTGTTCCTCGTCTGCTGCCCTTTTGACAAGGGTATGCACAGTTGTTCGTAGCCGATCTGTTGGATCATGTTCTAGTCTGCAGTAATTCCTGCTGTCGCTGAGTAGTCTGCGGCATTCTGTTTCGTAGTCAGCTTTATCAAGGAGTACGATGCCACCTCCTTTGTCCGCTGGTTTTATTATTAGCGTAGGATTGTTTTGGAGGCGTTGTATGGTCTGTCTGTCCTCCCATGACAGGTTGTTGAAGTGTGTGGTTGGGTTGAGATTCTCAATGTCATGATATACTGCCTGTTCGAATGTGGTGATCTCAGGCGGGATGGTGGAGGGAGGTGGGATGAAGGTGGATTTGACTCTAAGCCCTGTGATGTTAGGGTTGTCATCAGGTTGTGTGGGATCGGGGGTTGTTTTCTCAAAGAAGGATTTCAATTTCAGTTTCCTGAAGAATTGTGCTAATTCAGCATGCAGCTTGAATTTGTCAAGTCTGGTTGTTGGCACGAATGACAATCCCTTCTCCAGGACTGCCTGTTCCTTGATGGACAGTGGGGTGCTGGATAGATTGAACACCAGTGACGGTTGGACAGTGGGGTTCGCTATTTGTTTGTTCCTGGTGTTGCTTCTTTCGTCTTCTGGCGTGTGTTGGAGCTCACTGGGTTTTCTTCTTCTGCCCAATGTACCTGTGCGTTGTTGTGCTGGGTTGTTCTTCGGCGACCTCGTGTTCTGTGGCCCCGTCCTAAAAAAGGAAAATTTGGGCCCTGGTTGCCTGCAAAAAGCGGCATAGGTCCTGTGGGGAAGGACTGGGCCCAGATCGCCTGGCACTGCACCAGGGACTGGATGATTCTCATTCTCAAGACAGCCAAACGCCTGTCAGACACACTATCCATTGAAATCGAAGAAACAGAGAGACACTTCAAAGCTACTATCACATAATTTAAGAAAAAACTAGATGACCAGAACAGGGAGATCAATGAGTACAAGGACTACCTGACCCAGGCTAAATTTAAAAAATTTGAGAAGGATCTCAAAACATTTTCCTATGCCAAAGTATACCCATACTCAGAGGAGAACTACACCCCGCCTACCAAAGAGACTAATATACCCAACTCCTCAGGTGATGACAGCTCCGTCTCTAGTGACTCTAGCAGTGGATCACAGAAACGGGGAGGAAGAGGACGCAGAGGACAACGATGGCCTAACCACTGGCAAGGAGGACAACCAAACCAATTCTATGGTTTCCCACCGAACTTAAGCCACATGCAGAATCCCTATTTTGGCTTCCCCAACATGTACCCCACAGGACCTATGCCCCTTTTTGCAGGCAACCAGGGCCCAAATTTTCCTTTTTTAGGACGGGGCCACAGAACACGAGGTCGCCGAAGAACAACCCAGCACAACAACGCACAGGTACATTGGGCAGAAGAAGAAAACCCAGTGAGCTCCAACACATGCCAGAAGACGAAAGAAGCAACACCAGGAACAAGCAAATAGCGAACCCCACTGTCCAACCGTCACTGGTGTTCAATCTATCCAGCACCCCACTGTCCATCAAGGAACAGGCAGTCCTGGAGAAGGGATTGTCATTCGTGCCAACAACCAGACTTGACAAATTCAAGCTGCATGCTGAATTAGCACAATTCTTCAGGAAACTGAAATTGAAATCCTTCTTTGAGAAAACAACCCCTGATCCCACACAACCTGATGACAACCCTAACATCACAGGGCTTAGAGTCAAATCCACCTTCATCCCACCTCCCTCCACCATCCCGCCTGAGATCACCACATTCGAACAGGCAGTATATCATGACATTGAGAATCTCAACCCAACCACACTCTTCAACAACCTGTCATGGGAGGACAGACAGACCATACAACGCCTCCAAAACAATCCTACGCTAATAATAAAACCAGCGGACAAAGGAGGTGGCATCGTAATCCTTGATAAAGCTGACTACGAAACAGAATGCCGCAGACTACTCAGCGACAGCAGGAATTACTGCAGACTAGAACATGATCCAACAGATCGGCTACGAACAACTGTGCATACCCTTGTCAAAAGGGCAGCAGACGAGGAACACATCTCCAAACAGGAGGCCGAATACCTTTGCCCAGTACACACCAGAATACCGTACTTCTATACAGTACCCAAAGTACACAAAGGGGTAATCCCACCCCCAGGAAGACCAATTGTGTCGGGCATTAACTCTGTACTAGAGACACTCTCTAGATACTGTGACTTCTTCCTGAATCCCCTGGTACAAAAGACCCCCTCCTACATTAAAGATACCAAACACCTGTTACAGGTAATCAATAACATTACCTTCAACCCTGACACGCAATTACTGGTAGGGCTTGACGTGGAAAGCCTGTACACCAGCCTCCCACAAGATGCCACCCTGCAGGTACTACATGACATCCTGGAAGCATCACCCTGGCCTTATCACACTCCGAGGAGCTTCGTACTGGCATGTGCAGCCCTCGCCCTGAAAGAAAACTATTTCGAATACGACGGCACCTTCTACCTGCAGACAAATGGAACCTCAATGGGCAGTGTTTTCGCGCCGAGCGTGGCCGGACTTTATGTACACCACTTCGAAAGCACCAACATGGCAGTGGAATCCAACCCGTTCAAACATCATATCCTGAAATGGCACAGGTATATCGATGATATACTGGTCATCTGGCAAGGTTCACAGCATGAACTGGACAACTTCTTGAACTGGCTCAACAGCAGAGATCCATATCTGAACTTCACCAGTACAGCCAGCAACTACCAACTCCCTTTTCTTGACCTACAGATAACTGCCATGAATGGAACACTGGTGACCACCACCTACTATAAACCCACAGCGAGGAACTCATTACTCCATTTCACCAGCTTCCACCCTCGGCCGCTCAAAGAAAACCTACCGTTTGGCCAGTTCCTTCGGATCAGAAGAAACTGCTCAAATGTGAATGATTACAAATCACAATCTACGGATCTAGCTACAAAACTAGAAAACCGCGGTTACCCGAAGGCCATCATCAAGAAGACCCAGAAAAGGGCCAGAAACCAAAACTGGGAAGCACTACTGGAGGACATCATCAAAGAAGATGAGGAACAACCTACAACCTGTGTCACCACTTACAATACTTCCTCCAATGAGGTGGCGAAGATTATCAAGAAGCACTGCAAAATCATTAACTCTGGACAGAGAAACTGGGAGCTACCAAGGTTCGCTTACAAGAGGTGCCATAACCTGTAGACCAACTAGTCAGCACCCGCCCAAAACCACCCCCAAAACCGGCGGAGAACACCATACTCAATGCCTGGGGCATGCCCAGAGTCACAGGACATTACCCCTGCAACGACTGCAGTGTATGCCATCTCACATCCCACACTAAAACTTTAAACCTGGAACCTAACAAAATCTGGTCCCAAAGGAGCCACACCAACTGTAACTCCCGTAATGTGATTTACTTACTCACGTGCACGTGTGGCCTCAGATATGTGGGCATGACCACACGTAAAGTCAGAACCAGGATCACCGAGCATCGCAGTACGATGCGATGTAAAAAGAACATCAGTAAACTGACTAACCATTTCATCACCCAATGCCACACACCTAATGACTTCTCCTGGACAGTCATTGAGCAAATCCCCGAAAGCCCCATCAATAATGATAAAAAACTGCTCAATAAAGAACAAAGATGGATATACCGCCTTTCCACATCTACTAATGGCCTGAACGATGCCATCCCCTGGAACTCTCTGTCTACCACATAATTACCCACTCATTGAGTAACCCCCAGAACCCCTCTGCACATTTGGGTCGTATTTTCCCTGAATATTGGGTCATGTTGCTTGTCATCACTATGACACTCCCATTTACCACCAGCCTTCGTGACAAGCATTTTATTATTTATTTTTTATTTTTCACTGTAATTCTCTGTAATTCTTCATAAATTGGCATCCCTCTGAAATGCCCAAGAGAATGCCATTTAGCCCCACGAGTTCCCAGCGCCAACAGCAGCTGTAACCCAAGGGCGCCCAGAACAACACAGACGCATGCGCGGCAACACCGCTTCACCGCGCATGCACCCCTTTGGACAACCGCTTCGCGCATGCGCGAAGATGAGCCACTCATACGCGCGCATGCGCAAACACGAGCCACAACGACGCGCAACAGCGCTAAGCAACCAGCACACCTGCAGCGCGACTATGACTCGGAAATTCGAGTCTTTCTACCATTACCTCCCCCTCCAGGTGCCCTCACTTAGCCTATCAGCATCAGTGCAGCACGACTATGACTCGGAAATTCGAGTCTTTCTACCATTACCTCCCCCTCCAGGTGCCCTCACTTAGCCTATCAGCATCAGTATATAAACCAGCAGAACAAGCCATTACTTACCGGCTCTGCGAAAGAGGCACAACAGGTCCCACGCCGGCTCTGACCAGAAGTCCTGTGAGTATGCTGATCTACCACCTCTACGCTGGGTAAGCGCTACCTTTCTCCCTACAGGTTTCCTAACCCCAGTGGTCCCACCTTTGTCTCCCATATAGGGTCAACCCCATGCCACTTCAATAACCTTGAAGCCATACCTACCTAAAACTAGCGTAAGCCATAGCCCTTACGCCTAATTTTTTCACTTTCTTCACCAATGTTTAACATTTCCGTTGTTTTAACCACTTCACCACCGAAGTTCTAGTGCGATCTTTCACCATAATGGTACCACCAGTACCATTACACTTGAGCCGTGAATAGCCTGCACCTCATCGCTATTTAGCCGGCTGTCAGTACCTATGATAAAATTCTCCTAGTGACTCTTTTTTTTCCCATGTATGTTTTGTCTATGTCCCTTTATGTTATTTGTACAGGTGATCTTGAGAAGGGAATCCCCCCTCTCACAGTTAGATACACTTTAGGGCGTGTAGACACATAGCCTGCACTACACATCCCCTAATTTTAACTACACACATTTTTTATCAGTCCTGAAGAAAGCCAGATTACAGATAAGGCACTGGCTGAAACATGTTGACACATCAAAGGACGTAGGAGGTCGTAACCCGCCTCTAACGTCCCACTGCCTTATTTTTAACCGCTGGCGGAGGCCCATTTAATAAAGTGTTCTTACCCTTTGGGTACTGGGACCCCCGCCAAGCCGTTTTAAACTCACTTACTTAACACCCTTCACCGCACACACAGTGACATACCTGCTCCGCTGTAGTCAGGCGTCGTAGCACACCCGGGACACGCTAGGTGTCACTGGGTGGGCCCGATGATGAAGCATGCCACCAACTAGGTTGGTGGGTGAGGGCTTTCAAAAGACACCCAACAGGTGCCATCTCCTTCTGACAAAACAATACTGAGTCACTATTATGATTATAATATAATATCATACCAACCCCATTCCAGCTAGTCCTTTTTTGATTAATTGAACATATAAACCGGGGATCTGGACTAGCTATCTGGTCCTCTCTCTCCCTCTTGATACACGCACATCGATTTTAGCGCCAAATTTGACAATATTGAGAGAGGCAGACTGTGGCGGAAACTGGCGCAATGGGGCATACCACAGTCTACGCTAAACATGCCGATGCTCCTACACACAGACACCTGGGTGCAGGTGAAACTATAGAGCGGCACTCACCTGTCCTCAAAAGTGCTCATGCTCACTACAAAAGGATTGAAACAAGGGTGTGTGCTTGAGCCAACCTTGTTTAATCTTTTTATGGCGGACTTCCCAAAAGAGCTTGATGCCTGTAACTCCCACTAACCGAGGGTAGGTGGGAAAACCTTGACCAATCTTATGTATGCAGATAACGTAGTGCAACTCAGTCATACTGACCTCGGACTTCAGCAACTACTGACTGAAAATCAGAAATACGCCATAGAAAATAACTTAAAAATAAACTTCAGCAAGACACTGACAATGTCAATAAATAACAACAAAACACAACCGAAGTTTTGGTTTCTCGGTGGTACAAAAATTTATCCAGCTAGTGAGTATAAATACTTGGGAGTTACATTCGATAAAGAAGGATCCTTTGTGCGTCAGAAAGAGGAAATAAGAAGCAGAGGCTTATTGATCGCCATGACGATAAAAAACCTGGAAACCCAACTGATGGGTCCGACTATGACCCCGGTTTTGAAGGCAATTCAGGCCAAACTGCTCCCTTCAATTACTTACGGTAGTGAGGCAATGCGGGGAAGAGACACCCAAGACCTGGATAGTGTACAGGTTAAAGCCTATAGAACAGTATTCTCCCTCCCGCTTTATACATCTCCGGCTCAAATAAGATTGGAGTTTGTCGTACAAAAACAAGTCTTAACCAGGTACGGGGCATGCATCATCTGCTAGCACAAACTAAGAATCGCCACTACAAATAAGCTTAATTGTCTGTTGTGGCGCAACATAAATCACAGGGATGTCTCTGAGGCGAGAAATCATCTTCAGCTAGCCTTGGAAGTCACTAAACTCTCAGATCTTTGGGACTCACAATTTGGTCACAGCAATTTTAAAAAACTAGTTTGGAAAAATGTAAAATCACTCTCCTTACTGGAGGACAAGGCGTCCTTCTCCAAAAGATCTCACGCATGGATGACTCTAAATTCTTATAAATCATTAACTCCACAAATATACTTCAATCAGGGTTGCCCCAAAGCTATAAAAGCAAACTTTTTAAAGCACAGATTAGGGATTCTATCATATACAGGGCACCTATAACAATGGATGAGGAAAAACAGACAAGAGACTTGTAGGCTGTGCAACTCCAACAATGGCAACATCCTTCACGTAATCTGTCTTTGTGAAGAGCTGCACCAAGCACAACAACTGCTCCTTAAAGATCAATTCATCGATGCATGCCTCATATCTTAAGGTGCCGAAGGTCCGGAAAGCACTGCAGACCGCCACAACACATTACTTTATGGAGAACGAGCCTACCGCAGCCTCGGCTGAGGTGCTATGGGAGGCCTATAAGACTGTCCTGAGGGGGCAAGCCATTAGCTCCATAACCTCGTATAGGCGAGAACAGGCGGCGGACCACTCGGCGCTCGAGATACGACTGCGTGACGCAACCACGGCCCATGAAACGGACCCCACTGACGACACACTGCATGCGCTCACGCTGGCCCAGCGTCTCTATACAGACCATGCTCGACACATTGCCCAAGGTCACATCACTGACACACAGAACCGAGTGTATGATTTGGGGGACAAAGCAGGGAAAATGCTTGCCTGGCTAGACAAAAGAGGCGGGAGTGCCAAGGGGATCCAACAGGTCAGGGATGTCATGGGGAACATTCACACGGACCCAGCTCGGATAGTAGAGGAGCTGGCTGCCCACTTCGAGAAAGTCTACACCCCGGAGCGGGACGTCACGGCCATTGCGGCCCAAAGCGCACTGTATGATCTGCCCATCCCGGCGCTGTTGCCCGAGGCGGCGGCTGAGCTTGAGACGCCTTTCACTGCTGACGAACTGCGGATCGCCATTGGGGCCCTGCGTACGGGCAAGGCGCTCGGACCAAACGGCATTCCAATTGAATGGTTCCAGGACCGCACTGCTGTTATTAGCCCATACCTGCTTCGAATGTATGAGGAGTGCCGTACTGCGGGGGTACTCCCGTTGGACCAACGGACGGCCACGATAGTGGCTATCCCTAAGCCTGGCAAACCTCCGGAGGACTGCTCCTCATACCGCCCTATATCCTTACTCAACGCAGAAAGTAAAATCCTGGCGAAACTGCTGGCAAATCGTCTCCTGCCCCACCTCTCTGATCTAATTCACCCAGACCAGTCCGGGTTTATGCCCCACAGGAACACCTCACTCAATCTACGGCGGGTGCATGGGGTGTTGGCCAAAACGGATGAACTCGACGAACCAGCGGCCATCTTGGCCCTAGATGCCAAGATGGCCTTTGACATGGTTGAATGGGCGTATCTCTTCGAGGTTCTCCAGTACATGGGTTTCGGCCCTGTTTTCATATCCTGGATTAAACTGCTGTACACTATGCCGGTAGCGCATGTGGTGGCGAATGGCCACATTTCGCGCTCCTTTCCGCTCAAACGCGGCACTCGGCAGGGCTGCCCTCTTTCCCCCCTACTATTTGCACTGTCGCTAGAGCCCTTGGCAATCCGCATTAGGACCACCCCCTTGCTCAAGGGGATTCAATGGAGGGGGGGCTGGGAGGACCGCATTTCGCTCTACGCGGATGATATGCTTGTATACCTGACGGACCCTGACCATGGCATCCCGGCTCTTTTAAGTATCTGCAATGCCCACGGGGAGGTGTCGGGCTACACAATTAATTGGACTAAATCTGAACTATACACCCTGGCGGGCGGCCCACCCGCGGTTGGCTCTGACTGCCCCCTGCGGTTGGCCGGCACGTCCTTTAGATATCTTGGTGTTCATGTTACGAGTGACCCGGCGGAATTTGAAAAGTTGAACTTGGAGCCGCCGCTGGACCGCCTCAGGCGAGATGCGAGCTTCTGGGCAGGATTACCGCTAACGATGCTGGGAAAAGCAGCCCTCTTTAAGATGAAATCCCTGCCCCGCTTTCTGTATATTCTGGACAACACCCCCTTTGCGGTGCCCCCCAGGTACTTCAAAAGGGTGGCGGCAGTGGTCACTAGTCTACTATGGCACAATCGCCCGGCACGGATAGCTCACGCCAAGCTCTGTAAAGGTTGGTACGAGGGTGGCATCGCACTCCCTAACCTTCAACTTTATTATTGGGCGGCTCAGCTTAGACCGATTAATCAATGGCTGCATGCATCACAGTCGGACCCTGCATTCCAGGCGGATCGGGCCCAGCTAGGGGCGGGTACCCTGCTGGCCCCGCTCTATGACAAGCGTAAACTCAGGTTGTTGAGGGGGCCCACTAAGATCACAGTTTCCGTCTGGCACGCAGCCACCGCTGCGCTAGGCTGGAAAGATACTATCACTAAGCTCACCCCGCTTTGGGATTCACGTGCTCTGGGCAACCTTCGGACCAGCAAGGGGTTCTCCCGCTGGGATGACATAGGCATCTCAACAGTGGGAGACATGTGGGACCATGGGGCTGTCATCACGTTCGACCGCCTGAAGGAACTCTACGAAATGGGACCACATGAAACCTATCGGTATGTTCAAGTGCGTCATGCTCTGCTAGCGGTTATTCCGGTGGGGTCAACTCTCCCAGAGTCGTCCCCGCTAGAGGATCGCCTCCTAACTGACTATATGGTGGAGAAGGCCACCTCCCTTACCTACCGGAAACTCCTGAATAATTCCCCAGACCCGCTAGTGCCTCTTAAGGGAAAATGGGAGCAGGACGTGGGGGAGATGGATGAACACGAATGGAACGAGGCACTGGCATCCCCTAAAGAGGCGGGCATATCCTCTAGAATGAGACTCATCCAACTCAAGGTTCTGCACAGGACATACTACTCCAGGACATTGCTTCACCACATACAGCGAGCCCCTGACCCCTTCTGCTTGCGCGGCTGCGGGGAGGAGGGCACACTACTCCATACATTCTGGGACTGCTCCCTTATACAAACATATTGGTGTCAGGTCATGCGCACCGTCTCACAAGTCCTAGAGGTCTCCGTGCTTCCAGAACCACGTCGCTGTCTTCTTAATGTGTGGGAACCAACTGACCTGTCCCGACATGGTCGCCTCTGGGTAACGATTGGTATGATGATGGCGAAGAGGGACATCGCACAGCGTTGGGGGGTGGCAGATCTGCCGAAGGCCTCCCAATGGTGTGTGAACATGGATAGGACCATGGTCACGGAGCGGGCGGTGTATTTATCCAGGGGGTGCCCGGCCAAGTGGAACAAAGTTTGGTCCCCATGGAATGTTTACCGGGGTGAGATTTGTGAGCCACTCCCTGAAGGGGACACACTGGAGTCGGATGAGGACGAGTGAATGAGAAGGGAGGGCATGATGGTGGGAGGAGGGGCTGCACTGGATGGGGGCGATATAACGGAATGGGGCAATTGCTACGGTATTTACCAAAATGTGAAAAGCGCAATTTGAATGGACTCAGAGGCACATTTCCACCTGAATGGCATTCAGTTTCCTGTGTCGATGGCACCGTGATTTCCCGAAGTTTGAATGTTTTCCTTTTTTAGGTATTAAACAAAAAACGAAAACCTCATAATTTGGCAAGGACCATTCGCAACTCCTTCTTCACAATTTCCTTTTGGTGCTTTATCCTCAAGTCCTCACGACAGCATGTACTGTGTTACTGCATATTTATTGCTTATACGCTATGTTAGCGGCCGGCCCGGTTGGGTTGTAGGCGACGTGCTGTGTACTAATCTGTGAAGACTCAATAAAGGTTTTCAAAAAAAAAAACAAAAAAAAAAAAAAAGATCAATTCAAGCAAAAAGGGATTTGCACCAGAAGGCAAGCGGTGCTTGCCTGCCTGGATCCGTCAAACACCAAACTAAATTGTAGATTTGTGAAATTTCTGATGGTGCTCGAACAGAGAATGCCAAAAATTGTGAAAAATCCTCTACAAGATCAACAGACCCAGGCTGACCAGCAGATGGACATTAGGACTTAGCGACACTTTATTAAAAAATCTCTATTTAGCACCAGGGGGACAACTTGTGTAGGCAGAGTCCATGTGGTAAAAATTGCATACGGTTGTACTGGATGAGAGCAAGTGAAAACGGGGATTAGCACTTGCCAGCAGTTAGTGTATAAATGTGGGTCTTAATCAGCTTCACCCAACTATCTTTTTAAACTTTAATGAATTCTTATTTCTTGATTTTTTAATGGTTTTAAACAAGGATGTTTTGAGAATCTTGTAATATTTTATTGCAATGGTTTTAAATAACTATGCAAAACAAAAATAAAGTTAAACTTAAACTTAAACCCTAATTTATTAATATACAGCGTGAACAACAAGGGAGGGCAAGATGCAACCCTGTTGAACCCCTCTCTTCACCTCCCAGGTATCCGTCAGACCCCCCATCCCTATTGTATCTAACTGCGGCCACAGTGTTTTCGTGGGCAGTAAGTAAAAAAGTCACCAGCTCCACATCCAGGCTCATATTAAATAAAATCAGCCATAACTTGGACCTGTTTAGGGGGGCGTGGCTAGCCAGCCAACAATGGTGGTCGGCTGTGGCTGAGCTCTGGGACCACCTAGGGGCTTTCTCCTGTTCTGCAGCAACCAGAGGATCCACATTGGTGCTGTGGGGAGTGCAGGTGGACCGGAGCCCGCCGGTAGACACTGTGTGCTGCTGGCGGAGGCTGAGAGCCCTGGTGGTTGATCCTAGCGGGCCGGGCCTGTTGCGGCCTGCCCGGGGAGAACACCAGGGGCTATAGTTGAGGAGGAGCCCGGGCCTGCTGAGACGGGTGACACCGGAAGTGCGCAGCCCTTGGACGCTGCGGCCGTAGCTGGTGCTGGGTCCGCTGGGGACCTGTGAATACGCGACACCCGATTGCTGTGGCCCACCTCTACCGGGGGGGGGTGCCATGCGACCCTGCGGTGGTACCGAGGGGCAGCAATACAATACTGCCGGCCCTGACTGAGAGGACCAGCTCCTGCGCGATTGGTTCCAGGAGGACAGCTGAGGCCTGGGTCGCAGTTGGCAGTACCCAGACGTAGGCGGCCGTGGGTCCTGAGAGGGGGGGGGCAGCTATTTACATCACAGGGGCATCCTTCCCCCCCCTTCCCCCTGTTGCTCGATTCACGGCCTGCACAGGGGATTGGCGACGTGGGGCCCGGCCGTGGAGGTGCGTGGGCTGCCGGTTCCTCCCCCCCTCCTCTGCTGGTGCAGAGCCTTGGGACCACGCTTCCGAGGGTACAGCTTGGATAAGGTGGCGCTGCCCGGGAGGGGACGAGACACTGTGGACGGGCTAGAGCTGTCCTGGTGATTACTTTCTGTTGCCCATGCCCGGTTGTGGGGAGAGCCTGGTGGACGGTGGCATGCTGCATAGCCCGCAGTGACCCTGCTTTGTGGACTGTGTTCCCTGTCCTGGCCCAGGACATTGGTTTGACACATCCCAAGTGGCTGTGGGACGGTTCGTGAGGCGCACAGTAGTGGAGTGATCACTGACAGACCCGGCCCCTTCGGACTTGCTGTGGTGGGTGTATACCCCCCTCCTTCTCTGGTCTACCCGGCCTGCTGCTCTCCCGGCCCTCGTGCGCTCTGCTACCGGACCCACAGCCCGGATTGGTGGGGTCTGTGGGGTGGCGCAGTGTGGTGACCTTACCCCGATGACACACTCTTTCTCATTGCACCTATCGGGAGCTGCGCCTACACGTCGAGGATTGGGCTGCCCAGTACTTTCTCACCATGTACCAAAAGGGGGCGAGAGTACCGGAGAGTCAAGAGGGATCGTCAGCCGCACACCACGTGTCAGACGCCGAGATGGAACGGACTTCGCTGGAGGCCTCTGGGGCTGGCCCTGCTGGAGAGCAGCAGGCGGATAAATTGGACTTAATCCTGAAAGAGATCAGGGACTCGAGGTCGGCGATGGAGCTGCAGCTTGGGGCCCTCACCACAAATCTTTCCTTGCTTAAGGCGGATCATAGTAAATTGGTCGATAGAGTGAAAGACCAAGGCCTTGCGATCGCAGACCTCACTCCTGCGGTGGCGGACCATAATACCTCCATCCAGCAACTACAAAAGCAAGTTACATCCCTAATGGACTGTGGAGGATGTGTAAGGCCGCTATCGACGCGATAACATCCGCGTCATTGGCCTTCCGGAGCGCAGTGAGGGGACTCATGCAGCGAACTTTATGGAGCAGTGGCTTCGGGTCCACATCACTGCGGAAGACTTGTCCCCACACTTTTGTGTGAAGAGAGCACACCGGATCCCCACCGGTAAGCCCAGACCGGGCGTCCGCCTCGCCCCCTGATCGTACGGATACTAAACTACCGGGACAGGGATGTCCTCCTACAGAAGGCATGAGAGAAGTCCTTTATACACTTCGAGAACCACCGGGTGTCCCTCTACCCAGATTACACCACCGTGGTCCAAAAGCAACGTTCCTCATACCTGCCGGTAAAGAAGAAGTTGCAAAAGGCCAAGCTGAAATATGCGCTTCTGTTCCCTGCTCGTTTGAAGATTGTGTATGATAAAAAACACACTTCTTTGAAAGCCCGACAGATGTGGAAGAATGGCTGGAAGCCATGGGCATCAACGGTAGCCAGGCCGCTACCCAGGACACCACCGCCGGTGGCTCGAGAGCGGGATCGGGATAAGAAGATGGAGATCCGCTGGACACAGGAAGGAGATCGGGACGACGTGGCCATTCGCGGGAGCAGCAAAGGGATGACCAAATGGGTGCGCTGGCAATGGTGGGCACGTTTCAAGAGGACCAGGAGAAGATTGTCACGGATTCGGAGGACAGCACGGTCCACTCTGACTCGGAACACAGCGTGGTACTTTTCCCAACCATCACACCCAGAGCGGCAGATGATATGCTGGACAACTAAGGAGATAGGTGGCCCTACCCGGAAAGGACTGACCACATAATGACTATTGGTATTCTTCAATGAGAAAATGGGTTGTTAAATCGCAGTTTTGGCATGCAGTGGGATACCGGGGGGGGTGGGGGCTGGGGAACTGTATTTACTTTGGTGCACCCCCACAGAATTATTTGTCCCCCTTACAAGGATATCTCCAGTTGATAACCAGATTGTGCTCCTCATAGACACGCCCCTGGGTTGGTACACCGTTGAGCCGGCAGCGCTCAACGGTGTACCAACAACGACAACAACGATGATTGGCATGGTGCTTGGCCACCCCCCCCCATTGGCGTATGCACCTATGTTTGGAATTCTATGTTCATGACTTTTTTGTTCGGTACAGCACTGTTATTTGGCTGCGCCAAGTTAATTCAGTTTTGGGAAAGGGATTTAGGGTACGATGTCTCCTGGTCGATGATCATACACTGTTCTGAGATGGTCCTACTAACACTCCGAGGTCCGCTAATAGGGGATTATGGCTGAAGCGACAGGATCCTACATGTTTACTAACTGGAATGTCCGGGGGCTCGGGGCCATTCAGAAGAGACACCGGATACACACGTTTTTATTAAGACACCACACACAGATCACATTCCGTCAGGAGTCACACCTCACGACATCAGAAGCTCAGACGCAGCGGAAGAGATGAAGGAGTACAAACGTCTTACTCAGCTTTCTCCCGGGGGGGTGGCTATCTGGGTCCGACATGGAACACCATTTGTAGAAATAGAGAGGAGGGTTGATGACCTGGGCAGGTATGTCTTAGTGAAAGGCACATTGGATGGTACACCAATAGTAATTGGCAGTATATACGCCCCTAACTTTGATCAAGATAAATTTCTTTGCACAGTTGGTATGGCATTGTCGGACTAGGTGGATATCCCTTGGATACTGGGAGGTGACTGGAACATGGTCCAAGACCTGACACTGGACAGATCACATCCCCCTCTGCAGATGGCTGGGGTAACTAATTTGACCGAGATGTTGTCGGCTTGGATTGCGGGCTGGGGATTGGCAGATACTTGGCGGGAATTGAATCCGAGACATAAAGAATATTCCTATTATTCCCCAGTACACAACCTACACACCAGAATTGATAGATTCCTGTGTTCAAAGTCCTTAGAGACGAAAATTGGCAGCTTGGAGTATTTAGCTTAAACTTTCTCTGGTCATAGACCTCTGACACTTGACCTTCTCTGGGGTAGGGTACCGACTCCGGTACCCATCTGGAGACTTAACCCACTCCTTTTAGAGGACGCCCCCTTTCGCACGTCCCTGTCTGACACCTTGAATAATTACTTCACAGAAAACTGGGACTCGGCTACGTCCAATCTGGTGGTATGGGACGCCATGAAGGTTGTAGTGCGAGGCGCAGCCATTGGTCAGTTAGTTGGGGCCCGGCAGGAAATCCATAAGAAACTTTGTGGGGTCAAGGACCGATTGAAGGTACTAGAGAGGGAGGCAAGCGTAGACCCTGGGAAGAGGGGGGAACTACAGGCGGGGAACATTGACCACACGGAAGCATTAGAAACACCGAGGATTATAGATCATAAGGAATACTTACGCCGCTAAAATGCTGAGGCCGATAGATCGGGTACTTTACTAGCCTGACTGGTGCAGGATCGTCCGGACCCACCGGTGATTACCCGAATAAGTGATAGGTCGGGCGTCATAGTCCGTACACAGGCTGAAATTAATAAGGCGTTCCATGACCACCTGAAAGCGCTCTATGCCCCCCTCCCACAGGAAGACCCAGACGGGGGGCTGAGTTCTTACATGGACTACCATTCCCGGGCCTTCCCGATGATGTACAGAAAGGAATAGATGGTCCATCACGCAACAGGACATCCGCGTTGCAATCCGGTCCCTTAACCGGAATAAGACCCCGGGTATGGATGGGCTTCCAGTAGAATTATATTCGACATACTCCGATACCCTTGTGCGCATCCTAGATAAAGTGTATAAAACGGCATTCGAGGAAGGTCATTTACCTGCTTCAATGATGCAGGCCCTGGTCACATCCCTACCCAAGCCAGGGAGAGACACACTTATACTGACGAATTATAGACCCCTGTCAATGCTCTCCACGGAGTACAAGATCCTTAGTAAGGCCATTGCTTTGCGGATACAATCTCATCTTCCTACTCTCGTGCATTCAGATCAATGTGGGTTCCTTCCGGGTAGATGTACTTCCCAGAATACACGGAGACTGCACGCCCTACTGACGGCCACACCACAGGAATATTCTCAGGCAGGCTGTATAGCACTCGATCTCATGCAGGCATTTGACTCTCTGTCATGGGTGTTCATGTTCGAATCCCTGAAGCGGTATGGCTTCCCGGACTCTTTATTGGAATGGATTAGACTATTGTACACAGACCCAACGGTCAGGGCCTGCACGGGCTGATATATATCGGAGAGTTAACCAGTACATAGAGGCACCCAACAGGGTTGTCCTCTGTCACCCCTTCTGTTTGTACTGGCATTGAAACCCTTTGCCATAGCCCTTCGGGCGCATGGAGATCAAATGGGTATCCAGATTGATTGGGGGGGACACACATCCTACAGTCCATCTACGCCGACGATATCTTATTGTACTTCCGAGATCTGTTGGCAGACCATTCGCCATTATACGACATTTTTAGCCGATTTGAGAGGGTGTCTGGTCTGGCCATTAATCCTCAAAAGTCCACTGGCTTTTATTTCAGAGAGACACCTCGCCCCCCTTTTATTCGCTTTGGGGAATATTTGATACCGGTGGCGCAGACCACGTTCAAATATCTGGGCATACAGGTATATAGGTCACCTGAGGACCAGATTGAGGGCAATATTAGAAGAGCTATCACAAGCCTTTGCAGCAGTGTAGGGTTTTGGACCTCCCTGCCCCTATCTGTTATGGGTTGGATTGCTATATCTAAGATGGTCATGCTCCCTCGCCTGTTATATTATTTTGTTAATTTGCCTGTCATTATCCCCCCACAGATATTTGCTGCATTAAACACGATCTTGATAACCCTAATCTGGGGCACTGGGTGGCGCCATATCAGTCTCCGTAAGTTCCAACTTGAGGCCAGATTGGGGGGGCCTGGGAGCACCTGACTTCCGTGGGTATTATTATGCCAGTCAATTCCAGTGACTCGCACACTGGGTAGCGGGCAAGAACCTCCACGAGATTGGTTACACTGCAGACCAACTGGCACATGGAGAACTGCACTCCCAGTTGCTGCCCAGAAGCAGACCTCCTTCGGACTGCCACCCCCTTCTGCGCATGGCTCTGTTGTGCTGGAAGAAGGCATTGGCGTACACGACAGCGGTAGAACTCTTCACCTGAAATATTCCTCTGCTAGGAATCCCGACACCGCAGGGCAGACTCACCCGGCATAGGTTACGCCCCTGGGTAGAAGCAGGAGTAGACGAGGTAGGTGCCTTTTTTGGAGATGACACACTGCTGGATCATGATTCCTTCTTACAGACCACGGGTGCCCCTCAGAGGTTATTTCTGCTGCACGCCACAGTGCCTCATTATATGAGACATGCCTGGGCTCCACAGCGACTTCGACCCCTGCAACATGAACTAGTCCACTTGCTTTATTATATGGGCGCGGGGGCCCTTTGGTGCGATGGTTATACTCCGGGATTAGGACACATGCGGCCATCCCACTTACTATGCTACGAGACACCTGGGCTCAGGAATCAGGAGAGGAACTATCGGATAGGACATGGCAGATAATCTTTGAGCATCCCAAGAGGGTATCCAGAAATGTTACGTTTAAATTCATACAGGTGATGATACTGCACAGGGCATACCTCACCCCACAGAAGTTGCATAGAATGTTTCCGGACTCCCCCCACTGTTGCCCACGTTGTCAGAGGATGAGGCTGGATTTCTCCACATGTTATGGACATGCCTTCTCTTACTGGATTACTGGGGGGAGATATGCCTGACTTTACGTAGCATTACTAACCTGCAAGTACCGGAGGACGCCTTGTACTGTTTAGTGGGGTCCCGTAAACGTCCCAAAACACAAAAAGCTTAACTTAGATTTCTGAGCAGTTAGTTTCCCGACGTCAGAACGAATTTGGTAGCTGATGAAATTAAATTGTAGTGTGGTATCTGTCAGTGCCCTGCCCAAGATCAGCTCCTTAACTGTGTATGTGTGGAAATTGACCAGAATATTCCTGGGAGCCTTCCTATCTGGGTGAAGCCAAAAGGGATCTCTGTGGGCCCTCTGAATTTCCTGCTCTAAGTTAATGTCAGGCCTAGAGTCTCACACTTCTCCTGTATAGCTTTTTGATTGGCTTCTGAGGTCTCAAATTTGGAGAATATGTCCCCCCTGAGAGACTGGAATAACTGTCCCAGTTCTGACTGCCCCTTATCGGTTCTCTCGGGCTGAGGCTCAGGTTCTTCGGTGCTGTGGTTACCTATAACGGCCTGCTCTTGGGGTCTATGACCATTGCCATTGCAATCCAAGGGGGCAGGTGTAAGATCTATCCGGGAGGTACCTGAATACGGGGGGGCAATGGATCTCGAGCATGAAGATAATGTTGGAATATCTGTCTGTCCCATAGGGAGAGGAGCAGAGGACTATATTTCCCTTCCCTCCCTCCCCTCATTCATGTCTGGATCACAGGTCAAGGGTGCGTAACTGTTCTCGGTAGAAATAGCAGGGACCACTTGTTTGGCAGGTGATTTTGGAGTTTTGCCCCCTTTAGAAATTGACACCTGCTCCATGATCCGAAAGAAAGATTTACGTGAGGGGGTAGGCTTTGAGGCCAGAGCAGAAATGTTGTCCCTTTCTGGGATCCACAACCTTTACAGACTTTTTCTTTTTTATCAGGCAACTAATGCTCCCCTCCCCCCCGTGCCCCTTCTGGGATGTTAGTGAGGCAGTACTTTTCAGCTCGTTCTGAGAGCGAAGCTGATATCTGTTTTGAATAGGAAGTGGTAACGAGGCAAGGAGCACCGCAGGGGCGGGCGGTGCTTTCTCTCTATTTACAACAGTGTGGGCCTCTTCCATGGGCAATGCTTGTTTGCCCACCACCTTTTTTCTAGTACAGATTGCTAACTTCCGGTATCTCCGTCCCTATTCTACCACCACTGACCGTGCCTGCGCCGCAGCCGCCCATGCCTGCAGTTCGAAAATCAATCCTGGCAGCCTCCGCCTGGGCTTTCCTCAAAACCTTGGAGCAGGGGGTGCCGTAGAGTTCACTGTCATGAAAGTCCGCGTTAGTCACCAACCCCATACAGGTTCAGCTCCCAGGCCCTCCCCGGCCCTCCCAGGTCCTAGTGCACCGCTGCTCGTGTATTCTCGTGTATTCTCAGCCCCCTCAGCGGACGTATTAAAAGAACAGAGAAGCCAGAAGCAGAACAAAAATCACCGGTGTTCTAGACATTAAACGGAGGGGGGGGGAACGCCACTCTTACCCTCCGGGCGAATGTCAGTCAGCTCTCCTCTCCTCCGGACCCGGCAATCGTCCACAGCCAACCACAACCGCTGCGCCTTACACCAACCACAGCAACGGCAACAGGATCTCCCGGCAGCCGCAGCCCATCCGAATGAGAGAGGCGAGGGCGAGGACGAGGACGCAGAGAGCAAAAAATCAAACATACAGAAATCCCTCTAGCAGGCATCAAAAGGTGAAAAATGGAGGGCTCAACATTCTCACCGTCTCAGTTTGAGCCTGTCGGTGCTGGAAAGAAATGCATACTGTGGGTTGTAAGAGGGGAGTGTCTGGCAAGCGCAGGAGCTCCTACGACCGGCGTCAGCCCGCCTCCATGTTCCTCCTCAAAGACAATGGGAGTTAGGTTCAAGAATGCCCGAGCTCAGGAGCTTGGGGGCAAATGTCCAGATGAAGTTCCCGGCGCTTCTGAAAGTAATGTGGAGGAATAAGCTCCATAATTTTAGCTCTCCCCAGGAAGTGGACAGTTTTCTCAACTTTATGAAAGAAAAAGAGAACCCTACACGCGGCCCACTGTAAGCTTAGGCTTTGGAACAGAATTTCGCAACAATAGGTATCTCAATAGAAAACAATTAGGAAAAAGAGGGAGGGGGAAACAAAGTGGAAAAAGTGAAGAAAAATAAAAAATTTAAAAAAAGAAAGTGGGGAAGGAGATGAAGGCAAAAAAAAAGGGAAACATTAAGGTTGATGTTGGAAAGGGATGCTTCTATTCACACATTAGGGGGTGTTCTGTAGCTGGTGTAGGGGTAGTCCTGAATAGGTGACAATGATCGCGCAGGGAAGCACAAGGGGGTTCCTCGGGGGTGGAGGGTGGTGGGTGGGCGAAGCATAATAAAAATAAAAATGTTGGTCCTCATACAACAATAGTCAAAGAAAATGTATCATTAGTTTGGGTACGTAATATATCCCGCTCTTTCTTTTCTTCTCTGGAAACCTTTTTAAATGTCTACGCTTACAAGATTCAAAATAATAAGTTGAAACGTAAATGGCCTGAGGGACAGGAGGAAACTATCTAGAGTGGCTGAATTTCTGTATAATTGTAAGGCAGATGTTTTTCTCCTAGAAGAAACCCATTTAGAGGCTCAAGAGTGTAGGATAGGGTTTAGCAAGTTTAGATGGATCCAGGAAGGCTTGTACTCAGAACAAAGGGGCAGTTCTCGAGGTGTAGCAATTATTATTAGAGGCAATAGCAGGATAAAAGTTGAAAAATGTGAGACTGATCAATCTGGAAGGTAGCTGATGGCCTCTCTAATTATACACGGCACGCCCCTGGTATGTGCGGTGTATTATGGGCCAAATGTCGATAATCCAGGGGCTTTCATTAAGCTTTAGACTAGTCTATTGGCCACTTCCGCACCTGTAGTCTTGGGGGAGATTTTAATCTTGTTTTTGACGTGTTTTTGGACCATACCTCAAGAGCAAAATACATCCTCCCCCGTAGAACACACTGTGAGTTGAAAACCCTCATGAAGGAATTTAGTCTTATAAAATTTGGAGAGCAAAAAATGGCTCAAAAAAAGATTTTTCATTCTACAGTAAAAAGTACAGACACCATTCAAGAATAGATTATTTTTTGTTAGATCAGACTATTTTTCAGATGTAGATTCAATCTCTTATGTTCCCGCTATTCTTTCTGACCACTCTGTTGTGGCTCTTGTAGTGAACCTAAGGCATAGTAAACGTCAGTTGAGGTGGGCCCTAGATAGATCACTCCTATTAAAAGAGGTTGTAAAAGTGGAGGTAATAGCTCAAGTTCAACAATTATTTAGTTACAACCTTGGGACCGCAAACCTACAGACAGTTTGGGAGGCCTTCAAGGCCTTTATATGAGGAACTTTCACCTCTCTAACGATTCGACAAAATAAAGTCAGAAAGAAGGCGGACGAGGGTCAACTCCGTAAAATTAAGAATGAAGAACAGGAGCTGCAGTGGACATCGGCTAATGATCAGAGCAAAGTCCCTGCTCTACAAACTGAGCTCGAGGGCCTTCAGGCTGAATTCCAGGCAAACCTCGATAAGATTTTAAAGGACAGGTGGGATGCCAGCAAACTTCAAAATTTTGCCTATGGGGAAAGATGTTGGTCCCTCCTAGCTTGGAAGGCCAGGGCGGATAGAACAAGGAACCAGATACCTAGTTTGACTCAAAGAAGCACAAGGTGTACTGTACATGATGACGATGGGATCCAGGAGGAAGCTAGACTCTTTATGCAGGACCTATATAAGGAGGACCTGAATATTGGTGTCCAGGAAATAAAGCAATGGCTAAACCAGACAGACCTTCCACGCCTGTCTCAAGCGGATCAAGCTTTTTTACACTCCTGTAATACAGAGGTCGATGTAGAGGCTCAGCTCAAGAATATGGCTCGAGGTAAGGCTGCCGGGCCGGATGGCCTCCCTATAGAGGTATATCTTGTCTTAATAGATGTAATTCAGCCAGTTCTGAAAAATCTCTTTAATAAAATATATATGTTGGGAGAGCCCATACCGGGCTCGTGGTCTGAAGCAACCGTTACCCTTATTCTGAAAGCCAATAAGGACCCACTAAAAGCCGAGTCATACAGACCCATCTCTCTGTTAAATACAGATTATAAAATTTTTAAGGGTGTATTGGCAGCCAGGACGGCTAAAATTATAAAAACTGTAATACATCAAGACCAAAGGGGCTTCATCCCGGGAAGATAGTTGATCGAACTCACTTTCCAGGATATTGGCGCTATCGATGTGGGGGTTGATAAGCAACTCCCGCTACCGCTGGTTGCCATCGATGCTGCCAAGGCTTTAGATCAAGTGAGCTGGCCCTATCTTAGGGAAGCATTAAACAGCTTTGGCTTCCCCAGCAATTTTATCTCGAGTGTCAGACCCTATTGATTTGGTTGCTGCGCAACAAATACAAGGGACCCATATAGACAATAGTCTACATATATTGGGATGGACAGTTGGTGTCAGGATGGCAGACCGGGAAGTGGGTGGAGGGAGGGGGAAGGAGTTGGTTCACTTTGCAACCCGAACAGACCCTATCGATTTGGTTGCTGCGCAGCAAATACAAGGGACGCATATAGACAATGGTCTACATATATTAGGATGGACAAAAACATATTGTATACCCACAAGAATTGTGAAATTAAACATATTAGAAAAGTGCGCTTACTCTTTTCTTTCTCTTCCATTTAACCAGACTGAGTCACAGCAACGCGTTGTCGGGTACAGTTAGTATGAAATAGACTTTTTCCAGTCAAGGGGCAGGTAGTAGGTCTTATTGTCTTTTTTCCACAGTCTTAATATAATGGCTTCTCCCTTTGAATGCTATGGAATTGTAACAATGCTAACTGTGTTGAGTTTATGCATTTTGCTGCTGGTAGTGGCACGTATACTGCATTGTAGAGCACGATAATTAAAATAAACATTTTTAACTATTTCAATGACTCTGACAACTCTTATTGTGGACAAGTACGAGTGAGTGAGCAAAAGAGTACGTCTTGCTCCTGCGATTCCTGACAGAGTCGGTGTGTTGGGTTCTGGGTTGTCTATTTATTTGTAGCTCTGTGATCTTTGGAGGAGAGCAAATGAGGCACATATAGCTAGTCGGTTTGGGGAATCGGAGTACTAATGTGGTAGGTTGGTACAC
Organism: Lissotriton vulgaris; assembly: GCF_964263255.1. NCBI lineage: Eukaryota > Metazoa > Chordata > Amphibia > Caudata > Salamandridae > Lissotriton > Lissotriton vulgaris. The sequence continues at coordinate 173,905 of NW_028248991.1, read as the reverse complement.
CCCTATACACTTAGGTCCTGTTTTCCTGTGCATAGTTCTGTGTATCTGCAGGATCCCTTCAACATGGCGCCGCCAACGTTTGGTCTGGTTCTTATCTGCGAGACGCTTGAGTAGTGCTTGTGCTTGTCCACAAAACACTGACTTCTGTTTCCAGAGACAGCTGTGATGGTGTACCCTCCTATATTGATGTTTTATAGGTTCTTTCAAGCTTTAAGTTTTAAAAGGTTCTTTCTTTTTTTTAACCAGTTTTTCCGCTGCCGTGCTTAAGGTTGTTGTTCTTTTTTTTTCACTAAGGCGATTGATAGTCCACCTTATAACCAGGTCCCTCTCAAGGCCTTTTTGACTCAATATGGAGTGCCTGATGCAGGAGCTGCGCTTATATTTGCTGTTGAAGTGGATCCAGCGTTCTGTTTCGAGGTGTTTTATTCATGGGTCAACTTTCTGGCAGTGGATGGAACAGAGGATTTTTTTCATGACAATACTGTCTCGGCCCTTCCTCACGCTTATCAGCCATATATGGCTCTTGAGGTTCCGCTCACAGCGTGGCAACACCAAATTTGGTTTAATGGAGCCCTTTCTCACCCAGTATCGTTGGTCAGTTTAGGCCATTTATCAATAGATGGGGCCACTTGGCCTGTTTTGACTGGGTACACCCCACACCCATGTTATTTGACAGTAGCTATTGCAGATCTACGCATATCACATATGTCTTTGATACGTGTGCATAGAGCTGTTGCACAGTTCGTCTTGCGCAACTTCCAGGTGAGACCAATTGGCGTTGCTGCAAAACTTCCTGGATCTGGTGGCATGTCCATCAGTCCCCTTATGGTTAGTTCAGGGATGGGCAAGCATCCACAGAATATGGATGAATTCCCTTATTGGCTTGCTGAAAAATAATGACAACTAGAGGCGGTTTTTCCAAATACCAGTTCTGTGGAGAAGCACAGTATCCTAACTATAAGTTTGCCTAAAGACTTACTTCCCAAGTTAGCTGATTGTAACACCTGGGGCAAGGTGTTTGCAGCGGTATATTCAAAGTGTTTCAGCACACACCCCATGACCGTGCTCCCCTCTGTGATTAAGCGTGTTCAAGATGAACATGGGGCAGAGTGGCTGTTGAGCTGTTGAGCTGGGGATGAGACTGGTGTTGCTGATATGATCCTTGCAAATGTCTAGGGCGATGTGGTAAGCTTACAAGTGGCAAACTTCATGGAGGCAGTCCCAGATGCAGACAAGCCACATGATTTGGCAAAGATTATTGCAAAAGCTTATAAAACCAGAGGCCCGATAGTCGGGAGTTAAGCCTTTTACTCAAACGCAAACACAATCTCAAACCCAACAAAAAGCCCAGACTGATAAAGATGGGCATCCGTTCTTTCCTAAAAAGAACTGGAAGAATAAAAAACAGGGGCCGCAACAGCAGAAGCAAGGTTTACATGCTGGTTCACCGACACCTGAGTGTTCTGAGCGTACTTATGACTTGCCCGATTGTGCGAAAATTAAGACTTCTGATAGATTTCATACCCCTGATCATCGTTCTCCCCGTTCTTCAGAGGACACAACAGGCTCTCAAGTCGGTGGAGGAGAACCCCAGGATCATGGCAAAAGTCAACCAGCACCACAGGGGCGAGATCGACCTTGACAATTTGACGTTAAAGCAAAACAAGAGGATCTACCTTATTTTCGTCCCCCCTTTTGAAAGAAAAAGTGGCCACTTTAACAGCGAGATATGCCTCATATGGTGAGAACGTGACACCTGGACTGGACATGGGTGGTGACTCTGCTTGACCGTGCATCAGAGGTTACCATAGTGCCGGAGGCTCTGTGTCCCTGTCTGGAGGCAACAGCAACTGAAACATTCATTACAGTAGAGACTGCAGACACCCGGGTTGCCCCCCCCCCCCAGATTGTCGGGTGAAGGCGATATACCTTGTCCAATTAAAGCGGTTTTCTGGGAGAATCTAATCTCCTCGTATGACATTTTGTAAGCGGAGGCAGATTGGCCTTCACCCTTTCTGTTAGCCATTTCTAGCGGGGAGGACGTGATACTTCTGAGTTTTTGGTGTTACCTCCCTGAGGAACATGCAAAGGCTTTCGCAGCTGAGTGGGCTTTAGGCCTTGCCCCGGCGGTGTACTATAATCAAGTGGGTGGGATACTGATTCACCGGCTCATGAGATACCTTTACGGTCTATGCCACAAACCGCAATATCTAAACAGACGTGAAGCTTAGGCTCACACTTGGAGTAGCAAGGAGTGATTGATCATGTACATCACCAATGAATAATCCTCTCTTTACGGTATCAAAATCTGACAGTTCCTACTGGATTGGATTGGATTACCGAAATTTGATTAGTCAGTGTCACACTTTTGCAGTGCAAAACCCACACAGCTCTGCGCTGGATAAAATCTTGTCCTTAAAAAATAGAAAAGTACTCTGGATATTTATAGTGGTTTCTACAGTCACAATCTCGCACCATAGAGCCGTGACTTGACTGCATTTACTGCCATTGGGAACCAGAAAAAATGTACGCGTTTGCCTATGGGGTATAAGAATAGCCCCGGGGCATTTGCGGCACGTGTAGTGTCATTGTTAGATGACATAGACCCAGATGTGTTCTCGTACGTTGATGACATTTATCTGAAGGATGACAAACTTATGCTGCATCTTGTCTGAGTCGACAAGATTATCTTGTCCTTTGCCGACTATGGATATCATTTCAATTTTGCAAAATCGCACATCACCCATTTGGTGTTACTCTTTTTGGGTTAGGAGCTCAATAATGAAGGAAAGGGCTTCAGTCGTCGCTGGGATTTTTGAATTTTGGGCGGACACACATTCCCGATTATGCCCAGCATATAAAACTGCATTATCCATTGATACAACCTACTTACTCTTCACCCAGCTATCTTCCTGAACATACCTCTATCCTCCATTCTTTGCAATCTGACATGCTTGCAAGGAACTACTTGTTGACGCGTGATAACACCGCGAACCTGGTGAAATGTATAGTTCTAGGGACAGTGGGTTTCACCTACTTGACGAGGGAGACACGCTACCTATTGCATACAAATAACATTTACCCACTGCTGCTGAAATACGTTTTTCAACTGTTGAAAAAGTCTTGATGGCTGTACAAATTGCGATTCTGAAAGAGCGCTCACTGGGGCAAATGCATTCTTATGGTCACGCCCTTCACTGCTTTGGAAGTCGTGACAAAGGCAAGTGTACCTAACTCGAATGCTTTACACCCCCATTGGATACAATGGGCTAATTCTTTGACTTCTTCTGATGTCACGTTTATCTTTGACGCTGCAATTCAGACATAGGAGTTTTTACAGTATGAACACGTTCATCCTCCTCCCTCGTCTCTGCTTCCTCTACATGAGTACGACTGAATCATTTATACCGAAGGCTCGGCTCAACCAGCCACCGGTTCTAAACACGCTTATTCATCGGCTTGCTCAATTGTTGCTGGCTCAATGAATAATGGAGAGTTTAAGTCTTCCACTGTGCACACTCAGGTACTTGGAGACTGTACGGCACAATTGGCGAAGCTGCGTGCTCTTGTTCTTGCCCTTAATTTTGCTGATCCAAATGTGAATACTCTTATTGTGTGTGATTCCTATTACTGTGTCAAGTCTTTTAAGGACAACTTATTCATTATGGTTTCAAAACGACTATCAAGACTCTAATGGCAGTGCAATTAAGCATAAAACGCTTTGGGTTTGAGTGGCAGACTTTAAACGATGTCTGCCCCTCACACATGTTATACATACTCTTGGCCATCTGCTTGTGGAAGCACATGCTCTTGGTAATTCTTTGGCTGATGAAGTGTCCAAATCTGTAGTAGCCATGTGTTCCTTAGCACCAGTTACAAGGTCCATGACTAAAATAGATAATGATATTCTGGCAGCGGTGGCTGCTATGAGGGAGGGAACTGCTTATCCTCAGGGTTTTCCCTTTGAAATACTCTTATATAACACCAGAACAGGTTCCTTATGCAAAGATTCCTTCAGTTGGGGATCGACTGATTCCCAACTTGGACCGCAGACTTTCTCTGATCAAGGCAGCACACGAGGGCATGGCTTCGGCACATGCCGGTTTGTCGGCAACAGTCTCTATTTTACAGCAACGTTACTGGTGGTGTGTTTTATATAAACAGACAAGTAATTATGTACTTTCTTGTGACATTTGTCAACAAATGAAACCACCTATGATCACACACCCAGCTCAAACATAGCTGTGTATTTCTAATCAACCATTTGGCTGTGTGTATCTTGATCACTGCGGTCCCTTCTCTTCTGATACTGCGTATAAATATATATTTGTTGCAGTTGATTTATGCACTAGATTCCTTTAGATTCCTTTAGGTTTGGCCACAACGCAGTGCTAATGCTCGAAATGTCAGCAGGGATTTGCGTGTCTTTGTCGGGATGTTTGCCTGCGGCACCTTCCATTCTGACCAAGTCCAGCATTCGCCTCTAAGGCGTACAAGGACACAATGAAGTAAATGGGGATACTGGTGCAATTTTCGTCTCCATTCAGGCATGATGTCAATTCAATTGTGGAGCGAATGAACCGTGACTTAAAGCAATCCTTGACAGCTAGAGACTTAGGTACTGGCAAGAACTGGCTGGCCCATTTGTATGGTGTTCAATGTGCACTTAATATTCTGGGTGCCGGATAGTCCTTGACAATATCAGGTGGATACGGCACTTCCACCTCTGATTAATTGAACTACAATTGGCTACTTTGGAGTTCCCTCCAGCCTCTTTTCTGACACTCCCTCCTCGATAACCAGTTTGGCAGATCCACCGACCTAATTAAGTATTTTCTTCTCTTGGTTCAAAAAGACGTTCCTGGTCCCTCCATGGACCTTCATTTGATTGGTGCTTATCCTGATTTTCCTTTTCATGTCAATTGGATTTGTGACAGTGTTCTTTTTATTCATCAATGGTCATTATTTGCCAGAATGCTCTGCTGTGAACTTGGTTGATGGAATTCTGGCCCCTCACACATCGTTCCATATCATGAAATGTGATCAGACCCTTGTAAACATTTCAGCATTCCCAGATGCAGATGGCATAATTTGGGACAAAGTAGCCTTCGAAATCCACGGTCCGACCGATGGTACTTAGGGTACCATACGTGTTTCGCATCTCATTAGGAGATGAGGTAACATGGGCCATACATTCATACTATTGGGATGTGCAAGCAGTACATGCATTGTTTTCTGATTTAAATACTATGCTGCTTTCAATGCTTCAAAATTCTGCCAATTTTGGTGATCTCTTTTGCTTTCAACATTATGGGCATAATGTTGTGCACAGAACAAACACGTTACGACCTGCTTTTTATGACACACAATGGGAACATTGTCCTACTCCCGTACAGAGGAGTTCTAAAACTCTTAGAGATAAATTCATTTATTTTACATATTATGACACCTCTAATCCAGAATCCTATTTCTTTAAACTTCAATCATCTTCTCAATCCAAATTTATATTGACTCACACTAAATTGATTTACGCCAACTCGTTTAAGACTAAATTGGCTACACAGGGTTATGATCACTGAAAAGACTAAAGTCTTAAACTCAGTCTGGGGCACGAAATCTTGGCAGATCCAGGGAACTGAGGCTTACATCGTGCCTGTCTGATCCAAGCTCAAACTTTGTTTTTAAATGACACAGTGTAACAAACCACTTGTTTTCACATGGCAACTCTAAAAAATGTATATACCCCATCCATTCCGTTCTTAGTGGAATATGACGATTGGCGCCGCCAGACAAATTACACAATTGATGCCTTACAAGCTATGTTGCAAAATGAAACTTTCAATGCCTCTGAAATTGATTCATCCGGGTGGTTGGTTTGGCAAACAAATACTAACGAATGTCAATTGTGCTTTTATAATGTATTACCAGGTTTCACTCAGACTAGACTGGATCCTTTTTATCCCCTTACACATTCTGTCACCACATACTCAGTGGGAAAATTATGCCAAGAATGGTTGGAACAATCCACATTAACATCAGTGAAACAACACCTTACCCTATTGAATGACATCAATTTATCTGATTTAATCTTGGGTCCTAGGAATCCTAGGACTAAAAGATTTATTTATGCAGCTTACAATGGAATTTGGAAACTTTCACGAATGGAAGCCGCCTTTCTTTTGCACCAAATTCATCAAGCCAATTTAGAAAAAGTTCTTGCTGTGGTAGACAATAGCATAAATACACTTTCCATACGCATTTATACGTTGGATAATATTGTGTCATCTATTATTGATATTGTTCCAAGTGATGTGTCTGTACTATATCATGGTCAAAATCAGTTAAGATCTGTTATGCAATTTGCTTGGACATTGCAAACACTTAAAATGGGAAAAGTGCCTTGGGATTATTTGAATGCCACTGGCTTGTTTTTGCCATTTAATCTAACTGATAAACAAAGATTTATGTCCATGAAAGATGCTGCATATACACTCTTGCATATTGAACAATTAGAGCCCTTGCCGTTCTCGGTAGCGGAAACAGACTCTGCTGTTTGATTAATTCATGGGGTTATCTCGCTCCCTTTTACAGTTTCAATTTAAATCATGCATTCAACATTTTCCGATTGGCTGCTTTGAACCACTGAGTAGTGCATTTCACCTACAGATGTCAGTGGGATGGTAAAGAAGTTCTTCTTACAGGGTGACTGAGATTCCACAGTAGGACATTCCCTGGTTTGCAAACACGTTAATTTGCACGGCCCTTGTAATGTGCCAGTGCACAATCTTGCTTGTTTTTTAAAAGGGATGCGCTGAATCACGGAGACACAGAAGTGAGGGGAACAGCAAACGCTCGAACTTACCTGCTGCCTGCCACTTGCTCATTTTCCTTGGTGCCGCTGCAGTGAGGTGAAAGGCCTACGAGTATCCGTGCCCGCAGCCCCCGTGCCTACAACTCCCAGGGGGCAGCGCGAGGCGCATTTGTCACGCGTCAGAGGAGGGCGCCGGAGGCCTTTCAAAGCGACATGCTGAATCACGGAGACAGAGCTGTGAGGGGAACGGCCAATGCTCGAAATTACCTGCTGCCTGCCACTTGCTCATTTTCCTTGGTGCCGCTGCCTTGAGGTGAATGGCCTACAAGTATCCGCACCCGCAGTCCCCGTGCCTACAACTCCCAGGGGGCTGCGCGAGGCACATTTGTCACGCATCAGAGGAGGGCGCCGGAGGCCTTCCAAGCCAGCCCGGCCCTCCCGCAGCTCGGGACGTGCTGAATCACGGAGACACAGCCGTGAGGGGAACGGCCAATGCTCAAACTTATCTGCTGCCTGCCACTTGCTCATTTTCCTTGATGCTTCTGCCGTGAGGTGAACGGCCTATAAATATCTGCGCCCGCAGCCCCTTGCCTACAACTCCCAGGGGGCTGCGCAAGGCGCATTTGTCACATGTCAGAGGAGGGCGCCGGAGTCCTTCAAAGCCGGCCCGGCCCTCCCGCAGCACAGGACGAGCTGAATCACAGAGACACAGCCATGAGGGGAACGGCCAACGCTCGAACTTACCTGCTGCCTGCCACTTGCTAATTTTCCTTGGTGCCGCTGCCGTGAGGTAAATGGCCTACAAGTATCCACGCCCGCAGCCCCCATGCCTACAACTCCCAGGGGGCTGGGTGAGGCGCATTTGTCATGCATCAGAGGAGGGCGCCAGAGGCCTTCAAAGCCGGCCCGGCCCTCCCAGAGCGCGGGACGGACACAGACCTAGGGTGGGCCAGTCCGCACCCGTCGTAGCCCGGAGGAGGCTGGGCTGGGCCACCCCTGAACATTTCTAGTACTGTAAGGAAATTTAAATTTCGATTTGTGGATTGTGGTTTTGATATTGATTAGTAACTTACTGTTGGGGCACGCTTACTGGTACTTTTCTTAATAATGGCAGCACGTGCAATGTAGGGGAGGAGGGCGGCGGTAGTGGGGGGGGAACGGTAAGCGGGACACTTGATCAATTTATTACCAGGGCAACATCGGTACTTGAACACGAAATAGCCCTAACAGAGAATTGCCTGTCTCTCGAACCAATATACGTAAGGCGATTAGGACCTATAATGTTGGCTGCCTCCCCAAATCAAGTAGAAGGGCAAACCATTAATAGTAGACAGATTAGCGAGGGAGACATTATTGATGATGTGGAGGAAAGTATATTGGATAGACCCTTGTCAAATGGGACGTCCCCCTATGTTTCACCAAGCGTCCTAGTCAGGGAGGATGCTACTACTACTGTGCATCACACCCCACAACAAGGTCCTGTGTGAAAAGCAGTACAAGATCTCAAATGTTAAAACAAATGCCAGGACCAAACAACACTACTGCCAAGAGAAAGTGGGAAGGGGGCGCCCATAAGGGGAGAAGTTCGAAGATAATTAAAGCCTCCAAACTGCCCAACATCACTACAGAAGAGGTTGTGACCACTCAACCTTTTGCAATTCTCCCTGCGCTGCAACCACTTGAAGGCTTCATGCCTCAAGTGGAACAATTGATGAAGTCACTTATCTTACCCCTGCTAGAAAGGATGAAGGTAATTAATGAAAGGTTGAAGAGATTCGAGCAGACCACTGCAGAGAATCTTGACAAGATAAAGAATCTGGTTGAGTGTATACCGAGAGTTACCACAGGTGAAGTAAATATGTCGAAGGCATCTGTAGCTGTCATTACCTCACCGCCCTCCCTGACTGGAGATAATAGAACTCCTGTGATACTCACTGGAACTAATCATGGGGCGACACCCGTCGACATTGGGACAAGTGATTTAGTGAGAAGCAGTAGGGTGGGGAGGGAGGAGAGGCAGACTGATGTGAACAGTACTGTAAGGCAGGTCAAGGATAATCTATCAGCAGCAAAGGAAACCACCAATACTCCAAAGAACAAATGTACTTTAAATTGTATTGACCGACCCCGGAGTCCTGCCCATACGTTGTTGTACTTGTGGGGGTTCCCGAACAGAAGGATGGCAAAACAGAAACTTATTTAGAGCTGAAAAACAAGGTCACCTTTTGACTAAATAAGAATAGACCCCTCCCTAGTAATATCGATGGGAAAATCCTGTATGTACGGAGAGTAAGTTGGGTTGGGCAAAGAGCTAAGGACATAGAGGGGGATTCTGGTATTGTGAACTTCAGGGATAGGCAGGTAGTAGGTTGTATTTGCGACCATTTTTACCCAAGTGATGGGAGTGGTATTCATACTTATGATCTAAGCTACTTCTACCTCCCAAGTCCTATGTTACTATTTAACCGTAACCCCTTTGGAATACAACGTGGAGGGATAATGGGTAGATTCAAAAATAATTCCCCAATCACTACATTCAATCGCTTTGAGGAGCTATGTGGACTCGAAGGGGTAGACTGACTGATAGACTAAGGTCTGAGTAAATCAGCAGTCCTAGATAGAAAATTAGTGGGTGTTGTTAACAAAATGAGCACTGAAGAATACCCCAGGAAGCAAGCAAGGTCAATTTTTAATATGTCGGGCCATAGCTTGCGACTAAATAGTATGGGAGAGGGCTCAGACCAGGGCATCAATGTTAACAAGGAGGACACGACCACTGAGATGATTAATGAAATATCTTGTGGAAGTAGCCATAACGATGTAATAACACAAGTATGCAAACATGACCCCCAATTGGTACACAAGATCCAGGGTGAGATAACTAAAGGTGTCCCTCTAATCAGGAGTACCCAAAATACTAACATTGAGAGGCAATTAGCGGAAGCTAATAACATATGCCCAAATGGTAATTCACCTGATATAGATATTGAAACTAGTGTAATATTGAGGTCATGGAACATAGCAGGCATTAAAAAAAACCTGTGTGACCCCACATGGCAGGAATACATTGATAGTAGTGACATCATATTATTCCAAGAAACCTGGGCTGTTGAAAACCACTTCAAAGTTGACTGTGGATCATTTAGTACACTGGCAATTGCTGCAAATAAAGGTAGACCTTTGGGAGGCTTAGCAATTTGGACCAAAATTACATTGGGTACCGATTTCAAGCAAATCAATTCCGATAGCCTTGATATCCTAGGAGTAAGGTTCATGGGCCCTAACAAAAGAGACATTTGTATTCTAAATGTTTATAGTAGGCCTTCAGCGGCAAATAAAGAGGCAAAAGCGATCGAGCAGTTAGATAATATCATTTCTACACTCAATGAGAGACTTTTAATAATTATATGGGGGGATTTTAACCGTAAATTCGAACCAATATTTGTCCTGGAAATTATTTTTGAACCAGAGGATAATGTTAATAATATTTCTGGAATCGAGACCAGCCCTGCAGTGCCATGTTCAGGGGCTGCAGCACAGTTATTGCGACTGACTGCAGCACATGGTTTACGTGCTTGTAACGTGCGTTTGCCACCGGATAGCCCTAGCCAGCCAACCTTTTATCGGGGCAGTTGCTATAGCCACTTAGACTACCTAATGGTCTCAATCCTACTCTGGTCATTGGTCAGAGACCTTGTAGTGGAGAACCGCATCGAGAGTTACCACCGCCCACTTCGCTTGACCCTTAGCCCGATAATATTTAATTTACCATTCAAGGGAAGGGACTCCCTTCAATACACCGATATCGACACACTAATTTCATCGCATCGCAGAGCCCTAAAGCGGCCGGTAGTACTGGGGAACGATAGTCCTGTTAAGAAAATCTATACGTTGTATGTAGATTTAGTCTCCCCGTCTATAAATCTCCCAGCACATAAGATCCCCATTATGCTGATTCATGGAAGTATGTCTCTGGGTCTTGGAGAAATATTAACCAAAACTATTAAGCCACATAAACAAGGCCAGTGAAATCTAGCCATGGGAGATATGTGGTACGATAAGGGCTGCCGCAATGCTAAAAAGGAACTTATAGCGACTGCAAAAAGTAATAATGTGTTAATATTAAGGGAGAAAAGGAGATGTTATGAAGGGACAATTGCTAAGGCTAAGAAACACTGGGATCGATAAATATGGTCTGATCTGTTGGAAGCCTGCAAGGCAAATGACCAGACACTGTTCTAGGGTATGATTGCAACGGGCTCTAGAGGCGTAACCACTAGTAGGGACAAGTTTTTGGAAGCCAACGTGTGGGTTAAGCATTTTTCTGAACTATACGCCCCTACTAATACTGAGCCTATTAACGTCAACCATGACCCAGGATTTAATCCGAGTGCAATATCCTTGTTCTTTATTATGGCAGAAACTATTGCTGCCATCAAAGCAATAACACCAGGGAAGGCCCCTGGTCTGGACAGGATACCAGGGGATCTATGGAAGCATGAAAACATGATATGGGCTCCATATATAAATTATCTTTACAATAAATTTGCGAAGGGTGCCCCTATTCCTGACACATGGTTTAGTGCTGAGATAGTAACTGTTTTTAAAAGGGGGATCGTACGAACCCAGCCCATTATAGACCCATTAGTCTAATTGATGTCTTACAGAAGGTAACGCGAGACAAGTTTTAAATAAGCTGAGTGCTTGGATTGGGGAAACTAGTACCCTATCCAAGTACCAGGCGGGTTTTAGAGAAAAAATCAGCACAATTGATCAGGTGTTTAGATTTTTATGCATTATCTGGAAATATATCAAAATAAACCGGGCACACTTATACTCGGCTTTTGTTGACCTCAGGGCAGCTTTTGACCTTGTCCCTAGAACCGCACTATGGTTAAGACTGAGGGACCAGGGTGTTCCTGGGGAAATCTTGGAACAGATTGTCAGGCTGCACGAGGATAACTACGCCAGGGTAAGATGGGGACCAAATGGAGAACTGTCAGATCGTATCAATATAAAGTGAGGTGTTAGGCAAGGATGTGTGCTGGCACCTACATTGTTGTCCTTGTACGTTAATGAAATACCAGACACCCTTTTGGGCTGCGAGCATGACTCTCCCAAGTTGTGTGGTGATCATGTGCCTGCATTGTTATTCGCAGATGACACTATTTTAATTTCACAGACACCAAAAGGAATACAAAATGTATTAGATACCTTTCAGGTTCACTGTGACAATAAAGGTTTAGAGATTAATTCGTCCAAGACTAAGTACATGGCAATTAATCCTCATAGAGATTTTAGAAAAACACTGGTTGTTAATAATGAAATGATAGATGTGCAAAATTTTAATTATTTGGGTATTACTTTTGACACTAAAAAGCAATTGAAAAATTAAAATAGATAAAAGTAAAATGACCCTCACCCAGAATCTAGTTCCAATAGCGAGATGCCATAAGAGTATCTATATTAGAGCTGTCTCCCCAGCATTAGAGTTATACAAATACAAAGCCCAATCAGCCTCACTTTATGGTGCCGAACTATGGAGTTATGCTGTTAAACGTGCATTTATTACACTAGAGAATGCCTTTCTTAGGAAAATATTAGTAATACCAAGGTGCACCCCCTTACTTCCACTTACAATTGATTTGGATATACATCGCCCTGATGACCACGCGGCTTTACGAACTTTGTTGTATTGGATTTGCGTGTGGTAAACAGATGAACTAGTAGACTATCGAGAAGCCCTAAAAGAAATTATTAAAATAAAAAATGGAACAAGGTTGGTATGGTTGAACCATATCGAGGACTGGTTTACGACGTTGGGGCTAAGTCACTACTGGGCAGACCCTGAGACTCTCACTTTGAGTTGTAAAAAGTTGTTAAAAGAAAGATATTGGGAATTTGTCCTAAGCTGAAAATTGCATAATCCCGAATTGGGGACTTTAACTCTCAGATATCTTGGCATGAAGACAGTGAGCAGATTCAAATCTTTTATGGATGAGATCTTACCAACTCTAGCTAAAACATTGTATTTAAAATGTTGTTATGGCATACTACAAATCAAAGTAAATATTGCAAAATGGGTGTGCAATGATGATAATGAAGGAAAGGATGATCTGGTTAAATGTGAATTGTGCAGTATCGGCCCCAAAGAAGATGAGGCGTATGTATTATTTTTCTGTTCTGCTTACAAACATCTTAGGAAAAAGTGGATAAAACCTATTTACCGCCTCTTGGGCTTTAGATGGTTCAGTGAGGCCGAAAGAATTTTAAGAACTGAAACAACCCAATCCATTGTTTTCAGTGTAAGCAGATATCTCTTTTCTGTGGAGATAGTAAGAAGGAGAAGGCATCTTAAGCTTCAATGGCATACGACTAGATTTTTAGCTGATTCAATAAAACAGCTGGAGATGGGATGGGGAACCTTGAGCTTGTGTCAGTACTGCCCAAAATTTTCAATTAGCAAGTTTCCTTTTTATTACCTAGGAAAATGTAGCAATACCACTGATATTAAATTCTGTTTAACAAAATATAATTTGTAATGCATTGCACATTTCTCAATGAGTGGTACATGTTTTTATATTTGACATTGTATTTATTGTTTTAAAAACGCAAATGCCCCTGATTGATTTTCAATTAGCAATAATGAACTGTGGATAATATGGGTACGGAATTGGAAATTGATTCATGCAACTTCATTGTTTCTTTAAATTGTATGTATATATTTTATGGTTTCTGTTTTAACTGAAATAAAGATATTTTGACTTGACTTGAAAAAGAGACCTCAGTACCATCAATAATTCCCGCTTTTAAATTGTTTACTAACAGCAGTTATCTTATTTTCAGCAACCAAGAATGCTGTGGTTTACGGACCATGAATCCCGTATTTAGTAACAGTTTCCCAGCGTGTAACTTGTTGTAGCAATGTGCCTCCACCCCCGCATGGGAGTCTAGATAGTTCCATTGTCAAGAGGACTAACCTGCACTCTTGGAGACTGTGAGGGCGATCTGAAGAGGGTCTTCAGAAGATAATTTCCCAATTCCCAGCCACCCCTGCACCCAGATGACTGTGAGCCCAGGAATGAAAGGGAAAGGGGAAGTGGATAACAAACAAGAGAGACTGCCACACCCTGGTGCCTTCTAAGAACTATTATTATTATTATTATTATTATTGGACATTTATTAAGCGCCTGGTTACGCCACTGGCGTGTCCCCGCGCTATGACAAGTGGAGTGACTGTCCCCCCTCCTCCCAACCAAGCTATCTACTGAAAAGGTGCGTTTTAAGTTTTTTTCTAAACTGGATTTCGGAGTGTTCAAGCCGAAGTTCCAGCGGAAGATTATTCCAGCACTTGGGAGCCAGGTATCTGAAGGATCTGCCTCCCATACGAGCTTTAAATATTCTTGGAACTTTTAACAGCCCGGTCTGCGAGGACCGAAGACTGCGTGCAGGCTCGTAATGGGCTACTAGGCTCTGGAGCGGAAGAGGTGCTTTGCCATTCAGGATACGATGGCAGGTGGCAAGGGCCTTAAACTCCACTCTCCTCTCGATGGGGAGCCAATGGAGCGCCCGCAAGGCTGGTTTGGCGGATGACCTCCTGGGGAGTCTGAGGACCAGCCGCGTAGCCGCGTTTTGAAGAACCTGCAGTCGGCCGATGACCCTGCCTGTGGCTCCCAGATAGAGCAGATTCCCATAATCAAGTCGGGAGGTGACCAAGGCATGCACCAGTGTCTGACGAGCAGAAATGGGAAGCAGATCTAATACTTTCCTGAGAGCTCTCAGAACACTGAAGCAAACCCCCGCCACCCGCCCGACATGTGGGCCAAAGGTGAGGTCCTTATCCAGCCACACGCCCAGGTTCCTGGCCTCACGGCAGGGCGCGGGGACTTCCCCCAGACAGGGTGGCCACCACGCCGACGACCATGCCGACGGTGCACCCCCCACCACGAGCACCTCGGTCTTGCTCCCGTTCAGCTTTAAACAGTTGGCAGACATCCAGGCAGCAAGATCTTTCATGCAGTTCCTGAAGATGTCCGCCGCAAGACCGGGCGCGCGCGATAGGGAGATGACCAACTGCGTGTCTTCGGCGTAGGACACCAGGCGGAGACCATATCCCTCCACGATAGCCGCCAGGGGGGAGACGTAGATGTTAAAAAGAGTTGGGCTCAGGGACGAACCCTGAGGTACGCCCTGGCCCAGCTCAATCTCCCTGGAATAGCACTCACCCAACCTGACTTGAAAGCACCTCTCAGAGAGGAAGGACTTGATCCAACCAAGCGCAGCTCCTGTCACCCTTCCTCCATTCCGACACTGTAGCAAGGTGGAGTGTGCTACAGTGTCGAATGCTGCGCTTAAGTCAAGAAGGATCAGTGCCATCGTCTTGCCCTCGTCTACTCCCTGTCTGAGTGCTTCTACTGCCACAAGGAGAGCAGACTCCGTCGAGTGACGGGGGCGGAAGCCAAATTGCGAGTCGTGGAGTAGCGAAGCCGTCTCCACGAACTGCATGAGC
Source organism: Lissotriton vulgaris (assembly GCF_964263255.1). NCBI lineage: Eukaryota > Metazoa > Chordata > Amphibia > Caudata > Salamandridae > Lissotriton > Lissotriton vulgaris. The sequence continues at coordinate 158,585 of NW_028248991.1, read as the reverse complement.
TGTATGTTGGCTGTTTTTTCTGCCACCTTCGCCATATAGGGAAGGAGGGAAATGGGACGGAGGTTATCCAGCTTTTCAAAGCTAACGTTAGCCTTTTTTTGCAGGGGAAGTACCACAGCCTGTTTCCAGGCCTTCGGGACCACCTGAGACTCAAAGGAGATGTCCAGCAGCTGACGCACATAGGGCTCTAGTACTGGCAAGCTGTCCTTTAGCCGACTGGGAGTGGTCGGATCTCTGGGGGAGCCGGATTTAATGGATCCACAAATACGGAGAAGCTCCGTAGTGGAAGGAGTGACAAACGTAGTTAGCCGATGTTCCCCTTCCATTCTTGGGAGTTCCAAGGGGGCAAGGCCGCTGTCTGTCCTCTGGGGGAAGGAATTGTATATGTTGGAGACCTTGGTTGCAAAGTACTCCGCAATACGATTGCAGCCCTCCGTGGTGCAAAGTTTCTTCGGTACTGCGGCGGATTTTCCTATTGCAATAGATTTATAAATAGAGAAAAGCTCCTTGGTGGACTGCTTAGCTTCCTCAATTTTATTGCAATAGTACAATGATTTGGCCTTCCTAATCAACATGTGATAGGCACGTCTGCAATCAATGTAAACTGTTTTGGCCTGCATGGAGTATGCAATCCTCCATTGCCTTTTGGCTCGTTTACATGCAGCTTTGGCCGTTCGCAAATCCTCATTGTACCACGGCGCCAACCGTTGTACTCGGCCACCTGATTTCGCCATACCCAGAGGTGCCACCTGATTCAGGGCTTCCAGGATGCGCTGGTCCAGGTTGGAATTGATTTCATCAGCCCCGTCGCCCCCAGGGTAACCATTCTCAGTGAGTGCCAGGTTGAATTTGGCCTGGGAGAACGCTGTCCATCTGCGCCTAGGATGTTTATCAGCGGGAGGGCCATTGGGGCGAAGTCCCTGTATTTCGATGGTAAAGGGGACGAGGAGATGATCGGACCATGCGATGGGAATCGGGGCTTGGGCGTCCACTTGACTCCAGTTAGCAAAAACCGGGTCCAGAAGGTGACCCAACTTATGGGTGGGTTGCGATACCTTCTGCTCAAATTGTAAGCTGGCCATCGTGTGGCATAGCTCGCTCGCCACCCTGTCCGTGGGGGTATCTAGGTGTAAGTTAAGATCCCCTAGGACCAGATATTTATCCGAGCGTAGAGCGGCTTCTGTGACGCCTTCCACTAACTTTTCAACAAAGGCTGTGGTAGAGCCTGGAGGACGGTAAATTAACAGGCCTTTCAGGGTAAAACAGCCATTAATAGAGATGGAGAAGGCGCCAGCCTCACTGTCGTCAATCACAGTGCGATCAAGCTGACATTGATAGTCTTGCCGAGCAACAATGGCTATGCCGCCCCCTCTCCCACGTATTCTGTCTAGCCTTTGCAGGCAATAGCCTTCAGGGATGGCCTCAATGATCTCCGGCATGGAATCTTGGTCAAGCCAAGTTTCCGTGAGGAAAAACAGATCCCATTGTTTCCCTGTGAGAAGGTCATAGATGTCGAGGGAGTGTTTCAGTAGGGAGCGAACGTTTAGTAGACCGCATACCAAGGTATGTTGGCCAGCGGTTAGCGCCTTACCTGTGTTGAAGATGTAATCACAGTGGCTGCAGCCCGCATTAGTCCCTGCATCAATGCTGTGGGGGCAGAGCCCGCACAGCTCTCTGCGGAGGAGAAGTAAGTCGTCTCGACTCCAGGAGACTTGACAGGAGGGAGAGGCAGGGGGTATGGCCCTGGGCCGCAATCGGCCGCGGACGGGCGCAGACGGGCTTAACTCTGGCGCGACTCCGGCGCGCCTTTGTCGCACCCGCTGCGCTCGTCCGCTGCGCTGACGACAGCACATCCGCCTTATATCCCCCCCAGCGTTCCAACAACTAGAGCGCTGCTGTTCCCTACCGGAAGTGCCTGGCTCGGACCCTCCACGCCCTCTGCTCAAACGGCGCTAATCACCGGCGTCAGACCGAGGCGGGAGGGAGGGGCGAGTCCAGTCCTCCGTATTCCGTCTATCAGCGCTCAGCCGAGCTAGATACAAGGGGCACACACAACACGCTGACAACACGCTGTGCTTCCCAGCCAGGTGAGGAGGAGTAATGTGCAAAGTTTAAAAAAGCATAAAATGCTCACGCGCTGCAAAGCATGCGAGCTACACGCAGATGCGCTTCAGTTTTAAAAGCGGTAGGGACGCTGCCACAGTCCACTTACCACACAAGGCTCCTGAATCCAGTGCCTTATATCCCCCCCCAGCGTTCCAACAACTAGAGCGCTGCTGTTCCCTACCGGAAGTGCCTGGCTCGGACCCTCCACGCCCTCTGCTCAAACGGCGCTAATCACCGGCGTCAGACCGAGGCGGGAGGGAGGGGCGAGTCCAGTCCTCCGTATTCCGTCTATCAGCGCTCAGCCGAGCTAGATAAAAGGGGCACACACAACACGCTGACAACACGCTGTGCTTCCCAGCCAGGTGAGGAGGAGTAATGTGCAAAGTTTAAAAAAGCATAAAATGCTCACGCGCTGCAAAGCATGCGAGCTACACGCAGATGCGCTTCAGTTTTAAAAGCGGTAGGGACGCTGCCACAGTCCACTTGCATAGTTGCTTGGGACACCTGCAAAAGTAACACAACATTAATATGCTCCCCCAAGACTTGATAAATCACAGTTATTCATTCAATAGGACTTAGTTGCTCTTCTCTGAAACCATACTTCAAAAGGAATACCTGATAAGAGTGTGGAATGCGCCGCTCTCTGTTGAAGATATTTTGTAGCAGGCTAAATAGATGGAAAATGCTCAAATCCAGAAGATGAAGCTCGGACCCATTCAATACAGTGAGTAAGGATATAAACTATATGCGCATATATTATAACCCTAAACACTACTCTTTAGTCTGCCAGTTCATGCTGTAGTAGGTCTTCAGTTCCTATAGAATGGCTTCTCTGGACTGTATAGCTGCCTTCAAAAGGAATATTCAAAAGTCTATGTAGCAATTCTGACGACTGCGCAGCTTGCCTTAATCCAATATATTCTCACAAATGTCTCATGCTTCCTGAGTTCATAAATGTGATACCATTAGATATAGTTCAAAGGACAATTGCATTCTTTGACAGGAACTCCACAATGGACAGAGATGACTAATTCTCTGTAGAGAAAAATGGGCAGCAAACAACTCTGCCTGCAACTAATTCCTCAGAGCGCAAATGAAAGTTCCAGAAAATGCGCTAGAGAAAAGTTCAACCGTGGAATGCGGGAAGGAGACCGCTATGAATAGAGTCTCTATGAGCTTACCTCGACTCAGACGAGGTGAGGGACGTAATACTGGAAAATGCAGAATCGCTGAACTGAGCTCCGCAAATCCCTTACATGACGGGTAGGATACTGCCAGCTCGCTTACTTCAAATACAAAGAATCCAAACGGTAGCAGTAGCCAGAAAAGAGACGCCTCGGCGGAGGCTCTCCAGGATGCAACCGCTACCTCCAGAAAGACGGTTGAAGTGCGCAGCGCTCAATCAGCACGCGCACGAAATGGCCGCTCCAAACGGGAAAGACTAGAACGCTAACCTCGTGTTAGCATGGCACAATGAGGATAGGACTGTCAGCTACCAAATTCTTGGCTACAATGGCTTTCTCAAAAAGCGGGAACAATATAGCCAATGAAACTTCTTTAGTCTTATACCAGGTAAGGGGGCTAAGAGCGTTGACACCAGGGTGGGCTTGACAGTACCCCCCACCAAAACCCCCCTTCCAGGTTTCAATGGGAAAGTTTTGTGAAATGCTGCCACTAGTCTAGGGGCATGAACATTACAGCTAGGCTCCCAAGATCTTTGCTCCGGGCCATAACCCTTCCAATCCACTAAGTAGAACAATCTGCCTCTCTTCAACTTGGAATCTAAAATTCTTTTGACCTCAAACTCTTCAGAGGACTGGATTAAAATAGGTACAGGAGGGGCTTCCTGCCGTAGATGAGGCGGACTTTTCTTTACCAAGGAAACATGAAAGGTAGGATGGATCTTCATGGAACTGGGAAGAGTGACTCTCACACTGACAGGATTTATCATCTTGTCAACCGGAAAAGGGCCCACAAACTTAGGTTGAAACTTCTTATTCCCACCCAATCTCATGTGTTTTGTGGAAATCCAAACCAATTCTCCAGATTCAAACTGAGGCCTTTCCCTTCTCTTACGATCAGCTGACCTCTTATAATTTGCCTTAGCCTTAGAGAGATTGGAAAAGGCCAACTGATAGGATTGCTGCAAATTAGAAAGAACCTCTTGAGCAGCAGGAACCTCAACCTCAACCTTACCCACTCTCATATTCGGATGCCTCCCAGAATTTAAGAAGAAGGGGGAAAAACCTGTGGCTGAATGGATAGAATTATTGTAAGCAAACTCCGCTGTACTAAGTAAGGATGGCCAATCGCCTTCCCGATCCATTAGATACAAACGGAGATATTGCTCCAGATCCTGATTTACACGTCTGTCCATCCGTTTCTGGGTGGAAACTGGTGGACAGTCGAGAATCCACTCCCATTCCCTTCAAAAAGGACCTTCAAAAGCGAGACACAAATTGCGGTCCACGATCCGAGATCTCAACTTTAGGAATACCATGTAGCCTAACCACATGTTGAACAAACAAATCAGCTAACTGAGGAGCAGTTGGAAGGGTCTTTAAAGGAATGAAATGGCTCATTTTAGAAAACTGATCCACCACCACCCAAATTGTCGTACTCCCTTGACTGGAGGGTAGGTCTACAATAAAATCCATTGATATGGTATGCCAAGGAGATGGGGCCACTGGTAATGGCTGAAGTAAACCTTGTGGGAGCTGTCTAATGACTTTTTCTTTGACACATTGCTCACAAGTGGCTATGAACTGTCTCACCTGAGCTTCCATGCCTGGCCAAACGAATTCTCTCTTTATCAAATCCACAGTCTTTGCAACTCCCTTGTGTCCAGCCAACAGGTGGTCATGAAATTGCTGAATGATTCTTACTCGGAGATTTTCGCTGGGAACAAACATCTTTCCAGACTTATAAGGTCTTCCTTCCTTAATCACTCGGTCTGGGCCTTCCTTATCCCAATTTTCAAACTTCTCTTGAGTAAACTCAGCACAAATTCTGTCACCCAAATCATCTTCCACAGAAGTCGCCACAATCTTTTTTTTGGGGATGACAAAACACTCCATCTGGTGCTCAGCTTCGCTACCCAACTCCAACCGGGACAAAGCATCCGCTTTTGCATTAGCTGCTCCTGGCTTATAAGTTAGAACAGAGTCATAGTCTGCAAAGAAAAGTGACCACCTTAATTGACAAGGAGATAAAGTTCGAGCAGACTTCAGGAATTGGAGATTTCTGTGATCAGTGAAGACTGTGATTGTATGTCTGGCTCCCAAAAGATAATGCCGCCAAACCTGGAAGGTGTCCTTCACCGCCAATAGTTCTTTGTCGGCAATTGAATAATTTATCCCAGCAGGAGTTAATTTACGAGAATGGTAGGCAACCGGATGCAGCTGGCCAGTATTCCTATGTCGTTGAGACAAGATTCCCCCAATTGCTAAATTTGAAGCGTCAGCCTCCACAAAAAATGGTTCATTCAAATCTGGATGCTGAAGTATGGGTGCTGTAGTGAACGCCTCTTTCAAAGATTGAAAAGCCTCCTCAGTAACAGGTTCCCACACAAATGTTTCATTCTTCCGCAGCAATTTAGTTATGGGACTCACTTTTCTTGAAAAATTATGAATGAATCGTCTGTAAAAATTCGCAAATCCAAGAAAACTTTGTATCTCCTTAACAGATCGAGGAGCAGGCCAACTCTTTATGGCTTGCAATTTGGTGTCATCCATTGACACCCCATCTGGAGATAGGATGAAGCCCAAAAACTCTACTTTAGACGAATGGAAAACACACTTTTCCAACTTCACAAATAGATGATGCTCAAGGAGTCTTTCAAGAATGGCTCGTACATGACCCACATGCTCTTCCCGACTGTTTGAGAAAATTAGAATGTCGTCTATGTAGACAACCGCAAAGCGATCCAAGTATTCGCGAAGAATGTCATTTACAAAGTGCTGGAACGCAGCCGGGGCATTACAGAGCCCAAAGGGCATCACCTGATATTCAAATAACCCCAGTCTGGTGCGAAACGCGGTCTTCCATTCTTCCCCTTCGGCCATACGACCCAAATGGTAAGCTCCTCTGAGGTCTAATTTTGTGTAAATATGAGCTTCCTTTACCTGATCTAAAAGTTCAGAGATGAGAGGCAAAGGATAGCGATTCTTTTTAGTGACCAAATTGAGCGCTCTATAATCAATACAAGTTCGCAGAGTACCGTCCTTTTTAGGGATGAAAAAGAGAGGAGAAGACACTGGGGACTGTGATGGGCGTATGAATCCATTGGCTAGATGCTGATCAATGTACTCCTTTAAATGCAGATTCTCTGGTTCTGAAAGGGCATAAATGCGACTGCATGGAAGAGCTGCTCCAGGTTCCAATTCTATGCGACAATCGTAGGCCCGATGAGGAGGTAACCTTTGCGCCTCCTGCTCATTGAACACCTCCGCCAAATCGTGATACTCTTCTGGGATCTCAGGAATTTCCAAGGAGCAGATGGTTTGAACTTGATCCGCCAAACTAGAGGACATGGACTGATGAAGAACCTTCGGAAGGGAATCTTGACAGTGTTCTTGACAAAACTCTGACGTCATATCCAAAGTGCGCTTGGCCCAATCAATCTTTGGGTTATGTTCCGTGAGCCAAGGCAGGCCTAATATCAATTGAAACTGGGGAGCATCAATTAAATTGAATCGAACAAAACTCCGATGGTCCCCAGGGCCGAACACTGTGATTACTTCAGTATCCGCTACAATGGGTCCAGAAGACAGATTAGTACCATCCACCGCTCGAACTGGCTCGGGCCTCAGTTTCTTTTCAAACCGAATACCCAAAGATTTAGCAAATTGGATATCGCAGAAGTTCCCCGTAGCTCCGGAATCAATCATGATTGAGATATTCTGATGAACTGCCTCCCCAAACTGGATTTTACAGGACAAAATGAGATGGGGAGCTGAAGATTGTAAGGTGTTTGCTAAAGACTGCAATTTTGGAGCTGACTCTTGTGCTGCTTCCACCAGTGCAACTCCGTCTACTGGTGGAGCCGATCTTTTACCCACGTAGACGTCTTTGGCTTCTTAGGACATTCGCGAACAAAGTGGCCCGATTGACCACAATACATCCAAAGCTTGCCTGCTCGCCTCTTTTCTCGCTCTTCCTTGCTGAGAGGACCCCGTACTGATCCTATCTGCATGGGTTCCTCGGCTTGACTCCCTTCATTGCTCTTACTGGCTTCTGGCCGAGCACGATCCAACCTAGGCGGAACCATCCGATAATCCTTGCGTCGTTCACTCCGCCTTTCCGATTGTCGTTGATCGATATGCAACACTAAGTCAATTAGTTCTGACAAGTCAGTTGGCCTCTTTGGAATTTGAGCTAATCCATCCTTGAGCTCATCCTTAAGCCCTCTATAGAAAATGGCTGCCCTCTTGGCCGTAGGCAGTTGGTTTCTACAATGAGTTGATTAAATTGTGCAATATAAGCCACCAGCTCCTTGTTACCCTGCCTTAAATCCAACAACTCATTGTCGGTGGCCTGCGAAATGGTTCTTCTGTCGAATATGCGTAAGAATTCTGCTTTAAAATCTTCAAACTTGTAAAGCACTGGATCATCAGCTGATACCAAGGGTAAAGACCATGCCGCTGCATCTCCACTCAGATAAGACAGAACAAATGCCACTTTGGACTGATCCTCCTTAAATAAAATTGGTTTGCACAAAAAATGCAAAGAGCACTGTGTCAGGAAAATTTGAGCCTTATGTGGATCCCCCTGAAACCTTTCGGGTGGGGCCAAAGGAATAGTGGGTGACATTGCATGCACTACTTGAGTAGTTAACTCTGAGGAGGACGCTGATGGAGCAAAACTCTGAAACTTTGATCTTTCAAAACTTGGACTTGGACTAATGGCTATCTCATCTAACCTTTGGCGTAAATAACTAGTCTCCTGATTGGACTTCCTAATCTCTTCCTGGGTTTCACTCAGCTGTTTTTGCATCCCTTCTAGAATGGAGGTCAAAGCCTTAACATCCCAACCCTTTGCCATCTCGCCCAGACAGAAGGCACGATTGGGCACTTCAATCTGTCAAGAGGACTAACCTGCACTCCTGGAGACTGTGGGGGCGATCTGAAGAGGGTCTTCAGAAGATAATTTCCCAACTCCCAGCCACCCCTGCACCCAGATGACTCTGAGCCCAGGAATGAAAGGGAAAGGGGAAGTGGATAACAAACAAGAGAGACTGCCACACCCTGGTGCCTTCTAAGAACTGCGTAGTTGCTTGGGACACCTGCAAAAGTAACACAACATTAATACGCTCCCCCAAGACTTGATAAATCACAGTTATTCATTCAATAGGACTTAGTTGCTCTTCTCTGAAACCATAGTTCAAAAGGAATACCTGATAAGAGTGTGGAATGCGCCGCTCTCTGTCGAAGATATTTTGTAGCAGGCTAAATAGATGGAAAAGACTCAAATCCAGAAGATGAAGCTCGGACCCATTCAATACAGTGAGTAAGGATATAAACTATATGCGCATATATTATAACCCTAAACACTACTCTTTAGTCTGCCAGTTCATGCTGTAGTAGGTCTTCAGTTCTTATAGAATGGCTTCTCTGGACTGTATAGCTGCCTTCAAAAGGAATATTCAAAAGTCTATGTAGCAATTCTGACGACTGCGCAGCTTGCCTTAATCCAATATATTCTCACAAATCTCTCATGCTTCCTGAGTTCATAAATGTGATACCATTAGATATAGTTCAAAGGACAATTGCAGTCTTTGACAGGAACTCCACAATGGATAGAGATGACTAATTCTCTGTAGAGAAAAACGGGCAGCAAACAACTCTGCCTGCAACTAATTCCTCAGAGCGCAAATGAAAGTTCCAGAAAATGCGCTAGAGAAAAGTTCAACCGTGGAATGCGGGAAGGAGACCGCTATGAATAGAGTCTCTATGAGCTTACCTCGACTCAGACAAGGTGAGGGACGTAATACTGGAAAATTCAGAATCGCTGAACTGAGCTCCGCAAATCCCTTACATGACGGGTAGGATACTGCCAGCTCGTTTACTTCAAATACAAAGAATCCAAACGGTAGCGGTAGCCAGAAAAGAGACGCCTCGGCGGAGGCTCTCCAGGATGCAACCGCTACCTCCAGAAAGACGGTTGAAGTGCGCGGCGCTCAATCAGCACGCGCACGAAATGGCCGCTCCAAACGGGAAAGACTAGAACGCTAACCTCGTGTTAGCATGGCACAATGAGGATAGGACTGTCAGCTACCAAATTCTTGGCTACAATGCTTTCTCAAAAAGCGGGAACGATATAGCCAATGAAACTTCTTTAGTCTTATACCAGGTAAAGGGGCTAAGAGCGTTGACACCAGGGTGGGCTTGACATCCATTTGGCCTTCCATTCTGACTTTGAAAACAGACTTTAAAAAATTGAGCAGGCTCAAAGCGCTAATATTCCAACAAGAAGTGGCTCTCACTTCGGCTCAAGATACCTTCGAGTTACAGGTGGCTAGGACTTCTAGCGAGAAACAGTCCCTTATGAACACTAACCTCCCATTTCACTTTCGGTTGCTTATACATCAAATATTTAATGCGTCTGACACTAAAGGCTTTGCACATTTTTTTATTCATTTTATTTTTTCCAGTGTCTTCGGAGGGTTCCCCTTAATATTGCTGTTAGGAGGTGGAATCCTGCTTCTTCTATTCCTGTTGCGCAATGGCTGTTCATCTTGTGCTAATACACAGACCAGGCGAATTGCAGCTGTACCGTGATCAAATTCAACAGGTTTTTGGATGCTTGCCATTAGCAACACTTGGCGTCAGTTATGGATTAACTTTTCGCTTTGTCTACTTTACTTGCGTGCAACCAGTGTTTTACTGTCGTCGAAGTCCTTTCTATTGGGCAATGGATATATGCCTCTCCAACACGTCGTGTCTAGTCCCGGATTTTAACCAGTTGATGGGTCCCTTAGAGGCTCATGACCAGACTTGTTCTGGAGATATCCATATGGTGCGTGCGGCTGCACTTGGAGTATTTGCTGAATGTGATGTTTGTGCAGCTGCAAAGCACGTCCTGCATCAGAGTTTCATCAGTTATGCTTTTATAGGCATCTGATTATGAGGAGCATGTTTGCTCCTTCAACTTACTAAAGTGGATGGCATCCCAGTTTTCTACCAACGATAGGGATGATCTTTTGGAGGGAATTGCATTCCTCAGTTCACACACCTTGATGGATTGACCAACTCCTTTGTAATAACTCCTTCATAATAACTTCTTCATATTAACTTTATTATCCCGGAGATAGCTCTCTTTCAATAAGTCCTAATGACAATATTGAATGGGAAGGAGGTTAACGATTTTTTCCAATTTGTTTTTTCAAACTCTTTGAATTCTGCTTGACTTGTGCACTCTGTTTTGGTCCTTTGTCTAAGTCTTACGACCTTACCAAGGGGAGGGCGTTATATGGCCCTTAGGGACATTGTCCACATTGCTAAGTTAGCTTTAGCTTTGCTGCCATGATGCTGCTTTTGTGCACGTTAGTACATGACTTTGTTTTTGCAAGACTCTGTTTGTGCCTTTCACATGAGAACAGGCTGTTTTGGCATTCTCTGCTTTTCCTGGAGTTTAGTCTGAACACGATGTGCAAGGTCGATAAACAATGCCCCTTGTTATTCTGTTTTGTTCAGTCCCTAGCACCTAGACATAACATGCTACAACACAGCTGCAATACTGAAGACTCATGCTTTGATATTATAGCATTGTATGTTGTTTTAAAACACTTGGAGAAATCCGTTCCATGGAGAAGAGTTCCACTGTTCCTATGATGTGAAGTCAGAAAAATTGTATGTTGTCGTGTTTTGGTTGCAACAGTGATTCCCGGTTGGAGGACTCATGTCTGGTTCCTCCGATTGGAACTCCTCTATATGATCTTTATTGTAAACACGGTGTGGGTCCTATATCTTATAATGAGGTGTGGGTCCGATATACGGAAAAAGACGGTGTCCTTAGTTGGCCACTGCATGGTAGTTTTGAACCTGAAGTCCTTGACAATTTAGAAGTGAAATTGTTTAAGAAGAAAGCCCGGCCGGCAATGTTTGATTCTTTCCGTTACTGGCGAAAAGAATCTAAACAGAGAGAAATTAAAAGGTTGAAGAAAGAACAGAAAGAGCAAGAATTGACTTTAGAACAGGCTGCTAAGCAGCTGCAAGTCAACGAGTCTGAGAAGGCCATAGAGGTAGCTACTAGAGAGCGTAATTTAGCGATAGACAAGTGCTATCCTGCCTTGCCATCGAGTACAACTAAGATAGTAGAGGACCCCGAAAACGATCCTCTGTTGTCTTACTTGTTACGGTCACCCCCACCGTACGCACAGGGTGCTACGGCTCCGCCTGTACCGAATGTTCAATTGCCGGTTGCTGGACAACCTGGTATTCTTGCTCCTGCCCCTCAGAATCAAGCTCCTGTACCCCCTGTGGTTAATGTGAATGTTCCTTCGGCACCCCCTCTTCCTGGGTTGCGGCCTTCCTTGCCTATACCTGTATCGCTTACACCTACTGTTTCACAAGCTACCTTACCTGATACTCCTACTGTTCCTGTCCTATCTGTTCCAACTGCTACTGTGTTCTCTACATCTGCTAGTATTATGACTCCGCTTTCTGTTCGTCGAAGAATCACTGATTCTGTCTCTAACATTCTGTCTCCCTTCTATAAAACTTTAATTAAGACTCCTACTTCTGACTCTGTACAGAGACGTAGTCAGCTCCCAAGTACTGAGGAACGGGGAATCTTAGATTCCACGGCTCTCAGATGGATTTCGAAGAGTAGGAGATATAGTACTAGAGATGTATTAGATACATTTATGCAGTGGAATGAACCAACACAACGATATGTGTTCGACGAGATGTGCTCTCTTTTACGAGAGGAATTAGAAGAAGATGACTCTGACTCGAATTTAGAAGAAGTGATTAATGTTCAGAAAGAGTTTGCCGCAGGTACGATAGTTGGTCAAAATATAAAAGAAGCGATGGAACTAATTTTAAGTTATAGGAATGATCCATCACTCCGTTCACCAAGGGAGTTAGAGAAGAGTAGTACGAAGCAGAATTGCCAATATCCAATGAGGGAGGTTCCACCAATTTGGCGCGAAGCTGTGCAAGCTAATGCAAACCTTGGTATTGCAGCCGCTCCGGCGCAATTCCAGAGAGTGTGGATACACATTCTGTGGAAGCGAGCCGAAGTGTTAGCAGTGAAACAGGCCTTGCCAGATCCGCGGAAGAATCCTGCCGGATACTATAAGGAGTTAGCACAGACAGTTGAGGCTTGTGTGATGAATCTAGCGGACATTGACATGTTATTTGGGAATGTAGTTCCGCAACCAATTTGGGCTAAAATTCGTAAAGAGAATCATCCCATTGCTCTAGGTGGTGATTGGGCAGCTATCATTGCGGCAGATGGTCAGCAAATAGGTGGTTCCAAGCCCGAACCTCTACTTGCTAATCTTCCAGGTAGGATAATCGACTTAATGAAGACTCTGATGCCAGCATTGCGCGTTAACTGGGACAAGTTGTCCGCATGCAGGCAGAAGAAGGACGAAAGTGTCTCCGACTTTTTCACGAGGTTCGAAGAGACTTTTGTAGATCACAGTGGTCAGGATATGAGCACAGAAGGAGGACAGAGATTGTTTGTCGATAAATTTGTACACAATCTGCTACCAGAGCTCTGCAATAAATTGAAAGATTCCGAGAGTGCGTGGGCTGTCTCTACAACTGCGCAAATACTTGCAACCGCACAGTATTATGAAAATAGGGAGAAAGAGGAGAAAGAGAAATCAGATAAGAAAACGAAAGATTTAAAGACTAAAGTTCTTCTGCAAGAGGCATATCCGCCTCGCATAAATCAAACCAATACACAGCAAGGGTCGTATCAAAGGACAGATTATGGTTCTCAGAGACCGCAATACCAGTGGAATCAATGTGCGTATTGTAAGAAAGAGGGTCATTATAAGAATGAGTGTCCAGTCTTAGCGCAGAATAACGCTGCAGCAGCTCAAAGAGGTCGTGGTGGTTTTGTGCAAAATTCTAGAGGTTGAGGACGAGGTGCTATGCCTCCACAAACGAACGATCGCCCTTCCAATCACTTTGATCAGCGAAATGGACAGTCTGCTCAACAGAATAGGTCGCAACAGTATCATGTTGAAGACTATTGTGAAAATGATGAGGGATTTCAACAAAATGAGTACTAGGACAGCCATGGACAGAGTGAGGGAGTAGTATCAGTTCCAGTGGATCAGAGTGGGCCTTATGTCGCAGTAGCAACATCAGGTGTAGTCGAACCGTTTCTGTTGGATACTGGTGCCGCAAAAAGTTCTATCATTCATGCGAAACTCCCTGGCGCACCTTTGTCCGGCTTAACAAATGTTTCTGTAGGTTTTTCAGGCGCCCCTGTTTACAACCCTATATCTGGTCCTTTGTCTATTTCTGTTGGACCGTGTCAATTGAAAGCACCCCTGATTTTGACGAAAGGTTGTAATGAAAATCTGCTTGGTTTAGACTTGTTAAAACGCCTATATGCGACATTGTACTGTTCTCCGGAAGGAGTACAGCTTACGTTGGGTAAACGAATCACCTCTCCAATGTACTTGTCAATGGATGCACTCCCGCCAGAGCTGCGTTCACTCCCTGATACTCTTTGGGCAACTGGTCCTAACGATGTAGGCCTTTTGGAAATACCACCATATGTAGTCACTTTGAAAGCAAATGTCAAATTTCCACGAATTCCTCAATACAGAATCTCTAGTGAAGGTGAACGTGCACTTTTATTGATTGTGCAAGATTTGATTAAGAAAGGGGTGGTTGAAGAAACTAGAGGAAATGTCTGTAACAGTCCTGTATTACCAATTTTGAAACGTACCGATCCTTCAAAGCCTCCAGTGTATAGGTTTGTTATCGATATCAGAGAGGTTAATAAAATTGTGGTTCCGCAGTTTCCTGTGGTTCCAGACATTACTGCATTGTTAACGTTGATTCCTGCCACAGCTACATGGTTTTCAGTTATCGACTTGAAGAATGCCTTTTTCAGCATTCCGATAGCCGAGGAAAGCAGAGATATTTTCGGCTTCTCTCTAGGAGGTCGAAGCTTCAGGTTTAAACGCGCTCCACAAGGCTATTGTGAGAGTCCATCCATTTACAGTCAGGCATTAAAAAGTCAGTTAGATTCTTTTGTACTTCCTCCAGGTTCTGCTCTATTGCAGTATGTAGATGACCTTCTGGTGGCTGCCGATGACAAGGAAACTTGCAAAGCAGCTACAATTTCATTATTGCATCATTTGTCTAATTTGAATCATAAGGTGTCACCTTCGAAAATGCAATACTGCTGCCAAGAAGTGACCTACCTAGGTCATCTCTTGTCAAAGGAGGGAAGGAAGTTGACCCCAGAGAGAATAAAAGCAATTACGCAGATGAGTGTTCCTCGCACACAGAGAGAAGTACGTGCCTTTTTAGGTATTACCTCGTACTGTAGGCAGTGGATCCCAAATTTTTCTCTTTTGGCAAAACCATTGGTAGCTTTGACTGGGAAAAATGTTCCGAGTCCGGTGCCATGGTCTGCTGAATGTCAGGAGAGTTTTTCTGAGTTACGAAATGCACTATGTTCAGCTCCTGTATTGGGTACACCCAATTACAGTAAGCCATTCACGCTCTATGTTCACGAGAGAGAAGGTTGCGCGTTGAGTGTTCTGACACAGAGATTTGGTGATAAACAACGCCCTTGTGCGTATTTTTCATCAACATTAGATCCGGTAGCTAGAGCGTTGCCTAGTTGTTTGAGAGCTACAGCGGCAGCTGCGGCTTCCATTCGACAATCTGCTGGTTTGGTGATGAATAACATGCTAGTGGTCATGGTTCCTCATGCTGTGGATACACTCATGAACCGAACCAAGACGCAACACCTTACCAGTGCTAGATTATCTGGCTACGAGCTGACACTGTTAGCAAGTCATATACAGATCAAAAGATGCAATGTATTGAATCCAGCAACGTTGTTGCCGGCTAATCAAGAGTCGAGCGATTCTGAACCCCATGATTGCTGTTTCAAAACCGAGGAGGAGACAAAAGGACGAATTGATTTAAAAGACACTCCGTTGTCAGATCCAGATGGCACGTTGTATGTTGATCGGTCATGCTTTAAACTGGAGAATGGTGATGTGACT
Organism: Lissotriton vulgaris; assembly: GCF_964263255.1. Classification (NCBI taxonomy): domain Eukaryota; kingdom Metazoa; phylum Chordata; class Amphibia; order Caudata; family Salamandridae; genus Lissotriton; species Lissotriton vulgaris. The sequence goes on along the minus strand of NW_028248991.1, from coordinate 143,266 downwards.
GCTGCTTATGCAGTAACGACTTTGAGTACGATTGTGGAGACTGCAAGAGTGAGTCAGAATTCTGCCCAAGCTGCAGAATGAATCGCTCTAACGAGAGCGTGTGTTTTAGCAAAGGGAAAGAGAGTGAATGTGTTCACAGATAGTCAGTACGCATTTGGCGTGGCCCATAGTTTTGGCCGTTTGTGGAAAGAAAGAGGTTTCATTACGTCCCATGGGACTAAGATTCAACATGGTCAGCTAGTTAACGACTTGTTGGAATCTCTAACCTTGCCGACTGAAGTTGCGATTGTGAAATGCAGTGCTCATAAAGCAATCATGGATGATGTTGGTCGTGGGAATGCTTTTGCTGACGAGACCGCTAAACAGACAGCTAGAAATATGATGAGTAGAATGTATGTTGCTACGTCCGCGAGATGGATTTCCGAGTCTGGAATGTGTGAGGATACAGTGGAAAGTGTGAAAGAGATTCAGAAAGAGGCGACTGAGGAGGAAAAGCGTGCATGGAAAGAGAGTACGGGTAAATTGGACTCAAGTGGATGTTGGATTGATTTGTCAGAACAACAGCGTTGGATGTTGCCTGATGCGTATGTGCTTGCAGTAGTGACAATGGCGCATGGAGCAGCGCATATTAGTTCTAAAGGGATCTGTAAGATGTTGGCTCCAGTCTGGAAGAACGATGGGATTAGTAAATGTGCAGAGAGAGTGGTGAAAAATTGTATGGTATGCCTGATGCATAATCCTGGCAAGGGAGTCCCCACGCCTGCTGGTCACTTCGCTCCTCCCTCTTGCCCCTTCGAAGTGATTCAGTTAGACTTCATTCACATGGATCGTTGCAACAACCTAAAATACGTCCTGGTGGTAGTTTGTGCTTTCTCCAGATGGATCGAAGCATATCCACTGAAGGACAACACTGCCTTATCAACTGCCAAAATCCTTCTCAAGGAATACTTCCCTAGGTTCGGAATGCCACGGATTGTATGGTCAGATAACGGAAGTGAGTTTGTAAGGAAAGTTATGCAGAGTGTGTGTGCCGGTTTAGGGATCAAGCAAAAATTTCACAGTGCAAACCATCCCCAGTCTGCTGGTTTAGTTGAGGGTTACAATGGCACCCTCAAGCTGAAACTTGCTAAAATACAGGCATCCACGGGTTTGTCCTGGCCAGACGCACTACCCTTGGCTTTGTTATCCACGAGAGCGACTGTACATTCTAGAGTAGGGCTTAGTCCTTATGAGATAGTTTTTGGTTGTCCCGCTAACATTTGGGGAGTGCCAAGGCCAAAAGAATTCTGTTCTCTGGAATATCCAACGTTGATTGATTACCTTTACGACTTGACTGCTAAATTGAGTCTTATTCACCAACAGGTTTTCGATGCATTGCCAAAGCCACCGGAGAGTCCAGGTCATCATCTGAAACCAGGGGACCACGTTGTTGTGCGCAACTTTGCGAGGACAAAGAATCTTCAACCCAGATTTGTCGGCCCCTATCAAGTGCTGCTGGCGACGAGAACTGCTATTCGTGTGGCCGGCGGTGGATACACACGACGCACGTCAAACGTTTGCCCCTGCCACTTCCTTATGATAACTGGGTAAAGAAGGGAATTGGTGCCTCTGAGTTTGAGCGAACACCCAGGTTTATCCCTTTCAGCGATGCCGAACTGATAACTGACACATCGAACTCTGACTCTCCTCCTGAAACTACTTCTTTGACTCCTGAACACTTACCCTCTGCATCAGAAGAAACTTTGCTATCTGCGAACTTGAACATTGCAACCTCTGCTGATAATACACTGTTTCCAGATCAAACAGCTCCTGCAAAACTGAGATACAATTTACGATCTCGCAATATGGACAAATAAAGCAGGAAACTGCCTATTTTACACATTTGAAATTTTGACACTTTACCTCCAGCCAGGAAGTTTGCTATTGTTTTATTGTTTTAAAATTGCCTTGCCGTCTGGGTAGCCGTAGGGTCGTGGCTGTGTGCCTAGTTGAATCTGCGGGGGTCAGACACAAGGTCGATCTTTCTGTTAGTTCTGGGAACACCCAGGGCTGATAGAGGCATTTTCATCTACGTACACATCATCAGTGGTCGCGAGCGGATTGTAGAAGATGGAGCTTCCTGCGCTGCAACGAGAAAATGTGATTTATGTTCGCAGAAACAGACTTTACAGAATTCTTCATAGCAAATGTTTTCTGATGCAATGTGCTATTACATTTTTAATTGTTCTGATAACGTTGGTGGGTGGAATCGTCTTTGATGTGAACTTAATTTTTATGCCAGTAACTACAGTACCTCCCCTTGATCCTGCTACTTCTACTGTTTCTTCTATGCACTCTTTTTACTCATTTCCTGAACATGAGCAAGCTCGACGCTCAGAATTTATCAATAACACTTTCGTACAGCTCTTGCACCAACACCAACTGGTAGTTAACACTACAGACTGCTGGGTGTGTGGCTTGATACCCCACACTATGGATAAAGGCATTCCCTACCTGGTTTTGCCTTTTAGCTATAATGGATAATTTCAGGCCCTTCAGACCATTTTTGCCTATGCCCTTGAAACCTATCCTCCGCGTCCACCACGTTCCACTAAATATAACTCTGCCAACAAAGCTTTAGTCCAGGAAATTATTGACATGATCAAGGACGTCAATAATACTCTATCTTACCCTAGAGATGAATTACGAGTATATTTGAGTTGGAACTCTACAGAGTATCGCCTTAGTTTGGAAGAAAGCAAGCGTAAAAGCTCCACTCCAATCTGGGTCGTGCCTCACCGAGGTCAGGTCTGTTTGCAAGGAAATGGGAGAAATCCGAGAGCTCAGCTAGGGAGGAGTGAGTGCGTTGAGACTTATGTGTTTCCGTCTAACTCTTCCCCTGCCTTCCTTACTGCTAGGGATACCTACTTCATCTGTCAAGACAGAGCGTATACATGGTTGCCTGCTGACTTTTCAGGTTCATGTTATATTGCTCGACTGTTGCCTCCAACGTACACTGCTTCTTCAGACTATCACAAGACCAGAGTAGCAAGAGGTGTCTTCAGCAAGGAAGATACCGCTGGTCAGGAAGCTGGAGACTTCTTCAAAGGTTTCCTTCCGTTCTGGGGGCCTATGGCCAATAGTAGAAACATACGTCAGCTAACACGGATAGTTGAATCTACTATTACCGAAACTGCTGGTGCCCTTAGCAACTTGACAGCTGAGCTTCAGGCGGATCGACTCATGACGTTGCAGAACCGTATGGTTCTAGACGTGATACTTGCAGATCGAGGTGGGGTATGCAGAATGATCCAATCGAGCTGCTGTGTTTTCATTCCCAATAACGCTCCAACTGTCTATGAGGCGATCTCTAAGCTACACAAGATTTCCGACTCTATACACGTAGACAAGGGAAACTGGTCCTTCATGGAGTGGTTTTGGACTCTGATATCAGCGTGGGGATGGAAGGTTCTGATGGTCATTGGTGTCATCTTAGTATTCCTATTCTCATGCTGCCTGATTATCCAGTGTGGTCCCGCTTGGTGTAGTCTCTGTGCTGCAACCTGTTTCAGAAAACCACCTGCGTTTGGAGAAAAGGCGCGAGAAAGGATGATGATACAACAGCATGTCACTGACCTGATGAGCATAGAGTTAGACTCTGACATAGACTGAGTAATTGCCTATATAAGGGCAAAAGGAGGGTCTGAGGTTCCGTGACGATTTGAACCCGTGTTTTTCAACATTGTCGTAAATATATAATTTTGGTATCAGCGAACCGCAAATGATCCATTTAGCATATACTGGTGTTTTCGCTATGCTACAAGCAAGAGTACTCCTGTTACAAACACATTTCTGATCTACCCATGGCATCCATCTTAGATCATGGCAGCCATTTTGTGTTTCCTGCCCTCACATAGACAATGGACACGCAATGACCTCTGATTACTTCATTTCGATTAAAGGACACGTAGGCTTAACCGGCGATTCACCTCTCTAGTGACACGTGCACCTTAGAACAGAACATGCCGTGGCTGCATGACTTGACAAAGGCTACCTCCTCTGCCTGAGGCCAGTCCTGCTATACTGGTTCTCGTGTTCGTTGGCCTGATCATGATTAGGCGGCCGAAGCTGGTAGCCTTGCCCATTTACGACCCACAAACATCTCTTATCCTGCTTTTCTATCTTCTGCACCTGGCTCTGCTCCTTTCCTTCTGGGCCTTTATTAGGGGGAGGTAACGAAATTTACGATGAGGCGGTCCAGCTCTTGAATGAAATGTTGACATGGGATTGTGATGGAATAGTGGGAACCCCTCTTCGTAATGTTTGACATCAGATATTATCGACGATTCCTGTGCAACGCCAAATATTTATTGTTTAGGACACAAAGGTTTGGGAATGTACTAACATTGTGAAGAATTCGCCTGAAGGCTAATATTTCGTATATAAGGAGCAACCCTTCTTGTACAAATCGAACAGGCTCCTAGATACTGCCCGTGTGTAGTTTCTGTGACTTCTGTGTCCCTGCAGTAATAAACCTTTGGTCTTTGACGCCACCATCGAGAAGCCCGTGTTTCTGTTTATTTGTGCACCGAGACAGGTAGAACTCCGGGGTCTTCGGGTGTTATCCCTGACACCTCTGGACGGAACCAAAAAGTCCAGAACTCCAGTATGCTGTCAAAGCCCAAAGATCTTCCTTTATATAAAATAAACTTCCTCCAGTCAAGGGGAGGGTGGATAGGTCTTATTGTCCTTTTTCCACAGTCTTTATATAATGACTTCTTCCTTTGTACTCTATGGAATTGTAACAATGCTAACTGTGTTGAGTTTATGTATTTTGCTGCTGGTATTGGCGCGTATACTGTATTGTAGAGCATGATAGTTAAAATAAACATTTTGAACTATTTCAGTGACTCTGCCAAATCTTATTGTGGACAAGTACGAGTGAGTAAGTGAAAGAGCACGTCTTGCTCCCTTGATTCCTGAGAGAGTCGGGAGTGTTGTGTTCTGGGTTCTCTGATCATTTGTAGCTCTGTGATGTTTGGAGGAGAGTGAATGAGACACTATAGCTAGTCGGTTTGGGATGTTGGGTACTCCTATGGTAGGTTGGTGCACCCCTATACTCTGAGGTCCTGTTTTCCTGCACATAGTTCTGTGTATGTGCAGAATCCCTGCAACACCTCAATAAAAAAAGAAACCAAATCTTTTCTAATGACAAAGTTTTTACCTTAAGTCATATTGAAAATGTATAGTCAGCAAACTACTGTGGGGATTATCCCCTTCTTCAAGGATCCATTCCAGACACCTTGAAAACGGGGCAGGTCTTGCCTATCCTAAAGAAACCCACAGCGGACCTCGTGGACCCTAATATTTATTGCCCGATCTCCAACATCCCTATGTTAGCTAAACTCCTGAAAAAATGCGTTAACGTACAACTGAACAGTCACATTGATCGTTTCAACCTGCTGAACCAATTTCAATCTGGTTTCAGAGCAGGTCACAGCACAGAATGAGCCATGACACATGTATTAGATGACGCTCCAAAAATCCTTGACCAAAATGAAGTCTGTCTGTTAATCCTACTCGACCTGTCATCAGCATTTGACACCGTCAAACACGACAACCTGCTGAATCTCTTGAAACACAGAATGGGTTTATCTGGAAGTGTATTTACCTGGTTCGCCTCTTTCCTCTAAAACAGATCCCAAAGATTCAAGGTCAACCAATCCCTGTAAAGCGCTCTGATAATCGCAAGAGTCTTGTTCGCGCTATATAAAACCTTAAAAAAAAAAAAAAAAAAAAAAATTTACTGTCTTTACTCATGACCATTCCGTATTATAGTATTATACTGTATGATTTGTTTGGTTCTCATGCATGAATTTCCTTTTTTTTTCCTCAGACCAAATGTTACATTATCCCCTGTCATGTAAAGCGCTCTGATATCCATTAGGGTCCTCTTCGAGCTATACAAAACTTTTTAAATAAATAAATAGTTGTGCTTTCCGGGATTGGGCTGGAGCATGTAGGCTATGGATAAAGCATTTCGCTAAGTCACCAAGACAGTGAAGGTCTGCGCTTACCAGACCCAGCTCCAGCTTCATCATGCCCCTCCTTGAGTGCTGGGTAAAGGAAAATATTTTCTTGTAGGCCGTTATTTAATAATTCGTAAAACATAGGCCAGTTTTTCCTGGGAAGGCTAGATGGCCATAGGACAGTGCTGGCAGCAATTTGCCACATAGGAGATTTAGTATTGGCTCTGCTGTTGGGTTGTGCAGTTGGTTGTTTAGGCATCTCAGGCTATGTATAACCCTGGCTCCCTTGGACCTGAGGTGCTCGAGATGGGCCACTTGGCTTGTCCTTTCGTTGAACCAGACTCCCAGATAGTTGTAGCTGGTACAGGTTGTGATTCGCAGCCTGCCTATTCGACAAAGCATGGATTTCCTACATGGGCGGTTGCCGAAGACCATTACTTTGGTTTTTCACTGGTTCTCCAGGAGTTTATTCGTCGTGTTATATGTGTTGAGGGCGTTGAGGGCTCTTTGGAGGCCCGTTCTAGTTTAGTTCATGATGATGTCATCAGCATATTGCATGATCTGGAGACGTGAGCCCCTGAGTTTCGGGGCAACCAGGCATGCACCTGCCAATGATTTTGGCAGATCAGTGATGTAAAGATGAAAAAGTAGCAGGGCTAGCACACAGCCTTACTTAAGGCCATTTTGTATGTGATTTTTGCAGGTATTATTTTAGCACTGGTTTTGATTCTCACCTAGGCCTCCTGATGAAGTGACTTTAATGCTGTAAGAAACTTGAGGGGTATCCCCCAGGTATTTAGTTTGTACCATAAAGTTCCCCAGTCTACTCGGTCAAACTCCACGCTGTAATCAACAAAGCAGCAGAATAGAAGTAGATGTTTGTCCTGAGTTGCTCTCCATGATACATATGCCAGTGCTATAATGTGGTCTGTTGTTGAACAGTCTGACCTGAATCCTGACTGGGTATGGGGAAGAATGCTTCTTTCTGTGGCCAAGGGTTCCAATTCAGCCAGTAGGATACGGGCATAAGCCTTAGCTGTGATGTCCAATAGTGCTATTAGTCGATTGTTGGACAGGTTTGAGCAATTAGGACTTTTGTAGATTGTGTGCAGTATTGATCCCTGCCATGTGGCTGGAATAGAGGCATGGTTAAAGAGCCAAATGAGGAGCCCTGCCCACAAAGTTTGGGCTGATTTAAAAACTGCTGCGGGTAATCCATCATGTCCGGGCACACCGTCGCTCCTCATTTGTTTGTCTAATTTATTTCTTGCAATAGTGATAATGCTGTTATTTCATTATGCACTGGCTACAGCCACTTGACTATGTGCTCTCCCATTGACTATAATATCCTCCAGACCACAGACAATGCTTAATGAGGGCACCCCAAGTAGGATGGACTTAGCTGTATTCAGTGCAGCTTTGCGGATTTAATGGTTCAATAATTACCTAAAAATTGAGACAGCACAACTGGGCTACTAACTTGTAGACTGCAAGTCACTCAGACATCAAGGGCAAGTGATTATATGACCGAGCTACCCTAACAACTCCACAAAGTCCATTTGAGCTGTTGACTAAATGAAACAAAACTTCTGAATTGCAGTGGATGGCCACTCTACGGGGCTAAAGCAAAGGTACATTTACACAGGACCAAAGTGTCTTTTTTTCTGTCAGAGGGGCATGATCTAGCATATTACGCTAACATTACGTTACATATATGTGAAGAATGGCAGACCAACAAATCAAGTCTACTGCTTTAACTGATCTGAATTCTTCACCTTCAGAACTTGAATACAGATTCCACACTCAGACGTCTCTGTTGTCCTTTCATGCCTTCTGGTCATATGTCGTTGCAGATTCAGTGGAGCTGACGCCTCCTGGAACCCCTTTGACTTGACTGACAAAGGCCCTCTCATTTGCTGAAGCCCTGCCTGGGTTCAGATTTATCAGATATATCCCACTCAGAGTTGATATATTAGACCGAGAAGGAAAAAAGCTGTACTACATGGTAAATAGCTGAAAGCCAAAGTCAGTGTTAGAAAGTTTCAAAAGAGGAAACACCAGCGCTTCTATTCAGGGAGTGAAAGTAGCAGTTTTAGGGCATGAGGCACTGGCAGTGCAAAGTCATTGAAAAGAAGGCGCAAGAGTTGTCTTTTTCCGTTCATGGGGCCGACCTCTTTTTTTGGTTGGCCTTGAGGGTCAAGCAGAAATCTCAGAAATCATTCTAGATGTTAATATAGGAAGCAATCGTTGCTTTAAACATGCGGCAGCACGTTTCGGCTCTGGGGACAACGGGAAGGACCAACACTCCACTGGCTTCCTACCAAAGCCAGAGTTATGTACAAAACAACATGCATCAAACAAAAGGCCCTGCACACATCTAATTCCCATGAATTGGCTTTCAAGTTTCAACTTTTAGCCAGTGGATCTAATCTACCATGGAATGCTGAAGCTCTGCTTCTAGAACCCCTTACCTTTATAAAGGAAGGATGTAAGGCCCCATCCTTTTCAGGGAGTGCAACCAGAGTATGGGTCTTTTTAACTCCAAACTTACGCACCGCTACCTCACTAGCAATCTTTAAATGTGAACAGAAATCCATTCTCTCCGAAAGACAGTTGAGCTAATTTCTCTTTTCCCTACATCACCTAGTATGCTATGCTCTGCATTGATATGCACCTCGAACCTCACCTCTTTATCTCGATTTTCTTTGGTTCCTTTCTAGCATTGCACGCTTTCATTCTGTTACTCAGTATTTGTGTCTGTTTTCATACCGTTACTCAATATTTATGGCAGTGTAATTGTTCTGCCTGGTGTAATTCTTCTTCTATTGTAAAGTACTCTAACACCTGAGAATGTCTGCACCCTGAGACTTCCCTTTCTACCACAATATTATTGGTCATCTTCCCAGCACGTTTTCATTCTGTAACTCATTATTTATGACTATAAGGTATATGCGTCTTGTGTAATACTTCAAATTTTATTGCTTTGGGTAATATCTCGCTATATAAAACCGCACAAATAAATATGTTATGTTGTGATCAGATGTACACAGCAGGCACGTCACCACTCATGAAGTGAAACCACACTCACAACTTTCACCTACAAGACTAATATTTTGTTGCCCTTGTCTGCCAGTCACCGGAGGAAATATGTCAAAAGATCTGTCGCCCATGGGGGAGACAGAAAGGGTCTTGGTTCACCTTCAACAGGTGCTCGAGGGTCCCACCGCAGAAATCAAACACTATCTATTTCAAACATAGATGCTACATGATAATCATAAAATCCTGGTTGTCCCACTGAATTGCAAGCTAACACACCTACACAGAGTTTCGCGGTCACTCGAGTAATTCAATTTTATATTTGAAAAATAGTATTTTACAAAATTAAATTTAATCTAATTTCAAATCTAGTTGCACCTGTACGTTTCAGGCTGGGCCATAGTTTGCTGAATGAGTCAAATTCATGAAACAATTTGAGAGTCATTTAAAATAAACTGTGTTTCAAGTTCACTGAACTAGAAAGGTGTGTCATTAAAGTGGTTATGTTCCTTTAGTTAGAACTGCTGAAGCACACATCATAATGACTTCATGCCACTTAAGGAAGGCAGGGAGGTCCAGTTACCTGAGAATAACTCCATCGAAACATTGTCCAGTTGGCATTTTATAGACGAACTGAGTGGTTGCAACGTTATTTGGCTAAGTGAAATAACGGCAATGTGCTCTACACCAAGTTGTCTGACTCCTGTACACTGTAACTGTTTATTTATTTTATTTTTGTTATCAGAGATGGCCTATATGTAGAGTAAAATGCAAGAAAGAAATAGTATGTATTGCTCAAATGTGAAGAAAATATTCTTTGCCTTCTAGGCTTCATTTTCGCTAATCCATTAAGGCCTTCAGATGACCACATTCAGCCAAATCTGGAAAGCTTCAGCAGGACCACCAACGGGGGCTCTTTCATAGTGTCGGCGGTTCCACCTGGACCACTGGCTGACATTTTTCCTCCATCTAAAATTACTGATTTAGATGCACAAATAACAGACAAGAAGATAGATTTGTCGTGGACAGCGCCTGGAGCGGATCTGGACGGGGGACAAGGTACATTTGCTCTTTTCTTATATTATGAGGATTGCAATTACAGCAGAAACCTTAGGAGCTCATTAAGCTTTAGAGGGTTGCAACCAACCCGTAAGGTCATCCGAAGGCTCGGAATTCAGCCCTGCTAGTGGAGGACTGCTTAGTATATTTAGAGCTCCCCCTCCTGCCTTGCAGAGATGGTCGATGCACTGAGGAACGGTGCACTGGCTTTACGTATTTTTCACTTGCGTCGCAGTATTTGTTCTTTAATTGAAGCAAAATCCCAAAGGGAGTTTAATTTAGTCAAACGAAAAAATCAATCAGCCTGAATTATACAGAGCTTTCTCTTTGTGGATTAGGACCATTATTTTGGTTTCCCATGGCAGTCGAAAGGTAGAGAAATCAAGTGACGGTCGACATGCCCTAAATAAAATAATTTTTAGCAGATGACCCGCATCGCTATCTTTAAATGAAACTTATTTTATTTTTATTTTTTTTAGTCTTCATTTATACGATCTTTATGATTATGGCAACCAGGATGTCTCATGATCGTGCTCGCAGTTGAAAGTCCAGAGAGACAAGGTGAGGCCATTTCAGAGAAGGAAACCAGCAAGTTCCCTTGAGTCTTAAACCATAGTGTACCATCATGAGTGAGAAACAGGTCCGGACTGGCCATTGCGGGCACCGGCCAATCCCCCGGTGCGCCGCAAGGGTGGGGGCCGGTTTTGGGCCCAGGGGGCCGTTTTTGTTACAGGGCCGTTTTTGCAGCATAGCTGCAAAAGCGGTCCTGTAACAAAATCGGCCGAAAACCGCCCCAACAAAGAGCTCGGTCGCACAACCAGGGGGCCGGCCGAGCACTTTGCCAGGGCCGGTTTTGGTTCTCAGTCGGGACATGGTGAGAAATCACACAGGAGTTTGCTTGATCGTGTTGTTTTAAATCAATGGACTTCCCTCCCTACCCTACCATTTCGCTCAATCCCATTGCACCCAATATTTTGTATGCTTACTGTTTCCTCTCCTCTCGTTCAAGTTTCTAAGCTTTCTTACTGCTCTAACCCATCCCTCTACTGTAGGTGGTGACGAAAGAATCCAATTTTTGCAAACCTCGCGTCTAGCTAATAACATAGCAGTGAAAAGAAAAGAATTCTGGTTTTTATTCAGTTTAATGCTAGAATCATCTTTAACTGGAATACCAATATGGCCGGGATGCCCGCCACCCCCTCCCAACACCAATTCCCAATGGGACTAGACAGACACAGTTTTTGAACTTTTGGAAGGCGGTGGGGAGTTACCCCCCCCGGCCGTATTTATTAAAATATGAAACAAAATTTAAAACATTAAATAAAAGTTTCATGAATTATGTACAATTTTACATTTTATTACATTTCGATGAAGACATGTTCTTTGGCTAACCTTAACAGATCTCTAATACAAAGGTTTCCTAGCCGAGTCTAGCATCCTGAAAATGCATACATTCTAAATTAAAATTGTACATCCTAGCATTAAGGGCCAACTGCAAGGTCTTAACCGGTGTCAGATCCCTACTACCAAAATCCCGCCCTCACGGTGTGAGTGGCGCATGCGCAGAGGACTTTACCCTCATTGCCAACTGTAACTTCCCTTGTCGTGGGGGCCCCCTTTTCACTCAACGCCATCTTAAAGGTCGTCAGAGTTCCCGTGTGAGGTATCTGTAGGAAGGACAGCGTGGACTCCCCCCCATCCCCACACTCTCTATCCGCCGTCGCGGATATCCGGCCCCCGGGAAATTCGTAGGAGGGGCATCTAGCCGCCTCCCCCCTGGGAGGGGCCTATGGCCGTCTCCCCCTAGGCGACCCATCCTTAGTGGGTGCCGCCTCCCCGTGGAAGGGGCCAATGGCCGCCTCCCCCGGGCGCTCCCTTCCATTCTGGGTGGCGCCCCCCTCTAGGGACCTTGAAATTACTGCTCACCGATCATGACCTTACCGCCCGACCAAAAAATAAATACGACAGTTGTTTTACCTACTAAGGGAAGGAAAAAATTCTGACATAGCCTTGATGAGTCATCAACTTCATTTTCCTACAAAGGGAAACATTATCCTAAAAGCAGAAGCCACATCATTATACGAAATATTCCCTTACTTCTCTATAAAGGAAAAAAGACCTATACATTTCTATCTAATCAAACTTTATTTAAACAAACATTGCCATAAGGGGCTGGTGGGTCAAAATTGCCGCTTGTTCCGTCGAGGGCTCACGAGCAACGAGTTGGTGCAGCCTTCAGAGCACCGGAACAAGAGGACGCTTCTTCAGATTCCCGCTCTATTTATTCATCTGCGGGAGGGCGGGGACTCTCCTCCGGTACGCCTACTGGACGTGGTCTTCCGTGCGGGTGACTAGGACAACCCCTCCTGGGCGGGAAAGGGCGCGCCCCGGCTACGCCACTTCGGGCATACCAGCCGAGCCACGCCTCCCGCCCAAAATGGTTTCCCGGGGGGATCGGGGCACCCAACCATACGTTCGGGGGGACCGAGTGGTCGCCCCTTTCCATATGGCCGGGATGCCCGCCACCCCCTCCCAACACCAATTCTCAATGGGAGTAGACAGACACAGTTTTTGAACTTTTGGAAGGAGGGGGGGGGTTACCCCCCTGGCCGTATTTATTAAAATATGAAACAAAATTTAAAACATTAAATAAAAGTTTCATGAATTATGTACAATTTTACATTTTATTACATTTCGATGAAGACATGTTCTTTGGCTAACCTTAACAGATCTCTAATACAAAGGTTTCCTAGCCGAGTCTAGCATCCTGAAAATGCATACATTCTAAATTAAAATTGTACATCCTAGCATTAAGGGCCAACGGCAAGGTCTTAACCGGTGTCAGATCCCTACTACCAAAATCCCGCCCTCACGGTGTGAGTGGCGCATGCGCAGAGGACTTTACCCTCATTGCCAACTGTAACTTCCCTTGTCGTGGGGGCCCCCTTTTCACTCGACGCCATCTTAAAGGTCGTCCGAGTTCCCGTGTGAGGTATCTGTAGGAAGGACAGCCTGGACTCCCCCCCATCCCCACACTCTCTATCCGCCGTCGCGGATATCCGGTCCCCGGGAAATTCATAGGAGGGGCATCTAGCCGCCTCCCCCCTGGGAGGGGCCTATGGCCGTCTCCCCAAGGCGACCCATCCTTAGTGGGTGCCGCCTCCCCGTGGAAGGGGCCAATGGCCGCCTCCCCCCGGGCGCTCCCATCCATTCTGGGTGGCGCCCCCCTCTAGGGATCTTGAAATTACTGCTCACCGATCATGACCTTACCACCACAGGCCGGATAGTTGACCGACTATCCGGCCCCCCCACTCCTCCTAAAGGTCATGCTTCCTCAAACCCCTTAGCCATGCTATGAAGTCTCCTATGAGTAAATCATTTCCCTCCCTGGACAGGTGAACCCCATCATTCAGATACATGTGATCACCCCGAATACACCCGTGAGGAATGCTATGCAACTGCGCTGAGCGAAACAATTTCCCAATTTTATTGTTAACCCTTTTCACGGAGTGGTTCAATGCTGACACTGGAATGCCCCCCCGCCAACTCTTCCTGGGGATCATGTGGGACCAGGCAATCGTGCACCCCGGGAGTTTCTTAGCCAACCAGCTAACTGCCGACAGGATGTGTTCTAATAACACTCGTCTTCCCAGCTTTACTAAGTCATTGCCTCCCAGGTGTACTATGACTACAGATGGCGGTGACCTTTGCCGCCCTAAAAGACCCTCAAAGAACGATTGAAATTGGTCAAAACAGAGCCCGCCCTTCCCATGGAAGGTCACTCTGTACCCGTATTCCCCAGATGCGTGAGTCGCGTCACCTGCCTTGAATACGTCCCCGGCGCGCCTCACATATGAGTGGCCCACGACCCATACCACTCTCTCTCCAGTCGGTGATCCTCGACCGCTGGTCTCCTGATGCTGGGTCGACTTCCAATTCCGCCCCGCGTGACAGGCTCGCGAAACTGTAATTCAAACAAAAGACAAGAAGCGTGAGTGCATGTCAATTGATCTTTACAACATGTGCAATCGCACATACCTTTTGAAGCAATTTGAGGACCAACGGCCCAGCTGCTTTACTTCCTCCGCACTCTGACCCCGGGCTGTAGCCTCAGTAGCAGCCCCTATCCTAAATGAGTGGGTCCCAAAATCGCACGGGTCCATGCCCGCGGCAGCGATTGACAGTGCTAGCACCCTCTGAAACTGAAATCTCGTCAGTGGGGTGCCATCTTTGTGCCTAAGTAGGCTCCCCCCCATGTAGCCGTCCTCAATGCCAAGTATTCCTCTAAACACTTTATCGGACAAGTGGGGGACCCCCGTGCGCGCTGCACGATAACACTATCACCCATAGCTCCCTGGTCAGTCTTGGACCTGGCTATCGAGATTACCATCGAATCACCCCTTATTTGGACGTGATCCCTGCCCAGGCCTCCCTCTATATCCTTCTTGTTCCTTGCGACAAGTTCGCTCACCCGCATAGCCCCATGGAATGCCAAGGCGAAAGCTGCCCGGAACAGAACTGCTTCGAAAAGGGAGGAGCACGTCTCATCTAGCTTTGCTAAAAGTAGAGACAATCTGTCTAGACCAATCGGGCGCCTCGTATCCTGCTTGCGACCCTCGAGGCGTTGCCAACCGCGGAGTGCCTTCCTAACCAAAAAGGAATCCGTCGGGTCTCTTGTGACATGCACCTGTGCCATGAATGAAATGGCCGCCCTATGTCTATTGGCCGTTGCCGCTGATCGGCCTTCTCTGTGCAGCGCAACCAGGAACCCCAGGAAGGATTCCTCCTGACCCCAGCTCCGTCTCCCTGATGGACCCAAAAATGTGCAGTAGGAACGAAACGCTCCTTCGTATGCCTTCCTTGTTCTGGGAGCTAAGCTGGCTGCCACGAGGTCTTGTAATCCGGGGCACCGATTAGCCATAGTGCTTCGGGGAACGGTGCCGCCACTAGGTCCGCTGTGGGTAGATAGCCCCTGAAAGCCTGCATGTGTGAACGAGAGAGTGCATCAGCTGCATAATTCAGTACTCCTGGCACATGTTTTGCCCTGAACTGTACATTCAATCTCATGCAACGTAATACAATTTCTTTCAATAATCTCAAGATCCACTTGCAGCGGGCTGCCTGCTGGTTAATGCACTCAACCACAGTCATATTATCAGACCAAAACACCACCGAGCGGTCCCTGAAGTCGTCTGGCCATGCCATCAGAGCAACCCAAATGGGGAATAGCTCCAAGAACCCAATGTTACCTGTCAAACCGCTGGAGTGCCACCACGTCGGCCATACTTGCGCCGACCATTGGTTACCAAAAATGGCGCCAAATCCCACGCTCCCAGCTGAGTCAGTCCACAAACCTAGTTCATCCGAAGATGCTGGTGGCTTGTTCCACACAACTCGTCCGTTGAAGTCCGCCAGAAATGCCAACCAAATACGCATATCCTGGTGAACCTCTGCCGACAGTCTCGTACGGTGGTTTCCCTCCTTGAGACCAACCATAGCTTGTGCAATAGAGCGTGAGAAGGGGCGGGCCATTGGTATCACCCTTATGGCAAAGTTAAGCTGACCCACTGTTTGCTGTAACTGGTGCAGGGTCACTTTCTCCTTGCCCAGGCATTGTGTCAAGGAAGCCCTAAACTTGGCCACCTTTTCCATCGGTAAACGGAAACATCCTTCCACAGAATCGAGCTCAATTCCCAGAAACTCCAGTGAAGTAGATGGTCCGACCGTCTTACCTGGTGCCAATGGGACTCCGAAATCCCGCATGAGGATGCAGAAGTCCAGTAGCGCCTGCGCACATTTCGTATCGCCGTCTGCTCCCAAAAACAGGAAATAATCCAGATAGTGCATAACATGCCTATGCCCTGTGGCCTCGGTGAATGCCCACTCTAAAAAACAGCCTAACATTTCAAAATAGGCATAAGAAATGGAGCAACCCATAGGCATGCATTTATCCATGTAATAACTCCCCTGAAAAGCAAAACCTAGCAAGCGCTGATCTCGCGGGTGTACCGGGAGCAACCGGAATGCCGATTCGATGTCCGATTTCGCCATCAGCGCTCCGGGGCCCAGGTGATTTAACATGGCCACGGCATCATCGAACGATGCGTACCGCACCGAACAAATATCTGGGTCAATGGCTTCGTTCACCGAAGAACCCCTTGGGGCAGACAAGTTGTGAATGAGTCTAAACTCCCCTGGGTCTTTCTTCGGGACCACCCCCAACGGGGAACATACGAAATCCGCCACCGGCAGGCGATGAAAAGGCCCCGCCACCCGCCCCAAGCTGACTTCTTTGGAAATTTTCTTTGCAGCTACGCTTGGGTTGTGTTGGACAGATAACTGATTTTTACAAAAGGAGTCCCCCCGAAAATCCCCCACCGGGATGCTGAAGCCATATAGGAATCCATTCCTCAACACCCCGGCGGATACATGATCAGGGTATTTGTTCAACCAAAGAGTCAGAGCCATGATATCGACAGGTGTAGGCAATCGGTTAAAAGGTATTACCTCACTCTTGCTTAGACCCCCCTTTTCCTCCCGTTCCGCTGTTTTTAGATCTACAGCTACTCTCTGGGTGTGAGGAGTTCCCACAGCCCGCACACACATGCCTGAACCTACATGTTCCCTGGGGCCTGCTACAGTTGCCTCTATTGAAGCCCCAACAAACCCCCCGCTTGCCGCCATTCCCGCCGGTCTTGGGCTGATATTCCCCACCGGCGCCCGCTCGAAAGGGCACTGCGGGCTTTTGGCGAGCTGACCCCGACCCGCTCCCGCCCGGCGAGGACGTACCCGCCGCCCCAGGCAAGAGCTGCTTTTGCCATGACACCGAGTCGAGGCAATCCCAGGTCAAAGTAGCATCAAACTCTTTCGCTTTTCGGAATTTCATATTGTAACCTTTCCACTCGTCCCCCTCATACATGGTATAAAAATCCATAATCCTATTCTGATAACAGGTCAACTCGGTCATGATTTCAGGCTTTCGTTCCCCCATGACTGCCGTAAATATCGAAAAGGCCTTTACCCAATTTGCTACCGTCTCATCGACCCTAAATTCCGCCATCTTGGCCCGCCATACACTGGGGTGCCTAAATCTTTCTGGGATTTTGCATATTCCATCTCGCGATGGTCAGTCAACAATGAAAACATATTCACATATTTCTCCCCCCATATCAGTTCCTTTGTGGCCGCAGGGATGTGCTGGGCCACCCTTTCGCGCCTTGAAGGTAATGAACCCTCCCCTACCATTGGCAATGTGTGCTTACCAGGTTCGGCCGTCGTATCTGCCGCCTTTTCCCGGTGCCACCTGTGGGGGAACAAGAGGAACATTCGCCGTCGCGGCCTCTCTCGACTGCCGTAACTGCTCGATTATTAGTCTAGCCTCCTCGGCCGGGTCCCCCGCGGCCACTGCCCCCCCCGCTTTCTTCTTGAGCCATGGTAACACTGCCGCCAACTGGATGGCCAGTTCCGGGGGCATCTCCTCATCATTAACAGGAGTAATTACAACCGGGATCGGTAAACCTATATCTGGGTTTGGTACCGGGCTGTCCGCCGGTGTGATGGGGGCGACTGGGGGTGCCTCAGGAACCGGATCTTCCCTAGAAACCTCCCTCCTCTTAACACGCTTCCCCCTACCCTAAGGGACCACTTCCGGCAAGGCCAGGCCTATTACCTTCTTAGGACGGCCTGAGCTGTTCTGGGCCGCTAACTGTTTTTTAACATCGGCCAAACCTCGGCCAATCGAGTCAACTTTACAGAGTTTTCGGTCCATAATCGCCATTCGGTTCGACAAGGTGCGCAGTACCTTCTCCAACTCGGAGCTCTTTCCTGCTTTCTTGCCGGCCATAGCTTCGTGTACTCTGCGCTGGTTGATCAACGAGGTCCTGGATCTTTCGTACTCCAAATAACTGAAAGAGAAACAACAAGATTACAAGTTCTCAAAATTGCCGCTTGTTCCGTCGAGGGCTCACGAGCAACGAGTTGGTGCAGCCTTCAGAGCACCAAAACAAGAGGACGCTTCTTCAGATTCCCGCTCTATTTATTCATCTGCGGGAGGGCGGGGACCCTCCTCCGGTACGCCTACTGGGCGTGGTCTTCCGTGCGGGTGTCTAGGACAACCCCTCCTGGGCGGGAAAGGGCGCGCCCCGGCTACGCCACTTCGGGCATACCAGCCGAGCCACGCCTCCCGGCCAAAATGGTTTCCCGGGGGGATCGGGGCACCCAACCATACGTTCGGGGGGACCGAGTGGTCGCCCCTTTCTAATATAACAGTGAAAGAGCTTACCTTGATGTTGGTGTCTAAAACTTTATCAATGATCTTACCAACTGCATGTACAACAAACAAACCTAGGGGTCTAAAAAGAGAGTATTAGAGAACCTCCAAAAAGGTTATCTTAATGTTTGTATTAATACAGCAAGATACAGTCAGGACTAACTACTTATTGCATGGGACGTGAAATGCCAACAAGGGGCCACCAGTGATTGTAGAGGGATCTCATTTAGGATTCGCATTAAAAAATCTCGTGATGATCAATATTATCACTTGGTTATCCTTTAAGGGTCTTGTGTCTCTAGATCATTGAGACCTTGATTGTACCCTTTATCCAACCGGGATTCCGACCCACAATCACTTTGGGACCAAGTGACTCTGATCTGATGGGATCAAGTGCAGTGCAACAAAATATATAAAGTGGTGAATTCTACCCTTCGGACAGTTCCTCCGAGTCCGGCAGAACTGTTCCACATCTGAAACTTTTGCGAAATATGCAACTAATCTCTCTAGCCAATTGTCAGCCAGACATTATCCGGCCAAACTCGTAAGACGATCTCTTGAGAGAGCAAGTAACAATAGTCGTGAAGCATTGCTGGAGCCTCCAACTCAAAAACCACCCCTGAATCGCCTCACGTTTGTCAGCACATTTAACACTAAGTCCAATGATATTCAGAAAATAATCAGATGACATTGGAGGGTATTGAATTGTAGCAATGATAAAATTGAATATCCATTGTTTGCTTTATTTATTTATTTATTTAAGAAGCTTATAAAGCACGCAGCTACCCCCGACGGGGGGTGTCCCGGCGCTGAGAGTACAAGTTAATCACGGGAGGGGGACTACCAGGTTCATGTGCCTCCTGACCTGAAGCTACAGAGGGCCACAGGCTCGCTTAATCAGAGTTTGGTGAACAGCCAGGTTTTTAGTTTACGTCGGAAGACTTGCTCTGACTCAATGAACCTAAGGTCCAGAGGAAGGCTGTTCCAGTACTTGGCCGCAGTCACTCCAAACGTTCTGCCGCCACTCCTAGCGAGCCTAAATCTGGGTGCCACCAATAGACGGAGACTGTTAGATCTCAGATGTCTTGCTGATACAGATAATTTGAGTCTTTTACTAAGGTAAGCCGGGCCAATTCCATGTATAGCCCGAAAGGCAAGGATCAAGATTTTGAATTGAATGCGACGGGCGATGGGTAGCCAGTGTAGGTCGTTCCGGAATGCTGTGACCGAATTGCGGGTAGGGATGTTTCCAATAAGTCTAGCTGCCACATTCTGAACAATTTGCAATCGATCAATGAGATAGAGGGGGGCACCGGCGTACAAGCTGTTGGCATAGTCCAAATGTGCCGTAATAAGAGCATGGACGATCGTTTTGCGGGACGTCTGGGGGAGATATGGAAAGATCTTCCTAATCATGCGCAGCTTTCCAAAGCAGGCCGCGGTAACTCTGTTGACCTGAGCTTTGCAGGACATAGCATTGTCGAAAAGGAAGCCGAGATTGCGGGCCGACTGTACAGGACTGGGAGGGGGGGTTCAAGACAGTAGGCCACCACAAGGTGGCAGGGGGGGCGATTTCTGGCTAAAAAAAAGAACCTCCGTTTTGTCCGTATTCAGGGCTAGATGATTAGAAGCCATCCATGCGCAGATGTTGCCAAGGCAGTCGCAAAAGTTGGAAAAATGGGAGTCAGAGTGGTCTCTAAAGGAAAAGACAAGCTGAGTATCATCAGCGTAAGAGACCACCCTGACCCCCCAGGACTCAACTACCCTGGCAAGCGGGCCTAGGTACACGTTAAACAAAAGAGGGCTCAAGGCCGAGCCCTGAGGCACACCGCACAGAAGGGGTTTATCCTCTGATTCAAAGGGACGAAGAAGTACCCTTTGGGATCTCCCTGAGAGGAATGATTTAATCCATGCCAGGGCCGTGCCACCAATCCCCAGCTGCTGAAGGCGAGTCACAAGTATGTCGTGTGCCACTGTATCGAATGCAGCGGACAGGTCGAGGAGGACCAACATGGCCTCCTCGCCCCTGTCCACTGATTCCCGGATTGTCTCAGATACCTCCAGCAGCGCAGTCTCAGTGCTGTATCCGGTTCTAAATCCGGACTGGGAATCGTGCAGCAACTGGTTAGATTCTAGGTACAGGGCCAATTGTTTCTGGACCACTTTCTCTAGGATCTTGGCAGGTTTAGGCAGAAGAGAAATAGGGCGATAATTACTGAGTTGGGACGGATCCGCATCTGGTTTCTTTAAAATGGGGAGCAGCCTAGCTTGTTTCCAAACTGAAGGGAACTGACCAAGGGCCAAGGAAGAGTTCCAAATGGAGAGGAGAGGGTTGATTAAAACCGGGGCAAGATTACCCATCTCTTTGGCAGGGACAGGGTCTAATGGTGATCCTGACTTAACCTGGTTAAGTTGTTTCATAGCTGTATCTGGCGTGAGCTCATCAAAAAATTTAAATGAGCAATGCTGGGGGTGTGACTCTTCTAACCAGGGACTGGAAGGTGCGGAAACAAAGGAGGAAGATAATTTAATAATTTTTTCCTGAAAGAAATCAGAAAGTCCATTACAAAGGGCTTGAGTGGGGGAGCTCTGGGACTTCAAGGCAGGTGGATTCACAAAATCCTTCACAATTGTGAAGAGAGTTTTGGAAGAATTTTCGGCCTGTTTATTAAGTTGTGAGAAGTAAGCTCGCATCGTGGAACGTTTAAGTTTTTGAAATTTATTCAAGGCCATCTTATAGGCTAATTTGGTAGTAGGGTCATAGGACTGGCGCCATTTACGTTCCAGCTGTTTGCACCCACTCTTTTCCTCTCGCAACATAGTGGAAAACCAGTGAGCAGACGGACGAGATCTAGAGGAAGTAACAGGAGCTAGTGGAGAAATGGTATCTAGTGCAGAGGTAAGGGCAGCGTTATATCTCACAACTTCCTCATTAAGATCTTCCGTTGAATTAAACTGATAGAGGAAACAAGGGTCAATGGTATCATAGGTAACTTTGGACCATTTGCGACCATTTTCTCTGTTGATAGAGGAGGGAAGGGGCAGGGAAGGGATAGTGATTTCAAAAGGGAGAAGAAAGTGGTCAGACCATGTGAGGGGTAGAGAAGGAAGGGAGGTTATGCCGGGGTGGTTCGTGAAAATAAGATCAAGGGTATGTCCCGCTTTGTGGGTAGGGCCCTTAATTAATTGGGACAGAGTTAATCCTTGTAAGGTTTCGAGAAGAAAGGATGCTTGTGCACAGGAGGGGTTGTCGACATGCAGATTGAAATCTCCCAGCACCGTAAAATAAGAGTGTTTGAGAGAGAGATCAGCAATAGCGTGCAGTAGAGTGTTAAGAGATGAAGTAGTGGCTGTTGGGAGGTTGTAGACCAGGATGCCGGCAAGGATAATGATGGCAGAATCCGTAATCGTGAAATGCATGGCTTCAATAAGCCCAAGGTTAGGTATTTTTTTGATACTCAGGTTGAGTTGAGATTTCAAGATAACAGCAAGGCCCCCTCCAGATTTAGAATTGGCTCGATTGATACCCTGCAATCGATATCCAGGGGGAGTGGCCAAGTGTATGTCCGGTTTGGAAGAGTCTTTAAGCCAAGTTTACGTAAGGAATAATATATCCCACTTTTGAGTATCTAATGATAGCCAAATATTAGAGGCATGCGCAGGCAATGATCGACAATTAATTAAAGCGGCCTTTAATTTAGAGGGGGACTGGGGTTTAATGGCTTTCTGAATGGGAGAGTCCCGATTTCGCTTGACGAAAATAGCGAGTTTGCACAGAGAACAAGTGTAAGTAGACTTCTCAAGGCCTAGGGGGTTGCAACAGGCAACGGGGGTACAGACGCCTTGTCTTAATAGATTAAGCTGACTGCTGGTCCATGTGATTATTGGGGGCCGAGAGGCAGGGGGACCGGCGCTAGGCGCGGGCCCGGTGCGGACCCGGTGCGGACGGGCGCAGACGGGATTGCCTTAGGCGCGCCATCGGCGCGCCCGCTGCGCCCGCCTGCTGCGCGGGCGGGATGTCCCCTTACTTTTATCCATTTCCGGAGGAGGGTGGGAGGCGTCCAGGAGCTGGAGCGCTACCCTGCCTCCCCCCAAGATGGCAGTTTCGCGTTCTCCCAGCCGGCGTGAGCGCTGTGCTCGGCTGCGCCGGGGGAGAGAGAGCAGTGTCAAGGACCCCTAGGACGAAGAAATCTCGTCGGGTCTGGCAATGAGGCAAGTTCCGATTTAAAAGCGTATTGGTTAAAATATATACAAGTCTTAAAATTCACTCGTATTCAAGTCTGCAAACAAGTTTTAAATCACATGCATACAGAATTTTATAAAGCACACGCAATAAAGCCTTCAGATACAAGTAATGAGGGAAAGAAGGAGATGCCCCCGGCTTCCGCCTCAGGGGTGAAAACAAGTAATCTGGCACACGTAGTAATACCACTTCTTAGGTAGTGAGGGAGGGCGGGAGGCATCCAGGAGCTGGAGCGCTACCCTGCCTCCCCCCAAGATGGCAGTTTCGCGTTCTCCCAGCCGGCGTGACCGCTGTGCTCGGCTGCGCCGGGGGAGAGAGAGCAGTGTCAAGGACCCCTAGGACGAAGAAGTCTCGTCGGGTCTGGCAATGAGGCAAGTTCCGATTTAAAAGCGTATCGGTTAAAATATATACAAGTCTTAAAATTCACTCGTATTCAAGTCTGCATACAAGTTTTAAATCACATGCATACAGAATTTTATAAAGCACACGCAATAAAGCCTTCAGATACAAGTAATGAGGGAAAGAAGGAGATGCTCCGGCTTCCGCCTCAGGGGTGAAAACAAGTAATCTGGCACACGTAGTAATACCACTTCTTAAGTAGTGAGGGAGGGCGGGAGGCGTCCAGGAGCTGGAGCGCTACCCTGCCTCCGCCCAAGATGGCGGTTTCACGTTCTCCCAGCCGGCGTGAGCGCTGTGCTCGGCTGCGCCGGGGGAGAGAGAGCAGTGTCAAGGACCCCTAGGACGAAGAAATCTCGTCGGGTCTGGCAATGAGGCAAGTTCCGATTTGAAAGCGTATCGGTTAAAATATATACAAGTCTTAAAATTAACTCGTATTCAAGTCTGCAAACACGTTTTAAATCACATGCATACAGAATTTTATAAAGCACACGCAATAAAGCCTTCAGATACAAGTAATGAGGGAAAGAAGGAGATGCCCCCGGCTTCCGCCTCAGGGGTGAAAAACGCTTTCAAGCGGTCACACAATTTGCGTGACCGATTAGTACATACACGACCCATCGGAACACTGTGGGATTCACCAGCGGCTACTGGACACCACCCTTGTGGTGGTTGTTCCATGTGTGCACAGACATCAAAAACGACCAGTATTGATATTGGCACTAACAGACCTTGGTACCTAAGACAATTTACTAATTGTAATAGCTCCCATCTTATTTACCAACTGACATGTCCATGCAATGAGCGATACGTTGGAATGACGACCAGAAAGGTCTGGACGCGAATGCTTGAACACAAAAGCACTTTTCGGTGCAAAAAGAATGTCTTTAAGCTGACAAAACACTTCATACAGCATAACCATGGGGAATCAGATTTCATGTGGACGGTTCTTGAGACACCATTCATTCCCTCCCATATAAGTGATGCATCCAAATTTCTGTTAAAAAAAGAACAGAAATGGGTATATAAATTGCGTACAGACAGTCGAGGGTTAAATGATGAAATACCTTGGTTTAGCCTCCAATAGAGAATTTTACTGCGAGTGGTTTTGACAACAGTTGGGCTGTATTATGTCCACTGTAAATGAGATAGTAACTAGTAGTTTCTCTATACCACAGAGTATACATAATCGTTCCAATTCAGCCTTCAGCTTTTTGCTATCACCTTGCAGCATCTCTAATTTATCTCATTGTGTTTTGTTTGACCAGGCTTGGCTGGAGGTGAATAAAGCCTTGAACTTTCCTCTAAGAAACTTGCCACATCGTGTTACACCATTCATAGAACTACACAGACTTAATGGATGATGTAACCTGGTAGTTTCAGTCCGGTCTCGCAAGATTACGCACTCGTATTCCGGCCGCCGATAAATTAATCAATTCCTGAAGAAGAAAGGCAGCAGTTTTGCAGTTCTTTACCCTCCCGGATGCTATTCCCCACTGGCTCAATACCTAGAGGTACATTCTTTCTTCCTCGTGGTACTTTCTAGACTCTGCAAGCTAGGAACTACTCAGGACTATACGATGACATCATTTTGTAGTCCCTAGCCGACACTTGCGAGAACACGCAATTTGGTGTTTGTTGCCAGATGGAGTTCGGCGCAATGAAGAGAGGCATTATATACATCAGTAAGCTCTTTTTACAACCTGTTCATCTAGTTGTATTTTGTGAGATGTTTGATATCAGTTTGAAATTTAAAAACCAGATGTATGCGAGTATCCTCTTGATGATTGGTTATTGGGCCAATCATTTGTGCTTGAAAAGAGCCTTCCCTGTCTCGACGGACAGGTAGGCAGTGCTATTTTATTCCTGTTGAGTTGACTTAATCGTAACATCCAGGCTATTCTGCCCACAGTGGTATACTCCCTTCTAAGAGACCGTGCTAGGAGTCTCTGGTAAATAAATAAATATACCGTCTTCTGTAGTTTATTTGTGCAGTAACTATACATACCACTGCGCCCTTGGCCTGGTCGCCCCCACACCCCCTGCCTGCTCCTCCTTACCTGCTGCCTGTGCCACGATCTGCACGACGCCCCAGCTGCCGCAGGACCGCCGCTGAGCCGCCCCAGCCGCCGCAGGGCCGCCGCAGAGCCGCCCCAGCCACCGCAGGGCCGTCCCAGTGCCGCCCCAGCCACCGCAGGGCCGCCGCCGAGCCCCCAGGCTTTTCCCGCCGGATTACAACGAGATCCCGCCCCCCGCCCGCCGATTGGTTCCCGCGCTCCCCGCCTCCCCACAGACCCTCCCTCCCGGCTCCCCTCTTATGACGCCCCCAGAGCGACAGCGCAGCGGACGCGCGCAGCGGGAGCACTGATTGAGCGCCGAAGATGCGCCAAAGGTAAGCCCGTCTACACCCATCCACGCCTGGACCGCGCCCAGCGCCAGGACCCCTGGCCCCCGCAGACCCCAGCCCACCCGCCGGACCTACGACGCCGCCACCCTCAACGCACTCAACACCGGCCGAATCCCGGGATGCTACCGAGCCACCCCGAGACGAACCCACGGACCATTAAGCTGCCACGCCTGCAAGTTCACCTGCATCCGGACCTGCACTACACCAGCACCCACCAAGCCGAACAACAGCAGCAACCACCTGAAGTGCATCCTCCTCAACATCCGCTCCGTCCACAGACACGCCATCGAACTCTGGAACCTCCTCGACACCACAGCTCCTGACGTCGCCTTCCTCACGGAATCCTGGATGAACGACTCCTCAGCGCCCGACATCGCCATCGCCATCCCAGAGGGCTACAAGATCACCCGAAGAGACCGCGACAACCACACTGGAGGAGGCATCGCCATCATCTACAGGGACACCATCCGCATCAAGACCAACACCGACGACACCCTGACAACCGCCGAACACCTGCACTTCCAGATCCACATGGACCCCAAAACCACCCTCAGAGGCACCCTGATCTACCGACCCCCGGGACCACGCACACAATTCAGCGAGGACATCGCCGACTTCATCAGCCCGCATGCCCTCCCCTCCGCCGACTACATCCTCCTGGGGGACATCAACTTCCACCTGGAGAACAACAACGACCGCAACACCATCACCCTGCTCGACAACCTCGCCACCCTCGGTCTCAAGCAGCTGGTGTCCACCCCCACCCACCTCGCCGGACACACACTCGACGCAGTCTTCTCATCTTGCAAAGACATCGTCTTCAGCCACGACACCGGACTCCACTGGACGGACCACAGCTGCGTCCACTTCACCTTCAAAAGAACGACGATCCAACACCACCAGCAACAGGTTGCTCGAAGAAGCTGGAACAAGATCACAGCCGACCAGCTCGCCGCTTCCCTGAGCCAGCACCCTCCCGCCAGCTCAGCGAACCCCAGCCAGGCCGCCGACAACCTCACGAAGTGGATCAGCAACTGCGCGGACGAACTCGCCCCACTGAGGACCCCGCCCAGCAGACCCGGCAGCAAAAAGGCCCCATGGTTCACCGACGAACTCAAGAGCTCCAAGAAGAACTGCCGAGCCCTCGAGAAAGCCTGGAGAAGGGAACCAACACCGGACAACATGACCACCCTCAAGCTTGCCACCCGGAAGCACCACCAACTGATCCGCGCCACCAAGAAAACTGCATTCAAGGACCGGCTGGACAACAACGCGCACAACTGCAAGGAACTCTTCAACATCGTGAAAGAGCTCTCCAACCCCAACGCCGGCAACAACGACATCACCCCATCGCAAGACCTCTGCAACTCCCTCGCCTCCCACTTCCACAACAAGATCGCGGACATACACAACAGCTTCAGCACTCAACGCCACGACCGAATCACGGCCCCCCACCACCACCCTCCGCCCCTGGACTCCGATCAGCACCGAAGACACCGTCCGCATGATGAACTCCATCCACTCCGGATCTCCAACCGACCCCTGCCCTCACCACGTCTTCAACAAGGCCGACACTGTCATCGCACCCCACCTGCGGGACATCATCAGCACCTCCTTCGACACCGCCACCTTCCCGGAGAGCTGGAAGCATGCCGAACTCAGCGCCCTACTCAAGAAACCTACAGCGGACCCCACCGAACTCAAGAATTACCGCCCCATCTCGCTCCTCCCGTTTCCAGCCAAAGTCATTGAGAAGACTGTCAACAAGCAGCTGGCCGCCTTCCTCGAGACAAACGGATCCCTCGACCCCTCACAGTCTGGCTTCCGAGCCAACCACAGCACAGAGACCGCCCTCATCGCGGCCACCGACGACATCCGAGCCCTGATGGACAACGGAGAAACAGCGGCCCTCATCCTCCTAGACCTCTCCGGGGCCTTCGACACTGTCTGCCACCGCACCCTAGTGCAGCGCCTCAGCAACGTCGGAATTCAGGAGAGGGCACTGGAGTGGATCATCTCCTTCCTCGACGGAAGAACACAGAGAGTCCGACTACCACCGTACAAGTCAGAGGCCACCGAAGTCATCTGCGGCGTCCCTCAAGGATCCTCGCTGAGCCCCACCCTCTTCAACGTCTACATGAGCCCCCTCGCGACCATCGCACACCAGCACAACCTCAACATCATCTCCTACGCTGACGACACCCAGCTGATCCTCTCCCTGACCAACGACCCGCCGCCGCCAGATCCGACCTTCACGAAGGGATGAAACACGTAGCCGAATGGATGACGACCAGCCGCCTGAAACTGAACTCAGACAAGACGGAGGTCCTCATCCTGGGCTCCTCGCCCTCCGCCTGGGACGACTCCTGGTGGCCCCCCGCCCTGGGCACCGCACCCAAACCGACAGACCACGCACGGAACCTGGGCGTCATCCTGGACTCCTCCCTCTCCATGACCAGACAAGTCAACGCCGTCTCCTCGTTGTGCTTCAACATCCTGCGCATGTTACGGAAGATCTTCCGGTGGATCCCCACCGAGACCAGGAAGACGGTCACCCAGGCCCTCGTCACCAGCCGACTGGACTACGGCAACGCCCTCTACGCCGGAACCACCGCCAAGCTCCAGAAGAGACTCCAGCGGATCCAGAACACCTCAGCCAGACTCATCCTCGACATCCCACAACACAGCCACATCTCCGGACATCTGGGAGACCTGCACTGGCTCCCCGTCAACAAAAGAATCACCTTCCGTCTCCTCACCCACGCACACAAAGCCCTACACGATCAAGGCCCGAGCTACCTCAACAACCGCATCAACTTCTACGCTCCCAAACGCCATCTCCGATCAGCCAGTCACGCCCTCGCCGCCGTCCCCCGCATCCAAAGAACGACAACAGGAGGAGGGTCCTTCTCCTACCTGGCCACCAAGACCTGGAACTCCCTCCCGACCGACCTGCGCCTGACCCAAGACCACCTCTCCTTCAGGAAGAAGCTCAAGACCTGGCTGTTCGAGCAGTAGCAGCACCGGCTCCCCCCCCCCCAAGCGCCTTGAGACCCTCCGGGTAAGTAGTGTGCTCTATAAATGTCTTTGATTGATTGATTGATTGATTGATTGATCGATGCCTGGTGACATACTACAACCAGAGGGATGGTGGCAGGCCAAAGTGGTCTTAGGTTTGTGTGGATAGGATGAGGGAAGTAAGTCAAACTCTAGAATGCAAGGCAATGCTAGTCTGGGCTAATATTATATATACAGTACAGTGCAGGACAGGGCTGTTGTATCTAAGTCCAGGATGTTTTGCATTCACAGAGTGGGGTCTCACATTTCCTGAGCCAGGTCCAGGAGAGGTGAGGTCTGTTTCCCGGGCACACTGGGTGAGTAGATACTGTTCTTATTTTGAGAGTGTTTGGACAGATGCTCTAGGACAATGATGTTTCTAACAATGCGTCCATCGTGTGTTTTTTGTTATAGATGTTTCACACACCACGTGACCTGTGGAGTACTATCAGATGATGGAAAACTATATCCTTTTGACTGTTTAGCAACTTCACTTAAATTCTTGATTAATTTTACACATTTTCGTTACACGCAGTAGCATTTATGAGTTAGAACAGCGGCCCTGAAGAAAGCCTAGGGTCCCTTTCCCATTTAGGCTGAAACATGTTGGCCTCCATGCAGGTATTTGGTTGAATTGCAGGTACATATATTATTGCACTGTTCTTGGTTTTAACAGGAAGAGGACCCTCTCAATAAAGTTTTCTGTGGTTTCTCTATCCTATTTTAAATTCACCACTTTATATATTTTGTTGCACTGCACTTGATCCCATCAGATCTAAGTCACTTGGTCCCAAAGTGATTGTGGCTCGGAATCCCGGTTGGATAAAGGGTACGATCAAGGTCTCAATGATCTAGAGACACAAGACCCTTAAGGATAACCAAGTGATAATATTGATCATCACAAGATTTTTTGATGGGAATCCTAAATGAGATCCCTCTACAATCACTGGTGGCCCCTTGTTGGCATTTCACGTCCCATGCAATAAGGAGTTAGTCCTGACTTTATCTAGATGTATTAATACAAACATTAAGATAACCTTTTTGGAGGTTCTCTAATACCCTCTTTTTAGACCCCTAGGTTTGTTTGTTGTACATGTAGTTCTTCGAGGGATATAACCTAGGCTGGTCTGTAAACATCCCCCCGGCCCTCCTCAATGTTTTTGTTGTTTATATACTTACCAACTGCATGCCAGTAGGCGTTGAGGTAGATACATGAGTGAAACATATGTATGAGATACCTAAGAGCCTTGCTAGTTTTTTCAGATAAACAACCAACACACACTGGGGTCGATTGTGGAGATATGATATTGTGTACAAAAAGGGAGAATTGCTCCTCTTTTAGGTGTCCCCTCACTCACCAGGGTTGCCCCACGGTGACATGCTTCATCATTGGGGCCATCCCAGTCCTCTACGGGCTGGGGCGTGCTGCGACTTGCGACGGTTACGTAGGAGCACTTTATTGGACTATGTGTGGTGCATGTGTATTTGAGGAGTGGACTATGTGATGTGTGTTAAAAATACCTGCCCAGTAGGTTTACAATAAACTTTATTCTTGCCTCTAGGTGGTAATATTAAAAACGGGGTGGAAAGATAGGCTGCCCTAAACGTAATGTGTCCAGATGTACCTATCAACTCCTATCGTCGACATGTTTCGTGCATACCCCAAGCACTTCTTCGGGACTACACAGGGACCAGCCCTGTGTTCGCCACTCCTTAGCTCTTCAATGAGATATTGATGAATAAGTTTAAACTTTAAAGTTAAAGTTAGACTGCAGCAGACTATATTAAGTGCATGCAATGATACCTACGTATTTGTTCCAAAAACACGTGGTTCCTGAAAAATAAAAGACAACTTGAAAAGTCACGGGGTGAATTACCCCAAATCTTATCACACATAGTTTACAAGAAGAAAATGTGAAGATTTCCTGTGATTTATAAACGGACATTTTGACCGTGGTTGTATCCATGCACAAAAACGTGATTCATTTCGTGCATCGTAACGTGATAAAAAACACCTCTCTTTGTGACACACCCAAACATTCATCTGTCATACACACTCATACATACATTTCCTGAGACCTAACTGGGCCCCATGGATTCGGAGGGGTTCGGTATCCTAGCAGCTCTGGTGAGAGAAAAACGGATTTTGTAAATAGCGCGCCTCGGGCCGATTAGCGATAGTAAACTGACCCGTGGATGGCCATCGTTTCCCCGATTTGACTTACTTGTGCACCGGATACCTCCTACTTTTAGGCACCTACTTGTGTCCCTCCGGTCCGGATGTTATCGGACCGAGGGTTTCTGGTCTGTTTTAAAGGAAGTTCCCGATCACGGTTTGCTTACGCTTCCGTGACTACGCTCATAGGGAAACTAGAGCATATAGTTCTGTATCTCGGCTCGCGAGTGGCAGCCATCTTGAGTGTAACGCTTCCGTGCTCGTATATACAAGTGCCCTTAAATAGGGTTAAACTGCAATATTTACGCCCCAGACTTAATTTTAGGTGTTCAGGATAGTAATTACTACATTATCAAACCTTTCTTTTACAGAATAATTTTTGACAAAAGTTTCTTAAAAAAGGTAATTGGACGATCAGTAAATGGATTATTTCTGCCCTTTTGATTATTGACAGTACCTTAAATTAATTCTCGAGGCTCCAGTATTAGTGACTCTCAAAAGTCAGAATAGACCATCTGTGCTTCTAGGTACTATTGGGTAGGTGATAGTACATTCTCAGGTATTGGTCAATAGGTTTTTTCAAAAAACCTTTAACCTGTCTCTCAAAGCCAAAAGGTACTCTCAGTCGTTCTAGGTACTCCTGGGTTGGTGATGGTAAATTCATTCAATGGATTTTTTCAAAATTCATTAGCATATAACCACACTAGTTTTAGTTAAGTTAGGTCTACTTCGTTACAATTATAGTTGTGATTTTTCAGAAAACGTTTTTCAGGTTTAGGTGAACTGCCCCCAAGGGATGTCATCATTTAGTCCCACTATGTGAGAGCGGAGTCTGAACACCCAACGTTGTTCTTTTTCAAGTAATTTCTTTTCCATATCAGCATGGGGTTGTTGGATTTCCAAAACCACCCACCGCATGTCATTAGGCGTATGTGCCTTTTCTAGAAAGTGTGTAGTCATTTTTGTATTCGAGTGTTTGCACCTAAAGTTACTGCGGTATTCCACCATCCTCGTGTTCACCTTCCTTGTTGTCATCCCTACATAGTGCAGATTGCACACACATGTGATCATGTACACGACCCCTGACGTATTGCAATTGGAAAAGGATTTCAGATTCCAGACCAGGCCCGTGTTACATTTCACCTGTTTGGTAGTATCGGTTAGGTGGCATACGCTGCAATTGGAACACGGGTGGTGACCCACTGGCAATGGATGTAAGCGTCGAATCGGACCTTCCACATTCCTTGGACGTGTATGTACCACCAAGTCTTTCAGGTTTTTTCCTTTCCGGTGACTGAACATTGGTTGGGTGATGTTCAGACCTCCACTGTTCAACGTTTTCCAATGTTTTTTTACAATTTTTGTTACTTGCTGTGAGGCTACAGTATAGGTAGTGATGCAGATAGGTCTTCTTTCAGAGGTATCTGTAGGTGGTTCTCTTGGTTTTGACTCTAGCAGTGCATCTCTATTATTATTCGATGCTCTTTTTTTGGCTTTTGAGACAATCTTTTGTGGATATTGTCTTTGGTATAGTTTTGTACACAGTTCTTTGGCTTGCACCTCGTAATCACATTTCTCAGAACAATTTCTCCTTAGTCGTAGAAACTGTCCAAAGGGCAGATTTTCCCGGAGTGGTCGCGGGTGAAAGCTTTCAAAGCTTAATAGGCAGTTCCTCGACGTCGGTTTGAAATGTGTTGTGGTTGTCAGTATCCCTCTTTCAGCTTTGATATTTAAGTCAAGAAAGACTAATTGTTCTCTACTCATTGTAGAGGTGAATTTTAGAAATGGGTCTTGTAAGTTCAGCCAGTCCAGGAAGGAGTTTGCATCCTGCTCACTGCCATTCCAGATAAGGATGACATCGTCAATATAACGTCTCCACATCTGGATCTTTGTGGAGAAGGGGTTGTCTGTGCTCAGGATTCTTTTCTTCTCTAGCCAGTGGACATATAGTCCCGCCACGCTCGGCGCGAATGTGCTTCCCATGCTAGTTCCATGGGTCTGTCTATACATTGTTTGTTGGAAAAGGAAGAAGTTTTCGGTCAATGCGAGGCGGCAGCATTCTAACACCACATGTCTTGGTGTTTGTATTCCCACTCGTTCTCAAATAGGATATCCTCCAGAATTTGTAGTGTTTCCCTGTGGGGCAAGCTCGTATAAAGGCTCTCCACGTCGAGTCCAATTAATATCTGTGTGGAGGGATCAAAGGTGAGGTCTTTTATGAGGCACAAAACTGATTTGGTGTCTTGTAAGTATGTCTCTGTTTTTTGTACCAGCGGTCTTAAAAATGCATCTGCAAACTTAGACAGCGGCTCTAGAATCGATCCGATCCCAGAGACGATAGGTCTCCCGGGTGGTTTTACTAGTCTTTTATGGATCTTTGGAA
Source organism: Lissotriton vulgaris (assembly GCF_964263255.1). Lineage (NCBI taxonomy): Eukaryota > Metazoa > Chordata > Amphibia > Caudata > Salamandridae > Lissotriton > Lissotriton vulgaris. The sequence continues at coordinate 110,232 of NW_028248991.1, read as the reverse complement.
TCGTATAAAAATACGGAGTCCTTGGGTGTTTATTGTCCAGAAAATCTGCTTCCTTTTTGGATAGCCAGTCGTTGATCAGACACTCTTCCACCATTCCTGCAATTTAAATTCTCAGGCGTTCTGTTGGATCCACCCTCAGGATCTCATAATTCCGTTGGTCGGCTAGTAGTCTCAGACACTCATTCTCATAATCTATTGAATTTTGTATCACAATAGCTCCGCCCTTATCGGCTGGTTTTATTGTAATGCTTGTGTCATTAGCCAATTCATGTATGGCTTCCTTCTCAGTTTTACTAGTATTGTAAAATGTTTTCAGTGACCCGGTGTCCAGGTCTATCACATCCTTCAGGATAGCCTTTTCAAATGCCAGTAGTTCCACTGGTAAACTGGTGGTTGGAGGGGTGAATGAGGAGTTTTTCTTCAGTCCTGTGTCACTCACAGTTCCCACTGGTTGCGGTTTGTCTTTAAAATAGACTCGTAATTTTATATTGCGAACAAATTCCTTCAACTCACAATATAACTTGAATATATCCAAGTTTGTAGTAGGGACAAAACCTAGACCCTTTTCCAACACCCTGTTTTGGTCTGGTGTTAAGACTTTATCTTAAGCATGGAGCATGGAGGCTATTATCCTATCCGCCTCATCTTCTGTAAAAGAAAGTCCTGTGATTTCAGCCATTTCGATCTCTCTGTTGGTTGGTACTAGTGTGTAAAATAGAAAGTGGGTCTGTGTCACTGTGTAGGTGTGTTAGTAGACTCCCGCAGCTGCCCACCACCGCAGTTTTTCTATGGCCATCCTCCTTTTCAACAACCGTACCCGCAGCAACCTTTTCCATTTTGGGATAATACCCAGATGCAAGGGATGCCACAGCAGCCTTTTTTAGGGAGAGGCAAGAGACCAGGCTGAGGAAAGACCAGAGGACAGCAACTACAATGGGCACAACCTCTGGAAACCAGCAGAACGCACACGAGGAGCCAAGGACCGGTGACAACACCGTCAACCAGCAACATCTGATCTTAGTGGTGAACCTCTCGGATAAAGTCTTAACACCAGACCAAAACAGGGTGTTGGAAAAGGGTCTAGGTTTTGTCCCTACTACAAACTTGGATATATTCAAGTTATATTGTGAGTTGAAGGAATTTGTTCGCAATATAAAATTACAAGTCTATTTTAAAGACAAACCGCAACCAGTGGGAACTGTGAGTGACACAGGACTGAAGAAAAAATCCTCATTCACCCCTCCAACCACCAGTTTACCAGTGGAAGTACTGGCATTTGAAAAGGCTATCCTGAAGGATGTGATGGACCTGGACACCGGGTCACTGAAAACATTTTACAATACTAGTAAAACTGAGAAGGAAGCCATACATGAATTGGCTAATGACACAAGCATTACAATAAAACCAGCCGATAAGGGCGGAGCTATTGTGATACAAAATTCAATAGATTATGAGAATGAGTGTCTGAGACTACTAGCCGACCAACGGAATTATGAGATCCTGAGGGTGGATCCAACAGAACGCCTGAGAATTGAAATTGCAGGAATGGTGGAAGAGTGTCTGATCAACGACTGGCTATCCAAAAAGGAAGCAGATTTTCTGGACAATAAACACCCAAGGACTCCGTATTTTTATACGATTCCAAAGATCCATAAAAGACTAGTAAAACCACCCGGGAGACCTATCGTCTCTGGGATCGGATCGATTCTAGAGCCGCTGTCTAAGTTTGCAGATGCATTCTTAAGACCGCTGGTACAAAAAACAGAGACATACTTACAAGACACCAAATCAGTTTTGTGCCTCATAAAAGACCTCACCTTTGATCCCTCCACACAGATATTAATTGGACTCGACGTGGAGAGCCTTTATACGAGCTTGCCCCACAGGGAAACACTACAAATTCTGGAGGATATCCTATTTGAGAACGAGTGGGAATACAAAACACCAAGACATGTGGTGTTAGAATGCTGCCGCCTCGCATTGACCGAAAACTTCTTCCTTTTCCAACAAACAATGTATAGACAGACCCATGGAACTAGCATGGGAAGCACATTCGCGCCGAGCGTGGTGGGACTATATGTCCACTGGCTAGAGAAGAAAAGAATCCTGAGCACAGACAACCCCTTCTCCACAAAGATCCAGATGTGGAGACGTTATATTGACGATGTCATCCTCATCTGGAATGGCAGTGAGCAGGATGCAAACTCCTTCCTGGACTGGCTGAACTTACAAGACCCCTTTCTAAAATTTACCTCTACAATGAGTAGAGAACAATTAGTCTTTCTTGACTTAAATATCAAAGCTGAAAGAGGGATACTGACAACCACAACACATTTCAAACCGACGTCGAGGAACTGCCTATTAACCTTTGAAAGCTTTCACCCGCGACCACTCCGGGAAAATCTGCCCTTTGGACAGTTTCTACGACTAAGGAGAAATTGTTCTGAGAAATGTGATTACGAGGTGCAAGCCAAAGAACTGTGTACAAAACTATACAAAAGACAATATCCACAAAAGATTGTCTCAAAAGCCAAAAAAAGAGCATCGAATAATAATAGAGATGCACTGCTAGAGTCAAAACCAAGAGAACCACCTACAGATACCTCTGAAAGAAGACCTATCTGCATCACTACCTATACTGTAGCCTCACAGCAAGTAACAAAAATTGTAAAAAAACATTGGAAAACGTTGAACAGTGGAGGTCTGAACATCACCCAACCAATGTTCAGTCACCGGAAAGGAAAAAACCTGAAAGACTTGGTGGTACATACACGTCCAAGGAATGTGGAAGGTCCGATTCGACGCTTACATCCATTGCCAGTGGGTCACCACCCGTGTTCCAATTGCAGCGTATGCCACCTAACCGATACTACCAAACAGGTGACATGTAACACGGGCCTGGTCTGGAATCTGAAATCCTTTTCCAATTGCAATACGTCAGGGGTCGTGTACATGATCACATGTGTGTGCAATCTGCACTATATAGGGATGACAACAAGGAAGGTGAACACGAGGATGGTGGAACACCGCAGTAACTTTAGGTGCAAACACTTGAATACAAAAATGACTACACACTTTCTAGAAAAGGGACATATGCCTAATGACATGCGGTGGGTGGTTTTGGAAATCCAACAGCCCCATGCCGATATGGAAAAGAAATTACTTGAAAAAGAACAACGTTGGGTGTTCAGACTCCGCTCTCACATAGTGGGACTAAATGATGACATCCCTTGGGGGCAGTTCACCTAAACCTGAAAAACGTTTTCTGAAAAATCACAACTATAATTGTAACGAAGTAGACCTAACTTAACTAAAACTAGTGTGGTTATATGCTAATGAATTTTGAAAAAATCCATTGAATGAATTTACCATCACCAACCCAGGAGTACCTAGAACGACTGAGGGTACCTTTTGGCTTTGAGAGACAGGTTAAAGGTTTTTTGAAAAAACCTATTGACCAATACCTGAGAATGTACTATCACCTACCCAATAGTACCTAGAAGCACAGATGGTCTATTCTGACTTTTGAGAGTCACTAATACTGGAGCCTCGAGAATTAATTTAAGATACTGTCAATAATCAAAAGGGCAGAAATAATCCATTTACTGATCGCCCAATTACCTTTTTTAAGAAACTTTTGTCAAAAATTATTCTGTAAAAGAAAGGTTTGATAATGTAGTAATTACTATCCTGAACACCTAAAATTAAGTCTGGGGCGTAAATATTGCCGTTTAACCCTATTTAAGGGCACTTGTATATACGAGCACGGAAGCGTTACACTCAAGATGGCCGCCACTCGCGAGCCGAGATACAGAACTATACGCTCTAGTTTCCCTATGAGCGTAGCCACGGAAGCGTAAGCAAACCGTGATCGGGAACTTCCTTTAAAACAGACCAGAAACCCTCGGTCCGATAACATCCAGACCGGAGGGACACAAGTAGGTGCCTAAAAGTAGGAGGTATCCGGTGCACAAGTAAGTCAAATCAGGGAAACGATGGCCATCCACGGGTCAGTTTACTATCGCTAATCGGCCCGAGGCGCCGCTATTTACAAAATCCGTTTTTCTCTCACCAGAGCTGCTAGGATACCGAATTCCTCCGAATCCATGGGGCCCAGTTAGGTCTCAGGAAATGTATGTATGAGTGTGTATGACAGATGAATGTTTGGGTGTGTCACAAAGAGAGGTGTTTTTTATCACGTTACCATGCACGAAATGAAACACGTTTTTGTGCATGGATACAACCACGGTCAAATTGTCCGTTTATAAATCACAGGAAATCATCACATTTTCTTCTTGTAAACTATGTGTGATAAGATTTGGGGTAATTCACCCCGTGACTTTTCAAGTTGTCTTTTATTTTTCAGGAACCACGTATTTTTGGAACAAATACGTAGGTATCATTGCATGCACTTAATATAGTCTGCTGCAGTCTAACTTTAACTTTAAAGTTTAAACTTATTCATCAATATCTCATTGAAGAGCTAAGGAGTGGCAAACACAGGGCTGGTCCCTGTGTAGTCCCGAAGAAGTGCTTGGGGTATGCACGAAACATGTCGACGATAGGAGTTGATAGGTACATCTGGACACATTACGTTTAGGGCAGCCTATCTTTCCACCCCGTTTTTAATATTACCACCTAGAGGCAAGAATAAAGTTTATTGTAAACCTACTGGGCAGGTATTTTTAACACACATCACATAGTCCACTCCTCAAATACACATGCACCACACATAGTCCAATAAAGTGCTCCTACGTAACCGTCGCAAGTCGCAGCACGCCCCAGCCCGTAGAGGACTGGGATGGCCCCAATGATGAAGCATGTCACCGTGGGGCAACCCTGGTGAGTGAGGGGACACCTAAAAGAGGAGCAATTCTCTCTTTTTGTACACAATATCATATCTCCACAATCAACCCCAGTGTGTGTTGGTTGTTTATCTGAAAAAACTAGCAAGGCTCTTAGGTATCTGGAAACAGAGACCATTTGTTTAACTTAGTATTTGGAGGGCGAGCCTAGCTACAGTTCCTCTAACTCCCTTCCTTTTTTGTTGAAACATATGTATATCATTAGCTTTCAACTCTCCGCAATTGGGACACTTTTTCACCACCTCTGTATTCATCTTGGACAATTTTTCAGAAGTCCAATACGACCTGTGCAAGGTAAAAAGGTGATTTCTCCTGAGTGGTGCAGAAACAATAATGTGCCATAAAAAAGTGCAAGATACTTGCCAAATATGTTGCAAATCTTTATCCGGGAAGGTTTTCTTCCATACAACATCTGGTATATCAAATTCGACCTCTTTTCCTTCAATCAGGTGCCAGTACCACTTTGATACTTCTTTTCGAATTGGATTCTGCAGTATATCTTCCTCCAGCTTTCCGTAAAGATCCGGCGATATGAGCTGTTCTTTTGCCCAGCTGGCCATCTGATAGTATTTGAATCTCGATATTTCGTTGTTAGTTCTTTCTGTTAAAACGTCCCGTTGTTTAAGCTTTCCATTTTCTAGAAGATCACCCCATGTCTGTAATCCTGCTTTTTTCAGGGGGCCTGCCAGGGAGTCTTTCAGACATTCTGGTGTGCCCGGTGAATTCCATATCGGAGCCCGAGGACTCTAATACGGAAGCTTCCATATTTTCCTAATCTCAAACCAGATTTTGTATGCTGATTTTAGAACCTTCAGTCTGATCTTCCTGAAGTATTTAGGGTGGCCAAACTTATTAAGGCATTGGTCATAATCTGTTACAGCTTTCCAGTAGCCGGGATAGAATTTGTGGGCATGAAAGAGAATACGAATATTTTTTAATTGAAAGGCTCTGTAGTACATGATTAAATCTGGGCAAGAAATCCCTCCCCGGTTCTTCTTTTGACAGAGCTTTTGCCAAGCTATTCTCACTCCTTTAGATGCCCAGATGAAAGTATTGATTTCGCTCTATATCTTTCTTATACTTGTTAACTTAAACTCTAGAGGAATAGCATTAGATAAGACTGTAAATTTTGGTAGGATAGTCATTTTAATAGCATTTGCTCTCCCCATGAAAGCCAGATGTAGACACCTCCATGACTTTAACAGTTTCCTCATTTCTTTAGTATTAAGATCGAGATTAACTTGGAGAATTTCTTCGATGTTTCTTGGAATTTCTATCCCCAAATATTTAATTTTATTATTAGATTCTATCAGAGGGGTCATTATATTCCAATGCATAACTTCCGTTTTTTGATGGTTTATTTGATAGCCGGAAATCCTCCCAAATTCTGATATTAAGCTATTTATGGTAGTGAGAGAATCATCGGGCTACTTGTGTAGATCATTAAATCACTAGCTTATAACGCCACTTTCAGGACACAACCATTAAAACTAAAAGGTATAATATCTGTGGAAGACCTTATAATCTTGGCTATAGGTTCTATATATAGGTTGAAAAGATGAGGGGAAAGTGGGTAGCCTTGCCTGGTGCCTCACCTAATTTGAAAACTTTTTGATACTCTGCCATTTATAAGTATTTTCCCTACTGGGGCTGAGTAGATATTTGCAATGACCCTTAAAAAATGTCTCCCTACTTCGAGATGATGAATAACCCTCTGCAGATATGACCAGTTTACGCGTTAAAACGTTTTTGCCGCGTCAAATGTAAAGACCGCAATGGGGACTTTTTTCTGAGTTGCAATATCAATGGCTCCAATGAGTTGGTGAGTTAGCTTGTGTAAGTGTCTCACTCTCATAAAGCCCATTTGATCTTGATGGATTTGATTTTTAGAGAGAGACCCAAGCCTTTGTGCCAAAATCTGAGTGAATATTTTGTAATTGTTGTTAAGGAGTGATATGGGTCTATAGGATTAGCATTTTAAAGGGTCTTTCCCAGGTTTTAAAATCAGACTAATGGTCGCCTTGTTCCAGGTTTTTGGGGGAAGAGATCCCTCTAAGTAAATAGAAATAAAGAGGACTGCTAACTTAGGGGCAGTGCTTCCTTCAAAACTATATAGATCTCATTTGGAATTGCATCAGGTCCTGCCGCTTTTCCTTTTTTGTGAGACTTTATTAGTTGCAAGACCTCCTCCACAGTGATTGCAGCATTTAGGAACTCTAGAGAATCGAGATCTAGCTTTCGAAGTTGTGACTTTTTTAAATATGACTCTAACAGTGAGGGAGGAGGGGAAAGATCTTCGTCGTACAAAAGTTGAAAGAAGTCAACAAAATCTTCCTCTATGCCAGCCCTGTCTTCTACTCTTTCCTTCCCGTTAGCTTTGTATATTGCTGTGATGTTATTTCTATTCAACTCTGTTTTTATCTTCCACGCGAAAAGTTTACCACTATTTTCTCAGAATTCGTAATTCGATAGGGAACTTTCCAGCCATCTCTTCCAAACCCTGTCCTCTAGATAAGAAGCTAATTCTTGTTTCTTTCTTAATATGTCTTCCTTTATTTTATTCTGATCTCCCTCGTTACGACTGACCTCCATCCTGCCTTGTTTCCCTAATATGGCTGCCTCTAACTGTGCTAATTTAAGTTTTGTATCTTTGTTCTTAAATGCTGTGAGGCTAATTAAGGCTCCTCTGAGAACTGTTTTGTGTGCATCCCAAATCAACATCTCGGAAAGTTCCCCATTGATATTTTCAATTAAGTAATTTAGCGTGGTGGTACATAACTTATCTATTACTTGGTGGTCCCATAATAAAGTACGGTCCAAGGTCCATATTTTCTCTTCCTGCGTGTGATTTGTGGCTGATTCCAGATATACTAGGAAGTGGTCTGAAAGATGAGCAGGCATATGAGATACCTTTTTGACATTATTGCTTAAGGTCTTGTCAATCAGAAAAAAAGTTGATCATCGATGCATGACCATATTTGTAGTTTCTATGAGTAAAATGATTAATCATGTCTCCTCTAACTCTCTTGATGTCAATTAGCCCCAAGTCGACCTTGAGTCTACTTGGGCATTCTCTCATTTTAGGTAGGTTTAGGGCCCTACTAGGGGGATATCTATCCTTTTTGGGATCTAATAAAATGTTGAAGTCTCCGCCTAGTATAATTGGGTGAGACAAGGTTATCAAGTTACCATAGAAGGATTGAAGAGGCGCTGGGTCATCTATGTTAGGACCATAGTACCCAACCACCGAGAAAGAACTGTTAGCAGGCTTTATGTGTGCTATGGCCCACCTACCTTTCAAGTCTATACTTTCCCCTAGTAGCATTAGGTTTGCTGTCTTTCTTAAGATAATTGCTACACCTTTAATGTTACATGTTTGGTTTGTGCAAACACTCTCACCAACCCATTTTTCTTGTTTTATAATTTCTTGCCATTCTTCTTTAGTGAGATGAGTTTCTTGTAGTATATGTCACTGTTTTTTAGTTTTAAATACTCAAAAATCTTTTGCCGCCTAGCCCTTGTTCTTAGCCCATTAACGTTCCAAGTTACTAAATAGAGATCACTCATCTAGCTAAGTAGTTTATCTCTCTGACTTAGACATTGACCCTGGTTGCCGAGAATCTTGTATGTCGGACTATTATTATTTTTTTTATTTTTTTCCCGAATTCTCCCCACCCCACCCCACCCAAAAGAATATATAAAGTGCGCAAGAAAAAAAATGAAGACCCTAAAACCCCTAAACCCACCGCTACCTCTACCCCTCCCCTGGGGAACCCTCCCTAACTTCATTGGGCAAAGGTTAGTCGCCCTATTTCAGATCCGCAATCTGGGACTATTTTCCTGCAATTTAACCGTCTTGGCTCAAAATACTTTTTCATTTCACCTTTCGCTATGTGTTCTCATTTGCTCTAAGAGTGGCTCTTCTTCCCTTGGTTCTCTGATATTATAAGTTTTGTTATTCCACATTATTCGTAGGAGAGCTGGAAATTTCGTTTGGACAGTTGCACCTTCTGTCCTCAGTCTTGCATATGTTTACCTAAAGCCCATTGTCTGTCGGCCGTTGCTTTAGAAATATCTGAACGGATTTTATAGTTGAAGCCATCTTTTGAAAGAGTGCCCGATTGCAGGGCCTTATTCAAGATGTACTCTTTTAAGGAATAGGACTTAAAGTTAACCAGCACTCTTCGAGGGTTTTTCCTATCCTTATTAAGCCTAAAAGGGTCTCAATGTACCCTTTGTACGTCTTTGTTCAGTATTTTTTAATCTAGGCCTGAGGTAAACTCATTTAACAGATCTACTATGAACTAGTTTATAAATGAAATATTGAGCATGAAGTTAAAAGCCACAAAAATTTCAGACTGGGAATAACTACCAACTATATACATTATTCTAATGTAGTTAATTGTATGTACATTTATATTATGTGGCAATCCTGATACAAATATCAATTGTGAGACCTCAAATATGAAAGTACACTCCAAAGAATACCTTTTCATTGGAATTTTATTCCAGGCTTTTTGCTTAAGATAATAGCAACAAAACATTTTCAAAGATGATCGCTCCATACGTAATTATCAGATGACAAAATATTTCCAAAGAACATTATTCCGTTCATTATTCATTTTCAAAGAACATTTGGTCACATGTATCAAACAGTTTCGCGCTCACAGATCGGCCCGTTAGCGAACACAAACAAAGACTTTTTACATGTATCAAACCCTATTTTGTGATTTGGTATCCTGTTACCGAATCCCAAAATGGGTTAGCTATTCAGCATTTGGAAGGGCCATGTTTAGGCCATCTCTTCCAAAAAGCGAATCGCAGCGGTATGTATGAATGTTATGTGACATTGAATGCAGTCTCAAAACATTTGCAATTTACCACCAAACCCATTCACAAATAGGAAGGGGTCCCCAAGGGACCCCTTCCCCTTTGGGAATGGTTGTAATAATGTTTTTAAGAGCAGGCAGTGGTCCCATGGGTCGCTGCCTGCTTTTAAAAAATGAAAAGAATACTTTTCGTATATATTTTTTTCAAGGCAAGCCGTTTTCCATTAAGGAAAATGGGCTGCATTTAAAAAAAAAAAAGATTGCTTTATTTAAAAGCAATCACAGACATAGTGGTCTGCTGACCCCAGTAGGCTCCCATCCCCGTGATTTTAGTGATACATAAGGGGTCTCAAATTGCAGTCGATCTCATTATTATTATTGAGGTACGTTAATTTGTGGCTCTCTAGGAATCGCTAAATGATACTCTATGGTTTCATACATTTGTAAAAGCGATTACCTAATTACGATTCGCTGACAATTGCAATTAGGTTATCGCTATTACAAATGTTGATACATGTGGCCCTTAGTTCCATATAATATTGTCAAAATAGAATAGATGTCAAGATTTACACAGTGTTTCCACAGAAAATTCTTACAAATTAAATTATGTTTTTTAAAATTATGTTCAACACGCTGTTTCAGCCAAAACATGTTTCGCTGCTGTACATGCGGCTACTTCAGTACTGAAATAACAAAAACAAGAGCTATTTACTTGCATGACAAACACACTAGATCATCATTACAAACACTTCAATGGTCATGTAGTGCTGCTATTATTTGAATAATTCAATTTGTGACAACACGTTAAAATACCAGTATCGATGATTATCTAAGCAAAGTAAAATCAAGTCCTGAAAAGCCTATTTCTATCAGGTATATTTAATCAATCAATCAATTGATCTTTATTTCGGCACTACATGGCCATAAAAGATTTGCACAGCAAACACATTTCATTCATGAAATACATGTCAATCCCCATTTTAAAAAAAAACTGACAATTATGGCTAATAAAATCAAAACAATTTTAAAAAAGATAAGTATAAAACGTAGTAGCATACCTAGGTAGTGGAACATTTGGACAAGGAGCTGACAAAGTTACCATAAAAATACACACAATCAAACCACTAAACAAATAAAACCAAGTGAACAAGTGGTATATAACTTTGTCCTTATAGCTTTAGGTCTTTTTTCCTGTGCACAAAGTGGGTAGAAAGCAAAAATCTGCTGACACTAAATACTATTGTTCGGGTTGTATCAGATTTGATCATTCTTAGTGCCATCTTACATGACCTTATTCCCAAAAGATTGCATAAAGGTTTGATCCACTTTCTTCTGGCCGACACATAGGCTGGGCAGAAAAAAAGGATGTGCTGGTCATCCTCCTTGAGATTACCCTCGCACATAGTACATGTTTCGCTGGTCGTTGGATCATCAACAACATTGCCCCTTCTAGACCAGCGTGCCAGGGTTGAGTTGGTCAAAAGTTTACCATATCTTAGTTTCATAAAAAGGGTTTTAGCTAGCGGGGGCTCAACTTCATCTAAGAAATTCTCAAAAAGAGACTCGTTATTGAAGCTTAGGAAGTTGTTTACTAAAGTCCCACAACTATTTCCATTAGTCATTTGGTTATTAATAAAACCCCAAAAGGCAATTTTCACCATTTTTTTAGAGTTGTACGGTAACCTTTCCGGATTCTTCCAAAATTGAGATAAACCTATCTTTGTTAACCACAATCTAACATGTTTTAGCCAAACATTGGAATTTGATACATCCATACCCATTACCTCTTTTAACCCATTCCTATAGTTAAGCAATTCTGGTGTTCGCCAAAGTCTCCCCCAGAACATTAGTGGCCGAACAATAGTGTGATGGTCGGCTCTTTTGACGTTTAGGTCCAACTGAAGTGGTACTAAAGGAGTGCCTTCTCATGAATTTGTTCTCCAAAATTGTAAAAACATCCTTTGACATTGGCCCCCAAATCTCAGCACCATAAAGAGCTGCCGATTGAACTTTGAATTTAAATAGCTTTAATGCTGTGTGCAGGAATATCGTTCACAAAAAGGGAAAATAAAGTGGGGGCCAGGACGCAGCCTTGGCGAAAGCCACGCTCAATAGGTATATTCTGGGTTAATTCCCCATTGGGGCCCCATCTCACTTTGGCAAAATTCTTGGCATGCAGCCCAATTATCTGAACCAACAGGCAGCTGGGTAGCCCCTATAAGGTATATTCAAAAACTACTATCCACATGAAAAGATTCTCACCATAGCAATTCTCACCAACAAAATATTGTATGTACTGTCCCTCATCACAAATTCCTTTAAAATATCCATCCTTTATGGTCGGAAGTCCACAATCAAATAAACAAAGTTCTAAATATAAAGACGGAAAGAATATAAAAGTTATTAATAAAAAAAATACTACCATGTTTACATTCAACTGATGTCTCCAACTTATAGTCACATTTCTCAGAGGCAGCTCCCACATAGTCGGGCAATGTCAGAAAGAATTCTACCAAATCTCTTAACGAATTACTAGTTACTCTAACCCTCTTACTCACCCTCAGATATCAAGTTGAAAACGTGACTGCGATTGGTTGTGGGTGATTTCTTCAATATAAATGTAAATTTCCCCCAAACTCGTCTTTCCTTTCGTTCTCTTGCCAATAATAAAGGACAGTACTTGTGTCACTACTCACAAATGACAGCAAGACTCACTAATGTTTAAAAACTCATACTAGAGACCCGCACACTCATGTTCTCTAATCTACATGTCTGTAAATAAAATATCCAGAGGTATAGCATGAATTTCAAGGAAAGACACTCTAAACACTAGTTTTAGGTGAGCCAGTATTCCCAATACAATTTATGACCCTTGCGAAGGAAGTAATTTCCCTCTTACAATCTAATAACATAAGTGCCCCCTACGAACCGTATCAACTGTTACATCATTCAATCGTATTAACTAGACCGACTATCAAGCAAATCCTAACTTATTTAGGATTACTAGCCCAGAATTTAGTTGTAGTAGTAATTAAAACACATAGCCACTGCGTTGCCGCTTCTAAGTGAATTCTGTTTGACAATTCTGTCATCTAAACCAAAATACCCTCGCTTTGGTCAGAGACAGTGTAACCATACTAACAATACAACTATCACTCTAATTTCCTTCGGTCTTGGTGCAAGCCGTGATCCACTCCATTCGTGTCTTCCCACACCAACGATAGGTGCCAACAGTTTTCAAAAAAGGTCCTCATTTTGTGAGCCTAGCCCTATTATTCTCATTGCTCCACCAATCAGGCTCTGATGTTATCATTTCAAATGTTTAGGGTCAATTACGAAATACGAGGCGGATCCAAGAATCCACTTTGATCAACATTCATCTAATTCGTTAGTTTATTTTAAAATGTAACAAGAAGAAATACACTCTTTTAGCTAGACACACCTCACAATCCCCTCTTGTCACATGTATGTCCTCTGTATCGTTAATACCAACAAGAGAGAAAGGGCATGAGTCGGCACTCCTGTACCCCAGTCAATTCATGAACAACAAGAGAGGAGTGACTAAGTGAAAAGCTAATTAAACATTATGTGCTCAAAAGAATTTATATTGTGGTGTCTATTTTTGTGTCTCTATACTGTACGTATAAATGTGTGCACAAAACGTATTGTATTGTATTGTATATTTGTATAGCGCTTTACTGTCACCCCAAGGGCATCCTGGCGCTTGAGATCCCTGTCAGCAACAGAAAACAACATCTTAAACTGCCCTAGGGAACAAGTGGGTCTTCAATGCTTTTTTAAATGGTAGAAAGTCCCTTTGACCTCGTAAAAGGAGAGGCAGAGAATTCCAGAGTTTAGCCGCTGCGACACTAAACGAGCGTCCACCCATCCTCATTCTCTGGAATCTCGGTACCACCACCAGCCATGCAGAAGAAGAGCACAGACAACGCGCGGACGAATACCATGAAAACATATTCTGCAGTGGGACCGGGCCCTGTCCGTGCAAAGCCCTGAAGACCAGGAAGGCAGCTTTGTACTGAACACGTAAGTGGACCGGCAGCCAATGTAAGTCCCGAAGAGCAGCGGTGGAGGAGCTGAAGTTAGGGCGAGAGAGGGCCAACTTGGCCGCTATGTTCTGCACCCGTTGCAGCTTGCATAGCAACGTTTTAGGGGCTTCCAGAAGTAGAGTGTTGCAATAGTCTAAACGACTTAAGATGGTCCCACGCACTACTTCTGGTCTAGACTGTTCAGGTAAAAGGGGCAAAACTTTACAGAGCATGCGCAACAGCATCATGCACGTAGCCGTGGTCTTATTTACGTGTATATCCAGCTGCAAGTTAGGCCCAAAAGTAACCCCTAAATTACGTGCAGACTCGGCGGCTGACACTATCTCAGGAAAGGTCGAGGGCCAAAAGTTGTCCAGGAGTGAGCGCGGTATTTTATCAGAAGAGCAGTAAAGCATCTCCGTTTTTTTGCTGTTGAACTGAAGGGAGTTAGATCGGAGCCAGTCAGCTGTAGCTGACATACAGCGGTGGAATGTTTCCAACGGGACCGAGTTATTTCCTTCCAGTGAAAAGACCAATTGGGTATCATCAGCATAATTGAATACTGAAATACCGAATGATTTTATCAGATGGACCAGAGGGCGAAGGTAAAGGTTGAAAAGTATGGGGCTGATGGCCGAGCCCTGTGGTACCCACTGCCCCACATTCCTCACCTCCGATCTAAATGGGGGCAGCGCCACCACCTGCCGTCGGTTGTTCAAATAAGAGACCAACCAATCCCTTGCCAGCCCGGTGACCCTGCACTCTTCCAGTCTCCTGATGAGGGTAGAGTGGCAGACTGTGTCGAACGCGGCCGACATGTCGAGCAGCACTAAGAAGGCTGCCCGACCCATGTCAACCCGCGAACGAAGGTTGTCCAACACGGCCACCAGCGCAGATTCAGTCCCATGCGCTGGACGGAAGCCAAATTGTGCCTCATCAAACCAGGTGTTCTCTTCCAGGAAACCGGACAGAGCGCGGGTCACTAACTTCTCCATGATTTTGATAGGGAACGGCAGCAAGGAGCTGGGTCTATAATTAGACAGGCAGGCAGGGTCCAATGTGGGTTTCTTTAAAAGAGGTGACACCACTGCCAGCTTCCAGCACTCGGGAACGATTGCAGTGTCAAAGGACTGGAGGCAGATGGAATGCAAGGGCTGGAAAAGTTAATCTTGGAACACCTTCCAGAATTTAGGAGGCCGTGGGTCCAAGGGGGAGCCCGATGACACAGTTAGTGCCAATTTACAGAACTCCTCGTAGGACGGGCTGGGGAAGCAACAGAGCTGGGGACGACTGGGGTAAACCACGAAGGCTTCCATGCTGGGAGAGCAACAGCTCAGCTGGGGTCGACTGGGGGCAGCGTCCGGAGCTCCCAGACTGAGAGAGGGACCACCCAGTTGGGATCGACTGGGCACAACGTCCGGAGCTCCCAGACTGAGAGAGGGACCACCCAGCTGAGGTCGACTGGGCGCAACGTCCGGAGCTCCCAGACTGAGAGAAGGACCATCCAGCTGGGGTCGACTGGGCGAGACGTCCGGAGCTCCCTAGCAGAGAGTCATGTGACTCTGCTGGGGTCGACTGGGCAAGAAGTCCGGAGCTCCCAGACCAGAGGAGGACGGTGCTGGGCGCTTTAGTCCCTCCAAAATCGTGGCAATCTTCTCTTCAAAGGCACTTGCCAAAGACTCACATAAAGCCTGCGATGCGGGTCCATTGTTTGCCACGCAGGTAGGATGCGTCAGGTCGTTGACGATTTTAAACAGCGGCTGGGATTTGTTAGGGGCCTGGTTCAAGGCGGATTCCAGGTAGGCCGCTTTCGCACACTTAATCTGTGCTTTGTGTTCCTGGAGAGACTGCCTGAAAGAGGCCTTCGCTATATCCGAATAGTCCTTCCTCCAGGCTCTCTCAGCTCGTCTGCAGCACAACTTCATCTGCCACAGATCGTTCGTGTACCAAAGGCATGCCTGATTCAATCTTTCCCTGGACCTCCGAAGGGGGGCCACCTTATCCAAGGAGTACGAGATATGCCGGCACATCGAAGTGTAGCTCTCCTCCACATTATCTCCCAGGGTAAAATTTCCTGGTAATGAAGTAGGCAGAACTGAAAATTTTAAAAGTCGGGACCAAGGTCTGCCCATTTTAGCATGTCTGGAACCGGAATCCGCCCAAGAGTTAGTGCCCAGACATAGAGAGAAAGCAACTAAGGCGTGATCCGTCAAATACTGGCAAAGGATATTGTTCACCGTCACTTGTTGTGCATCGGCAAACACTAAATCCAAGACATGGTCCTGCCGGTGCGTGGCCAAAAGGACAAGCTGCTGCAGCTGAATGTCGTTGCACGCTTGGCACAAGGTGTTAAAGGCACTGTCCTGCGGTCCACCGGCCAAAGGTTAAAGTCCCCTAGGACCATCAACCGAGAGTGAGTATTAGAGAGATCATGTAATAGATCGATGAGATCAGGGAGGGTGGGGGCATTGCCCGGCGGTCGATAGCACAGGACACCTGAGCATAAAATCCCCTCAAGTCCTTTAAAAGAGAACCCCATCAGCTCAAAGCCTCGTATCTCTCTGAGCTTAAGCTGGGATAAAGCTAGCGTCTCCCTGTATATAAATCCAATTCCACCGCCCCTGTTCAACAGGCGAGGAGTATGGTTGATTTTAAATCCCGGAGGACAGGCCAGGCCTAATTCGACCTCACAGTCCGCCCGAGTCCAGGTTTCCGTTAGGAACAGCACATCAAGCCCCATGGACTCAATAAGAAAGGCAATCTCCGTGTGGTGCTTACAGAGAGACCGAACGTTAAGCAAACCACAGGAGAGCTTTCTGGGTATAGGCGAACAGCTGGCCTGCTGACTAGGGGGCGCCTGAGGCGCTCTCAAGGCTAGTAAGTCAGTTCGAGAATAGACTATGCGGGATGTGCACGGAGTGCCAGAGGTAGCGGCCCTAAGTGTGCCCGTTGTGCGAACGGGCGCAAACGGGCTTACCTCTGGCGCACCTCCGGCACGCCTACATCACGTCCACTGCGCGCGGACGCTGCGCGCCTGCTCGTCCATCTTTATATGGTATTACACTGAGCGGAAGTCCGCCTCCTGCGCCCCTTGCCCTAAGCAAGATGGCGCCTAAAATGCCCCTGGCCTTAGAACCCACCCAAGATGGCGGTCGGACCCGCTAATGCTAACTATATCCCGCCGAAAAACGTCATACACACACCCACATGCACAAGCATGAAGTACTTTATCTCTATCTCCCCTTAAGGAACCAAAACCCCCTTTGAGAAGGACACCTCCCAAGGGAACTAATATCCCAAGTATTTCGCAGGAGGGAAGGAAAAATCTTTCTTTTTTATGAAGGACCCTCACTCACCACTTGTTGGTGACATGCTTCATCATTGGGTCCCTGCTGGGATGGCCGAATACCCCCTCAGCGTGCTACAACGCCTGATTACAGCAGAGCGGGATGTGGTGAGTGCAACAGTGCCCCAATTAGAATGTGATTATAACTATGTGTGCAGAATTTAAAAAATACGAGTTTGTAGCCTTTACAAAAGTCTTTAATAATGGCCAACCTGCATTGGATTAAAAACAAAGTGGACGGACTACCAAGGTTCTGTGCTAGGGAACCTGAGTCCTTTAAATCTAAAAAATGGTCAACATGTTTCTGCTGGTTTTAATGCAATTTGCTCAGCATTCGTCAGGACCTATCAGAAAAGTCCTTCGGTGGTGTACGCGCGCTAAGGCGCACCCTCCCGTGAGGCTCTACGTGTGAAAAAATATCTTATTTGATGGTTACACGGTCAGTATCTGTGGTTATTCACTGCAATTTGCAGGAATATACAAAAAACCTGTGGAGAGAAAGAGGACAAATGATAACACACATTGACATACAATTACAAGTAGTAAGGTCAAATACTTTATTTCTTAGTGCATGGCCATAAAATTTACACAGTATCAGGAGATATCGAAATTAATGCTCCCTTTACAAAGACTGACGGAGGGGGGCCATCCAGCTAGTATAGGGTGCTTCCCATGATTATTGGGTACAACACCATAGGCAGAGTTAGAAAACTGACCATCATGGAGAAATTTACCTCATGCGCTACTATTCAAGCTACTTATCATCAATTAGGTATGGTTAAATGCGAGCAATTTTTACTTAGCTCGTCAGTGCCATTTAAATAGAACAAACAGAATATTTATAGATTTTCGTCGAGTGTGGTAATATGCCTGAATCAGACATTCGGAGAACCAGGATAAACCCCCTTAACACAGAAGTTAGTGGCAATGTCTTAATGATCACAAATAGCAACATAACTCACTTAACGGGTGAAATAGACTCGCCCCTTCGGTGAGGACAGCGCGGGTTCACTTCAAGCGGTGTCTCTCTGAAGAGGAAAAAAGGGATGCATGAGCCCTCGGATAGTAAGTGAGCGCCCGTACTGTTGGTGGCTAGTTTAATGGATAAAAGACTTACTTAAGCGCTCGCGACTCTCCCCGCGGTATACCTGCTCTCTCGGCTGCTGTCTCCCGGAAATGTAGGAATTGGGCAGGGAGAGGCCTGGTCGGATGCCTTAAAGTGACAGTTACTAGAAAAAGGGCCCAAGGTGAGGGTTCGGTTCCTGGTGTAACTGGAATGGTGATATTTTATCAGAATTTTTTTTTGTAATGCTAGTCCATAGGCACATAATAAAATGTGCGAATGAATTTAGAAAGCCCACATTCCTTATTACAGCCAAATGGTCATTATACGATCCCAAACTCGAGGCGCGCCCTCAATATCGCACGCATTACGCGTGAGACATCGGAAAAACACCCACAAATGATCGGTGACTGTTACATGTTAGCAACCCTATCAAAAGTGATCAGTACAGTGGCACATAATAAAATGTGCGAGAGGCATTATATTTTATTTTACAGTGATACGCCGGGGCCGGTCACGTGGATGACGTAACGCTACCTAACTGCCGCCTGGTCGGATGCCTTAAAGTTACTTAAAAAGGGCCCAAGGAGTGGGTTCGGATCCCGGTGTGACCGGAATGGTGATATCTTATCAGAATTTTTTTTTGTAATGCTAGTCCATAGGCACATAATAAAATGTGCGAATGAATTTAGAAAGCCCACATTCCTTATTACAGCCAAATGGTCATTATACGATCCCAAACTCGAGGCGCGCCCTCAATATCGCACGCATTACGCGTGAGACATCGGAAAAACACCCACAAATGATCGGTGACTGTTACATGTTAGCAACCCTATCAAAAGTGATCAGTACAGTGTGTAAATGTAGTCAATGTGCAGACAAGTTTTTTTTTTAAACGATAAATAGTAAGGGCCTGGCATTAACAAAAACTGGTGTCCCCACGTCATTAAATCTGGTGTGGCGCTGTTAAGAAGTGGACAACAGCAGGAAACCTGGTTACCAGAGCATGTTGCAATGCGTAAACCTGGGTGTATTACGCTAGGCAATGGTGGAACAAAATACAAAAGCTCCCAAAGTCTGTATTCCTAGGTTAGCACTGGATTGTCATCTTAACACACTGTCCCATGGTATGTCATCATTCAATCCGGTTTTGTTGGTGCCAAGCCGATAAACCTAGCGTTGTTCCTTCTCAAACAACGTGGCTTCCAAACCGGTTTCCAGATGCTCCAATAACGTCCACTGCAGGTCATTCGGTGTGTGGTTCAGTTGTAAAAAATGTGCTGTCAACTTGGTTGTTGCTCTTCTACAACGTATGTTACTACGATGTTCACATATCCTGGTTTTAATGCGTCTAGATGTCATCCCTATATACTGTAGACTACATCTGCAGGTTATCAGATACACAACATTGGTGGTATTACAATTTGTGTGACTGCGTGTTTCCCATCGTGTACCATCAGTCAAATCCAAGAATTTCGTGTTGGAAGTGAGGTGGCAAACATTGCAATTCCCGCACGGGAAATGTACTGTAACTGGTGGTAAACCCCAAGCATTTAAAACATTCGGTACACGATTGTCTGTTGTCACTTCCCTGGGTCGTGTGTGGACTAAAGAGTCTTTTAGACTGGTGGCTCTTTTATACGAAAAAAGGGGCTTCTTCCACTTTTTCTTGTTACTGGTGATGATTTTCCAGTTTTTTGTAATGCATTTACTTACTGCATTTGACAATGAGTTAAAAGTCGTCACACATGTCAAGGGAATCTCCTCACTTCCTGTTTTGGGATGGTCATCCAACAATACATCCCTTTGCTGATTTCTGGCCCTCTTTTGACTCTTGTCTATTATACCCTTGGGGTACCCTCTGTTAGTTAGCTTAGTAGTCGGGTCGTTCGCCTGCTGTTTGTAATCAGAGAGGTTGCTGCAATTCCGGCATATCCTTAGATACTGCCCATACGGGAGATTCTCCCGCAGGGCCCGAGGGTGGTAGCTAGTGAAATGCAGCAAGTTATTTTTTGCAGTTGGCTTGTAAAAGGTCTTAGTCTCAAGCTGATTGCCCTTCCTACTAATGCTGACATCCAAAAAGGTTATTTTATCCAGTGCATGCTCATGTGTGAATTCTTAGATGGTTATCACACGTGTTGACCCAGGTGAAGAAATTAAATAATAGAGTATCATCACCTTTCCAAATCATGAGAATGTCATCTATATAGCCTTGCCATAAGATGATATTTGTTCCATAAGTATGTAGTTGGACTCAAAATAGAACACGTAAAGACCCGCCACCGAAGGGGCAAAGGTGCTGCCCATCGATGTTCCTGTTGCTTGGAGGTAGATTTTTACTTCATGTTCAAAATAGTTACGTTTCAAGGCAAGAGTGGCACAGTCTACTACAAAGGCACAGGTTGTATTAAAGTCCCAAGGAGCTCTGTCCGGAGCTTCCTTCACCACCTTGATGGTCTCATCCTGCGGAATGCAGGTGTATAAGCTCTCAATGTCCATTGTGACTAGAAAGCAAGGGTCTTCAGGTAAGGTGATAGTCCTAAGCAAGGAAAGGAGACTTTTGGTGTCTTTTAAATAAGTGCTTGTAGACTGAATAATGGGTCTCAGAAAAAAGTCACAATATTTTGAGAGGGGCTCAAGAAGTGAACCCAACCCCGAGACGATAGGTCTCCCGAGGGGAGGTAACACATTCTTGTGGGTTTTTGGCAGTATGTAAAAATACGGAACCCTTCCCTCTGATGTTGTCAGGAAATCCGCCTCTTTTTTTGTGATCAAGCCGTCTCTTTCTACCGTTGACACAAGTTCGCAGATTTCGTCTTTCAGGACACTCGTCGGATCCATATTTAAAGGGACATAGTTGGTGGCATTGTTCAGTAGACGTTGACACTCAGTGTCATATTCTATCTTATTTTTGATCACCACACCACCCCCTTTGTCCGCACTTTTTATAATTATATCGTTGTTCCTTTTCAAAGATTGGATGGCCTGGAATTCATCTGCGGTCAAGTTCTTAAATGGTGTGGGTTCCTGCAATTGCTCCACTTCCTTGAACACGGCCTGCTCAAAGGCCAGGATTTCTGGTGTGACTGTGTGTGGAGGAGGTGTGAAGGTTGATTTCAGTTTAAATTCAGTATCACTTTTAATCTCTTCTACTTGATCTTTCTCTGTAGATTCAAAAAAGTTCCTCAATCGGAGTTTTCTGAAAAATTGACTCAACTCACAGTGGAGTTTAAAGCAGTCTAACCGAGGGGTAGGTATAAAACCTAACCCTTTTTCCAGGAACTCTGTTTCTGTTGTAGTGAGGTTATGGGAAGATAAATTAACAACTAGGGTTTTGCGCTGCTGGGGTCTGGTCTTTGGTCCCCTGCTGTCTTTTGGTGACATCCCCAACTCCCTCCGGCTGTTCCCAAAGAACTTGGGTGTTGCCCTTCTGCCTCCCCCTGCCCACCTGCCTCTGTCCTGAAAAGGATGCGGGTATCACTGGTGGTTAAATTGTGGGTATGGAACAAAGTGTGGGTTCCAGCCCATCATAGGAGGGAATGGCGCCTGAAATGGGTTGGGATGATATGGTCCCATCCCTTGTTGGGGGAATGGTGTTTGCCAACCTGGGAGGGGGTACTCATTGACATGTTGTTGTTGGCCTCGCCCTCTTCCTTTGCCTCTGCCCCTTCCTCTGCCCCTTCTCCCTGTACTATTGGTGCTTGAACCACTTGTGTTAGAGTCTGCCGATGTATCAGAGTTACTCATCGAGTCTTTTTTTATAACCCGTGATGGTAGTTTTGAAATAGGCCTCTGTATCTCTACCATGAGAGCTTCCTAGAGGCGTAGTGCAGTTTTAATAATTAATATGCCTCAGTCCCGCGTGCAGTGCCACGCAATCTGCGCCCACTCCTTGCGGAATACTGCGTCGTCGAGAAATATTCTGGGGGTATTCGTTACTAGCAACCCCTTCGGTGCTGCATTGTTGTTCAAGTATTCTTTAATCATGGTTCCATGTAATGTGGCCCTGATCCTACTGCGCTTGAGGTCTCCTAGTTTATCCCAATCCCCAGTTTGCGAGTTTGCGAGATGGCATGCGCTAATAGTGGGTCAGAAAAAAGGGAATTGTCCCCTAATATAGCATCCACTTCTTCCTTAGAAAAGGAAAGACCCTGGTCCTCCATGGTTTGTCAGACGAAATCTCTACAATATTTCAAAAAAGGTCGTACTCTCACAGCTGCAGGCGAACGACCTGACTACTAAGCTAACTAACAGAGGGTACCCCAAGGGTATAATAGACAAGAGTCAAAAGAGGGCCAGAAATCAGCAAAGGGATGTATTGTTGGATGACCATCCCAAAACAGGAAGTGAGGAGATTCCCTTGACATGTGTGACGACTTTTAACTCATTGTCAAATGCAGTAAGTAAATGCATTACAAAAAACTGGAAAATCATCACCAGTAACAAGAAAAACTGGAAGAAGCCCCTTTTTTCGTATGAAAGAGCCACCAGTCTAAAAGACTCTTTAGTCCACACACGACCCAGGGAAGTGACAACAGACAACCGTGTACCAAGCGTTTTAAATGCTTGGGGTTTACCACCAGTTACAGGCCTTTTTCCGTGCGGGAATTGCAATGTTTGCCACCTCACTTCCAACACGAAATTCTTGGATTTGACGGATGGTACACGATGGGAACAACGCAGTCACACAAATTGTAATACCACCAATGTTGTGTATCTGATAACCTGCAGATGTAGTCTACACTATTGTAACTACCGGATTTTCGGACCAGATAGAATCAGTTCACCAAGACACCACCAACCCAGCCGAAAGGTAACCACCTCCCTCCTCAGGACCTACTTACCAAGGCACCTGGGTACCTACCTGAGGATGGGGAATTAGCAATATACAAGCTTAGATCCTCTAACCCACCACTAAATCTATAGGGATTACTAGGAATACTCACTATTTACTAAGGAATTCCATAGTCCACACCACACTCATACCTTATAGTCTCGTGGCAACTTAGGCCCAGACTATTCTACCCTCCTCCTCATAGTGAAGGGGGCAGTTCTGATCATTTACCATTACACACTGACCTCAATCAGTGCTCACGCAAGCCACAATCCTGTTGTGGTATGGGGTTCCCAAGGCCTACATGCTCCGCAGATAACCCACTTACACCGAAAGAACTGTTGGCACGGAAACTGAAAAGTACAAAAGACAAGTTTATTATGTTGCGTGTTTATCTAGGTTCCTGATCGATACTGTGATCTTATGCCCCTATTCGGCTATAAATCCATTTATTCCCTATATTGGCATAACCGTTCAAGTGCGATTTTCTGAAAAGTCATCTCTGGCCTCACACGAACAGAGCCACATTCCAGCATAGTTCTCTCTGCCACTTCCTTTGCGACCAATTAGTGCAATGACAGAGCAGTAGTCACTCACTATCTGATATTCCTAGATAACACCCCGAGTTCTTCAACAAGATAAAAACTCAGCAAACCTGGAAATCCCCGCTTGCTGTGTTTTGATTAGTAATGGAACTCTAATGAGCAACTGATAACTATCACTTCCTAGTGACATCTTTAATTGACGTCTTATGTCCAGCAAACTTGCGTCAAACCCGGCACCTGTCAGGTATAAATATTACCAACGTTGCCTTAAGCAATGCGAGCTACTGTTGCTGATGCCAGCTGCCTGCAAGACCCCGTGTTGGTAAATCTAGCACTCTGTCGCTGCAGCCTGCTGTCCCTGTGGTGGTGAAGCTGCTGATACCATTATCGCTGCTAAAGCGCGAACTATGGTGCAGTACGCTTAGGAGCTGAACAGCCGTCCCTCTGCGAAGACATCCAGCAGATTCCAGCAGCCCGCGGACGCTGTCCCCCCTCCTTCCTCGACGCGCTGAAGAGACCCGCTGCCTTTCTCGTGCAGAGAAATCCAGCTCCGGCGTTTCCGGTCTACCCTCGCGGGTGACTGGGATATCGAGTGAGACCCCTGAAGGAGATACCCATCCTCCATCATTCTATTCAGAGGTATGGTGTTGACTAAACCCTTAGACGAGAATTCTTGAAACAAACCTTGGCAAAACCAACTTAACTTAAAGCTACTTACTTACTCCCCTTCCACGTGTTAGGCTTAGGTCAGGCACAATGGGGTAGGCTTAGTTAGAAGCACCAGTTGAGTATGTTAGCCTAATGTATATATGACTGTATATATGTTTTATTACTTTTAAACCATTGTATGGCTAAGAAACCATATCAATGCTTTTACAGTTCTATTTCGCAATACTTATCTTACTGTACGTACTTTTTATAATAACAAGTCTTGCAATTGTGGCAATACATTTCTCTTGTACGAGAAGAAAGACTGTTCAATAAATGTTAACCCTTTATTGACAAACGCCCGTCTCTCTATTCTCTACATCTTGTGAAAGTAAACTGCACTAGACTGACTGAGTGAAATACATGTCTATTGTTTCACACGACCCTAGAGATTGACTCTTGATCTGAGGAGCAAAGTTGTCATGTTGCACGGTTGTTGGAAAGCTGAATCCCTTCTTGTCTGTGCCAAGGAAGCTGATCACTTCCTATGCAGAGAAGAAAGTTTCCAGTGACCTCTGAGCTAGTTGGTAACACAACCCAATTAAGTTTAGCATAGTCAGTGGAGGCCTGGAATATCCGCAGTTCCACGTCGATACTACTGTTTATGTTATTCCGATGCGCAGGGCCTAGTGGGAAACTAGGAACTACACTACATGGCACCCAACGTTTGGTAAGGCGATAAACTAACGCAAGACAGTAGAGTAACTCAGTCGTGCATATTTCACACAGACCCCTTTCTCCCGTAAATACTCCAATAGACGTCTGGAGTGGGTGAAAGGATAAAATCCGCCCGACCTTAGTAGGAAGAGATTCCTATGTAAAGCTCTGGTTTATTCAACGTTGAAGGATACAGTGTTCCAAAATATTGTGCACCTAATCTTTGTCTCCTTGGAGACCTACTCTGCAAACCTTGCATTTTTACAATGCCAGAAAATAACGGAACCCCTGAGGCCGCAGCAGATGCGACTCAGCAAGGTCCCGAATACACAGACCCGGATGCTATAATCATCCCGGTCCACTTAAGAAGATCTATAACTTTAAAACTTATAGAAAACGGACTGACACCTCAAGGTGGTACAGTAATTTTCGTGATAGAGGCTCACGAGTATCGGCAGACAGAGGTATTCTATTCATGGATAAACTTTCCAGCGGTAAACGCTAGAACAAAAGAGTTTCACTATTACAAAATAGAGAAACCTCCGGAAGAGTACGCTCCTTTCGAGGAGATTGAAATTCCACTTAAATTTCAAGAGCACCTGCTCTGGTTTAATGGCGCCCTAAAACACAATGATCACATTACCAGGCTCGGTCCACTAGGTAGACCAGGAGCCACGTGGCCGGTTCTAGCCAGCTACACACCACATCCTGACATTGTAAAAATGTCTAGAGAAGAGCTGTTAGTACAGCTAAACACATTAAAAAAAATACATAGGCAATTAGTCCAATATGTAATGCGGACTGCAACAGTCCAGCCAGCTGTTAATGTACCACAGCTGACCCCTCATGAGGGGAACACTAATAAAATTACACCACAGAACATACAGTCATGTCTTGGTAAAACACCCGTTAAACGGGAACAAATTCCTTTCTGGTTAGCACAGAAAATCACTCAAATAGAGGCAGTATTTCCTGATACTACCCCTATTGAGAAACACAGAATCTTGACCATCTGCCTTCCTATGGGAATCGCACCACACGTGGAGGACTGTGACACTTGGGGTACAGTCTTTGCTTCCATTTACACAAAAACACACGGTGTTCCGTCTATGGCGGTAATACCAGAAGTGCTAAAACAGATTCAAAATGAATTCGGTCCAGAGCCCGCTTTAAATCTAGGTATGAAATTACTGAAAGACTTCAAGCAGGTCTCGGCTATATTATTAGCCAATATAAGAGAAGAAGCAGCATCTGTGGCGATCCGCCAGAAGTTGAAGGAAACAGATATAAAAGATCCTGTTGAGCTTGCAAAAATCATAGAAAAATGCTATGAAGAATTAGGTAGAGACAGCTTGGGTGGGAAACCGGTAAAGCCCCAACTGCTCAAAAATCATGAAAAATTATTTATTAAAAATAATTCAAACACTCCTAAAAAGAGCTGGGATGGAAATAAACAATCCACTCCCAAGGAAAAAGTTTTCCAATCCAGAGGAAGGTCTCCTCGACGGAGGGTAAGAACTCCGACTCGAGAACGACAGTCTCCCGAGAGGGAGCCCTCTGAGAAAAGATATAACCTTAGAAATAGGGATAATCTGAAAAAACCTGATAGATATCAAAGTATTGATACACGTCCCTCTCGATCTTTTCCATAGAATTCGGAAAGAAGAGGACGGTCAGACCCAGGAGAGCACACCAAGTCCAAAGACAAGGAGCCTGCTCAAAATAAGAAATCTCAATTTCAGAAAAAGAAGGTAGCCAGTATTAGAGTAATCAACCATGCCGAGAATACTGAGGACACAGTTGAAAAACGGGGAGTGGGCATTGACAATGTTGGACAGTGCAGCAGAAATCAGTATAGCGCGCAAGATCTTGATGAGTCATCTGGAGACAGTGGACACGAATGAATACATTCAGGTTGAAACTGTCGACGCCAGACTTAGCGAGCCCCATAAAATATACGAAATAACATTGCGTATAGAGGGTGATAAGACTAGGAAAATTAAGGGTCTATTTTGGGATAAGCTCTCAAAAGGCTATGATATTCTGTTAGCTGAAAAAGATTGGCCCCCAGAGTTTGTCAGGGAGTGCCCTCGTGGCGAAGAAGTGATTATGCCTGCCTTCTCGAATCACATTCCGATTCACAAAAAATATACATATGCAAGGAAATGGGCAGTGGCCCAAGCACCTGCATTATATAAAAATCATGTAGGATGGGATGAGGATTCACCTCCTCACAAAATCTAATTAAAAAGTGAACCGACTGCCCAACGGCAGTATCCCATAAAGCAAGAAGCTAAAAAACAAGTCTGGGAGATCTTAGATCAACTTGAGTACCAGGGGGTGATTGAAACATGCACCTCTCAAATGAACAATCCTTTGTTTCCTGTCTCCAAGCCAGACAATTCATATTGTCTAGTTTTGGACTACAGACACCTTAATACATGTTGCAAAACCTTTGCAGTACAAAACTCGCATAGTGCAGCCCTAATGAATAACATAGTTAGGAAAAAATATAAAACGCCATTAGACATTTCTAATGGGTTCTTTTGTCAAAACATTGCACCAGAAAGCAGATATTTGACCGCTTTCTCTGCATTTGGATCGCAGAAAAAATTCTGTCGACTCCCACAGGGGTTCAAGAACAGCCCAGGACTATTCTCAGCTAGGGTAACAGAGTTACTACAAATCTATGATGATGAAGCATTATCTTACGTAGATGATATTTATCTCACAGACGACGACTTGGATCCTCACTTGAAAAGAGTGAACACCATTATACTTGGGTTCGCAGCAGAGGGTTACAAATTCAACTTTAAAAAGTCCCGAATTGCCCATCTGACAGTACTATTTTTAGGGTACGAATTATCAAGTGAAGGGAAAAGCCTAGCGGACAACTTCTTAGAGAAGTGCGCTGTACTCCAAGCTCCAAAAACGCTGAAGAATTTACAATCCATACTAGGTTTTCTGAATTTCGGAAGAACTTACATTCTAAATTACGCAGAGAGGGTTAAACCTCTCTACGAACTAATTAAACCTGATTTTAAACAAATCAATTGGACTCAAAAACACACAGAAATTTTGAGATCACTGCAAACAGACATGTTAGCAAAAACAAAATTAGATACACGTGACAACACGATCGATCTTGTAATCCGAGTCATCCCAGGAAGATGCGGATTCACATACCTGACCTCAAATGAGGGAGAAAAGGTACCAATTTCAATTAAATCTCACTTGTACACACAAGCAGAAAAATCATTCAGTCACACAGAAAGAACTGTGAAAGCAGTGCGAATCGCATTAGCAAATGAACGAGAACTAGCACACGGCAAACGGATTAATATCCTTACAGCGGAATCCGCCTTCGAGGCGCTATTCAGCCCAGTAAACCTGCCTACAGTGTCACTGGATCCGAAATGGATACAGTGTATAGATTCTCTAGGAGCGGAAGACGTGAAATACTATTTCGCCCCGCAATTCGAAGAACTGAATGATTTAGAATATGAAGAAGAATATCCTCTGCCAATCAAAATTCTGCCTCTCCCACAATACGCCTGTATAATCTATACAGATAGCTTTGTACAGCATTTCAACGTAGAGAGAAAATCCTACGATGCAGCATGTGCGATCATTAAAGGTCGTTGGCTGTGCGGTAAATTCAGACCGAAAGTAACAAAAACTGAATCTGTAAGAAACTGCTTGGTTCAGAGAACTGAAATCAGATCTTTAAAGATGGCGCTCGAAAATGCAGAACGTGAATTCCCGACACTTATAGTGTGCGATTCTCATTTTTGCGTCAACTCTTACAACAATAAACTGCAGAGTTGGATCGAAAACGACTACAAAGATGACACAGGTGCCACAATAAAGCATAAATTGCTCTGGAACGAGGTAGCTCTTTTACACAAAGAACTACAAAAGACTCACGTGATTCACGCACAGAGTCTTCGACGTGATGGCGTTCACGTTGCAGGGAATTCATTGGCTAAAACAGCCAAAGCGGAAGCAACTAAACCGGCTTCCGTAGCCACAAAAAAGCGTACAGATAAATACATTGATGGGGAAACCATGCTGGCAGTAAAAACGACCGTAAAAGGCGACTGTGCAGCACTACCCGTAAACTATCCACTCAATTATGCATACATAATCGATGCAAACTCCGTTCCTTTTGCTCGAATCCCTGGAGTGGGGGACAGAGTAATTCCAAACACGAACAGGAGAATATTTTTAATAGCAGACGCACACATGGGTTTGGGTCTAAGGCACAGAGAGATCAAGGAATCACTGACTGAATTACAATCAGTATTCTGGTGGATGAGTGTAGAACACCAAATATATGCAAACAACTGTGAAAACTGCAGTAGGGATCGCAGTAGCGAACCTTGCTACCGGCTACCAGTCAGAAAGCGCGTAACGCTGCCTACACCCCATCCTGCGTCCTATTAACAGTTAAGACGAAAAGCACTTAAAAAATGAGGCCTCCAGCGCTCGGCTGACGCTAGAACGGTTATAAAAGATTTGCGAGTCTTTATCGGCACATACGCAATTACCACGTTCCATTCTGACCAAGGCCCTGCTTTCAGCTCTCGAGCTTATAAGGAGGCCATGGCCAGCATGGGAATTGGGTTGCGGTATTCTTGTCCGTCGCACCCCGAAGGGAACAGTGTGGTAGAAAGAAAAAACCATGACATAAAGCAATCTATAACAGCGAAGGTATTAGGTTCAGGCGCTGGGTGGGTCAAACATTTAATAAGTGTCCAGACTAGTCTTAACAACATGCCAAGAAATTCTCTAAAAGGTTTCAGCCCATACGAACTATTGTTCGGAATTAGAATGCGAGTTCAGGACCTCGATAGTCAGATGTCAGTGGTACAAGAAAAAACAACAGACTTTGACATCAAAGATCGTTTGGCTGTTTTACAGGAACTGAATGAAACAAGAAAATCCTTAAGCAACATAAAGTTAAAGCAACAGCCAAGTACCACTGACGATGCACCACCCGCAACAGCCCCAGCAAGGCCTGTCTGGATTCCAAAGATTGGGGATCTAGTCAGAGAAAGGATCGCGGTTAAGAAGGAATTTGGGCCTTCTTACAGAAAAGCAGTACCTGTCTTAGCAGTCACCGGAACAAGATCAGTTGTGCTACCGCCCCTTGCTGGTAAAAAGGAGAACAGAGTTGTGTCTATCGATCTGGTAAAACCACAAGCATGTGGCCTATAATCAACAGTAGGCCCAGTGGACTCCCAAGAAACAACAGAATACCCAAACTTGCAACAATCCAAGAGGTTCAAACTGAAAGACTAATCACATTCGATCAGCCTGCAGTGCACAATGAAGGACTATGCAATAATGCCATGGAACTCGTGCCTCTTGAAACACAGATTGAAACAGTTCGTCAAGAAACAACACCAGTCTACAATGATGTGGCATCAGAAAGTGCTACCGATAGACAGATTGAAAGAACAATCCCATCAATTGACAGAACTGCCTCTGGTTATTTCATCAACTTCGACAACTTCTCTGAAGATTTAAACGACCCCGAAGTGATGCCAGAAACAAAAAAGACTTTTAAAGAAAAAGCAACGGAACTCTTTCATCAACTAAAGGAAATCTACCTTATTTCCCCTTGGCTAGAGTTCTGGTTCGGTCTAGGTGTATTTCTCCTCCTGCTTTGGCTCATCATGGTACTGTGTTTGGGAAAATTCATTGAAGGGAAATATATTACAATGGACAAAGCAAGTCAGAACATCAACCTAGTCCTGAAACCATACAGATCATCCCACGTGAAGAAAAGAGAACTGTCAGCAGTAAATGTCACAGCAATTCCAATACCTGGTGGGGTAGTATGGGAGAAAACAGACTATGAGATCTATGGTCCGGTCGAAATCCTGAAGTATCCTCATCAACTAAAGGTTTCCTTAAGTGACTTTGTGACACCTAGTACATTCTCTGATGATTGGGACTTTAACAGTATTAATGACATGATGTCTGATTTAGTAATGTCAGCTAGATTCACAGATCATGATTATTTACAAGGTTCATCTAGTTATGAGCAGTTATTCTGGTATACCCACTATGGGGATCATTACTTGCATAAATCTGCACAGCCTAGAAATGTTTTTATGTATAATCAATGGGAACATTGTTCTACACCACCTAAAAGCAGTTCTAAAGCATTTTTTGAGAAATTCAAATACTTCTCAGGGTTTAACACCAGTGATGCAGAAACGTTTTATTACAAACTGTTAGATAAAACAGGAATGAAAACAATGCTGACAAATTCTAAATTGATATATTCAGAAGGATTTTATGACAAAATGATGACATTTGGTTTTGATTATTGGAAAAATAATATTGAAACGAAAACAATTTGGGGTACAAAAGATTGGCAGGTGCAAGGCATTGAAGCACTATTTAGAACCTGCATGATACCAGAACAAATGTTGTTTTTAAATGACACAATACACCAAACATCTTGTCTTGGCCTAGCTAAGATCAAAGACCTTAAAACACCGTCTATTCCGAAGCCAATACCAGAAAATGCAACGGCTGATATTGAGTTAGACGTGTCACAAATTTTACATTTCAACAGAACACATCCTGATTGGAAAAAGTGGTTAATCTGGCCTACAGACACACATAGCTGTCAAGATAGATTCCTGAATAAAACACAGGGGTTAAAAATGACCAGATTAGACTCGAGATATTCCCAGAGACAGCATCCAGGGATTATAACAACATACAGTGTAGGGAAACTCTGCCTTGAATGGCTAACCTCGTCCACACTAGCTGAAATTAAGCAACACTTGTCTTTACTAAAAGATGGTGCTGATTTGCGCGATTTCATTCTTGGACCACGCAAACAGCGTCAAAAGCGTTTCATAGCAACCAGTATCTATGCTGCTTACAACGAGGCTTGGAAAGTAAAGCAAATTGAAACTGCTGAAAAAATACGAGAAATTGATCGTATTAATTTGGAAAAATCACTTTCTGTGGTAGACAATGGGTTAATGACTCTGTCTTCCAGAATATATTCGTTGGACAATATTGTATCCTCTGCCTTTGATGTGATAGACAGAGATTTGCTAATGTTACAACATGGCCAGTCTCAATTACGCTCTATTATAGAATTAGGCTGGACGCTGCAAAATCTTCGTTCAGGCTATGTGCCTTGGCGTTTAATCAACACGACGTCATTATTTTCCAGTTTTAACCTTACTGATAAACAGATCAGTTTGGCACAGAAAGGAGCAGACTATACAATCCTGAGCATCGAAAAACTTGAGAGATTATCATTGACAATGTCAGAGAGTCCTGTCATTGAATGGATAATACACGGAATTATCACAATTCCGATAACAACTTTCTGATTTAAAAAGTGCCTTGAGTACATACCTGCTGGCCAGTATGAACAATTGGGTAAAGGATATGTAAAATCTGAATGGAAATTACCATACACTCATTCTTGCTATAGTGACAGCGACAAAAATGTATTTCTTAGTGGTGAAAATTGTAAACATTCACTAAGCGGTATACTTTGGTGTCAGGGTATTAATCTACACGGAGCATGTGATGGAAATTCAAACAACCTTTCATGCCACCAGCTAGTCACACCTGCAACTCAGATAGAGCCCTTCTTTATGCAACTCGCGAACGGGAGTTACATTCTTAGAACGGATCACAGATGTTGTGGCCTCGTGCCAGGGAAAAGTTATCTAGTAGAAGTAACATCCATGGTCAAATGCTGTATGCAAGCATTGTTTCCGAGTGGGCCTGCAGACATAGTGACTCCCATCTGGCCTCGTCTGAATCTCTATTCTATACGAATTGATACATTAAGCAAAATGAAATCTGTACTTTTACAGACAACAGTGCCTATAACGTCTTCTAAAGAGACATATGATCTTCTAGTTGCAAGGACAGCTACTGAAGTTCATGACCTTTTATCAACAAATTGCCCCGTGCATTTCTTAGAAATGTTCAGCCAACTCCTTAACATGTCTAGTGCAACAAGCATCCCAGGCATATTTAAGACAGTCTTTACGGGACTACTAACACCCTTCCAGGCAATTTTGGGAATCTTTCCTAATTTTGTGCACTCCATTTTTGGCGGCATACCATTATTTTTGGGACTCGTCGCAGGGATTTTATTTTTGACCCTCCTGCTTCGTTATGGCAAGCCTCGGCTCAGACATAGCTCCCATGGGAATGGAAGAGACAATCCTAGCAATGCGCTACCGGGACAGGATAACTAACGTCCTTGGATTGGCCAGGCTGAGAGATCTAAACATGACCTGGTTCCTTTCATTCAGACCGATATGGCAAAATTGCATTTTACCTGTGCTACGGTGTATGCTTTGCGGCGATGAATGCGTGTTGGACATCTGTCTTTCACTTCCATCAGCAGTACCAATGGACGTCGATACTTTGCTCAGTCCAATAACGGCTCACGCATTGTGTTGTCCCCAGCGGCTACCAATCCTGATGACGGCATTCGTGGAGACTCCTGTGCTACAACCAAGTGGTAACAGTGGAGCGAGTGACAAAAGCAACATCATCCAGGTACAACGTTCTGTGAGCATTGCTGCTCCTGACTATGATGACAGCAATCATTCTCACACCTGCCAAGTTACAGCGCTATCTAATTTGGTTGAACTATCACCTGAATTTGTAGACCAATTCTTTGAGAGCCTGTCTGATACGATGTTCTCACCCGTACAGAAACAATAACTTTTAGAAGCATTTCCGACACACAGCGTTCCCATGAACTCTGAATTCGGCCTTCAGTTTTGATCAACAAAAACTGCCAAGAACTTTGGAAATCTATTTTTCCCCCGTTCAAGCAATAATTCTTTGAATTGGACAATTTTTAATATTGACCTTTTTTTTGGCACAAACAATTCTTTGCTTAACGTAAAAACTATTCTTAGAGAACAGAAGCTTCACACTTCTATTTCTAAACACATCTAGAGACATAACAACATTACACCAGCCTCTAGCACACATGTTATTACAATGCATTTTTATGTGATGATTTATCTCGCTTTTCTTCTGTCAGAGATACTTCATGTGTAATTCCTTTTGCATAATCGTTCATTGATTTCATATGCAATAATTTTTTGAATGATTACTATACTTTAAAAAAACGTACAGTACCTAAATTCATGTATTACAAGTACGCCTATTTCGAATGCATTTATGTATTTTGGGGTGGGCAATGTTACACATGCATCTAATTGCTTTAGTTTTAGTAATTTTGATGGACATTAACCCGTGGAGTGGGTGTTGCGTGTTTATCTAGGTTCCTGATCGATACTGTGACCTTATGCCCCTATTCAGCTATAAATCCATTTATTCCCTATATTGGCATAACCGTTCAAGTGCGATTTTCTGAAAAGTCATCTCTGGCCTCACACAAACAGAGCCACATTCCAGCATAGTTCTCTCTGCCACTTCCTTTGCGACCAATTAGTGCAATGACAGAGCAGTAGTCACTATCTGATATTCCTAGATAACACCCCGAGTTCTTCAACAAGATAAAAACTCAGCAAACCTGGAAATCCCCGCTTGCTGTGTTTTGATTAGTAATGGAACTCTAATGAGCAACTGATAACTATCACTTCCTAGTGACATCTTTAATTGACGTCTTATGTCCAGCAAACTTGCGTCAAACCCGGCACCTGTCAGGTATAAATATTACCAACGTTGCCTTAAGCAATGCGAGCTACTGTTGCTGATGCCAGCTGCCTGCAAGACCCCGTGTTGGTAAATCTAGCACTCTGTCGCTGCAGCCTGCTGTCCCTGTGGTGGTGAAGCTGCTGATACCATTATCGCTGCTAAAGCGCGAACTATGGTGCAGTACGCTTAGGAGCTGAACAGCCGTCCCTCTGCGAAGACATCCAGCAGATTCCAGCTGCCCACGGACGCTGTCCCCCCTCCTTCCTCGAAGCGCTGAAGAGACCCGCTGCCTTTCTCGTGCAGAGAAATCCAGCTCCGGCGTTTCCGGTCTACCCTCGCGGGTGACTGGGATATCGAGAGAGACCCCTGAAGGAGATACCAATCCTCCATCATTCTATTCAGAGGTATGGTGTTGACTAAACCCTTAGACGAGAATTCTTGAAACAAACCTTGGCAAAACCAACTTAACTTAAAGCTACTTACTTACTCCCCTTCCACGTGTTAGGCTTAGGTCAGGCTCACTGGGGTAGGCTTAGTTAGAAGCACCAGTTGAGTATGTTAGCCTAATGTATATATGACTGTATATATGTTTTATTACTTTTAAACCATTGTATGGCTAAGAAACCATATCAATGCTTTTACAGTTCTATTTCGCAATACTTATCTTACTGTACATACTTTTTATAATAACAAGTCTTGCAATTGTGGCAATACATTTCTCTTGTACGAGAAGAAAGACTGTTCAATAAATGTTAACCCTTTATTGACAAACGCCCGTCTCTCTATTCTCTACATCTCGTGAAAGTAAACTGCACTAGACTGACTGAGTGAAATACATGTCTATTGTTTCACACGACCCTAGAGATTGACTCTTGATCTGAGGAGCAAAGTTGTCATGTTGCACGGTTGTTGGAAAGCTGAATCCCTTCTTGTCTGTGCCAAGGAAGCTGATCACTTCCTATGCAGAGAAGAAAGTTTCCAGTGACCTCTGAGCTAGTTGGTAACACAACCCAATTAAGTTTAGCATAGTCAGTGGAGGCCTGGAATATCCGCAGTTCCAAGTCGATACTACTGTTTATGTTATTCCAATGCGCAGGGCCTAGTGGGAAACTAGGAACTACACTACATTAAGACCCCATGGGGTGGTGGTACATTCCTAAAGCACCCTTCGGCAATGCAAGAAGTATCACACCGAACGTTGGTGTGAGTCCTTCTTTTATACATTATACAGGTAATAAAAGATAGGCGGTACAAGGTTTACAGAGTTTATGTACATATATGGTCATTTTTGGAGCACAGCCAACTCATGGGAGGGGTTACAACTCCACTGGTCAGTTTGGCGGAACATTCCTGAGGGGTGACTGGTCAGTTGGAACTGCGCATGTACAGGCTTGACCGTTACTAAAAATAGCCTGTTGCTGGGCAAACTCGAGTGGTCAGCGGCACGGACAAAGGACTAAAAGGGCATGCTGACCACGAGGCCGCTCATTCCCTAAAATGGCCGCCATAGCATACAAAATGGCGTTTTCAAGTAAGGCCAAGTTAAGGGAAATAACGTGTAGCAAAGCTAAGCGCTAACCCGGCCATTGTCAAATTACGACAGACGACCCTTTCAGCGTTTAGCTGAAGCGAATTCATAGTGGACGTAGTCGGGATACTCATCTTCGATATCAATTAACATTATTTGAGCTACTTCTGTATGAAGCATCATTTCTTTTTGGACAAGAGCTCG
This sequence comes from Lissotriton vulgaris, assembly GCF_964263255.1. Lineage (NCBI taxonomy): Eukaryota > Metazoa > Chordata > Amphibia > Caudata > Salamandridae > Lissotriton > Lissotriton vulgaris. The sequence continues at coordinate 73,929 of NW_028248991.1, read as the reverse complement.
TCTAGATGGAATACAGGCTGATAAACACATGGAACATAAGGCAGGGCCACATTGTATACATAAACATACAAAAGATAGTATCCCAACTATAATACATAAAATCGTTAGCAGCTTCCAGCCCCAAGTACTAAGCATTGACCAGAACCACCCCGAAAGAGTCCATGTACCATTATCCGGGTGTATTTCAGCAGCGATTTTGTGAAGTTTGGAAATCGCATCATAAACAGATGGCGAATTATCTGGCACGTATACACAGCAGCTGCTTCCGATAATTCTACATGCCCCCCCTCGATCATCTAGAACCACATCAAGAACCATGCGATTCTGGAGCGTAACAATTCTAGAAATTTGAAGTTCTTCCGTGATATTCCCCAGTGCAATAGCAGTGTCATTAGCTACAGCCTCAACAACACGAGTCAGCCGTCATATTTTCCGACTGTTCAAAGCAGCCCCCACAAAGGAAAACAATCCCAGATTAAAGTCTACATAGTGTTGTAAAGCAGTATCGGTCTGGTCAATGTCGTCCAAGACCACAGCACGTTTAGCTCGATTTAACACAAAATTGTGGTAGAGCACGTAGTCAATATGATATATTGGTGGGGCAATGAATACAGGGGGCAATACAAAAGATACATAGCATGTGCCTAACCATCCTAAAGGGAGCTGATGATAGCCTTTATTACCGCAGATAAAGTATGTATTTCGGGATGCCACAAATGATATGCCATTCGAACTGTCAAATGTAAGTGTGGTGTTACATTCACTTTTTCCAACCGGGATTGTACCTTTATTACGTATGCAGAGATCAGCCTTGGTATTTATAACATTAATGACATGTGAACTGGACATATTAATGTTCCTTTGATTGCTGTAAATGCGGGGTGCAGACACATTATCGGGGCGGTACTCTTCCCATTCAAATCGAGTACCCTCAGCTCGTGGATAACCATCCCGATCATGATAACATATCTTGTTTAAACGGAAAAGCACCCCCCCTTTTGTTGGCCATCGTAAAGTAAATAGGAGAGTATACCAGGCGTTGCAGGAACCATTGTGGGAGAATGGGAGTGGGATGAGCGGGGTGCCCCCTTTCTTCTTATGGCCAGGCAACATCCCACACACCCAACAGTTAGAAGTGTTCGTCATATTATGAGTATGTTGCAATATCTGAATGAAGCTATTGTTCAAGTAAGTCTGTCGGTGCCGTTCTTCATGGTAGGGTAAGGTGAAGTGAAAATGTTCGGACGGAGCCGGGGTAGTCGGCAGCAAATGTTCTCGTACAGGCACCACAAGTTCTACTACCCAGGCTATTACTGCTATCACCACAATTGTCAATACGAACAAAATGGCACCAAGAATTCTCTTGTCTCGTGATGCAGAAGACGCCATAGTTCAAAGTTCACAATGTCTCAAATATACAACTACAAAAATTACAAACAAAACAGTGGTGCTGATCTCCGAGGTAGCCGTTGTTTTCTTCTCCGGGGTCAAGACGGGTGTCGCTACTCTTGGCAGAACTGATCCCCCCCCCCTTGAGATTCCCGGCTTCCGTTTCACAAACCCCAGAGCGGTAACCAACCAGTCTCGCACAAAAATCTTCTTCCTATCTTGGCCGCAGATCGTAGCGCTGTCGTCCAAAAACAGTGTGGTCCGGGAAGGCTCCCTCAGATTCGGCCGATGTCACAGCTGGGCTCTTTTCTTTATCCAAAATCTCTTTGTAGTCGGACAGCACAGTAGGATTCACCAGGTCCGGAGAGACGCGACGGCAGTGAGTTGAATGCACCCACCGCTTTCTGTTGGTCACTCGCACAGCCGTTCGAGTCGCCAAGAGGACCTGCTCGGGGCCACGCCACCTCGGTTCCAAGCTATTTGCCCTCTCGAACGACTTCACCATTACATAGTCCCCAGGACGGAGACTATGGGCCTCTCCATTGGAATTGTCATGGAGCGCTTCTCGAACCTGTTGATGAATAGAAAGCAAATCATTTGTCAATCGTGCCAAATAATCGTTCATCATTATACAAGGCACATCATGTAACAATCGCGGCTTAGGAAGTCCCCATATGTTCATAGGCCTTCCAAACACCACTTCATACGGTGTGAGGCCAGTTCGAGAGTGGGGCACTGATCTAAGAGAGAGCAATGCTAGCGGCAAGGCATCCGGCCACTTCAATGACGTGGACGCCACAATCTTAGCCAGTTTCAACTTCAACGTAGCATTGTACCGCTCGACAAGACCTGCTGACTGAGGGTGGAACACAGCATGAAACTTCTGCTGAATCCCCAGACCTTTTAGCACATACTCCACAATTTTCCCAACAAAATGAGGACCATTATCGCTCCACAAAAATTTGCAAACTCCAAATCCAGGGAAGTACTCTTTGAGCAAAACCTTAGCTGTTGTCAAAGCTGTATTATCTTTCGTGGGGAAGGCCTCGACCCATTTGCTAAAAGCACACACCACCACTAAGACATACTTAAGGTTATTGCAGTGCTCAAGCTGGATGTAATCCATTTGAAGTACCTCGAATGGTGCAGAAGGTGGAACGAAACCTCCTTTCGGAGTATGCGTCCCTTTCGCAGGATTGTGTTGTAAGCATATCAAACAGGTCTGCACTACTCTCTTAGCAGTATTAGCAATCTCAGGATGCTCCCAAACTCGCGTTAACAATCGAGTAATTGCAAGAGCTCCCACATGCGCTAATCCGTGTGTCATCTGGACCATCGCCTGCAAGTAAGCTGCTGGCAATTTCCATCTCTCCATGTCCTTACTCCTCCAACAACCCTCGTCATCCAGTATCCCTTCGGCTGCCCATGTTACAAGTTCTGCTTCAGTCGCTGATTTTTGGATATCTAGTATCTCTGCTCTAGCATCATGCCATCGCTCGGCCTGCGACTTCGCTACATACATGGGGGAGTCATTTCGAGACATAGCTGTTTGTCTTGCTATACTGTCTGCAAAAGCATTGCCTTGTCCTACTTCAACAGTGACCTTTTTATGTGCACTGCATTTAATTATCGCTACTTTCTTTGGGCAAAGCAACGCATTTAGGAGATCACGCACCAGTTCTCCGTGCATAATGTGTACTCCATGAGAGGTCAAAAACCCACGTTCTCTCCAGAGTAACCCGAAGTCATGCGCTACTCCGAAGGCGTACCGGCTGTCTGTGTAGATGTTCACACATAGGCCAGCACTCAGTTCGCAGGCTCTTGTCAAGGCTATCAGCTCTGCTGCTTGAGCCGATTTCTGTGGTATTCGTGCTGTTTCTACCACTGTCTTAAGTGTCGTGATCGCATATGCTGCGGAAGTCGTGCCATCTGGCAGCCTCAAACACGATCCATCAACCCACAGTTCCCCATCCACATCTGGAAGTGGCATATCCTGTAAGTCGACACGACCCTTTGTCTGTTCCTCAGTCAGGAAAACACAATCGTGATGTTTTTCTTCCTGACCCTCTTCAACCGGATAAGGCAATAAAGTGGCAGGGTTCAGGGTAGCACATCTTTTCAGTGTGATATGTGGCGCCAAAAGTGTGAGCTCATATCCTGTTAAACGTGCACTCGTAAGATATTGAGTCTTTGTTTGATTTAACAGGGCATCTACTGCATGGGGAACTAGCACCAACAGTTTGTGCGATAAAACTATTCCCTCACTCTGCCGTATAGCTACTGCTGTTGCTGCAACTGCTCGAAAACACCCAGGTAACCCTCGTGCTACAGGATTAAGAATGGCTGAAAAATACGCGCATGGCCTCTGCTTGTCCCCGTGTGCTTGCACTAACACTGATAACGTGCACCCATCTTTCTCGTGCACGTATAATGTGAAAATCTTTGAGTAATCTGGTGTACCTAACACGGGTGCAGAGCAAAGGGCCTGTCTCAATTGTTCAAAAGCATTTTGACATTCATCTGTCCATTCAAGAGGCATTGGTGTAGTTTTAAACAGTAACGCTAACAAAGGTTTTATAATGTGCGAAAACCCCATGATCCACTGTCTACAAAAGGACGTTAATCCTATGAAGGCACGTACATCTCTCTGAGTGCGGAGGACTGGTGTGTCTAAAATCGCCTGAATTCGATCTGATGTTAATGCACGCCCCTCCTTAGACAAAAGATGACCGAGGTAGCTCACCTTGGGTCTACAATATTGGAGCTTTTTCTTAGAGACTTTATGGTTGTTCTGAGCCAAAAAGGAAAGCAAAGCTAGTGTACTCTCCTCACATTGTGCATAAGTATCTGCGGCCAATAGGAGGTCGTCAACATACTGTATAAGGGCTACTCCAGATTCGAAAGAATCAAGCTGTCGTTTTAAAGCCTAGCTATGGACTTTCTGTGTAACCTTAAGGAACACGACAAAATCTATACGATTTATTATTTAACGTAAAGCCAAATAAATATCTGCTATCGGGATGGATGGGAATGGAAAAGAATGCATTTTTGAGATCAATGACAGTAAAGGTCGTCGCTGTTGGGGGGACCAATGTAAGCAATGTCGTGATATCAGACACCACGGGATATTGAGGGATGACAATTTTGTTAATTTCTCTCAAATCAATAATAAATCGATAGACTTTGTCGTCAGTGTCTTTCTTAAGAATCGGAAGAATAGGACTATTACAAACATTGTAAGGAACTTCCTCCACTACTCCTGCAACAATCAAATCCTGAACGATGTGTGTCAGGGCAATTTCACCTTCCCTAGAAATCTTATACTGTGGTACACGTGGCAAAAGTACTCCCTCCTTAACAGTAATTCGAATAGGTGGAATAAGCATCTGTCCCACATCCGTATCTGAGGTTGCCCACAACGTATGGGGGAGAGAGGCTAATGCTTCAATTTCCTGTATGGTACAAAATCTGTCTGAATCTGGGTAATTGTCATTTAAAATAACTCGCACTCCTTCGGGAGCGCAGCGTATCGTTGCTCGAAAGTATTTAAGCAAATCAATGCCCATAATGTTATCTGGGGTGTGAGGCGACAACAAAAATGGACCAAAACTGAAAAATTTGTCAATGCAAAGTGCAAGAGGTTGTGATAATGGGCTAGGAGAGGGTGTGCCATCAAACCCTATACATGTTATCGTTTCGCCAGACAGGGGAGCCCTTGGAACCAAGTTTTTGGACAAGGCACTACGAGTAGCTCCTGTGTCAACTAAAAACTGATCAGTAGAACCCAAAATGCCCGCTGATACATATGGACCTCTTTGATCTACTGGCACTTCAACTGATTCCGTACCCCATCCTACGCAATCCTATGCATGCACATAATCTTGGTGCTCCACATTCTCATTCTCCGAGATCTGATATTGATTTCGTCTATCAAAAGTATTTCGTTCATCCTGACCACGGCCCCTCGTTTCAAACCTACCACGATCACTTCCGCCACCTCTCGCTCCTGAATAATTATTCCTCGCCCTACCACCTCCTCGACCACGCTGACTACGCTGTTCACGAAGTACCGGACAATCTTCAGCCCAATGGCCAAACTCTTTACAATATGCACATTGGTCCTCCGCTATGTCAGTACGACCGTACGACGCATTACTCCCTCCTTGTCTACCTCTATCATTCCCTCTAGATTGCGTCCCACGAACCTGTGCCAACATCACCTTCGTTTTCAATTCCTTCGTTTTCTTATCTGCACTTTCTTTAGCCTCTAATTCCTGTCGTTCATAATACTGAGCCATAGTTAACAAAGATGCAGGGGTCGCCGTGGTCCAGGAACTTTCACTCGCTTTTAACCGCTTTGCAATCTCCGGTAGGAGATTAGCCACGTACTTATCAACAAACAGATGCCTACCCGTATCAACTGTTAACGATTGACCACTGTAATCATGAAACGCTTCTTCGAAACGTGTAAAGAAATCTGATACCGATTCATTTAACTTTTGTTTGCACTAAGCTAGCATAGTCCAATCGATCTTTTTAGAAGGAACAAGCGTTTTTAGTTTAGTTAAAATAGCCGCTGGGAGGTCTAAAATCAATTCACATGGTTTACATGCAGGTTCCCTGTCTAAGTCAGCCTGGTTAATTTCTTTCCAAGTTCCCCCAAGCATCGCTTGATCATTAGTTTTACGAATCGACCTCCACATATCAGGCGGAAGAATTAACCCAAAAAAGAGATCTATATCAACAAGAGTCATAACACAAGAGGAAATGGCCCCCTCCACCCCTTCATAGAATGCGGCTGGATTTTTTCGGAGATCAGGTAAGGAGTGTTTTAGCGCCATAACATCTGCTCTATTCCAAGGCGTATACACCCAATTATATATAAAGTACCCCTTCACATCCTTCGACGTTTTATCGTCATCTGTACCATCCCCCTTAGGGGGAACATACAAAGGTGCAGCTTCACGCATAGGCATAACATGCACTTTAGAATTCTTATCTGAACCCCGGAGAGAACACTCCTTGGACTGCTCTGTGGACCCCGGCACGGACTCCTTATCCTTTTTCTTTTCTTCTCGCAACCTGGACGTCTCATCCCGCAGCTGGATCAGTTGTTTGAAAAAGGTATCGACATCTGCAATAACAAATAAACCTTTATCCAAATTCTCACGATGAACCGACACAGCCTTAGGTTCTAAAGTCTCTGAATATTTACGAAATCGAGTAACAACTTCATCTGCAAAAGTATTCAAAAAACACATCAATTCTTGTTCTGTCCATTTACCCCTTTCGGCAACAACGTCTGACACAGTTATATGATTTAAATTCAATTTCCGAGCACAACTACGCAGTTCCGCGGATCTCTCCGCAGATAACCTGACACTCGACTTATCCCCTTTTCCCGACTTGTCCTGTTCTTCATCACCAGAATCCTCAGTCGGAGCCGTCGGAGGAACGTACGGAGGCGGAGATCGATCTAATAACGACAAATCATCAATTTCATTATTAAGGACAGGATAAAGCGGTCGTCGAATAGGAAATTGACCGGTCGTTTGCAAATTACGTTCCCGTGCCTCTCTCTCTTTCTTTTCCTGTGCCTCCTTTTCCTCAAGCTGTAAAGCTTTATCTCGAGCAGCCTTGCGCTGCTCTTTGTCCGCCAAGGCAACTTCACGCTTCATACGTTCACGCACCGCTTTCTCCCACATTCGCACACAATCAAACATATCCTGTCTAGACCTGCTCTGAAACAAACATTGCTCCACAAATTGAACCTTTCGCAAATCAAACGACTTATGTAGTGGCCATTGCAACTCGGGATCAGTTCTAGTATATTTATGCCATAATTTACTGTACAGTATAGGGGGGAGGCCAAATTTAACATACATCTCACGGTTTGGAGTTCCCTCTGGGGGAGCCGGCTGAGATTCCGCTAACCTAATTGTGGTACCATTTCCAAAACAGCACATCCCTCGAAGTGTGCTTAAAACAGGCATGTTCAAAAAGTACCACGAAAGCGTGATACCATATAAATGGCACTTACAGTACTTCACACAAATGTGCCGCTCAGAATACAAAACGAAGTTAGAGAAACATCTCTACATGCCTGCCTATGTGAAGTGCACTACACATATATTCAAAGTTCACAAAGTCAAAATGTTAGCTAACTCAAATCATAGTCACAATCATAGAACTTCAGTAAGCGTCCGTAGACTACCTTACCGATCACAAATCTTACCCAATCTCAAATATCCAGATTCCAACTGCCAAGGTCTTTAATCAAATCAGCCAAACAGGCACTGTACAGCAACGCAGAAGATCAGGATCTCAGTCGGAGACCGGCGCCACCTGGAAGGTCAGATCAGAAGGAAAGGAAGAAAACACCGTGGGTGCCAAGACTCGGGTCACTCAGTGGCAGCGTACGCGTCCATGGCGAGTTTCCAATCCTTCGTCACGACCTCTCCTTCGGGCATCCGAGTCGCCGATGAGTCCCTTCGTGGTCGCCAATTTGTGGTATGGGGTTCCCAAGGCCTACATGCTCCGCAGATAACCCACTTACACCGAAAGAACTGTTGGCACGGAAACTGAAAAGTACAACAGACAAGTCTATTAAGACCCCATGGGGTGGTGGTACATTCCTACAGCACCCTTCGGCAATGCAAGAAGTATCACACCGAACGTTGGTGTGAGTCCTTCTTTTATTCATTATACAGGTAATAAAAGATAGGCGGTACAAGGTTTACAGAGTTTATGTACATATATGGTCATTTTTGGAGCACAGCCAACTCATGGGAGGGGTTACAACTCCACTGGTCAGTTTGGCGGAACATTCCTGAGGGGTTACTGGTCAGTTGGAACTGCGCATGTACAGGCTTGACCGTTACTAAAAATAGCCTGTTGCTGGGCAAACTCGAGTGGTCAGCGGCACGGACAAAGGACTAAAAGGGCATGCTGACCACGAGGCCTCTCATTCCCTAAAATGGCCGCCATAGCATACAAAATGGCGTTTTCAAGTAAGGCCAAGTTAAGGGAAATAACGTGTAGCAAAGCTAAGCGCTAACCCGGCCATTGTCAAATTACGACACTGTGGGTATACACATTGACCGCAGTCAATGTTCTCATTAATGCCACTCTCTCTAGCAGCAATCTCACTACACACCGTGTCCTTCCGGTGCTCTCACAAGCCACAATCCTGTGGGTATACACATTGATCGCAATCAATGATCTCACTAATGCCACTCTCTCTAGCGGCAATCTCTGTCCTATGAATACCTTCAGCTCTCTCTCTCTCTGTTGGGAAGTTTCTCTATATATCTAATATCTACTGGGGATGTCTCATATACAATTGTTATATTTTATGTGGTAGATAGACAGTTCAATCCTCTCACATAAGAATGGCCAAATCACAACATGCAAAGGTTATTCTCTGATATAAGTGCTCCCTGCTCCCTTGCTCAGTTACCACTTACCCGGACGGGAAACGCATCCATCCACATAACAGCATCTGACTAGAAGAAAGGTTAACTATGTCATATGAAATAACAATTACACAATGGTTCACTAAGAACTGGGGTCCCTTTATTACACAATAACAAATTATAACAACAATATAATACTGCAATATAACATAAAGCCTGAAAAGCAAAGGAAAGAATTAGAATGTGTGTGCACACTAATAAGAAAGGGTCGACATCACCTTATGAGTACAAAGTCTGGACTCAGTTGTCATCTGGGTTCCCTTCTCGTCTGTGCCTTGGCTCATCATAGGATCACCCCTGCAGTCACGGATACACGTCTGCACCGCTATGCTCTGTCTCCTCTGCTCCCCTCCAAGTCACTGGAACCTCCCTCTTGTTCTCAGTTTCGTCTGCTGCACTCTCGCTGTTCTGCACTACTCCTCTCTCCTCTCGACCACGGACTATCTTCACCTTCCAACTTCGATCTTATAAATCAGTTTCCGCTGCTCTAGTACTCATTCGCTCCGCTAACTTTTTCACTCTGCATGCTCTGATCTCAGGGTCAAAGCTCACCAGCTGTTCCACCTAAAATAACTTCAATCTTTCTGAGAGGTTATCAGCCTTCGGTCTTTTTCAGACTTCAAAATGGCAACTGTCTGCTTTAAGTTGATTAACTGCAATGATGCTAACGACTAGCTGCTGTCTACTAACTGACTGAATGACATACTCACTCTCCGTGCTTTCGCTAATATTGAACCTTGTTCATGCATGGAAATTTCCAGCCAGTAACATGCAGCCCACCAAATTCTTGTACCACCCCGTGCCAAGGACACGTTCTCAGCCGGCAAGGGCCAGCCTGAGCCGGTTCTCTCCAAGCGAACAACACCTTATAACTAAAACATTACATTTGACCTAAAAGCGTCTCAAGCAGCCGAGGCAGAAAGAAAGATGGAGTCTCTCTCGTTCGAGGCCTACAAGGCCCGAAATAAGTATAACTGTGTCAGAAATATACTAATAGCTTTACAAAATGACGGAATAATACTGATACTAAGGAATCTATCCCCTAACATAAACTTATAGGCCCTAGAATAAAGAAAAGAATAGAGAATTATATCAAACACCTTGTAAATAGGCCAGGTCTGAGGTTCTAATCCCTCTATCAGAATGATAGTAGGCTAAAGTCACCTTCACTCAAAAAGGGGGACAAAAACCCGGTCAGAACGTTTCATCCTTGACTTTAGTCTACTAATCATTTGCTAAATAGAACTAACATCTGTCGAAGAATAATAAGAAACAAAACTGACAGATCTATTTCTAGTACTGCATCTGCAAGTGTGAAGTAAAGAAGGAATACACTGAATAAAACAGCAAATAGCAACTAAGATGCAAATAGTAAGCAGGATACCCCCTAATATCTGACGTAAAGAATGTACATCCGGTAACTAATTAAAGAGCCAGTCAAACCAGCCCTGGTCAATGTGTTTTCTAACTTCTTTGGTTAAGTCATGCAATTTGTCAATGTGAGCCTGAATGGACCTAGTGTGGTCTGATAAATTGAAACAACAAAGACCCTCAAAGTCAGAACAGTCATGTCCATGTTTAAGTAAAAGATAATCGATAGCAGCTCTATTTTGTAAAATAGCTCTGCGTTCACCCTGGGCGTCCAATAGCATGTCAGATAGAATTGTAGAAGTATGATTGATGGATTTAACCATCCAACAGGCCATTTTTCCAATAGATTTAGCATTATATACTGCCAGGGCAGGGACACCTAAAATAGAAAAAGCTAAACTAAGATATTCAGATTCAGAAAATAAATGCAGTGTAGAATCACAATTGTCCTTCAACATTACTGCATCACGGACAACACAGGAATGCACATTAGGATGCGAAGAAAACATTAACAAGCTTAATCTAGTAATAGCACATGGTCCTCCGGCAATATTTGCAGGAATGTAAGGCCAAGATGTATTGCCACTAGAGAAAAGCCATCCAAAAGGTAATAGCATTGTACGATAGTGGCTAGGGGTAACCACAAGACTTTTGCAGGTTGTTAGAAACGGGACCCTGGCCGGCCAAGACTCGCGTCGAGGTCAGTCAGGGATCGCCATTTCTAAAGTCAGGGCAAGGGAGTCACACACCAAGGTAACCCCCACTTGCCCTCTAGGTATTTACAAAATCCAACAACGGGGCAATGCTGGGTGGGCACCGGCTCCTAATTAAAATATAAAGCGAGGTGGCACTCGCTACGCCAAAAATCGGCGAAATCGGCTCCGATGCCGGGTGGGCACCGGCAAGGTCAATCAAGCGCTCCCAAGCGCTAGAAACATAAGCAAAGCGCTATTGAGCGCTGGGGCGCCAGGAAAGCGCTCCTAGCGCTACAAATCAAGATCAGGGCGCCTCCAGGCACAGGAAAGCTCCAGCAGGGTCTGGAGGCAGGCAGAGGGGCAAGGCAGGGCCAGAGCCAGCAAACTGGGTCTCCAGGCAGGGAGACAGCCAAGTGGCGGTCCTCTTGGCCCCTGCAGCAGCAGCAGCCCCCTCTGGCAGGATCCTGGAAGGAACCCAAAGACAGGACAAATTGTATGGGGACACAGCCCCTTCTTATACAGAAAAACCTCTTTGTCCCAGGGTGCAGGGTGGGGGAAAACCAGTCGCAGCTGGTTCTGAAGTACTCTGTTTACCTCAACCACCCTCTCTATTCACTGGCAGGGCTAGGGCCATCAGTCGCACTACAGGGGGTGGAGCCAGCATTGTCTGGGGAAAGTCCAGGCCCATCAGGGACCAGGTGCACTCCTCCCAAGCCATCAAGCATGCTGATCTCACACTCACCACCGGGCAGACCCATCCAGCCTTCCTGGAGCCAGGCTCACAAGCCAGATCCAGCCAATCACACTGCAGGCATATTTTACAGTAATATGCCAAGGACTAGAAATGGTATTTCTACACATGACACACATATATCACATACACCATTGCGAAGCATTCATTCTCACTAACTCGCACATACCAAATTCGAGCATGCACTCCCCACACATCAGGAACTACTAGGGACACAGACATTCCCCATGCATCCCTATGGGAGAGCAGGCCAGCCTAACTACATGCACGCACTTTACTCTGGGACACAGAGAAAAAGTGCGCACAGACCAGAAAATCATCCACGCATATCACAGATTTAAAGCAAAAAGATTAGGGGTGAACCTGCCTTAAGGGCCAAGTCCAACACAACCCCCTTCCAGCCAAAACGCAGGGCAGACCAATCACCACCGTGATGGACTTCCCTGCTTGGGGCGATAAAACACGGACGCGGGCCCGCAACTGTAGGGACACCCTCCTGTTTTAAGCCACTGTGAACCCCTGGGGTTCTTCCTAAAACTACGGTAGGGACTCACTGGATTACCCCACTGGTACTTTCCAGCTGCCCTCGGCCAGGACCAGGCCCTAGGCCACCCAGGTGCCACTGGTTCCTGTCAACTCACCAAGTGGGGGGTAGTAACCCCTGGCACATAACAGCCATTTTCCACTCTTCCTGTCTGTAAGACAGGGCTAGACTGCCATTGGTTCTCCAGCCTAGGGTCTACAACCTCAGGTGGACCAGGAGTCTCAGGGAAGGCTCTCCTCCCCTTACCTCTTCTCCTAGGGTTCCTCCTCCTCCTGCAAGGGGTACCCTCTAAACACCACTCTCCCAACCTAGGGTTTAACCCCTCAGGTGGTACCGGGGTCAGAGGTGGGCTTTCCCACCCTCTGCACCCCCTTCCAGAGTCCTGCTCCCTCCCAACCGGGGCGGTACCTCTGGAGAAAGAACTGGTTAGGACACTGCTTACAGTATTCCCACCCTTCAGGTCAGGCAAACCCTGAACCTGGACCTCCAACCTCCGGTCTAGAACCTTTGGTGGAATCACTGCCTGGCACTCCAGGACTTCTGAGGACTCACAGGTCACTCCCCAATCACTCTTTTCACTGGACTTCTGTACTCTCCCTCCTGGAGCAGTACTGCCAGACTCCACAACTACAGAAGCTCCGCTCACAGATGCTCCAGGTCCTCCACACACTAGGAGATCTCCCTCAAGTGGACTAACAGGTAAGCATAGGTCCCCACCCTGGTGTTCCCTAAAGAAACCATCCAGGCTCTGAGGCAGGGCTTCGGGCATCTGGGGACTCTCAGTCTCACACTCACTTCCGCTCCACTGAGACAGACAGCAAGCCCCTACACCCTCCTCACTATACTGAGACCTAGCTGGGCTACTCTCACCCTCCTCCACCACGCTGGGTTGGAGAAAACCTGACCCACTATTCTTGGAATCCTTCACTAGCGGCGCTAAGGAACCTCTTGCACCTTCCCATCGGTCTGCTTCCGCTGCCAGGGTATCTGGATCAATCAACCCAAATTCCAACAGGTGTTGGCGCAACTCTGGCAAACAACTATGGAGCACCTGCTCCCTTAGAACCAGATCAAAAAGCTTGGCAAACTCAGTTCCCATGTGAACCTCTAGCCAATCAGACAGTGCACCTTGACATTCATCCACAAAGTCCTCCCAGGACTGGTGAGACAGTTTCCTAAGGTTCCTAAACCTCAACCTATTCTCCTCCTCTGGAGAAACAGGAACCATACTCTGGGAACTGGGAGTGGGACTGTCAACACCAACACTTAAAAAGCTGCCACCACTGGACTCCACCCTCCCAGGGGAATCCAGACAATTACAAATGCACTCAGGGGGTAACCTACTCTCTTGGGCTACCTTCTCCCTGAACAAGGCCCTCTCAGCCTCTAGCTTGGCATGCTCCAACCTGAGCTGTTCCAACACTAGCTGATACTCCCTCTCTTCCTTCCTATCCAACCACTCCTCTGGGGACAGGGAAAGGGATGGGGCGCTGGTACTGACACTGGACCCAGCAAGGGACTCCCTATCTATGGGGTCCTCACTCTCTGCTGACATCCATCCACTGTCATCGCCATCCAACTCACATTCATCAACAGAATCTTCAGGGCTCTTCACAGACTCACCACCCTAATGGCGTGCGGCCCGGGCCCTATCTCTCTCTCTGTGCTCAAGATCCCACTGATCCTTTTGCCACAGGATCAGGCTGTCCCTAAGCTGGGACTGAGTAACCAACTCACTCACCTCTATGCCTCCCTTTTCGCAGAATCTGACCAGCTCTAATCTACTGTACCTAAACAGACTACAGAGATCCAAAACTGGCTCCATTTTGGCTAATGTTCTCAGGAAAAGTTTGACACAGGGAACCTGGGGGTCTGAGCTAAACAGGAGAATACAATCACAAAATTCAGCAAGATTCCTATCTCTCAGAACTTGCACTCCACTGTCCAGCGTAACACACACTCATTCACACACAACCCTCCCCTCGGACTGGTAAGGCAGTTTCTACCACCCCTGATTTTCTCAACCTGACCACAAGCGAGACAGGTACCAAACTCTGGGAGCAGGGCGGGGAACAAATGTACTGGACAAAATACAAATGACACCTTTCAGGAGAAGCAATACTGAACTTCACTTAAAAAACAATAATCCCCAAAATGCGGTTATCTAAAAAATGCAGAGCTTTGAAGTGTGGCCTGTCGCCACTGTGGTACAGCGCAAACACAAATTCTTATCCTCACCGCTTGCCGCCAATGTTAGAAACGGGACCCTGGCCGGCCAAGACTCGCGTCGAGGTCAGTCAGGGAACGCCATTTCTAAAGTCAGGGCAAGGGAGTCACACACCAAGGTAACCCCCACTCGCCGTCTAGGTATTTACAAAATCCAACAACGGGGCAATGCCGGGTGGGCACCGGCTCCTAATTAAAATATAAAGCGAGGTGGCACTCGCTACGCCAAAAATCGGCGAAATCGGCTCCGATGCCGGGTGGGCACCGGCAAGGTCAATCAAGCGCTCCCAAGCGCTAGAAACATAAGCAAAGCGCTATTGAGCGCTGGGGCACCAGGAAAGCGCTCCTAGCGCTACAAATCAAGATCAGGGCGCCTCCAGGCACAGGAAAGCTCCAGCAGGGTCTGGAGGCAGGCAGAGGGGCAAGGCAGGGCCAGAGCCAGCACACTGGGTCTCCAGGCAGGGAGACAGCCAAGTGGCGGTCCTCTTGGCCCCTGCAGCAGCAGCAGCCCCCTCTGGCAGGATCCTGGAAGGAACCCAAAGACAGGACAAATTGTATGGGGACACAGCCCCTTCTTATACAGAAAAACCTCTTTGTCTCAGGGTGCAGGGTGGGGGAAAACCAGTCTCAGCTGGTTCTGAAGTACTCTGTTTACCTCAACCACCCTCTCTATTCACTGGCAGGGCTAGGGCCATCAGTCGCACTACAGGGGGTGGAGCCAGCATTGTCTGGGGAAAGTCCAGGCCCATCAGGGACCAGGTGCACTCCTCCCAAGCCATCAAGCATGCTGATCTCACACTCACCACCGGGCAGACCCATCCAGCCTTCCTGGAGCCAGGCTCACAAGCCAGATCCAGCCAATCACACTGCAGGCATATTTTACAGTAATATGCCAAGGACTAGAAATGGCATTTCTACACATGACACACACATATCACATACACCATTGCGAAGCATTCATTCTCACGAACTCGCACATACCAAATTCGAGCATGCACTCCCCACACATCAGGAACTACTAGGGACACAGACATTCCCCATGCATCCCCATGGGAGAGCAGGCCTAACTACATGCACGCACTTTACTCTGGGACACAGAGAAAAAGTGCGCACAGACCAGAAAATCATCCACGCATATCACAGATTTAAAGCAAAAAGATTAGGGGTGAACCTGCCTTAAGGGCCAAGTCCAACACAGGTCATATTATTTTGAACAGAAATACATGCTTTTGATGATATCCGGGAACATAAAGTTCTTTCATGATCTGTAAATGAAGTAGCACCTTTTAGTTTTAAACGAACACATTCAGTTATGGCGCTTGGATCACAGGTATGGAAGAAACATAAATCACCCTGCGTGATATTATATGTAGTTATTTGAGAATGAATCGGTGGTACGAGATCTAATAGCACAGTACATAAAGGACAGTACTCGTGAGTTGCGAAATCCCCAAGAATAATATGAGGATGGGCATTTGATATATTGAAAATATGGGCAAGGATTCTCCAAAGAAGCTGGTACGGCTACCAGACAGGTTGCTAATATGTCTGTTACCGAACGTATCGGTGTTAAACAGAAATGTGGGGAGTATGTCACCCTTCGTGCCAGGGTAGTCCAAAAGTTAGATGATGAATCCCACGCAGCGAAGGAACGTGGCACTCTGATTCTCCAGTCTGGGGGTTTCTTCCTCTCCCGATGTAGCAAGCCAAAAGGAGTCCAACGCCAGCACATCCTGCAACAGCAGTCCAGAGAATGATCTGAAAGAAAATCAAATACAGGCATTATTCATTCTCGTAAATAACATTTGTCAGCTGGGACAGCTTCCGAGCTATCTCTCCCTGGTCTCATGACAAATACTGTATTATCATGACCGGTTGCAATAACTTCAGCTTGTTCAGGGGGACTTTTAGGCGATTGCGCCCACACTCTTACTCCTGGATTATCAGTGGAGACAAAACCTTTTTGTCCTCGAACAGTTAATAAGGTTGGGGCATTGCCTTTCTGAATCTCACCACTGAAAACAGGCATGATTATCAGTTGAGCAACTCGGTCAGTCTTATGAATCGGTAAATCAACCTCACTGCTATTTAGCAGGAGTACCTTAATCTCTCCCTGATAATCACTGTCAATTACACCTCCAAGCACTTGAATGCCTTTTAAGGCCAAGCCCGATCTAGGGGCTATGAAGCCAAAATTTCCAGTTGGTATACTGACACCAATGCCAGTTTCAATGATAACTCGATCTCTGCCTTTTACAGTAATGTCATTTATGGCATGCAGGTCTAAGCCTGCGGAACCTGGGGTTGCTCTGCATGGAGCCAGGGCTCCGGGGGAAATTTCCCAATACATTACAGTAATTTTGACTGTGTTTGGTTTAGCATCAACAGCTGGAGGAAATAAACGCATTAATGGGCAATCAGCATTTAAAAAGGGACGATTATTCAAAATTAACAGTGCCTGAAACAAATATTCTCTCCAATTTTAAATTTATTATCAGTTAATTTACGCAATTGATCTTTTAGCAAACCATTCATTCTCTCCACAAGGCCTGCTGCCTGTGGGTAGTACGGTATGTGAAACACCCATTCAATGTTATTCTCCAAACAAAATTCCTGTACCAATCTTCCTTTGAAGTGGGATGCATTATCAGATTGAATTTGAAATGGGACACCATAATACAGCATAATCAATACCAATGTTTTAATGGTATTTACTTGGGTAGCTCGTTTACAAGGAAAGGCCAATAACAGACCACTGTACGTGTCGACAATGGTGCATATATATTGACAATTTTTACTCATAGGTGGTGGACCAATCTGCCAAATCTGAGCAGGTAATTTACCTCGGTGTAACTGTCCTCTAACAATTTGGGGTACTTTTCGATGTCTGGAATGTTGACAGATAGGACAATGCATTATAGTATCTTTGATCAATTTTAGAGGAATATAAATCCCTCGGTCAGCAGCCCACCTGCTAGTGTCTCTCTCTCCAAAATGTCCCGCTTTCTGGTGGGCCCATTTCGCCAATCCCGCCAAATCAGAATCCTGCATGTCCACCACTGCCTCAGCAATTTTAGATTTCTCATCTGCAATGTTGTGAAAGAATTTGTCAAGGGAGTCTATTGATGTATGAGCATCCACATGAAAGATTGTAACAGTACTTTGCGGAAGCAATTCCCAAATTTCTTGCCATAACTCTTTACCCCAAAGTTCTTTAGAATGCAATTCCCAATTACGAGCATGCCATGTTGGTAACCAGACCGCCAGTCCATTAGCAGTGGACCAGGAGTCAGTAAAAATGTGACACGTACCAGGTAGTTCCTGTTTTAAAACTTGGTAAACAGCATACAGTTCAGCAAATTGACTACTGTTTCCTTCACCAGTTGTACCTAGCAATTTTTGTGTGATAGGATTATAGGACACTGCCTTCCAATGCCTCTTCTCTCCTATGTACCTCGCTGAACCATCCGTAAACCACACATGGTTTCTGTCCTCCGCGGACAGATCATCAAATGCATAATAGGAATTTCAGGTCTCAACATTACATCATGTCCCAAAGTCAATTGCTCGGTATCCACCACAGCCCAATAACATGCAAGTAACTGTTTCTCAAAAGGTGTATAACGGTCACCAGCATCCGGTAACTTTTTAGTCCAGAAACCTAGCGGTACTTTATTTCTGCCTTGTTTTTGCCACAAACTCCAATTTGCATAAGGACCTTGCACAGACACATTCAGATCCACATCACCATCACGCACGGGCCACAGATCTAAAGCATACTGGATCGCTTCTTTTACCAAATCAAACGCATCTTGCTGCGGTTTACTCCATTCAAACGCATTCTTTTTACGAGTGACTGTGTACAAAGGGGCTAATATTTGACTCAAATGTGGGATGTGTTGACGCCAAAAACCAAATAAACCAATAAATCTCTGGGCTTCTTTTCGGTTCCGAGGAACCGCAAAATCAAGAATTTTCTGCTTCACCTGTGGTATCACTTCTCTGTTACCTTTATGCCAATTGATGCCTAAAAATGTTACTCTTTGTGACGGACCTTGTAACTTGTCGGGATTGATTTCCCAACCCTTTTCTCGTAAATGATTGATAACCTGATCTAATTGAGTCTGAACTTGATCCTGTGTCTCACCTTGAATCAAAATGATGTCAATATAATGACAAATTTGTATTTGTGAGTTTATGGGTATTTCAGATAAATGTTCCGCCACCAGCCGGTGACAGATCGTAGGACTGTGTACATAGCCTTGAGGAAGACTTCTAAACGTCATTTGACGTCCATTCCATGTAAAACGGAATTGTTCCTGACACTCGGGGGCAATTGGGATCGAAAAGAAAGCATTAGCAATGTCAATAGACGCATACCACATTCCTGGATGCTTCTGAATTCTCTCAATTAAAGTAATCATGTCTGGTACTGCAACAGTCAAAGGGGGTGTATGTTTATTTAATTTGCGGTAATCAACAGTCATACGCCAAGAATTATCACTTTTACGCACAGGCCAAACGGGATTATTCCAAGCAGATGTAACCGGAGTTGTAACTCCTGCATTTATCAAATCCTGAATTGTAGCACTGATTTCTTCGTGACCACCTGGAATACAGTACTGTTTTTGGGAAATGACTTTTGTAGCCTGGGGAATTTTTATAGGAGGCATTCTCAAACGACCAACTCGTACAGGTCTGGATGATATATAACCTCTACTTCCAAATTGATAACAACCATCATCTAGATGCAAAGTCATACCTTTTAGGATATCGATTCCAATTATATATTCTAAAATTGGCACAACTAAAACAGAATATTCTTTTCGGGGAATTCTACATATTTTCATCTCAACATTTGTTTGTACTGCGGTGGTCTCCTTTCCACCTAAACCAGTAATTGTGAAAAATTGTCCTTTGAATTTCTTTGATTTTCCATGAATAAGAGTGGCCTCTGCTCCTGTATCTACCAATGCTCGGGCCCTTTGTATATTACGATGTCTCCAAAAAATGTCAATATCTACATAGGGTCTATTGTCTTTGTGAGCCCAACTGCGTACTGGAGCTTGACCTATTTCCTAGTCATTTTTATTGCGTTCTGACAACCAAGACAAATCAGGATAAATACTCTCAAATTTTTTGGACAATGTAATTTCCTGTTCATATCCATCGCCGTTACGAAACGGATTTTTGTCATCTACATGGTATTGTGAATTTCGTTCAGAAAAATTGTGTCGATCCTCTCTTCTCCTCATTTCAGGGGACTGATCCCTTTCATCTCTGTATGTGCTTTCAACACGGTCATCTTTCCCTTCTCTCTTTCCCCCTCTCTCCCCCTCTCTCTCTCTCACGCCGAGGGGATACATCACGCTCATCCATCGTCTATCACGCCGATCCGAATCATCACGACGTCTATCATCCCCACTGTCATCAGAATATTCACGATCACATTCATTCTTCCGAACACGTCGAGCACCCTCCTTTCGATCCAAACCACGCTTGCGAAACATCTCCCACAAGCGATTATTAGGTTCACCATCAATGTATTCTCTCTTCACACCGTCAGCCAGCAAAGCAAGAAACATATCACGTCTAGAAAACTGATAATTTCCAGCAGTACGACCCTCAGGTCTGGACTGTCTTTCAGGTTTAAGCCATTCGCCCAATTCACCAAGCTGACGTAAAGATTCAAGCACTAAGGACAACGCGTTACTAGTCTGATTGATCAACAAAGTCATCATAACTTGTTTATATGCGACAGGGGAAGAACGGATAATGCGATTCCGCACAGAAGATGTCAACAAACCATCTAACAATCTGTCAGATGTACTCAGAAAAATCGCAGTTTTCATTACCTCCTCTTTTTAGTCTTTGTGCCGCATCGCGTAAAGTATACCACGGTTTGTCATTCAGGGGCCAATCAGATTCAGTAGGGTATTTGTGATTACAACCATCAGTCGCTAATTGAAGCAGACTAATTTGACCACCACCATTATAGTTTCCGAAATGATCTTGTACAGTAGAATCAGAACTCAAAGAACAAAATTTCAAAGCATCTCCTGCATTCAACATGATGCCAGCAGCCCCCAGTTCATAGAGACGCACCATCCATGTAAGTAAGGCCTCACCGGGCCGCTGTCGAAATCTAACTTCCTGTTGTGTAAAGTCTTCTAAACTATCCAAAGGAATACCATTTGGATTACCAGGAGCCTGCTGTAATTTACGTCGAAAAACTGGATGAGCAGAAATTTCAGTTCGAGCTACAGAAGGAGCTCGATCAACAGAATTAGAGGGACAGTCAGATCGAGAAACGCCATCAGAATTAGAACAGCGTCCGAGGTCGCCGGAATCATCATATTTGTCAAAAGTATTAGATTTACAGTCACGGCCGGTGCGAGAATACCCGCGTCTGTCAGACTCCTCAGCCGAGGAGCCAGAATTGTTTGAGTCCCAGATATTACCGTCCCACTCATCAGGATTCCAGTCCAGTCCGGCTTTCGCCACGACGATTCTTATATTTGTATTTAGCAATACGAACAGCAGCTCTTTCAGCAATAGTCTGATAAGTCTCAAGTTTGTCGGCAAGCAATTTATTTTGACATCTCAAAAGAGTGTGAGCATTTTGCACTTCAACAAACTTCTCTTCAAGATCTGCATACTGTCTCTGCAATTTCAGAAATTTCTCATGTACAATCCTGTACGCATACAAAACAATCCAACCTCCGCGTCCTAAAATAGGAAGCTCCTCACCCTTCACAATCGGCGCTTTCTGCAAGCAAGCAATCACATGAGCCGGATACGCCGCTTCCAAACAAGAACTCCAATTTTCACTCAAACCAGTACAATCAGCCCACTCATGAGCCAATGCCTCGTAAGGCGTTGATTCCCATCCGGGAATTTCAACAGGCAATTTAAAAGTAGATTTTGACCTCCTCAAAAACATTGTGCCAAAAAGAAAAAGATATATATAACTATAAACAAATAATTTACAAAATATACTCCGTACGCGCCAAGTGCAAACAAACAAGATGGAAACACCACCGCGCTAACATATTACGTAAACGGTTCGTGACGCCAGATGTAACGACCAGATTTTCGGACCAGATAGAATCAGCTCACCAAGACACCACCAACCCAGCCGAAACCTAACCACCTCCCTCCTCAGGACCTACTTACCAAGGCACCTGGGTACCTACCTGAGGATGGGGAATTAGCAATATAGAAGCTTAGATCCTCTAAACCACCACTAAATCCATAGGGATTACTAGGAATACTCACTATTTACTAAGGAATTCCATAGTCCACACCACACTCATACCTTATAGTCTCGCGGCAACTTAGGCCCAGACTATTCTACCATCCTCCTCATAGTGAAGGGGCAGTTCTGATCATTTACCATTACACACTGACCTCAATCAGTGCTCACGCAAGCTAAAATCCTGTGGGTATACACATTGACCGCAGTCAATGTTCTCATTAATGCCACTCTCTCTAGCAGCAATCTCACTACACACCGTGTCCTTCCAGTGCTCTCACAAGCCACAATCCTGTGGGTATACACATTGATCGAAATCAATGCTCTCACTAATGCCACTCTCTCTAGCGGCAATCTCTGTCCTATGAATACCTTCAGCTCTCTCTCTCTCTGTTGGGAAGTTTCTCTATATATCTAATATCTACTGGGGATGTCTCATATACAATTGTTATATTTTATGTGGTAGATAGACAGTTCAATCCTCTCACACAAGAATGGCCAAATCACAATATGCAAAGGCTATTCTCTGATATAAGTACTCCCTGCTCCCTTGCTCAGTTACCACTTACCCGGACGGGAAACGCATCCGTCCACATAACAGCATCTGACTAGAAGAAAGGTTAACTATGTCATATGAAATAACAATTACACAATGGTTCATTAAGAACTGGGGTTCCTTTATTGCACAATAACAAATTATAACAACAATATAATACTGCAATATATCATATAGCCTGAAAAGCAAAGGAAAGAATTAGAATGTGTGTGCACGCTAATAAGAAAGGGTCGACGTCACCTTATGAGTACGAAGTCTGGACTCGTTGTCATCTGGATTCCCTTCTCGTCTGTGCCTTGGCTCATCATAGGATCACCCCTACAGTCATAGATACACGTCTGCACCGCTATGCTCTGTCTCCTCTGCTCCCCTCCAAGTCACTGGAACCTCCCTCTTGTTCTCAGTTTTGTCTGCTGCACTCTCGCTGTTCTGCACTATTCCTCTCTCCTCTCGACCACGGACTATCTTCCCCTTCCAACTTCGATCTTATAAATCAGTTTCCGCTGCTCTAGTACTCATTCGCTCCGCTAACTTTTTAACTATGCATGCTCTGATCTCAGGGTCAAAGCTCACCAGCTGTTCCAACTAAAATAACTTTAATCTTTCTGAAAGGTTATCAGCCTTCGGTCTTTTTCAGACTTCAAAATGGCGACTGTCTGCTTTAAGTTGATTAACTGCAATGATGCTAACGACTAGCTGCCGTCTACTAACTGACTGAATGACATACTCACTCTCCGTGCTTTCGCTAATACAGAACCTTGTTCATGCATGGAAATTTCCAGCCAATAAAGTGCCGCCCACCAAATTCTTGTACCACCCCGTGCCAAGGACACGTTCTCAGCCGGCCGGCCTGATGTCATGTCTTCGACACGAAGAAAAATACAGTCTTTCGATAAGGGCCAGCCTGAGCCGGTTCTCTCCAAGCGAACAACACCTTATAACTAAAACATTACATTTGACCTAAAAGCGTCTCAAGCAGCCGAGGCAGAAAGAAAGATGGAGTCTCTCTCGTTCGAGGCCTACAAGGCCCGAAATAAGTATAACTCTGTCAGAAATATACTAATAGCTTTACAAAAGGACGGAATAATACTGATACTAAGGAATCTATCCCCTAACATAAACTTATAGGCCCTAGAATAAAGAAAAGAATAGAGAATTATATCAAACACCTTGTAATAGGCCAGGTCTGAGGTTTTAATCCCTCTATCAGAATGATAGTAGGCTAAAGTCACCTTCACTCAAAAAGGGGGACAAAAACCCGGTCAGAACAAGTATATAGGGATGATATCTAAACGCATTAAAACCAGGATATGTGAACATCATAGTAACATACGTTGTAAAAGAGCGACAACCAAGTTGACAGCACATTTTTTACAACTGAACCACACACCGAATGACCTGCAGTGGACGGTATTGGAGCATCTGGAAACCGGTTTGGAAGCCACGTTGTTTGAGAAGGAACAACACTTGGTTTGATGGCAGAATGTGTCTCTCTCTAATGGAGCCGGGTAGATTAAGCGAACATGGTTGGTTATTAGATGCTACTGTTATTTCTGCACGTCTTGTCCTTTTGTTGGGACTCATTGAGGGGAGGTGGGAGGGGGGTCGATTTGGGAGAACTGTTTGTTTTAGGTTCATGACATGTGCATTAGGTATCAAAGAATTGCTTCTATGTCTCTGTGGGGGACAGCTTGATTGTGGCCAGAAGGTGGGTGGGCCGGTTTTGCGGTATGTGCAATGTCCGTGGCTAGGACGTGTTGCGGATGACAAGGGTGTTGCCCCTAAGCTGGGACTCCTGTTCCCCCTGGGCACTACCGGGTGGGCGAGACTTACAAAGGGCCTGCTACTTGCTGATGGTGACTACGCCGTGCTGGATGTATTGATCTCTACTTTATATATACAAGAGCATACATGGGGGACACACGCCTGAATGTGATCACTTGGAACGTGAGAGGGCTGGCTGATCATCGGAAAAGGAGACAAATACTGGGTTACCTTGATCGCCATAAAGTTCATATTGCTTTCCTACAGGAAACGCACTTCGCCACCCATAGATCGAACTCCTTTGGACAGAGATGGGCCTCGCATACAGTCTTCTCCTCATACTCCTCATATGCACGGGGTACGGCTATTCTGATCAAAAGGAATACACCTTTCCATCTAGCTGGCTCCAAGATAGACCCACAGGGGAGATATTGCTTAATGTGGGGCAGGTTGGGGCGTATGGCTGTGACGCTTGCCTGCTGTTATGGGCCTAACGTGGATGATCCGCAGTACTTTACTGATTTATGGGAAGCGATAGTGGGGACAGGACCACAACACCTCATATGGGGGGGTGATTTCAATACAACCTTGAATCCCGTCTTGGATAGGTCACACCCCGCCCCCCACCATTATACTAGTGGGAGGGAGGTCCTCCGGGCGACTATTGATGGTAATAATCTCATAGATGCCTGGCGTTCTCAGTGCGGGGCGAGGGGGGGAGGTACGCATTTCACCACACAAGCTAGATCGTGGGCAAGACTTGATTACATACTCCTGACTTCACACCTCTGCACGTCACTGGTTCATGCGACACACCTCCCCAGAACATATTCCGACCATTCCCTCGGTACTTATCACATTGAACGGCTCTGAACTGGGCCCCCCGGTCACGGCATGGCGTATGCAACCCTCGATGTTGCTGGACACGGAATTCCAGGAAGAGCTCCGGGAGGAATGTTTAGAATTCTTTAAACACAATGAAGCCTCTGTCCAGGACGTTGAAACCATATGGGACGCCTTTAAGGCCACACTCCGGGGTCTCTGCATTTCAAAGGGCTCGGGGGTACTCAGGAGCATACTAAATAGATTGAAGTCTCTGGAATCTGACCTCAGAAACGCAGAGGAGACCCTCCGAGTGAATCCTGGGAGCACTACCCTTGCTGAGATACGGGAGAAACTGTCGGAGTATTCCGACGAAGCTTCTCGGGAGGCGAAATTCAGGAACAAACACTGGGTGGCCAGAAAATATGGGGAGGGTGAGAGACCTGGGAAGGCCTTGGCGGCAACAGTTAAACTCATGCATTCGCCAACTGTTGTACTCGAGTTGGTACTCAGAGACACTACACAAATCCTGAATGAATTTGTACGGCACTATAGTACGCTATACTCCTCCACCAGGACAGGCGAACTGACGCTGGATGACTACCTGGCAGATGTGTCATTGGGGTGGCTGAGTGATTCGCAAAGGGCCTTTTTGAGTGCCCCGTTCGAACTGGATGAGGTCAGGGAGGCTATCATGCACATGAAATCAGGTAAAGCCACCGGTCTGGATGGTATCCCTATTGAATTTTACAAGACGTTCATAGACTTCATGGCGCCAGTACTGCGCGAAGTATATGAAGATGCCCTGGAGGTTGGCCACCTTCCTGCCTTCATGAGAATCGCGCTCATCACGTCTCTACTCAAGCCGGGGAAGCCCGCTACTACCTGCGATTCATATAGACCCCTATCCTTGTTAAATTGCGACGTGAAGATTCTCGCCAAATTAATTGCGGAGCGCATTAGCCTCCTACTGCCCGATCTAGTACTCCCTGACCAGGCCGGATTTGTCCCGGGTAGGGTGACATTGCACAACCTCCGCACCTTTTTCTCTGTCTATGACTCCGTATCCGAAGACTTGCCAATGGCAGCCATTTTTTGGGACGCCACCAAGGCGTTTGACTCGCTCGAGTGGGATTATGTGTTCAAGGTACTCAAGCGGATGGGCTTCCCGTTTATTTTTATCTCCTGGATCAGATTATTATATACGCGCCCAGTGGCCAGAGTGCTCATCAATGGGAGATTGTCTTCGGAATTCCCTGTCTCCAGGGGAACTAGGCAGGGCTGCCCCCTTTCCCCGCTCCTGTTTGCCATAGCCACAGAACCCCTCGCAGCTAAACTACGTCAACATCATCGCGATAGTGCATTGCGATGTTTTCAGAGGCTGATACTCATTTCAATGTACGCCGATGATATTACACTCTATGTTCGCCACCCAGGCGAGAACCTGCATACCATACTTAGAGAATTCATACGGTTCGGAGCTCTCTCTGGCGTCCAGATTAACTGGAACAAGTCATGCATTTTCCCACTCACTGCCTCGACACATCGGTTTCCACTGGAATTCCCGCTTGCTTGGTGTGAAGGGGATTTTAAATACCTGGGTATACATATAGAAAAGGATAGGGAGGCACTGATTTGTGCTAACTATGGTACAGTGATGGATAAGATCAGTGAAAATATTTCCAGATGGATAACCCTTCCCCTGTCCATGGCTGGGAGGGCTTTGCTAGTCAAAATGGTGATACTCCCTCAGCTTCTGTATCTCTTTCTGAACATACCATTTCATCCCGGGGCCTATTTTTTTCGGCTGCTGCGCTCGGAGCTGCTCAAGCTGGTATGGGGTGGGAAGGCACCTAGACTCAAATGGGAGATCCTTATCAGACCCTACTCGCAAGGTGGCTTTGGGATTCCAGATTTCGAACTTTTTTACCGGGCTGCCCAGGCTCACTTTGCCTACTTCTGGATTCGACAACCGAGATACATGCCCCAACTGGCGGCTGAACATTGGTTGGCGCACCCAACACCGATTGAAGGTGCACTGTACTCCCTGGTAGAAGGTAGGGATAAGACCCCAAACACAGTACTTAGCACTGTGACTGCGTGGAATCATATCACTTTGAGACTCGATTTGCAACTACTATATGCCCCACTATTGCCCTTGACTTATCACCCGCAGCTGCCACTTTTACAGGAAGCGGGCTTTCAAAAATTATTGACAAAAATACACGTTCGTACATGGGGGGACTTGTATCGTGATGGCACGTTTCGCACCAAAGACCAGCTTTATGAAGGCATACAGCCGACACCATTAGAAATATTTTACTATATCAGGCTCCGGCACGGGTTACAAGCAGTTACACCTGACTTCCCGCACGAACCTCCTGTACTTCTCCCACTGCAGAACCTACTGCTACACGATAATCCCAACAAACTAGTGTCCACATTATATAAATCGGTCCGTGCAAACATGAACTACACAGATTTGCCTGCCAGGAAAAAGTGGGAACAGGATTTAGTCATGACCCTTACTGACAGGCAATGGGAATTCTGTTTACAACAAACTGAGCGCATGTCTTCTAGCAGTAGATATAGGATCATTCATTATAAAGTCTTACACAGATTGTATCACACACCGGCGCGTTTGCACAGATTCCAGCTGAGATCTACTGACACTTGTGACAGGTGTGGGGCTCCAGGAGCTGATTTCCTTCACCTTGCATGGGGATGTGCTCAGGTATGCCGCTATTGGGATCAGGTTTTTCAGGCAATCTCCAAAATGATACACATGACGGTGGATCCATCCCCGTTGGTGGCACTATTGGGATATGTTGAACCACTCCATGCGGCCCTTCGCAAATATGTGGCACTGGCCATGCTCTTAGCCAAGCGCAGGGTGGCCTGTAGGTGGGGGAGGGGAAGGTCACCCAAATTCAAGGATTGGATGCGAGACATGGTGTACTGCCAAGAACAACTGCATACTTACTCCGAATTATTGCCGCCCACTTCCAGGCCTACTGACATATGGGCCCCACTGCACTGTTACTTAATAGCAGAATCTTCAGAGGATGCCAGCAATTGAGGTTGGGATGCTGGATTGTTGCTGTGTTGCTCCTTGTTCCGGGGAGGATGGAATCGAGCTGGACTAGTGTGGTCTCAGTAACTGCAATCCTTGTTTCCCCCACCCCCCCCACCCCCACTCATCATTACCGGGGAACCCCTCCCACTCCCAAAATGCTACCCCGCCTGCTCACTGCCCTATGCCTCAGGAGCGGTAATTCATCTAGTCGTCTCATGTGATGTGACACATTATTCCAGCTTTGGTGTGATTCCCGCTATAGGCCCTGCAAGCATTATACGGCCCATTGATGTAGGTCCGCCGCCAGGCTGGCACACGAGCCCCTCCCACTGGTGATTGGGATACCGCACATGTTACAGTTAATAAAAATGAAAAAAGCGAGACGAACTGATCCGGTCATGTTGAGTATGTACTTGTCACTATATTGATATGATGTCTGTACACCGATACCTGCACTAGCTTTATTATGTCTTTGATCATCCTGTTGATGTGCACCGATAGCAGCCAGCCTCCGGGTTGTTGGCATGACGCTGTGTATCCTTGACAGTACTCAATAAATGTCTTGCACCAAAAAACAACACTTGGTTTATCAGCTCGGCACCAACAAAACCGGATTGAATGATGACATACCATGGGGCAGTGTGTTAAGATGACAATCCAGTGCTAAGCTAGGAATACAGACTTTGTGAGCTTCTGTATTTTGTTCCACCATTGCCTAGCATAATACACCCAGGTTTACGCATTGCAACATGCTCTGATAACCAGGTTTCCTGTTGTTGCCCACTTCTTAACAGTGCCACACCAGATTTAATGACGAGGGGACACCAGTTTTTGTTAATGCCAGGCCCTTACTATTTATGGATATCCTTATATCAGGGTCCCTTAGTGCGACTAGCGTTTTTTTAAAAACTTGTCTGCACATTGACTACATTTACACACTGTACTAATCACTTTTGATAGGGTTGCTAACATGTAACAGTCACCGATCACTTGTGGGTGTTTTTCCGATGTCTCACGCGTAATGCGTGCGATATTGAGGGCGCGCCTCGAGTTTGGGATCGTATAATGACCATTTGGCTGTAATAAGGAATGTGGGCTTTCTAAATTCATTCGCACATTTTATTATGTGCCTATGGACTAGCATTACAAAAAATAATTCTGATAAGATATCACCATTCCGGTTACATCGGGATCCGAACCACACCTTGGGCCCTTTTTTAGTAACTGTCACTTTAAGGCATCCGACCAGGCGGCAGTTACGTAGCGTTACGTCATCCACGTGACCGGCCCCGGTGTATCACTGTAAAATCAAATATAATGCCTCTCGCACATTTTATTATGTGCCTATGGACTAGCATTACAAAAAAAAATTCTGATAAGATATCACCATTCCGGTTACACCGGGAACCAAACCCACACCTTGGGCCCTTTTTCTAGTAACTGTCACTTTAAGGCATCCGACCAGGCGGCAGTTACGTAGCGTTACGTCATCCACGTGACCGGCCCCGGCGTATCACTGTAAAATAAAATATGATGCCTCTCCCTGCCCACTTCCTACATTTCCGGGAGACAGCAGCCGAGAGAGCAGGTATACCGCGGGGAGTCGCAAGTGCTTAAGTAAGTCTTTTATCCTTTAAACTAGCCACCAACAGTACGGGCGCACACTTACTATCCGAGGGCTCATTGCATCCCTTTTTTCCTCTTCAGAGAGACACCGCGTGAAGTGAACCCGCCCTGTCCTCACCGAAGGGGCGAGTCTCTTTCACCCGTTAAGTGAGTTATGTTGCTATTTGTGATCATTGCGACATTGCCACTAACTTCTGTGTTAAGGGGGTTTATCCTGGTTCTCCGAATGTCTGATTCAGGCATATTACCACACTCAACGAAAATCTACAAATATTCTGTTTGTTCTATTTAAGTGGCAATGACGAGCTAAGTAAATAATGCTCGCATTTAACCATACCTAGTTGATGATAAGTAGCTTGAATAGAAGCGCTTGAGGTAAATTTCTCCTTGATGGTCAGTTTTCTAACTCTGCCTATGGTGTTGTACCCAATAGTCATGGGAAGCACCCTATACTAGCTGGATGCCCCCCCCTCTGTCAGTCTTTGTAAAGGGAGCATTCATTTCGATATCTCCTGATACTTTGTACATTTTATGGCCATGCCCTAAGAAATAACGCATTTGACCTTACTGCTTGTAATTGTATGTCAATGTGTGTTATCGTTTGTCCTCTTTCTCTCCACAGGTTTTTTGTATATTCCTGCAAATTGCAGTGAATAACCACGGATACTGACCGTGAAACCATGAAATAAGATATTTTTTCACACGTAGGGCCTCACGGGAGGGTGCACCTTAGCGCGCGTACACCACCGGAGGACTTTTCTGATAGGTCCTGACGAATGCTGAGCAAATTGCATTAAAACCAGCAGAAACATGTTGACCATTTTTTATATTTAAAGGACTCAGATTCCCTAGCACAGAACCTTGGTAGTCCGTCCACTTTGTTTTATATCCAATGCAGGTTGTCCATTATTAAAGACTTTTGTAAAGGCTACAATCTCGCATTTTTTAAATTCTGCACACATAGTTATAATCACATTCTAATTTGGGCACTGTTGCACTCACCACATCCCGCTCCGCTGTAATCAGGCGTTGTAGCACGCTGGGGGGGGTATTCGGCCACCCCAGCGGGGACCCAATGATGAAGCATGTCACCAACTAGTGATGAGTGAGGGTCCTTCATAAAAAAGAAAGATTTTTCCTTCCCTCCGGCGAAATACTTGGGATATTAGTTCCCTTGGGAGGTGTCCTCCTCAAAGGGGGTTTTGGTTCCTTAAGGGGAGATAGAGATAAAGTACTTCATGCTTGTGCATGTGGGTGTGTGTATGACGTTTTGTGCACACATTTATACGTACAGTATAGAGGCACAAAAATAGACACCAAAATATAAATTCTTTTGAGCACATTTTGTTTAATTAGCTTTTTACTTAGTCACTCCTCTGTTGTTGTTCATGTCCTCTGTATCGGTCATATTCACTTTTTTAAGAGGCTGATATCAGTTCATTAGCAAAGTTCAACCGAAACGGGGGTTTTCACCTATATCTAATAACACAAATCTTCGAACAAATAAATAAACATTTTAATTCACGTTTTCACAACCCTGTACCTAATACTTATACCGCATTTTGCTCTCACAGTCCAGAAAAAAAAAAAGCTTTTTAATTTAGATTAACTTCTCAAACCCTTGTATGTATAGTTACCTGCCATGAGCCCGAACAATTATGCTACTACCATCCATTACTACCAGATCCACCTCTTTAGCAACATAACTAGAATAACTGGCACACAAAATATCACCATGGAATTTTGATTTGCAGTCATCATTCATGTTCATCACGGACGCCCCTAAAGATAATAGTAAATAATATATACAATATACTCGAGCTAAATTAGTAAACAAAATTACCACTGCACTCACCTCAAAACAACAGGAATCAAGCCCCTATTGCTTGGTTTCCCAGTCATGTGGCTGGAACCACTCTACTGCCCACGTTTACTTATAATTAAAAGCAAGACCCATAATGAACACCTTCATTGTGAGTTGAACACCAAGTCCTGTACTAAGTTAGGCTTTACGAATTTCTAATTAACGGACAGCCAATAGGCTACTCAAATATAGATTCAAACTAATCACCCCTATCTCTCGTGTACAATCCAACCGGAATGTATAATAATTATTCCTCCCACATTGTCCTAATGACAACTATTATTTCAAACAAATCCAACCTCTAACGACACGTACATTTATGTTCACCCCGCGTCCATGGATCCCTAAGTTCTAAGATGATATGACACCCTTAGTGATACAAATGTTGTCATATGTAGGTAGCAGGATTATGTAGTTCAAAAAATCGCAAAGGATAAGCCTTTATGATATTAACAACCTCAAATATTTTCCAAGTACTAAAAGATTGTGAGATGAGGCAACTTAAAGGAGAAGATGGACAAGAGAAAGAGTGGCTGGGACAGCTCTTCAGTGGCTGAAATCCTTTTTGGGGGACAAGTCATTCCAGGTGTTTAAAGATGAAATTACCTCTGAATGTATGCTACTTAGATGTGGGGTTCTGCAGGGATCATCCCAGAGCCCCACTCTATTTAACATGTACATGAGCCCCTTGGCAGAGGTAGTGAAGCCGTTAGGTGTCCAGAATATCTCCTATGCCAACTACATGCAGCTGGTTGTCTCTCTCAACCAGCTTAACAAAACTGGGCCTGATTTGACCGTGTGTCTAGAAAAGGTATCAATCTGGATGGAAGGCTCGTACCTGAAACTCAATGGGGACAAAACGGAGCTGATGTTCTTAGGTAAATCTCCCATTCTGAGTGTAAACCTGCTCTGGCCCAGCTGTTTTAGTCCACCCCCCCCCCCCCACCCCCCCAAAGAACAGATTAAGAGCCTGGGCGTTTGGCTTGATCGCAATCTTGGCCGGAAGATTGATGGCTCAAGCAATGATTCTTTCTCGGCATGATTACACCAATGCCCTTTACCTGAAGCTCCTTGCTTTACCATCAAAAAATTGCAAACTGTGCAAAATTGCGCAGCACACCTGCTCCTGAACATCCCCAGTCACCAATCAGCAAAGTCCGCCATTGCCACCCTCCACTGGCTCCCTTTTCAGAAGAGAGCCAGTTTAAGGCTCTGTGCTTCGCACACAAGGCAATGTCAGCTAATGGACTGCCTATTATTCATTCCATCATCTCGCCCTATTGTCCTAATAGGGACTGGCGGTCGGATAGTAAACATCTAGCGGCAGTCCCAAAAATATAAATATCACGTAGTGGAGGGCGTCGCTTCTTTTATAACGTCACCAGGTTGTGGAACTGTCTCCCCCTCCATATTCGTCCTGAGACCAACATCCGGCCTTTCGCAAAGTCATAAAAACCTTTTTGTTCCCCTAAACACTGCATAGAGTTCGTGATTGGACTGCTTTAAACGCTGGGATGCCTCCGGGTAACCACGAGCTCTAGAAATGCTGAATCAATTCAATTCAAAAGAAGTGGAAAGGAATAAACTAAATATTAAATACAAAACTCCTGAGGCGTGAGCCGGGAGCTTAGATAGTGATTTTTTAAATAAATTTGAAATTCATGCTCGTAATTTTTTTAACTGTTCCGTTTTGTTTCTCGCTCTGGGGAACTGAATTTTAATTCCTCTCTTACAGCACTGGCTCCTTGCAGTAGCTGCATTCCTAATATCACTTGGAGCCACTGCTCGGGGCAAGGAAGGGACTTTGGGCGCCATCTTGAGTGAGGGGGATCTAGCGAGGTCGCTGGCTAGTGGCTAGGGAATCACCTGGCTGACACCCCGGGGCTTCTATAAAAGTCCACACTAAGGCGCACGCGTAGCCACCAGACTCCTGAGGCGTGAGCCGGGAGCTTAGATAGCGATTTTTTAAATAAATTCGAAATTCATGCTAGTCATTTTTTAAACTGTTCCGTTTTGTTTCTCGCTCTGGGGAACTCAATTTTAATTCCTCTCTTACCGCGCTGGCTCCTTGCATTAGCTGCATTCCTAACATCACTTGGAGCCACTGCTCGGGGCAAGGAAGGGACTTTAAGCGCCATCTTGGGTGAGGGGGATCTAGCGAGGTCACTGGCTAGTGAGTAGGGAATCACCTGGCTGACACCCCGGGGCTTCTATAAATATCCACACTAAGGCGCATGCGCAGCGGGCGCGCCTAAGGCAAGCCCGTCTGCGCCCGTCCGTGCCAAGATCGCTCCAAGATCACGCCAGACGCCAGGACCCCTTCATCTTCAAAGGGCGAGCCTCGCAGGTACACCCGCGACGAACTTTTGGGTCTGGACACTAGATGCTTATCAGCACCGTGGGCCTTTCAAGAGCCTTCTTTTGAGTGTAATCTCTGTATCTTCAGAGTTAACTCGGAAAAGCATGCTATCCGTCCATCTAACTACACCACATTAAATTTTCTTAGCTTAAACTGCCGCTCTTTAGTGAGCCATCACGCGGATGTGTTTGATCTTTTAATGGCCTAGACCCCGGATGCCCTGTTTCTTACAGAAACCTGGCTAACCTAGGATACTGTGGTGAGCCAGGGCTTGCCCTTCCTGACGGCTACATGATATACCATATCAATAGAGAGGGGGGGGGGCATTGCGGTAATTGCTAACACAACAGTCACGGTTAATTTAGTAAAGGAAGACATCGCGGGTTGCGAGAGCGCTCTCTTTAAACTAAAGTTGAGCTGTAACCTGACTATATCTTGCCTTTTAATTTATAGACCCCTCGGTCCTTCAAGGAATTTTTGCGAAGACCTAGCAAATAGAATTGGACGTATGGCTAGTAAAGCGGCCAACTTCACTATTCTAGGGGATCTCAATCTGCACCTCGAACTAGAGGATAAGGCAAAGATTTCTCATTTCCTAGCTGACTTAGAAGCCTTTCAGCTGCCCCAATTAGTCTCGGAGAGCACACATGTGGCTGGGCATTTGCTTGACCCCATTTTCTCCAATCTTGCCTGCCTAAATATCCTCCCCCCGGTCCCGCTAACGTGGACTGATCATTCAGTCATTCCATTTTCTCTACTGTGGCAGAGTAGAGCTGATGTGCTCCGTACGGCTACTGTGGTAAAACGGCCATGGCATAAGTTCGAGCAGGAGGAACTCGCTAAGCGATTCGCGGAATATAGATCTCAGCTTCCTTCAGATATCGAGGAAGCGCATAGAAGGTCTGGATAGCTGCATCCCAGCCAAGAGGGGAGGGAAGGGTCGTGTACTTTCAAATCCTTGGTTCTCTGACCTTTTAACGTATGGAAAAAAGGGGTGCAAGCAGTTGGAACGCGCCTGGCGTCGTTCCTATGAACCATCGGCTAAAGTTGTATACTGTAAGGCAGTAAAGGATTACCACAAGTTTATCCGTAAAACACGGGCAGAATTTATAGCTGACCAAATCCTGACAAGCTCGAACCCCACTAAAACCATCTTTAAACTGATTAAAAACATGAAGACTGCTGGTCAGGCCAGGGCTTCCCCGGTAATTTCTAATCAGCAGTGTGAGGCCTTGGCACTCCAC
Source organism: Lissotriton vulgaris (assembly GCF_964263255.1). Lineage (NCBI taxonomy): Eukaryota > Metazoa > Chordata > Amphibia > Caudata > Salamandridae > Lissotriton > Lissotriton vulgaris. The sequence continues at coordinate 38,912 of NW_028248991.1, read as the reverse complement.
TTTGTTGGGAAAGTGGATCAGATCTATCACAACTTCTCCTCAGGGAATACCCACACGGAAAGCGTCGGGCAGCAGGACCAGCTAAAACGATGTATAATGGTATGGTGACCCTGCCCTTGGTATCGCCGGAAGAATTTCAGATTATAAGTGTCAAGATCAAATCTGGATCGCAGGCTGACCCGCCAGATTCTACCTCTCATCTCCCCGTTGGCCTTGGAGTTGATCAACCTCTCGCTGAAGTCAGCCACTGTTCCCAGGGCATGGAAACACGCTAAGATCATTCCACTGTTGAAAAAGCCATCTTTAGACCCAGAGGACCCAGGCAGTTATCGCCCAATATCACAGCTCCCTTTCATGGGGAAAGTGGTAGAGGCCCATTTAAATGCCATCCTATCCACTACATTGATGAGCATAACATCTTCAACCCATCTCAACATGGGTTCCGCCAGAGCACGGAATCCGCTCTTTTGGTGGTCACAGAATCTATTCGCAGTAGGTTGGATGTAGATGACTCAGCGGCCTTGATCCTATTGGATCTAAGTGCCGCATTTGATACGGTGTCCCATGAGATTCTTCTGCATCGTCTTTGGACGATTGGTATTAGGGATAATGCCTTGGAATGGTTTCGGTCCTTTCTGGCTGAGCGGTCGTTCCAAGTGTCTGTTCAGCCGTTCCACTCGCACAAACATGCTTTGGGCAGGAGGGTTCCTCAAGGCTCCATCTTAAGCCCCCTTCTGTTTAATTTGTATGTGGAACCTTTGGCGAAGGTGGCCAGAGATAGGGGGCTGTCCTTGGTGTCGTATGCCGACGACACCCAGTTGGTGATTGCCTTCTCCAAAAAATGTAGGACTAATCTGGAAGGATATATGACGGTACAACGCGTACCGTTACAACGTATACCTTTACGACGCAGGTTTAACAACGCAAGTCATTACAACGACTTGCGTTGGGGGGGGGCTGGATAGTGAATAGTTTAATTTACTATTCCAACTCCAGTCCCCGTGGATAGTAGGGAAGGTGTTGGATAGCAAATTAAACTATCCCCTATCCTAGAGCGCCCTCCAGCGAAAGTCATTTTAACGACTTTCGTTGTAAATCCTGCGTTGTAACGGTACCGCGTTGTAACGGTTCTGTTGTAAAGGATGTTTCCCATCTGGAAAGCTTCAAGGAGGATCTAACAGCTATCTCAGCCTGGATGAAGGATAATTACCTCCAATTAAATGCCAGCAAGTCCGAGATCTTGTTGTATGGGAAGGACCAGGGTCTCTGGTCAAAGCAATGGTGGCCCGATCATTTGAAGCCCGCACCGGTGCCTAAGGAGACGGTGAAGAACCTGGGCGTCTGGTTCGATACCGGTCTAACATTTGATAAGCAGACAAAAGCTGTAGCCGCAGTCTGCTTTGGGCTTCTGAGAGGATTGAGACCCTTGCTTGGTTTCTCCCCTTCCAGAGTACGTCAGACCATCTTGCAGGCTTCCATCTTGGCGAGGCTTGATTACGGCAATCCCTTATATCTTGGTGCTAACAAAGCAAGCATCAAAAGCTTCCAGAGGGTCCAGAACACAGCCGCGCATATGTTAGTGGCTCTCCATAAATCACACTCTGTGGCCCAAGTTCTTGTTAAGCTGCACTGGTTGCCAATTGAAGCACGCATCCAGTTCAAGGTGCTCAGTATTGCGCACAAAATCCTGAGATTTCAAGCCCCAGACGGACTATCGGGCCTACTGAAGCCATACTTGCCTAAGAGAGTCTTACGATCGACTAATCAAGATTTGGTCTGTGTTTCCCGTGTTAGGAAAGCAAGGGCAGGGGGCCGGTCGTTTGGCCTCATGGCGGCCGAACTGTGGAACTCTCTTCCAGTATGTATTCGTGCCACCCCCAATCTACTGACATTTCTCAGGTCCTTGAAGACTTGGCTATTTCCCACTCTGTGATATCCCTCGCGTGCTGCTCTCTCTTGCTCCGGCTAGGTTTCTGGTTGCGCTGGGACGACTCGTCGCTGAGGCAGCCATGCGCATTATAACTCCTGGAATAAATAAATAAATAAATAAATAAATAAATAAATAAATAAATAAATAAAAAACATAGTAACTGGGAAAGGATTTTTTTTCTCCCAAAAATGGACCAGAGATGGACACCTTTGCATGAAGACGGTTGTCGAGAGCTTAGCTCGCCTCCTATTGAATAGCTGTGACAGCAGCCAGATCAGGCGCCATTTTAGGTCTTGTCCCACATATACAGTGGTGGTCGCTCAATACGAGCGGAGGAGCATCGCCCCCTCCCCCCAACACTGCTGCGTAGACAGCTGGAAAAGTAAAAAGGTAATAAAAATTCCTTTATGACCATTTTACTTTTCCAGCTTAATTATGAACAGAGAAGGCAGGGTGGGGCCAGTGTGTCTTGCTGCTGAGTGGCCCCTTCACTTCTTAGTGAGCAGCGTCTGGACTGGATAAGGTGTAGTTTGCTTTGCACGTCACCTCGTGCTCTGAGGAGTCGGAACCACGGACTGGAGAGCGTGAGGACATGCCGCAAGGTAAGTGAAACTTTTATGTTTTTTTACTTCCTGAGTCGCTATGTGATGGATTGTGTGTGTTTGTGTGGTTATGTTCATGATTTTGACTGTATATGTGTGTGTGTGTTTGTGAGCTTCACTGTGTGCCAACCATTTTGTAATTTCCACAACCGTCACTGCACATATAGCTATAGTGGCCGGGTATCAAAGACCTATTTTCCACATTCAATATATATACAGTGAGATTTGAGTCAGTCCCTTGCTCAGGATTGGATTGCTTTCTTAACTATTTCAGTTCCTTGCTCCTTATTTGATGGCTGTCCTCCCACCACTGAATCATACCTTCTTTAACATTCATTTTAACTGGCTGACTTGTATCCTTCTACTGCTAATGGTGTAGACTATTTTTCATTCCCATTAGCACTCCATTAGCACATGGCTTTCACCCTTCTCTTCTATGTTTCCCGACCCTGCTTTATTTTTTTGATGTATTAACTTTGTTTTCTTTTTGCATGGGCTGGCAGCCTCACACTTCTACCTGGCCACTCACGTTTTGGCATTTGCTCCTGGGTCAATTTATCAACTTTCTATTGCCCTGTAGTCCCTGTACCATCTACATTCCCCCTCCAGCCACTGTTCTCAGTCACCTCAATTCCACTTTAAAAGCAAAAAAAATCTTCTTGCAAGGACCCAGCCGCTGCATGCTGCTACAAGACTGCTAACTTCTCTTGCATTGTTCATCATTATGCACATACTGGAACTGTGAATTAAAAATAGGATTACAAAAATGGTAGCCACATATGTCCGGCTATATGCACAGCATCCATTTTTGAATGATTTTCTTTTGACTTAAGAAAAGGTGTTCACAAATGGACATTAAATCTGTCTACATACAAGGCAAACATCTTATGATTCTTCTTAAATCTTTTTAAAAAAAAAACATTTGTATTGGCATATAAAGTCAAACATGATCAGAAATAATCTTAGTCCAAATAATAAATAAATTCAATAAATTATGCAGAGGGTTACCTCCCAACTTTAAAAGCCCTTTACAATTATATTTTCATTGTTCAGAACAAACCAAACATAGGATTAAAAGAAAACTTGAGTACAGAACAGACTTATATTTCAAAATAACAATAAAACGTCTATCCAAGTAAAGCCAATCTAAAGCCTAAAAATAATCGTGCTGTTACTCCAATGGTTCACGCAGACTGATTGCAATAACAGAAATTATATTACCGTGTAGATCCCACCTTAACCAAGCCCAGATGCGATCAAAGTTTTTAATAGAGCAAGAAAGATCCCCTTGATTTAGCCAATGCAAGAGTCCACTCATAATTGTCCACCACTCAGCTACCCTAGGAGGCGATGAGGATATCCCCGCGCTGGCAAAGCACAGCCTGACCAACAAAATAACGAAAGATAATACTTGTTTTAATCCTAGGTCTGCTTCCACTCTATAACCTAACATAATCTCTTCATATGTAAACTGTGTGTCATAGCTAATGCATAATCCATATAGCTGTTTCACATCTGCCCAGAACTCCCCTAGTTTGGGGCAGGTAGCAAACATTTGTAAAATGCTGTCAGCCACATAGCTGCATTTGGAACACTTGGTCATCACTATTGTTCCCGGCCCACCTTGTGATTCTATCAGGATTACAAAATAACATACAAATAGTTTTAAATTGTGGCATTTTTAAATTAATGGAATGCACCGAACCCTTTATCATCTCTAATGCAGCAAGAATTTCTGAGGGAAATATTTCATCATAGAGAACATTACTCAATTTAGCAGCAATTTAAGACTATCATTTGTCCTATGCTGGCAGAAGATTTGATACGTGGTCCTTATTAGTGACTTCTTAGATGCCCTGTAAAGACACCTAAACAGGTCTGGACTTGCGGGTACCGTTATAATCCTACAGTCCTCCAAAAATAATCCCTAATCTGTAAATACTTAAAATAAAAACGAGGAGGAAGGTCATATGAGGCTTGCAACCCTTCGAATGTGCGAAACCCATTTAGGTCAAATAGAAGTCCTAATTCCTCAATCCCATACTTAGACCAAGTTCAACTGGTAGAATCATTAAATATAGCCGGGAACATTGGGTTATCCCAAAAAGGCATATCCGAATGCATGAGTGGTAGAGAATATTTGGAGAAAATCTCATGCCATATATATACTATATCCTCAATAAACTTGAATCTTACCCCCTTGAAATAGTTGGGCTCTCCAAGTCTGTATAAAAACAATCTGTTATCTGATCCGGGTAACAGTAATCAGGTAGAGGTCTGATCGTCAATTGTCAAGAGATTATGGAAATGCCCAGCGAACGCGGCCCAAAAGTAAATCTTGAAGTCAAGAAGCTGACCCCCTGGTTATAAGGAAACTTAATAAATTGAATTTCCCACCAAGCCTGTCTGTAACCTCAGATAAAACTGCAGATGGCGCCTTCTAATTGTTTGAAGAAAGAATTTGGGACACGTAGAGGAATTGCATGAAATAAATATAAGAATTTGGGTAAAACATTCATTATAATTATAGTACCCCAACTAATAATGCGGATAGGCAACTTATTCCAGCATTTTAAATTCTTTATGACAGATTGTAAGAGAGGCTCATACTTTAAATTACCTATGTGTTCCACCTGTTGTGCAAGCTGAACATCTAAGTAGGTAGCCGCCGAACTAACCCCAGGCATCGATATTTCTGGCAAAAAGTTAAGAAGAACTTGTGTTTTAGTGAAATTTTGTTTATAGTCAGAAAATTTACCAAATTTATAAGCTTCATTCTTAATAGGTATTAGAAGAACAGATTGCCACGTCATCAGTGTAGGCAGTAATTTCAAGCTCCCATTTGTCAGAGATGATAGGCTGAATAAAATCATTCACATGCCAAGAACGCAAATATGCCTCCATATATAAAGCAAATAAATAAAGGGGAGAGTGGACACCCATGCCTGGTGCCGCGATAAATCTGAAAAGGTGAGGCTAATATCGCTGACTAGGCCAGTTGAGCACTAGGGCTCCTATAAAAAGCCTATCCCCATTTGCAGATGCACCCACTCAGACCTAAGTCGGCCACTGTTGCTCAGAGCACTCCCGCAGCACCTGGTCGAACACATTCTCAGTATCTTTCCCATGTTAGAACCAAATTTCTCTGCCACATCAAAGGCGGCGTTGGTTTTGTCATGACACATAGTGTACCTCCCCAGAATAAAGCCATGCTACTGGTAAGACACGAGCCAGACATTAAGGGATCGTCATTGGTAAGAGATATAGGGCGGTACAAACCAGGCGTCTCTGGTGGCTTAGCTTTCTTTAAGAAGATCGCTATATTAGTCATACTCCAAGAGCAGGGCTCTACTCCGCTTGCCCTAATATATTGAATAACTTTGATCAGAAGAGGAGCAATAATATCCTTGAACGTTTTGTAAAATGCTAGTGGTATTGAATTGTATCTTGCTCCTTTACCGGAGGGTAACAATGATAGAGCTAACATAGTTTCATTAAGGGTAATATCTCGCTGGAGTGCGGAGACATACATCTCACCAAGAACAGGCAAATGACAGCCCTGAAGATATCGCCAAAACCCTGTCTCGTCAAATGTATCATGCTGACCTAAAAGAGCCTGGTTAAAAACAGAATTGCTCCACAATTGCCTGTGAGTGTGAATGTAGCAGACTGTCATCGCCTTTGATGGAATGAATGAGACCCTTGTATTTCCTATTTGTAATTTGGTGTGCCTGCAAATGCCCAACCTGCTCTCCATACTCATACTGGAGGGCCCAATGCCTAATGTAACTGGCCATAATCTTCTCTTTCAGTGCTCTCCCCAATTTTGATCAATTTTCCATCATAGAAAAATATAATTTCTGTTGATCGGGTCCCCCTTTACAATTTCACTGGCATATGAATGTTCTAGATGTGTAACAGACTGGCAAAGTACCTGCACCTTGATTAGTTTAGCGTAAAATGAACTCCTGTATAAAACCCATAATAAAAGCCTTCATTGTATCCCAGACAACCAGTTGAGATGCCGAACCAGTATAAATTTCAACACACTCAGACAAAGTTTTTGAAGTAGACAGGATTTACTCTGTATCTGACAGCAAATGGTTAGGAAAAGAAAACAGGCACCTATGGGTTTTTACTGCCTGTAAGTGGCAGAAGAAAAGTGCAGGATTATGGTCAGAGTTCACTCTGGGATGCTTCCATGCTTGCTGCTTGTAATAAGCTACCACTAACAAAAAACATGTAAATCCTAAAATAGTGATTAAGCGGGACCGTATAATACGTGTATCCTGGCACCAATCAGTGTAATGCCCTCCATACATCACACAAACAATGTAAGCGAGCTAGTTCAAAAATAAAGGCTGTAGTTTCACCATTTGAGGAGAAGCCCAATGAGAGGTGGAGTCAATACTGTAGTCCAAAACGCAATTAAAGTTAACCATGACTAAAAGTTCACCCGACCACTCCAGTAACTCTAGAGATAGCCCATCTACAATATCCAGCTTATCCACATTAGGCCCATAAACTGTGCAAAACACATATTTTGCACCATTCAATATAAGCTGTGCAATTAACCATCTACCCCAGGGATCCACAGCAGTTTTAAACACCTTGTATTCTAATGTTTTGTTAGCCAAGATATCCACCCCTGGATAGAAACAGGCTGGAATGTACAAGCAATAATATTGTAACCAAGATGCTTAAGCAGTTCTTATATGCAAAGTGGGTCTCGGTTAGAGATACGAAATGATGCTTATACATTTAAATTTCCTCATGAACGAATTGATTTTTACTGGATAGTTTTAAGCCGGAAGCATTCCAACACATACATTTAAATGTACCAATTTAAAAAAAAAACCTTCAAACATTTGAAAAAGCCATCCTGAGACCAAAAAGGCCCCACGCAGTTTGACAAAAGAAAATACCAAACAGTATATTAGCATTTGATCCCTTTGACTTGTTTTGTCCTTCATACAAACCTACCAGTGGTGACTCCTCTGCTAAGGCAGAGGAGCATTGCCCCACTGCTTTTTGCAGTGTAAAAAAAGGAAAAATAAAATGAAAATAACTTGAGGTTATTATAATTTTAGGTTTCCCAGTTGTGGCGTCTTTGTGGGGCAGGGCTGCTTTAAGAGGAGGGGGAGGAGTGGTTTGTACTTCCTATGTGAGAATGAGTGCTTGGTCAGCCCTCTCGGGTCGCCCAAAACAGTCATGAGCACACACCGTGTTCTCCCTGCAGGCTGCATTACAGCCTGCCTTGAAAACATGCCCAATACTCCAGCCCCTGACTTAGTGTTGTGTCACGGCGCTCAGACCAATTACAATGCTGCATTGCAGCATTGTGATTGGCTGCAGAGAGCCTGCGTCCCTGGTGCTTCCTGCTTCCTGTCTCCATCCCCAAGAACCCAGGAAGAGGACGTAGGAGAGGCAGCTGGTCGGGAGGTATGTGATTTTTTTTAACCTTTTTCTCCACAACCCCGCCCCACTGCTGCTAACTGAAACCTAACCCACTCCCCTGAAACACCTGTCCCCTGACTCTGGCTTGGAGAATCTACCCCCTCCATGCTCTGCGCGGCCACCGGTCACTGACCGCATCCCCCATAGTAAAAAAGGAAAGAAAAAGGGGCAAGAGTGGAGGAAGAGGAGATCAGAAACAGGAAGAAGAGAAATCAAGAACAAATAAAGTCAGCACGACACCCCTCCTCACCCATATAGGAGAGAAATAAGTATACATATCCGTATGATAAGAACAAAGAACAGCAAAAACAGTGCTCTACAAAATTCACTCCTTGGTACTAATGGTTTGTGCAGCATCCTGTTCTGTAAAGCATAATCGCATTTGACCATCTTTGATAATGTTAAACCTAGCAGATTCTTGACAGAAAACCTGAGACCCAGCAGCCTTTAGTCGATCAATAAATTGACAAAGTTTCCGATGTCTATCCATCGTAGATTTACAAAGATCTGAGAAAACTGATATTCACATGGATTCTTCCATCACTAAAGCTGTGGAGCGAGCTTTAACCCCTCCCATGCTCGTGATGGAACTGTTCCGTCACGAGCCTCGGGTGGGCTGTGCTGGTGACGGAACGGTTCCGTCACGGCCCGCTCGCCGCGCCTGCGCGGCGTGAATTCAGCGCCTGCGCAGACGTTCTAAAAAGCGGGCGGGGCCGTGACGGAACCGTTCCGTCACAAGCACAGCTCACCCGCGGGCCATGATGGAGCAGTTCCGTCACGAGCACGGGAGCGCCGCACGGCCCCCCCTCCCCCTTAACGCTGCGGCGGAATAGCCGCCGCAGCGAAGGGGATAATAGATATGTCCTACAATAACAGAAAATTGCCAATACCAGTCAAGATAGGGCTGTGATGCCCTTCCTTATTGGTGGTACCAGAAGCATTCAATTTGTTGGAACGATTAATAGGAACCCTTTGCATCCTCTGGATTTGTGAGTCCATGTCCCAGTAAGACAGTTCTGGAAACGCTTTCCCAAACAGCTGCACCATAAACTGATGAAGATCATCACCTTCTTTCCCTTCAGGTACGCTGAATACTCGGAGATGTTCCGTCTCTGTTGATTTTTCCAAATCCTCATTTTAGATTGTATTAAATCCAAGTGGCATTCATAACCCTCAATAAACTGTTGATCCTGTGCCTTCAATTTCCGAGACCCATTGCTGAAGTTCAGACACATTTGTAGAAAGAGCTGACACTTTGCTGGTACCTTCAGCCAAAGACTGCTAAATAGTTGCATTATCCGTTCGAAGTTGGGCATAATGTTGTTGCCCACTGGGCCTGCAGAAGCTGCAATACAGCAAGCAGCAATGGTTCCTCCTGATTGTCCGCTGAGAATGGGTCAGCTGATGAGAAACAGCCGGAAGGGCATCGCCTGGTGAATAAAAGCTAGACTCAGAGGAAGCTGAGTTTTCTAGGCTGCTAGAGATCGAAGAAAGTGGCTCAGCATACCCTTGCTTACTCATCTTGGCAGGGTTTTGAGATGTCAATGGAAAAGAAGATAGACGTGAAATTAGTGCTTCCCCTCTTCCTTTGAGGGGACCCAATCCCGTAGTGGGCTGCCTTTGGCCATATTACTCCCTATCGGGCTCCTCTGCTGTAAGGGAGTTAATTTACCACCCTGTGCATTTTTACAAATGTTTTGAGACTTCTTTGTGAAGCTGTGTGCATTATTAGATACCAGCTTGCATTGTTTTATGGAGGTATTTGCACCTGACTTAGCCACAAACTCTTCTATTGTGCTCAATATTGTATTTGCATTATTTCCTACATACAGAGTATCGATGTATGGTTCACTGCTTACATCAGGCAATTGGCAGGAGCTGGGGCTGTTACTGCAGGTACAGAGGCAAAGGACTGAAAGAACCTTTCTGTCTGAGCTGTGGATAATTCTGATGAAAGACCAGTTGCACGACTACTACCCTACCCTTTGCAGCTCTCCCCTATATTGCAGCTTTGACAATATCAGCTCCAAACACTACATCAGCTGAACAATTAGCCCCCTCAGTGCTCACAATCTGGCCCGCAAACCCATCAGGCTACTGTCTCACTGGGGTCTAGTGTGTGGAAGATTCTGCAGCCTTTACAGGAGAAGGAGGAGGAGGAGGAGAACAGCAACAGTTACGTCCTCCTGGGCTCCTGCAACAGTGTTGCCCTCTATGGGAATCCTTTGTTAGTCCATGATCCCTATATGGGCAGCAGCTATTACAATTTCAGCAAGCAGAGATTTGTCTCCCAGAACTGGCGATTCCATAACATGTGCCTGCAAAATTGAGGTTGCAGAGCCAGAATTGAGCAGTTTAAGGATAGGGAGCTCAACAGAGGATTTTTTAACATCATCATAGTGCTGCTGAGATGACACTTCTGAGCCATCACTGTTAGGCTAAGCCCAAGCTTTGGCTGAGTTGGGGGTCAACCGGACGCTGAGGTGTGCGTTTGTTACCGGAGGTGTCATTCCAGTGAGGCTCGTGGGCCGACCAGCAATAATAGCGGGATCGAAAATGGCAAAGTTTCTGATGAGCACAAAGACTCGGAGACCACACTGTCCCCACTTAGAGAGGTTCCACATATGCCACAGGAGCCTCCGGCTCAGATCCGTAGGCTGCCTGGTAAGAGTGGGAGGAGTGCAATTCCGCTGGAGGCAGCAGAAAAGTGCGGCCTAAATCAGGTAGGGGCAGGAGGACAAAGAGGAGGAGGATCTCTCAACAGTGAGCTCAACTCGCCATCTTACCCCCGCCCTAACAACATGATTCATCTTAAATGGAAAGAAAATAATTTAAAGACGGCCACCATCTGTGTGCACACATTTGCAGTAGCCATCTTTAAATGATTTTTCTTTTATTTCAATAAACGTTTTTAGAAGATGACTGCTGTACCTGTGTGGACACAAACTGCAGCCAAGTAGGGGAAAGAAAAGCACCGGCTAAGCCAATAATTTGATAGTGGTGAGGCTTTATCAACACTGGCAATGTTCCCTTCCTTGATGGGAGTTGCTGCTAATGAAAAAATACAGTTACAGCAGGTCTGCCATACCATGGTGGCATTGTTTTCCTATTAGCACTTTTAATATACAGTGACAGCAGGTCTGCCATACCATGGTGGCATGGTTTACCTATCAGCACTTTTACAATTCCAAAGGGAGGACCTGAAGAGGGTACTTATCTTCACAAAATAAGAAAAGAACCGGAACAGGGGTGGGAGCACACCGCTTCATCTCTCAGCAAGGTTCGCCCCTGGCATGTGGTAAATGCAGTTTCAGTTTCTTGCTTGCTTCAAGAGTGTTTGAATGTTTCGCCACAGTTGGCGCAGATAGGGCTGATCTCTAGACACATGTTTCTGGTTCTTTAACCGTCATCAGTGGAGAATACAGTCTTTCAAATTTGGGGTTTGCTGAGTAGGCTGCCAACATCTTTCTCAGGTCAGGTACCTCTCAAGGCATGCGGGTGCTTCATCCACGAGCTCATCAGCTCAATGACTCACGGGAGTACTATTAAACAGGAATAGGGGTGGGAGCACACCGCTTCACCTCCCAGCAAGGTTCGCCCCTAGCATTGTGGTAAATGCAGTTACTTGCTTGCTTCAAGAAAAGAACCCACTGAGGGGCAAGGAGTTACAATTTTTTGTTTGGGAATGCCATGGTTGACATAGCCGACTTGCAGATACAAAACGCCCAACAGAAATGGCATTGAATGGGCCACCCTAAATTGGGCAGCCCCTTCAATACCATTCCCACAAGTGTAGATGTGGGCCGACATTTTTTTCCAGATTGCAGAGCAGTTTGCCCTCTAGTGGATGTGGAAATAAGAGAGGTGGGTAGATGGGATAGCTGGATGGGATGGCTACCAAATTTTGATGGGTCTCCCTCTTTATTGATGATCTCTAAATCAGGAACTAAGAATGCATGCATTGAACTCCTATTCACACCACACAAGACAGAACATAATTTGAAAAGTCATATTAGGAAAAATAATAATCCTAGATTATCATGCACGCCTGTCCATATTGAAGTGACAACATTCTATATTAGCAAGAAACCAACTAATCCTGTCACTTGAGTACATTTTCAGCATGCCTTTGTAAGAAATTGGGATTTGGTTGGGGGGGGGTGTTAGATCTGACATCCTTGGTATTGTTTTCCTCCAAACGTTTTCCTTTTCCCATCCTGTTTTTCCGAAATCAGTTTTTGTTGGCTTTAGGATTTGCCCTTTAGCACTGATAATAAGTATTAAAGTGCTTGTGCTCTCTACCCTAAACCTGGTAAAATTGTCCTACACCCAATTGGCACATTTAATTTACAGCTAAGCCTGTAGTAAAGTGATGCTACATGTACCCAGGGCCTGTAAATTAAATGCTATTAGTAGGCCTACAGCACTTATTGGGCCACCCACTTAAGTAGCCTTGTTAAACATGTCACAGTTCTGCTATTGCAGCCTGTGTGCAGTTTTAAACGGCCATGTCGATCTAGAAGGATAAAGCGTATGCCAGGCCTCAATATTCCTTTATAATAAATATGTCACCCCTAAGGTAGGCCCTAAACGTCCCACAGGGCAGGGTGCATTGCAGTTAAAAAGTTGGGCAAGCACCTTTAAGCTATGCATGTCTTAGTGGTTACAAACTCTTAAATGTATTTTTCTCTACTGCAAGGCCAACCTCTCCAATAGATTAGCATTAGGTTAATGTATTACATTTAATAAGTGTTCATTATTGCCTGGAAACAGGTAGAAATGCCATGTTTGGTCTCTAGAGGATCGTAGTTTAAAATCATATTTGATGGTAAAGTCAGATTTTAAGCCACAGTTCTGAAAGTGCTGCTTTTAGAAGGTTGTCATTTTCTTGTCCTAACCATTTGGTACCTGCACCCTATATCCTGGGTCACACGACTTGGTGAAGTTGGTAGTTGGCCTTTGTGTAGTGCTTCCAGAGAGTATCACAGAGTGAGATTGGGTGTTGGCCTGATGGACCATTCTGACTTGATGGGAGGGGCGGAACTGTCACCAACCACACTTGCACTGCAAAGGAGGTACCTCAGCCCAAACACAAAGAACTAGACACTAGCCTTTTGTGACTCCAAACATCTTGGTGTTATATTCCCCGTTAGGCCCTTGTAGCGAAGCAACTTATTTCTTACATTGTCCTCACAAATAACATTTCCGAACTGTGACCGTTTGCATATGTTTTCATACACGACAATGTTGGATTTGTTTCTCTGAACTCTAAACTTGTTTTACATCTAGCTTTATGAAACATTATCACAACGCCCTGTACATAATGTGCAAGGTCTTGTTCCATACTATGTACAAATGTCATCACTATCTTCATCTATGAGGCAACAGGGCTATCTACATATCCACAACATCACCAATCTATGCATACATTGCAAGGCTGCTTTCTATTATAAAAAACAGCATCCCAATAGATTAGTAGAGAAGGTACTTCCTCTGACACAGAGGGTCCTTGCATGCTTAGAAATCACCATGCAGCAGTCTGACATCTCGTGAGGGGTGTCCAGTTCGAGACCAAGACAGGGTCCTTCACTATGCCATTAGGTAATGGGGTTGGATCATCCCTTGGGGGGATTCTAGGGTAATACACCTGCATACACTCTAGATACACTTAGAGTACGGTCTGCATCATAGGAGTACTACTGATTACCACCTTGTTTTATATACCTGCATATATACAAACCAGGCAGGGAGGAAAGAAATACAAGAACCAGATGTGGTGGAAAATCGAGAGGTTTTTTCCACTGAAAAGCTGGCACCAGGTACAAATATTGGGCCATGAGACCCACTCTTCAGTACACACCTAGACCTGTGGATACTACAGAAGGATAGTCCTGCTGCCAGAGGACTGTCCAGCTGCCTGATGTCTGCCCTGCTGTCTGAGAAGGAAGCCTAGGCCTGCTCCCTTCATCCCAGGCTACCTGAAGTGACTCCAAGGGTGAGCTGACTGGACTCCTTTTCAGAGATACAGGGACATTACAAGCTCCAGAGGCCTCCCTACAACTGCCCAACTGACCTGCAGCATCTAGATCTGGAACTAGACCTGCCTGAGCACTGCTGGCTTCTGCAAGAGTGAGTCTCTGATCCCCAAGAGGCGCATCCCCAGATCATGGGCTCTTGGTTGCAATCAGAATACACTCCTCTGAAGACAAAGGAAAAATCCTGATGTTCTGGACTCTTTGCAACCGCAAATGGGCCTCGTCACACTGAGATCTTGCCGCCCTTGACGACTACCAATTCAAAGCTCCAGTGGATCAGACTCTTCCCATTACAGTACCAAACAGCAGTGACTGGCAACACAAGATCTGCACTTCGCGCTATAGGATCGGCAGCCTGTGGTGACCGTCAAAGTAGAGCTTCAACAACAAACATTGGCAATGCCTGACATGATCTCCGTGCTACACCGATCATCATCTGTCACACCTGGCCTGTGATTCACTCTACAGTGATGATCATCCGCGATGCTCTCCCTGCTCCTCACGGCTTTATCTACTGCAGCATGGACTTTTCATACTGGACTTTGAGAAGAGAATTTATTCAGTGGGACTAACCTGGTCCCAATATCCTGCCCGCGCTCCATCGCAGTCCGCCTGAACTTCTGACTTTCCCCCGGTCGAGCACAACCAGATGATCATGAGTGGTGCTTTTAGGCATTATACTTACCTTAAATCTTTGAAATTGCAGATCTCTGGTTCGACTAATTAGATTTTTGTTGTTTTGATGTCAAATGACGTATTAAAAAATACTCTATTTTTCAAAATTGGTGTTAGATTTTTCTTGTGTTCTATTTTCACTTTATTACTGTTTAAGTGCTACATAACTACTTGACACATTGCATCTAAGTTAAATAAACCTGACTGCGTTGTGCCTAGCTTCCAGAGGATTAAGCACAGGTTAATTTAGAGACTTTTTGTGGTTCACCCTGACAACGGATTGCGGATGTTGCTTGAAACTGTCTTACTCAGCTTAACCAACAACAAAATAATTTTTTTCTCAAATTTCTTTTCATTAAATTAACATACGGTATTGGCACTTAAAGAAATTTTCCATTAGCCATATCAAGACATTAGAAGTAATACAGTTGTTCATCTATCTGGGAAATATTATGTAGAGTACAAGTGCCTTTCAAATTTATACTGCTGTAATAGTATTTTTAAAACAATAGAGCCTCATTTATATGTTTTTGAAAAAGACAAGGGAAGGAATGCACTGTTGACAATATTCAAAGGTTAATATGGCGGCGTTGTGAAAGAGATTGGATAGTGTCAGGCATCCCCCTCTCCACAATTTTTTACAAGGAGTGAAAAGCAACAACCTCAATCCTTGGCAGGCCTGAGACATGTTTTAGAGGGCTACCTAAGTGGGTGGCACAATAGGTCCTACAGGCCCACTAGTAGCTTTTAATTTACAGGACCTACCTACATATAATACCACTTTACTAAGGACATATAAGTAAATTAAATGTGCCAATTCGGTGTGATTCAATATAATCATGTTGAAAGGAGAGAGCACAAGCACTTTAGCACAGTTGATTGTCCTAAATATAACCAAAACTAAATCAGAAAAACAGGAGTGGTCATGGTGAAATGTTTGGGGGTGATCCTACAGAGAAGGCCAAGTGCAACATGATCCCCCTCCAGCTAAAAGCCAGGTTGAGCTAATCAGTACCTTGATGGGCTTCCCTGCTTCGGGGATAGAGCATGGACAGTGTGTCTTTTTTGCAGTGGCACTTGTCAGTTCTTCACCCCTCTGAACTTAGTTAGATGTCTCTGCCAACACTGTGCTGAGCCACTGGACTGATCCATGGGGATCTTTTCTGCTCACTTGAGGACCCCACCTGTGAAGCTCATAACATTAATTGTCTGACAGATGCATTCCAGTAGATAGACAGTACTACCATGGTCAACAAAGTCCAATTATTCATTAAATTCTTTATTTCGGCTTTGATTTAAACCATAAAAGATACACAGTAGTTAATCACATTCCATATTAAAAATAGATGTAAATACGTTTGAGCCAAAAAGGTTCCACTTTAGACCATTTTCAACAAAAAGAGAAGGGTTCATTATGAAAAAAAAAAACAATTATCATTGGTATTACAGTTTAAAATGTATAAATATTATAAATACATTAAAAAGCTAGGCGTAATTCAATTTTAAAATCATTTGAGGAGTACATAGATCAATTAACCTTGTAGTAGCTAAGCACTATCGGTGACTGTCTTTACATCCTTTGAGTGTAACTTCCTGGAGAGGATCTGTGTTTTAAAAAAGTGGAGGTGCTTTTAAAGTGACATAGGGTGTGAGTTACTGTGTGTACATTCCTGAAGTACAACTTCCAGGTTGAAGTTTGATCGATAAGTGCAAATGCTTTAAGTGCAATAAAGTGACTAACAGGATATTTCTTGTAGTCTATCATTAATTTGTAAAGTGCTAGTGTGTAACTATTTAAGGGTGTAGATCCAAATACACTTGTACACAAATCAATTAAAACTTCAGGCCTACTTTTACTCGTATTATACCACATTAAACGGATACCTACTAACACTAAAACAATTTTTTGAGAAGTGTCAGTTTTCAATTATCTTTCAGCCTCCATGCAAGACCTAATGCCCATATTTCGGCAAATGGGTCTGATCCATTTCTTGCTAGGGTCAGCATAAGCGGGGCAAAACAATAAAATATGTAGGTCATTATCTAAAGTATCAGATTGGCATAATACATATCACTTGCTACTGTCCTCCCCTTAATTACTGACCCATTTTGATGTGGTTGAGTTGGTTTGTAGAACACCATATCAAAATTTCATGTATTGTGATTTTGCTAACTGTGGCTGCACTTCATCAAGATATAGCTCAAAGCTCACTATTGGCTTCATTAAAAGAAACTGGGTTGTTAGTGTGCCAATGGCAGAGTTGTGAGACACACTATTTTGGATATACGCCCAAAAAGTAGATTTTGATAATTTCTTGGAAGCCAATGTCAATTGTGTTGGTTCTTCCCAGAAGTGCTTCAGCCCTGGTTTACCAAACCAATAAAAACATGCTTAATCCACTAGAGACTCATACTATGATCAAACCTTAGAATTTCTTCCAGGCCATCTTTGTAGTTCTATTGTGGCCCCCAGTCGCACCCAAAAGAGTAGTGGTCTCAGTATGGCTTGATGATCTATACGTTTAATATTTAGATCCATAACGATAGGGATTAGGGGTGTACTCACTGGAAGGCATAATAACTTTCTAAAAAACGTATTTTCTTCTGCCGCAAAGGTGTTCTTACTTGAGGGCCCGCATAGTTCTGCCCCATAAAGGGATGCTGATTGTGCCCTATACTTGTAAACCTCAAGGGCAGGGGACATAGCCCTAGAAGTGCTGCTCCCATGTTTCTTTACTATTGGTAGGGATTTTTGGATCAGGACAGTCTTACTTTTCTCCAATTGCGGTTTCCAGGTCATTTTTGCATCTAAAGTTATACCTAGATAATTAAAGTTATGCACATATTCTAACTTTTGATTTTTGACCATTACATTCTTTTTTAAAGTTCTATGCGGGTTGATTGCCATGTATTTGGTATTGCTGGAATTTATTTCTAGGCCCTTAATATCACAGTATGCACTAAAGGAATCTAATAAACATTGTAGAACTTTTGGAGTTTGAGATATTAGGATAGCATCATCTACGAATAAAAGGGCTGGTACTGCCCCCCCTAACTTGGGTGAATCATGTGCACCACCCATTAAGTACTATCATTAACATACAATAAAAATAGGGTGGGAGCCAACACACATCCTTGCCTTACACCTCTTTTTACTGGAATTGCCTTGGTGAGTTCGCCCCTCGGACCCCATCTAACTTTTGCCTAGTTGTCCTCATGTAACCTTATTATTTGCACGAGGAGTTCATCTGGCACCCCTTGATATTTTAGTGATTTCCATAGTAGGTTCCGGGGGATAAGGTCAAATGCGGCCTTCAGGTTGACAAAGGCAATATATACATATGGCCTTTTTTTTTGGTTAAAATTTCTTTTATTGGTTTTATCCACATAAAGAACAGGAGAGCCATTGTGCTCTGCAATCAACGCGTTGCAACCCGGCACGTTAATATTGCATATGTCAGACATGAACAACAATAAAATAGAAACTAAACCCGCCCCCACGCCCCTCCTCCTCCTCAATAAAAGGTACCCAGTGAGGACCAAAATTTGAAATGGGGTATGCCAGTCTAGTGATCAAGTTCCATATGTTACTAAGTAGTGGAAGCGGTAGGGGCAGACATGGATGGTGGATCTACTAATCTTAAGAGTCTAAGATATGTGGGACAGGTAAGCTCTGTAAACTCGGATGTCAGGAGTGCAATAAGGGGCGCCCACAGATCATGAAAGGAAGCTCCAGGGTTGGTTAAGGAGAAAGAGATCTTCTCCATCCCTAGAATGGACCATAGCATATGCAGCCAGCCGAGCTGTGTAGGGACGGTCGTGGAGCCCCAGTGTGTTAAGACATTCTGAACTGCCGCTCCTAAATTGAGTGCTATTTGTTTGCCTCTTCTAGAAGTAAGCGGGAAAGTGATGGCATTGGGTAGGCCCAGGAGGAAGTACACTGAGAATCTCGGGATTTCAGTGTCAAAGTGGCTATCCACCCCGTCTAGGACCTGTTGCCAGTATGGTTCCAGGAGGGGGCAGTCCCAAAGTAAGTGTGTGAGAGTACCGGGCAAACCGCAGGACCGCCAGCATAGCAGCTGCATAAAGGGTTACCCCTATGAAGCCTCACTGGGGTTAAATACCAATAGGTGGCCAGCTTTGTAGCTGTTTCAATAGATGAAACATTGCAGGCCGTACGGCGTGCCCGGTGGAAGATATCTTTCCATTCTTTGGGTGAAAGGTCTCGTCCCAACTCGCCTTCCCAACGCAGTTGGGAGGGGAATTTCCCCCTGTCGGGGGCGCCTCGGTTAAATTTATACAGATCGGACGTAAGGCGTGCATCGCTATGTCTCGTAATTAACCATTTCCCAAACGGTGTAAGCAGTCTCTCCGCACCCTTCTGGACCCCCCCTGTAATGTAATGTAATGACGTATCTGTAAATACCGCAAGTATTCTGTTTCGGGAAGCACGCAATCAGTACGGAGTTCAACGAAAGGGCGCAGACCGGATAAGTCAAAAAGATGTCCTACGGAGCCGGTAGCTTCTGTCGTCCAATTGTGAAATTCCCCATAGTCCAGTCCAGGTGAAAAGTCTGGGTTTTTGTACGATGGGCGTAATGGGGGATGGGAAGGTCGTAAGACCTCTGGAGGTCACAGTACTGTCCCAAGCTAGCATTGTGGGCCAAATCACGTCTGAGAGATACAAGTTGTGAGGCTGCCACTTGCGAGAGAGGAAGGGTACCCCCCCACATCGGTTGGGCTGCCAGGGACCTATCCATAAATAGCCAGTGTTTCTCTGATTCAGGGCACGATCACTCCACCAGTGCCCTCATCTGAGGTGCCCGCCAGTATGCCAACAAGTCGGGAACACCCGGTCCCCCGTCTCTCGGGTCTCTATAGGTAAGATCACGATGCATCCGCGCTCTCTGATCCCGCCAGATAAAGCGTTCAATGTCCCGCTGCAATGCAAGGAGCACACCAGTGGGGGGCATCAGCAGAAGAGTGTGAAACAGGTAGAGGATCTGGGGGAGCAGCACCATCTTCACCGCTGCAATCCGGCCATGCCATGAGAGAGAATGTGGTCTCCATTTGTGGAGTGAGTCCCGAGCGTGATTCAGTAGTGTTGTATAATTGCGATTCTCCTATTAACATGACCAGAGAATCTGGATTTCATTAAAGACACGGAGGCTGACATTATGCATTATGCTTTAATAAGCAACTCACACAGCCGCACTACATCATAAAGGATAAGGTTCTAGAGTTAACAGTGAACAAGGGATGTATCCAGGATATGATCTGCCTCTTTTAAAAGAAACGCAGCAGGAAAGAGCTTCACAAACGGAGAGATCCAAGAAGAGCTTGAAGAACATCGTGGAGCAAACTCAAGTAACTCAAAGGAAAGCTTCTCAATGGATAACCGGTTAAACAGAATTGCCTGAAAGAAAGAAATGATTAAGAATCAAGAGCCTAGAGAGCAATAAAACCTCATCACAATCAGAAAGATAAAAGAAGCATAGGCATAATAAAAGATTAACATCAATTGAAGTAATCGAAAAGTTCAATATCATAAAGACACATCAAAAGTTGTAAAAGGGAGGAGGGAGGGGTAATGTCAGCCTCCGTGTCTTTAATGAAATCCAGATTCTCTGGTCATGTTAATAGGAGAATCACAATTTCATTACAAGACCGAAGGCTACATTATGCATGTTCGTAGCCCCGAAGGACAACATCAGACATATGCTCGATAGGCTTGCAATAATGACGAGCAAAGGTGTTAGCATTTGACCAGTCAGCAGCTTTCAGGATATCATCCAACTTACCACCTGACCAGAAGGATTTACTGGCCATAGCTCCCCTAATAGAATGTGCTTGAAATGTAGAGAGGTCGAGACCAGCAAGACTCATGGTAGACTTAACCCATCTAGCTATAGAGGTGGAAGAAACAGGTTTAAAAGGTTTCACAAAAGAAACTAAAAGTTGATTTGCATCGTTAGGGCATAGGAGAGACATTCTAGCGTCATACTCTTTCATACAAGCAACCACACAAAGTTTAGGGAAAGTGTCAAAACGAGGATAAAAGATAAAATCTGACATGGTTTTAGTCCTTCTTAGTAATTCAAACTTGACACCAAAAATATCATAACATCTATTAGAAATGTCTAATCTTTTGATGTCAGATACTCCTTAGTCTTATACCCTTGAGGACTCTACGAATAATAGGATTTTTACCTACCGATTTACCGTTGATAGGGGAATGGCCCACGGAGATTGCGGATCTAAAACAATTAATAGAACGATAAGAAAGGTCCTATCAAATTGTTCGACCAGAAAATTTACGATATTGACGACAGGAGTCTCCACGGGATCGAGACTCCTTTCCAGGCACCAATGAAACCATTTCTTCCAAATGTTGTTATACCTAAGGTGTGTTCCTGGTGCCCAAGATTCTCCGAGAAGAGAGAGAGCTGTCGACGAAAGTCCAGACAATTCGTTAGATTGCCTGACACTTTCCAAGCAAGAAGGTTCAAATTCCCCTCGAGAATAAGACGATGATCTTCCCCGTCTGCGTTTGAGACCAGGCCTGGAGAGGCTGGGATCAGAAAGGGAATGTTGCATGCTAGTTCCAGGGCTGTCGGGAACCAAGCTTGGGACGGCCAAAAGGAAGTAATTAGGATCAGAAGGCATTGTTCCAATCTGACTTTCTGGAGGACCCTCTGAATCATGGCGAAAGGAGGAAAGGCATAACCCAGGAAGTGAGACCATGGTTGGAGAAAGGCGTTCACAGCAAGGGCGCCCGGGTCTGGCATCCAACTGAAGTAGTTGGGAAGCTGGAAGGTAAGCCTGCTGGCAAATAAGTCCACGTCTATGGGACCCCAAAAGTGGAAGAGGGAATTGAAGACATTCACATCGAGTTTCCAGTCTGAGAAGTCTAGAAGGAACCTTGAATTCCAGTCTGCAGAAATGTTCGATTTCCCTGGAAGATATTCTGCCATGAGGGAAAGTTTGTGTTCCAGACAGAACATCCAAAGTTTCCTGGCAAGATTGGAGAGATCTGCAGATTTCGTTCCTCCAAGACGATTGATATAGGCTACAGCAGAAATGTTGTCCATTTTCAGAACAACAGACCTCCCTTGAATGGAGTGTTTGAAGCTCATATGAGCGTATAAACCAGCTGTCAATTCCAGAAAGTTTATGTGTTGAGAAGATTCCGTCAGGGTCCAAACCCCACCGGTGTTCTGGTCTTCCAAACGTGCACCCCAGCCATGAAGACTGGCGTCTGATTCTAGGACAAAATCCGGGGAAGAGCCAAAGATAGCTTTGCCATTCCAGGCGTCTAAGTTCTCCAGCCACCAAAAGAGCTATGCTCTGGCATCTTGGTCTAGGGAGACAATATCCCCATACCATAGACCTGAATTGAGCACTTTTCTCTTTAATCTCTGAAGCGCATGGTAATTCAGAGGACCGGGGAAAATGGCCTGGATGGAAGAAGAAAGAAGTCCAAGAAGTCTGGCTAGTTCGCGGAGTGTTAGAGACTCTTGTTTCAAGACGGACCTGATCTCTTTCCGGATCTTGGCAATCTTCTTGGCAGGAAGGAGGAGAAGACACTTCACGGTGTCTAGGGTGAAGCCAAGGAAATCTATGGTCTTGCAGGGAGAGAGAATGGATTTTTCTCTGTTGATGATGAATCCTAGACTCTCTATTAAGTTCATGGAAGTGTTTAGATCTCTTAGGAGATCTGAGTGGGATTGGGACATGATAAGAATATCGTCCAGGTAGATGATGAGACGGATACCCCTTTCTCTTAGAATTGTAACGATACAATTCATGATCTTGGTAAAACACCAAGGGGCAGAAGAGAGGCCAAAGGGAAGAGCTTGAAATTGGTAAAGGTGTTTTTTCCAAGCAAATTGAAGGAAAGCTTGATGCTCCTTGTACATAGGGATGGTGAAGTAGGCATCCTTCAGGTCTAACTTGACCAACCAATCTCCTTCGAGAAGGAGATCCCTTAGAAGGTGGATAACCTCCATTTTGAAGTGACGATAAACCAAAAATTTGTTGACTTCTCGAAGGTTTATTACCGGTCTCCACCCTTTGTCCTTTTTCTGAACAAGAAAAAGCGTGCTTATGAATCTTGCATCGGACCAAGGAACTTCCACTATTGCGCCCTTTTTGAGCATAGAAATAATTTCCTCCTCCACGATCTTTTCCTGATCCTGTGAAAGGACAAAGGGTTGGGGTAAGTGTGATTGGAATGGGATCTCCAAAAAGTCTATTTTGAAGCCCATGACGGTTTCTAGAACCCATGGGTCTTGGGTGATTGAATTCCAAACATGATAAAACTGTTTTAGTCTGCCCCCTACTATGGGAGGGAAAGAAGAAGAAGGGGTAGTACTTACTGGTAGAATTGGAGGTGTTGGGAGTACCACGACCTCTGGAACCACGGTTTCTTGGACCCCTTCCTCTTTGGGGAAAGAAGGGTTGTCTAGGGGGGTAGAAGCCCCTCCCAGTTCCTCTGAATGATGAGTAGGGTTGTTGAATTCCTCGGCCGGAAGAGCGACCCCTTCTGCCGGCCTGACCAAAAAGGTTTGTGTTAAACACTCGCCTCAGGTTGTTTTGAGCCGTGTCGAGAGCAGTGAAGGTAGAGACGTATTTACCAATCTCTTTGATTATATCCTCCCCGAAAAGAAGGCCATTAGGGTTTAGGGAGGGTTCCTTCTCTGCCATATCTCCTAATTTTGGATTAATTTAGTTTGAAATGGACCTCCTTCTTTCAATGTTTAAACTGGAATTAGCATTGCCAAGGAGAACAAGGGCTCTTTGGCTCCATCCTCGAACGAGGTCAACGTTCAAGGGGGTAGATGAGAGATGGGATTGTTCGGCCATATCCAAAATTCTAACCAGTGGTCCTAAGACATCTAAAAGACGGTCTTGGCAGCCTTTAAGAGCTCTCTCCAGTCCTTTTCTAGGGTCTCGCCCTAATTTAAAGAGGAATTTGATAAGGTCTGGATCTAGGTTTGGAGTTTGACAGACCCTCTCCTCAATGGTAGGTCTGGGGGATTCAGATCTCATTGTGTTTCTAGTATTTCTATCTAAAAGGTTTCTCAACCAACGTGTGACAAACTGGGAAACATGTTCCTGTGGGAACCACTTTGAGCTATTAGGGTGAGAGATGTTTAAGGGAGAGAACATTTCTTCTCCGATAGGATTCAAAATAGTATTTTTAGAGCCCGGTTCGGGATCAGGTTGAGAATTGAAGTCTTGTTGAACTTCATCTAGGTCAAAGACAAATTCGTCGGAGGGGTCTTTTGAGGAGTTGTCATCAAAGGAGGAGGAAGAGGAGTCAAAATCAGAGTTCTTTTTTTGGTTAGTGTTAGAACTGGCTATTTCTGGTAGGCTAAGGCTGACGCCAAAGCCAGGCAGAAACCACCATTCTAGTCAGGGCAAGGAAGTCACACGCCAAGATAACCTCTGCTCACCCCCTTGGTAGCTTGGCACAAGCAGTAAGGCTAAACTCGGAGGCAATGTGTAAAGCATTTGCGCCAGCGCACAACAGCAACAACATACTAGGCACACCACAGAAGAGACTCCACACAAGGTTATTATAAAAATAACTTTTGTATTGTAAAAACACATCAGATAAAATCACACATATACATTGTGCCAACTGGCACAGGCAATATTCACAGGGATTATGTACACCAGACAGGGCCACAAGGGTCACTGTCATATTCAGATATAGCACTTCTAGATAAAATGTAGAACATAAAATAATAATCAAAGATAACAACCAGTAACCACTGGTAACAGGAACCAGGACCTTACTAGGACCACCTGTACTAAGAAAGAAGAACCACCTAAGTATCACACAGCATTAGGGGTCTAAGAAAGAATACATTACTCATGATGCAATAAACCTACATTCAGAGGAGTAGAAAAGACAACCACCTAAGTATCACTCAGCATTTAGGGGTCTAGGAAAAGGACACATTACCCATGATGCAATAACCTACATTCAGAGGAGTAAGAATAGAGCACATGATGCAATAAACTACATTCAGGGGTGCAGCGCAAGAAGACACATGATGACTAACCATTCAGAGGTGCAGCGCATGGAAAGGAAGACACATGATGCAGTAACACATTCAGAGGTGTTAAGAATAGGGCACATGATGCAATAAAATACATTCAGGGGTGCAGCGCAAGAAGACACATGATGACTAAACATTCAGAGGTGCAGCGCATGGAAAGGAAGACACATAATGCATAAACATTCAGAGGTGCCTAATAAATCAATAGCGCAAAAACACACAGTAGGCAATTACTATTTAGAAGCATAGAAATCACATTGCGCCTACACTACATAAGCCACTACCTGTGGCAGTCCCTAGGCCAACTGGCCTTGTTGGGGCAAGGATGCCCTGGGTCCAAAGTCAGGGCGCGCTGCCATGCAGCGCCAGTCCACAGTACAAAAGCCTAAACGTGGCAGTTGCCCACAAAGTGCTGGGCAACTGTGTACATCACAGAAAGGCCTAAACGTGGCAGGTGCCCACAAAGTGCTGGGCACCTGAAGAATCAACAAAACGGCGCCAGCTAAGCCACACAGGCTCTGAAGCCAATACTGCGCACGTTGGAGCCACACAGGCTCTGGCCAACACTGGTCAAACGTTGGAGCCACACAGGCTCTTAGAAACACATATGGCCCCTCTGAGCCACACAGGCTCTCTCAAAGCGTTGGGGCGACCCACTGCCAAACGGGGCCGCCCTGACTCTCCATTCACTTCATGGAATGCCCCCAGCACCTCTCAGGGCGCGAAATACACACACGAATGGGGCGGGGAGCCTCTCCGGGCTCCGTGCACGTTGGGGCGACCCACTGCCAACCGGGGCCGCCCATGAAGCCTTCATGGCTTCCTTCTCGCACCCTGTGTAACGTTGGGGCGGCCCACTGCCATCTGGGGCCGCCCTTGAAGCCTTCGTGGCTTCTCTCTCTTGAGCGCGAGCTCGCGCTACTGCGGGGGAGGGGCGGACACCGACAACGTGTCCCGGCGCCCCTCCCCTGCTCTGCTCCACTCCGCCCGACCCCAGCCCAGACTCACCGGGCCTTGGGGCGGCTCCTCCGGACGGCGGCTCTTCTTCTGGCCAGCGCGGGGCTCCTCTTCCACCACGGAGCCCCGCCGGCCCGCTCCGCCGTTCTCGGTCGCTTCTCCTCTCGCCGGCCTCCTCTCGCTGCAGGGCTCCCTCCGCTCACAGGAGCCCTGCAGACCAGCCGCCATCACTCGTCCTTCTTCTCTCCCCCGGGCAGCTTCTCTCCTCTCGGGCTGCGGGGGCGGGACTTCCGGCCGGCCGCGCTGCGATTGGCCGGCCGGCCAAGCACTTCCGGGTCACCGCGGGCAGCGCGGCGGCCCGTTTTCAGTCAGGCAGGCTGGCAGGCAATAAAGATATCGGCGTGGGCAGCCGAAATTAAGTAAAAGTCCAGAATAAGCGAGGTGGGCACTCGCCAAGGCGGGCAAAGCGCTCTTCAGCGCCATAATCAAAATAAAGCGCTCTAAAGCGCTATGGGGCAATAAAGCGCTCCCAAAGCGCTAGACACAAAGTACCAAGGTCCTTCCAGGAGTGCAGCTCCACCATGCTGCACAAAGGTCCCAGAGAGTCTCAGGGGCAAAGCAAAGTCCCCCCCCATCAGCCCAGCAAGGCAGAGGGGTCCCCCAGGAGTCCAGGAAAGTCCATCAGGTGCCCAGGGGCTGGGCAGAGCCAGGGATTCCCCTTAGCTCCAGCAGCAGCAGCCCCTGGCAGATTCAAGTTGAGAACAAGAACAATTTGGAAGGGGATACAACCCCTTTTTATACAGTGCAAAACCTTTGAAGTCCTTTGAAGCAGGCAGTGTGAGAACCAGCTGGACTGGTTTAGAGGGAAGTCCCCTTCAGTATCAGGGACAGAGGTGTCAGTCGCCCAGCGGGAGGTGGAGCCAGCTTTGTAGTTACACAGGAACAGCCCTTCACTATCAGGTGCCATCTCCTCCCACTTCCCTGGCAGCAGATGCTGCCTTTCATCCATGGGCTGACTTCAGACAACCTCCTGGGCTCTCCAGCCCCTGTCATCCTCAAACCAGACAGTCAATCCACAAGCAGGCCCATGCACTCTGGGCCAGGCTCACCAGCCAATCACACGCTAGCACCAACTTGCACAAATATGCCAACTTCCAAAAGTGGGACTTCTAGACTAGACACAGCCATGTCGCATACATCATTTTGCGGCATTCATTCTCACGAGTTCTCTCATACCAAACTCGCCCCTGCACTCCCCACGCATCAGGAACTACCATGGGCATACATATTCCCCATTCATTCCTATGGGAGGGCAGGTCACTCACCATTCATTCACAGAGAGCTCAAGCACTTTACACTGTACTACAGTGAAAAAGTGTGCAGAGGCCTAAAATCACCAACACCAGGTTCCATAAATAGGCTAGGAAAACGCAAAAAGTCTAGGGGTGAACCTGCCTAATGGGCCGGGTCCAACAGTTAGCACTATTCCAAAGTGTGCTGCGAGGGACACCATACATATTTGTGCCGCCATGGACACCGATCAAGGGAGTGTCCCGAGGGACATCAGGTTCAAGTGGGGCGCAATGGCCCCCCATCCAAGTTGAGGTGCTAGGACCTCCCGTACAATGAGAGGCGCTAGGGCCTGTAGTGCTTTCACAATATTTCGTTTTTTTGGGTCTCTTACCGTGAATAGGGGGGGGGTCTTGGGAATCACACGGTCTTTTAGAGAGCATAACTTCTTTGAGAGAGGACATCATACAGGATTTAATCTCCTGTTGAAGGAATTTCTTCAGTGAATTGCCAATAGGTGCAGGTGAGCTTGCAGTGGCGTCATCTGAATCCATGTCAGACATGGTGTAGTAATATTAATAAAGTAAGGTGATAAAGCTTCTCCTCTCTTACACCTGCTCTATTTTTTTTTTTTTTATTAAGCTCAGAATTTAATAAACTACTTTTTTTTTTTATAAGGAAAGAGAAGTGAGAAAATTAAAGTTCCTATTGGTTGTTGGGAATTAATATCCTTATTTAAGTATGTTAGTTAAAACTATCGGGTAATAGGGAATTAATATCTCTATTTAAGTATATTAGTTAAAACTATCGGGCAATAATCAATGTGATGCTAATAAAAGCTTTTCCAAGTCAATTGCGAGAATGGTGGCAAAAAAACGTGAAGGATCGAGTATCGGCTGAGGCAGAGCAACTGAAAAATATTGAAGAGCGCTCGAGCCCAGCCGCCGGAGAAGAGGAAAGTTACTTCGGAAGGGAGGCACGCAGCGTGGGCGTTGCTGATGGCCGTTCCTTCAATCTTGAAGCGTACACGGAAGACAGAAAAGGGTCGGAAAGGCGGAGGACATCGGGAAAGTTAAAGCGCAAACGCGCGCTGAGGGAAAGGGAGATTAAGGCGAGGACAACCATAAATTGGAGGTCTGCGGGGTGGGGGTGGGGGGAGGGGGGGGGAGTTGTGAAGGGCAAGGCCAAAAGACGGCGTTAAAGCGTTACATGATGAAGAAGCATGGCGAAGTATCAAATAGGCATTTAAACAGTGAAAAGACAGCGTTAAAGCGTCACATCATGAAGAAGCATGGCAAAGCATCAAATTGGCATTTAAACAGTGAAAAGACAGCGTTAAAGCGTCACATCATGAAGAAGCATGGCAAAGCATCAAATTGGCATTTAAAGGTATTAAAAAGATATCATAATATACGAAATATAAGTCAAAGTTGAGAGAAACAAGTAGTAGTGACTTATATGCTGGCGAGCCACTTTTAAAAGAGGCAGATCATATCCTGGATACATCCCTTGTTCACTGTTAACTCTAGAACCTTATCCTTTATGATGTAGTGCGGCTGTGTGAGTTGCTTATTAAAGGATAATGCATAATGTAGCCTCCGGTCTTGTAATGAATTCAGCTGCCTGGTAGCAGAGATAGTGGTAGCCACCTGCAGGCCTAGGTAGTTTATAGCGTCATGGACACATTGAATCTGAAAAGTAAGCTGTAAGTATTCCAACGTCTCTGACGCAAGCGATAAGTTCAGGGCTTGCGACTTATGCATGTTAATCTGAAAGCCCGAGGCAAGTGCAAACCGACCCTGTTCATCTAAAAAGGCAGGCAGAGATTCCTGAGGGTGTTAGAGGGTCGCCACCACGTCGTCAGCATAAAGACAGAGTTTGTGCTCCGAGTTCCCAAACCGCGCTCCTTTGATGATGGGATCATCACGGACTCTTTGGGCCATGGGCTCTATTTATAGAGCAAAGAGGAGCGGCGATAGTGGGCACCCCTGCCTGGTGCCCCTACAGAAAGGGATGGGCGCTGACGTCACCCCATTCACACGCACTACAGCCGACTGGTTTGCATAACTCTGGAAGATCCACTCAATGAAGCGGTCCGGCAGGCCAAAGTGGACCAGTGTCCCGTGGAGATAGGGCCAGTGAATCCTGTCGAACGCCTTTTCGGCGTCGACCGATAAAATCATGTGGTCCGCCAGAAAGCGTTCTGAGCAGTCTATGAGGTGGAGAAGCTGTTTACTATTGTCAGAGCACTGTCGCTCAGGAACAAAGCCGGATTGGTCCGGATCTATTAGTCTGGGGAGGTGGCGCGAGAGTATGGCCGCTAGGATACCAGTAAAAATCTTTAGGTCTACGTTGAGTAAAGATATAGGACGGTAGGAGCCGCAAAGCCGAGTGTCCTTCCCAGGCTTAGGGATTACGGTTATTAAGGCCTTCAACATAGAGGCTGGGAAGGAGGAATTAGGGGACAACTCAACCGAATTAAAAACATGCACCAGTATAGGGGCCAAGCTCCCACAAAACTTTTTATAAAAACCAGAAGTGAATCCTTCGGGGCCGGGTGATTTATTGAGCTTTAGGTGCACAATCGCTGATATGACCTCTTCCAAATGGATGGGGGCCTCAAGATTGGCCGCCTGGGATGGCAGGAGTTTTGCTGTTGCCACGCCGTGGAGATATCTGGTCGGCTTAGTTACGGGCAACGCTTGAGCCGAGTACAGCATTTGGTAAAAGTGACCGAAGGCCTCTACTATGTCAGCGTCCTCGCTGCTCTCTCCCCGTGGGGGACCAGTATCACTGGCACTCTATGAGCTTGCTGTCTCAGACGATGTGCAAGAAGTCGCCCACACCTATCCCCCCATATAAAAGGCATGCTTGAGGCGCATACTCAGCTTGGTCAACATCCAACCCTGCTAGCTGTGCCCGGCAGCTTTCAGGAATTTCCAAACTCTAGGAGCACCGGTCCGCTGATGGATACGCTCCAGCTCTGTGACCTTGTTCATCAAGCGCGCTTGTTTCTCCCACCGTGCTTTATCAGCCGCCCTATGCTAATGAAGACCCCCCCGAATCACAGCGATATGTCTCGGGTGTCGTTTAAGGTTAAATAGTTGGCTATGCTCTTTTCAATCCATTGCACCACAGAGGGGCGCTGAAGCATGGTTTCACGAAGGCACCAGAAACGGCGAGTCAGCGAGAGCCGCACCGCGGAGTGGTCAGATAGGGGGCATTGGATGATCTCTACCTCGCGGACCAGTTGCGTTAAGAGGTCGGAAGTGAGGACATAATCAATTCTATTGTATATTTTATGGGGGTGAGAGTAAAAGGTATAGGCCCTAGTATTGGGGTGTTGGAGTCTCCATATGTCTGTCAGTCCAGCTTCCGCTAGTAAGTGCTTCCCCGCCTTGGATAAGGTCCCAGATTGATCCCCATCTCTGTCCGGATCGGTCTAAGTCGCTATCCATCACTATATTCAAGTCCCCCCCTAGTAAAACCATTTTGTCTGGGAGGCTTGTGAGTTCCTGAATCACTGTCTTAATGAAACCCTCCTGCCCATTATTGGCAACTTACACCGAAGCTACAGAGAATGTATGTGTGTCTAAAGTGAAGGTGTGTGCCAAGAACCTCCCTTTGATTTCGGCCTGTTTGCTACCAACCCACCCGGGAACCTAGAAGACACCAGCATGGCCACTCCAGCAGTTTTGGAAGAAGCTGAGGAAAATATCTGGTAGGGGAATGCCCTTGACTTCAGTCGGTGTGTATCAGCAGGGAGCAGGTGCGTCTCCTGGAGTAGGAAAATATGGGCATCCAACCTCTCCAGATAGGACAGGAGGGCTCGACATTTAGTGGGGTTGTTCAGCCCCTTCACGTTGAGGGACACAACATGTAGTTCAGGAGTCATGGGGTGTAGACGCTAGTCTACTATCTTCAAAAGCATTGACCCAGTAAGAGCGGGAAATGTGGTGCAGTAGTGTAATACTGCCCTTGGAGGATATCGGAGGAGGAGGAGAAAAAAAAAGGAAAACCCCAAACAACGAACATAAGTGTCCCAGGCGAGAAGTGCCTGTGGTGAGATGTGGAATGGATAGCAGGGTCCCCACTAAGCATGGGCGGAAAATCCGTTCCGCTCGCGGATTTTGCGGATTTTCGGTAAATATTCGCGATCCGCGAACGCTCGCGAATTTACAGAAAATTCGCACGCAGCGGATTTTTTTTCTTGGTGATACAATTTTGCGGCGCGCAGCATAAGTTCGCAATTGCGAACATGTAGGTGCAGCGGGCAGCAAAGCGAAATTACAAAATTTGCAATTCTGCACACAAAATCCACTAGCAAGCAGCATAGATCTTCTGAAAATCGTGAATTATGCCGCAGGTTAGCACCCTGCCGCGGGGGGTAGTGGAGCTCCCCACTCTTCACCTCCGGAGCAAACAGGCAGGGTGCCATCCGGCCGGGGACCGTGCCCGATTAAAAAAGTTGGCGTGCGCTGCCAAAGGAATCCGCCGGTCTCAGTGGTCTCGGGGGCCCCAGTGGTGTCAGACACTGGTGGGCAGGGCGATGCTCGGAGAGGCAGGCTCGACAACCCTGGCGCGCTCAGTCGCAAGGCCGCTCCGGGTTTCGGCTCACCTTAGAGGAGGCAGCACCACGTCCCCAGCCGGCTCAGACCCGTGCCCTCAGTTTGTTTCCACCACTCAAGACTCGGTCTCCGCCGTTGCTGGCAAGCTCCCAGAGGGCCTTTCAGTGACGGTCGGTGTGTAGCGGGGACCTCCACAGGCCCCGGCTGTGGCCTCCTCCACTCGCCTCCACGTTGGGCCAGCCGCCGTAGGCTGCCTGCTCAGCTCATCTCAGGGGACAGCGATCGGACGAGTTCACCGCATCTGAGGTGTGGCTCAAGAGCTAGGACCTTTCTTGTTGCACTTCAGAGGCTGCAGGTGTGAAAAGAGTCGTGCTAATCGAAGCTGTGCAGGTAAGACCCGGGTTACGGACAGGAGCAGTGGATAGGCACGTCCTACTCGTCCGCCATCTTGGACACACACCCCGATGGCCTTCTTTTTAAGATTGTATATTTCTAGCTCCTGCAAAGGAATTTAAAAACCTGGTCAATTGTGCTCGTTCTAAATCTAAATCCAGCCTGAAATTTTGAAAGAATACAGTTATCCTCAAACCAGTCATTTAATTTTGTTAAAATTTGCCTATCGAATTATTTTTTTTAAATGTCAATTAGACTGATCGGTCAATAGTTTGTAGGGTCTTAGCGGTTACCTTTTTTAAAAATAGTAGTGATTTCTGCCCCTTTCCATGA
Source organism: Lissotriton vulgaris (assembly GCF_964263255.1). Lineage (NCBI taxonomy): Eukaryota > Metazoa > Chordata > Amphibia > Caudata > Salamandridae > Lissotriton > Lissotriton vulgaris. The sequence continues at coordinate 6,602 of NW_028248991.1, read as the reverse complement.
TTCGGGGATAGGTGCACCCGCAGATATTGAATTACAAAGAAGGTTGATATAAGGGCCCCGCACATTGAAATGATGACAGCGGCTCCTGCGCTAGGAATGCTTGAATCTGGAGTCCACGGGCTCAGCGAGTACTGTCAGCCAACACCAAAAGCCACAGAAATGGGTCCGGCGCTGCCGGAGCTCGTGACAGTTTTTAAAGAGCCTCCAGGCACGTTGAAATGATGACAGCGGCTTCTGCCGCTAGGAATACTGGAGTCTGGAGTCCACGGGCTCGGTGAGTACTCTCCGCCAACACCAAAAGGCACAGAAATGGGTCCTGCACTTGTTTAATGTGGGCTCAAACAGTTCCCAGAACAGACTCCATAGCAGAGGTAAAGGCAAAATCCCAAATAATTTTGTCTTAGTGGTGAAGGAGAGAACAAACCTACATCTTTCTGTGTGCTAACGGAGTTGGTCAATGGCACTGCTGAGTCAACTACATGAACTATTACTTGATCAGCGGGTTGACTTCCTTTTATTTTCTTGTTCCTTTGACGGTCAGCACCTGCTTTCGTTTGACTGGAGGTTCTCTCCCCTTGGTCTACTCTGGTGGCTTAGATACATGTGTTCTTGTAGCTATACTTGGCCCATGTAACCCATTTGGCACTGTTATTGGAGGTATTGAGGGTATGTCCAAAGGTGGCATAGGAGAAGTCATGGGTGTATTTAGCGGTGTACTAGACAGGGGCAGTTGCGATAATTCCCTCAAATTGGGGATTCCCAATGATGAACGTCTCTATAGTATTGATGGATCTAATGAAAGTCGCTGCTCTGTCATTTCGATTTCATGTGTCAAGAGTGATTCTGCCCTAACAATAAACGTGTCTAAGGAGCCTGCTAATCCTTTTCGCTTGCTCTTGGCCTTGCTCATGCTGGATTAAGGGCCTTGGATAGTTCGGTAACCTCCACACAATAGTGCAGTGCAGCACAAATAATAATTGTCAGAGTAAATAAAAGATATGTGCATTGTACCTGTAACCTGGATAGCGTGTGTTAGACCTGGCATCTTTGGCGTGGTTTCCCCTGTCTTTTTGCCTCTGCCTCCTGTATTTTTGACGCTGTGCTGGATTTCGTTTTTGCTGGTTTAGATGCTTTGGGCCCTTTGCCACTGCTGATCATTGTCAAAGTGGAAGTGCTCCCTGTGTAAATTGTTATTGTAATTGGTTATCCATGATTGGCATATTTGTATCACCAAAAAGTCCCTAGTAAAGTGCACTGAGTGTGCCAGGGCGGGTGATCCAAATGCTTCTAGTGGGCCTGCAGCACTGATTGTTCCACCCACATGAGTAGCCCTAAAATGGTGTCTCAGGCCTGCCACCGCAGTGCCTGTGTGCAGTCTGTGAACTGACATGTCCTCCTGGTCAGTGTCCCGACTGACCAGGGCTAACCCTTCCCTTTCTGCGCACATTGGTCACCCCTAGGGAAGGCCTCAGGTATCCACTTGAGCAGGGTGCACTGTATGTGAAAGGTAGAGCATGTACTAGTGCAGGTGGCATGCTCTGGTAGTGACTGACAGCCATTTTCGTTTTTCACTATTGTAAGGCTACCTTGCCCATAGGCTATCATAGGGAATGCTGGCTACAGTGGCTACCTGCATATCTTCCCATAGGAGCAAGGTAGGACATAAAAGTCTGGTATCCCTGAACTCAGAAATTAATAACACATCTTTCAGGAAAGGTGGTTTTTAAATCCTGTGTTTGATAACAGCACTTTTAAAAAGTTGCTGTTCTCTTGTCTGACCTTCCTGTGTGCCTTGGCCTGTTTGTGAATTGACTGTCTGGTTTGTGAGTGACAGGGGCTGGGTGGCTTCCAGAGGTGATCATGTTCCGACCTGGCGTTTAGATTGCCTGCTGTCCTTCCGCAAGGCTATCAAGACCTACCTATTCCATACGATCTAGTCCTTGCTTTCCTTTGGCACTGCTGCAAGCACCGGGACGTCACTCACTTCATTGATACAGCTGTGCGCCATCCCTGGACTGATTAGCTCCATCTGCATCTAGAGTGGTGGCAGGGGGTAGCACCTGGGCCTGAATATGGCTGTGCCTGCCTTCCACAATGCTGGGTCCACTTCCTGCTGGGTGGCTGACGACACTGCCCCTCTCTCTGAAAGGAAAGGAGAGGCCATGAAAACAAATTGCTCAAGGAACACCCAGAACTGGTTCAGACTGGGATCAGAGCCCTCCTGCACAAAGGGAACATGGGGCCATATTATCAAGAAAGGGCGATATATTATCGCCGCTTTTATTGGCAGGAAACTGCCGCTAAAGCGGCGATAATGGGCTTGATAATATGCCCTTGTGAATTCCCATAGAATCCCAGGTTAACACCAGAACCTGAGCTTCTATGGGAATTCACAAGGGCATATTATTAAGCCCATTATCGCCGCTTTAGCGGCAGTTTCCTGCCGATAAACGCAGCGATAGTGTATCGCTCTTTCTTGATAATATGGCCCAAAGACTTTTAGGGGTATAAGTACAGGACCCCTGACTACAGAAATTAGATCATCCTGGAATCAAGAAGGAACCTCTGCCAAGGAGAAAGCTAAAACTGAAGAAGGAAGACTGTCCTGCTGTTGCTCTGCTGGACTGGCCTGCTGTTGCTTTGCTGCCAAGGAGAAGGGAAGGACTTTGCTTTGTACTGTGTCCTCTTGCTTGAAGGAATCTCCAAGGGCCTGAGAAGAGCTGGCTCCCTGTTAAGAAGTCCCAGTAACAAAAGGACTTCACCCCCAGCTTCCATGAATTCTGCTGAGAGAGTTCTGTCCTTCCTGGAGTGCTTGGCCCATGTGTGGTGCCCCTGGAAGTTTTACCTGTGTTGGGAAGCTGGAAACTAAGATTTAAGGAATTTTCTGCAAAGTTTATCGCATCGCTCGCTTGCGGAGCGCATCCCCATCAGTGCAAGGAAATTCCCGCTGCTACGAAGGCCGAGATCGTCACAGACCCTGTTGCTGCTGCCAGAGTCGTCGCATCCTTCGTTTGCGGGACGCACCAGTCAAGTTCGGGAAGATACCATCGCTGCGAGTATTGTCACGGAGCCTGTCGTCACTGGGTGAGATCGCCGCACCGCTTGCTTGTGGACCACATCACGTCGCTGCGAGAGTCGTCGTAGAGCCATCGCATCGAGGGGCCACAAGAGGAGAAGATCACCACGCATCCTCGTCGCACCGGAGATCATTGCCACCCCAGAGATCGTTGCATCGTACCTTTTGTGACCAACTTCCACCGAAACCTGTGCACCGGAATCCATGCAAGGTATCGCATCCCTCCCCATACAGACCGGAGTCACTGCAACACACCCGCTGCGTCCAGCGGGGTTGTTGCATCGCCTACCCATGGTCTCAGGAGTGACGCATCGCTTGCTTTTCAACGCTACAGCTTTCACCTGGAACTTTTGTCACATCTAAAGGTACTGTTGGCTAAAACGTGACGCAACTGTGGATTTTTTTAGCACAACCTTAAGAACTCTTTTCAAAACCATATACTTGAACTGTGTATGTTGGATTTTTGTTGTTTTGGTCTTGTGTAGTTTAGATTAAAATACCTTTATTTTTCTAAACTGTCGTGGAGTCAGTTTGTGGTGTTTTCACTGTGTTACTGTGAGTGTTGGTACAAATACATTACACATTGCCTTCGATAAGCCTGATTGCTCGTGCCAAGCTACCAAGGGGGTGAGCAGAGGTTATCTAAAGAGTGTTTCCTCCTTACCCTGACTAGAAGCAAGGGTCTCTATGTGGACAGTGGTACCTACCTCTGCCAACTAGAGAACCCCAGTTCTAACAGCGTGATATAGAGCCAATAACCAGTTGTCAAGGGGATGGTCAATCCCGGCCTCTTCCGGGCGCAGATGTGGCCACAGACCGGAGCCCGCACAGGTTTTTAAAGTGCCTCCAAGCGCGTTTAAATGGTGGCAGCAGCTCCTGCCACTAGGAATGCTGGAGTCTAGAGTCCACGGGCTCAGTGAGTACTGTCAGCCAACACCAAAAGGCACAAAAATGGGTCCCGCGCTGCAGGAGCTGGCGTCGGTTTTTAAAGCTCCTCCAGGCACGTTGAAATGATGACTGCGGCTCCTGCTGCTAGGAATGCTGGAGTCTGGAGTCCAAGGGCTCAACGAGTACTGTCAGCCCACACCGAAAGGCACAGAAACGGGTCCCACGCTGCAGGAGCCTGCACCGGTTTTTAAACCCCTCCAGGCATGTTGAAATAATGACAGCGGCTCCGGCCGCTAAGAATGCTGAAGTCTGGAGTCCACGGGCTCAGCAAATACTATCAGCCAACACCAAAAGGCACAGAAATGGGTCCCGTGCTGCGACAGCCTGCACCGGTTTTTAAAGCGCCTCCAGGTGCATTGAAATGATGACAGCGGCTCCTGCTCTAGTAATGCTGGATTCTGGAGTCCAGGGGCTCAGCGAGTACTGTCAGCCAACAGCAAAAGGCACAGGAATGAGTCCTGCGCTGCAGGAGCCTGCGCCTGTTTTTAAAGCGCCTCCAGGCGTGTCGAAATTATGACAGAAACGGGCCAACAAAGTGATGTGGTCCATTCCTCCCTTTGGATCAGACGTCTGTCCCCAACCAAGGAAAACTCTGCACATAAGGACAGCAACAGGCAGATGCCATTAACAGCTGTCAGTGCCAAGAGCCAGGCCATCCACTGCCAGGTAGAAGCTCCTAGTGGGGGCCTTGAGCTGCCCTTACTTCCAGTCTATGGGCTGTAAAGGAGTCTCTTAAGTGTTCTAGAGGGTACCCAGGCCACTAAAGTTTCTCGGGGGGCAACAGCCCTGGGTGTTATATACCTGACTTTCACGTTCTCTCCCAAATGTCCAGGGATGGTAGAACCACACCTCCCCAAGGGTGACACACTCTGTCTGTGTCATGCAGGGGTCTGCCAGGTACAAGTCTCCAGCCTTCTGTCTCTGTGACCAGGTCATGTTCACTTAGCGCTCCGCGCCTTAATTATACTTAACACACTTTTTTAATTTTAATACTGATATTTATTCTTGTTTATCTTTTTGATAAGTTTCATTCACTCATGTATTATTCTCATTTCATAATACAAACTTGTAATACATTTTATCTGTTTTGCAAACCTTTATATCAACCTTACAAGTTCATTACTTTGGCTTCATATACATTTTCTACACAATAAGCGGTACATAAAATTTTTTTTAACATGTGAGCCCAATGCATTTCGGCGCCTCTACGGTGCCTTCATCAGGGGAGACTCTGTTGTTCGTCATGAAGGAAGTTTGTTTAGAGCCGCCACTCGACGAACTCTATGTGTAGACACTGAATGAATTGATATGTATACGCTTATCTTCACCAAAAATATAACTTATCTTGTCTTCAATAAAGTTATGATTCTTTCTGATGCGCAAAGGGTTTCCACCAAAATTGGGGTTCAGATTGTTGACCGGCTACAATCTGAACTCCAATTGCAAAGTCCAATTTTCTCTCAGTCAAAGCTCTCTTTGCCTCAGATGTTTCCTCCTCCCATGCCAATATTTTCTTCTTCAAGGCCCTCTTGGCTGCTGCCTCCTCCACCTTGAGTTTGGCCAGCTGCAGCCATAATTTTCTCTCAGACTTCCTGTCTGCTAGCTCCTCAGGGGACAGATTTTAGGAGGACACATTGCTACCTGCCTTGGAAAGGGGGCCTACTCCTGTAAACAGGTTGCCCCCCTCATCCTCAAGTTGCTGCATCCCAACCCTCCTCATGCTCTAGAGACTAAACATGAGTTTTCTACCTGTTTCCAATCAAACATTAGCACTTAATATGATAGCTTAATGTTATTTTGTGGGAAAGAGAGGTAGGCCTCCGAGTAGTGAAAAACTAATTTGGAGTTTTTCACTACTAAGACATAAACGGCCACATGCATCAACCTATTTAGGAAGTGCAAACAGTGCGAATAGGTAAATTCGGCCGTTTGCGATTCCTAAATAGGTTTTTGGGATGCATCAAGCATTTTTGGCAAAATCGCTAATTTTAGCGAATTCCAAAAATGCAATTGCTTTTAAGGAATCGCAAATTTGCGATTCCTTAAAAGCGATGCATGATTACTTTTAAAATTGCGAATTCGCAATTAGAGGGTGCAAATTACCACGAGGGTGAACCTCGTGGTAATTTGCGAAAATGTATTGAAATGCTCAAAATTGCATTTTAATACACTGTCATGTTACAGACACACATGTCCTTAGGACATGTGTGTGTGAAACATGCACTTCAAAACACATTTCAGGGGTGCATGGGGGGGGTCCTTTGGACCCCCCTGCACCCATGGAATGCATTAACATTTTGCGAATTCTAATTTGCGATTTCGCAATTCCCATTGATTCCTATGGGCCTTTTGGCCCATAGGAATCAATGGGAATTGCGAAATCGCAAATTAGAATTCGCATAATATTTGCGATTCGGTCAAAATTGCGAATTTTACCGAATCGCAAATATTATGCAAATAAATTGTTGCGTCCCGTTTTGCGATTCCTTATTTGCGATTCCCTAATTTTCGGAAATAAGGAATCGCAAAACCTTACATTGATGCATGTGGGGGATAACACTTAAAAGTACATATCCAA